>NC_084483.1:136132301-136757301 GCF_030035675.1 Rhineura floridana | reverse complement strand
CTAGTTTTAGGCTTACCCCATTTAACTTTTCATCATTTTTTGTCTGTATCCCAGGAGGGAGGTTTATTCTGAACTGGACCCTCCACAGCTCCTGATGATTTCCCCCTCTCAATCAGTTTAAAAGCTGCCCTGCTACCTTTTTGACTTTAAGTGCCGGCAGGCTGGTTCCATTCTGATGCGAGTGCAGCCCAACCCTTTTGTACAGGCCCAGCTTGTCCCAAAATGTTTCCCAGTGCCTAACAAATCCAAGCTCCTCCTTCTAACACCAGCATTGATTCCGTGTATTGAGACTACAATTGAGCTGTGCCTGTCTGGCTGGCTCTGTTCATGGAACCAGTAACATTTCAGAGGAAGCCACCTTTGAGGTCCTGGCTTTCAGCATCCTACCATCCAACCTAAATTTTGTTTCCAGGACCTCACAGCTGCATTTCCCCATGTCATTGATGCCAATGTGCTCCATGACCACCGACACCTCCTCAGTACTATCTACCAAGCTATCTAAACAGGCGATATCTGCAACCTTCATGCAAGGAAGGTTAATCACCCTGTGCATGCCCATTACACACCCCATTATCTATGTTCCTAATGAATGAATCTCTTCCTCCACCCTCCCGAGAAGTATCCCTGGCACAAGCGGATAGCTGCTTGTCCCCCAAGGAATTTCCCTCTTCCTTGGATAGATACTCCCCTTCCCCGAGGCCCTTATTCTCCATGATCGCAGGAGAGCTTTCATCATTGGAGTGGGACACAGCGTTAATATCCCTGAAGGCCTCATCCACAAAGCTCTCTGCCTCTCTCAGCTTCTCCAAGTCAGCCACCTTGGCCTCAAGAAAATGAACTTGTTCCCAGAGAGCCAGGAGCTCATTGCACCAAGGGCACACCTGCAAGTTCTGTCCAAAGGCAGATAGTTGTATATGTGACATGCAGTGCAAAATACTGGAAAGTACCCACACTCCTACCTGCTTCCTACCTTCCTACCTGCATAATTGTTTTTGTAGCTTATTGATTCTACAACAAAGGCTTTTACCATATATGGAGTGAGAAATGCCACACGTCCAAGCTGGATTTAGAAAGAGAAGAGGCACCAGAGATCATATCGCAAACATACATTGGATAATGGAACGGACCAAGGAATTTCAGAAGAAAATCACCCTGTGCTTTATAGACTACAGCAAAGCCTTTGACTGTGTAGATCATGAAAAACTATGGAATACTTCAAAAGAAATGGGGGTGCCACAGCATCTGATTGTCCTGATGCGCAACCTATACTCTGCACAAGAGGCTACTGTAAGGACAGAATATGGAGAAACCGATTGGTTCCCCATCGGAAAGGGTGTGAGACAGGGGTGTATTTTATCACCCTATCTGTTTCATCTGTACGCAGAACATATCATACAGAAAGCGGGATTGGATGAAGATGAAGGAGGTGTGAAGATTGGAGGGAGAAACATCAATAACTTAAGATATGCAGACGATACCATATTCTTAGCAGGAACCAGTAATGATTAGAAACGAATGCTGATGAAAGTTAAAGAGGAAAGCACAAAAGCAGGACTACAGCTGAACATCAAAAAGACTAAAATAATGACAACAGAAGATTTGTGTGACTCTACAGTTGACAATGAGGACATTGAACTTGTCAAGGATTATCAATACCTCGGCACAGTCATTAACCCAAATGGAGACAATAGTCAAGAAATCAGGAGAAGGCTAGGAGTGGGAAGGGCAGCTGTGAGAGAACTAGAAAAGGTCCTCAAATGCTAAGATGTATCACTGAACACCAAAGTCAGGATCATTCAGATCATGGTATTCCCAATCTCTATGTATGGATGTGAAAGTTGGACAGTGAAAAAGGCGGATAAGAGAAAAATCAACTCATTTGAAATGTGGTGTTGGAGGAGAGCTTTGCGCATATCATGGACTGCGAAAACGACCAATAATTGGGTGTTAGAACAAATTAAACCAGAACTGTCACTAGAAGCTAAAATGATAAAACTGAGGTTGTTTATTTGTTTATTTATTTTATTAAACTTGTATACTGCCCCATAGCCGAATCTCTCTGGGCGGTTTACAATAACTAAAAACAAATACAATTTAAAATACATCTTTTAAAAAACAATTTAAAACACAATTTAAAAATTTAAAACAATATGGAACACATGCTAAAATGCCTGGGAGAAGAGGAAAGTCTTGACCTGGTGCCGAAAAGATAACAGTGTTGGCGGCAGGCGACCTTGTCAGGAAGATCATTCCATAATTTGGGGGCCACCACTGAGAAGGCCCTCTCCCTTGTTGCCATTCTCCGAGCTTCCCTCGGAGTAGGCACCCAGAGGAGGGCCTTTGATCTTGAACATAGTGTACGGATGGGTTCGTATCGGGAGAGGCGTTCCATCAGGTATTGTTGACCCAAGCCGTGTAAGGCTTTATAGGTCAATACCAGCACCTTGAATCGAGCTCAGAAACATAAAGGCAGCCAGTGCAAGCGGGCCAGAATTGGATTTATATGTTTGGACCGTCTGGTCCCTGTTACCAATCTGGCCGCTGCATTTTGCACAAGCTGCACTTTCCAAACCATCTTCAAAGGCAGCCCCACGTAGAGTGCATTGCAGTAGTCTAATTTAGAGGTTACCAGAGCATGGACAACTGAAGCCAGGTTATCCCTGTCCAGATAGGGACGTAGTTGGGCCACCAACCGAAGTTGGTAGAAGGCACTCCGTGCCACTGAGGCTATCTGAGCCTCAAGTGACAGAGATGATTCTAGGAGAACCCCCAAGCTATGAACCTGCTCCTTCAGGGGGAGTGCAACCCCATCCAGGACAGGTTGGACATCCACTATCTGGTCAGAAGAACCACCCACTAGCAGCATCTCAGTCTTGTCTGGATTGAGCCTCAGTTTATTAGCCCTCATCCTGCCATTGTCGCAGCCAGGCACCGGTTCAGCACATTGACAGCCTCACCTGAAGAAGATGAAAAGGAGAAATAGAGCTGCATGTCATCAGCATACTGATGGCAACACATTCCAAAACTCCGGATGACCACACCCAATGGTTTCATGTAGATGTTGAACAGCATGGCAGACACAACTGACCCCTGTGGAACCCCATACTGGAGAGTCCAGGGTGCCAAGCAATGTTCCCCAAGCACCACTTTCTGGAGGCGACCTGCCAAGTAGGAGCGGAACCACTGCAATGCAGTACCTCCCCAGTCTCCCCAGAAGGATACCATGGTCGATGATATCGAAAGCCGCTGAGAGATCAAGGAGAATCAACAGAGTCACACTCCCCCCCTCTCTCTTCCGACAGAGGTCATCATACAGGGCGACCAAGGCTGTTTCTGTGCCAGATCCAGGCCTGAAACCCGACTGAAATGGATCCAGATAATCGGTCTCATCCAAGACTGTCTGGAGCTGGCCTGCAACCACTCGTTCAAGGACACTGGAGTCTAAGTCCTGGTGGATGCTAAAGATTTTATCCTGGAAGTGCCTAGCAAATTCATTACAGCGGGCCTCAGATGGTTCTACCATGTCCCTGGGGCCAGAGTGTAATAGCCCCCGGACAATTCTGAAGAGCGCCGCTGGGCGGCAGATTGATGGTTTGATAGTGGCAGCAAAATATTGTTTTTTTGCTGCCCTTACTGCCCCTAACTACAGTTTACCATAGGCACTTACCAGTGTATAATTGCATCCACTAGGAGTTCGTCTCCATCTGCACTCAAGCTGTCTCCGATATTGTTTCATTGCTCTCAACTCTGGGGTATACCATGGAGCCGTATGAGCTCTACACAGGAGAGGGCGCTCAGGAGCAATCATGTCAACCGCCCGGGTCATTACTATATTCCACAGCTCGACCAGGGTTTCGACAGGAGCGCCAGCCGTATCAGCCAGAAAACTCCCCAGAGCCCTTTGGAAACCATCCGGATCCATTAGTCTCTGGGGGCAGACCAACTTAATAGGTCCCCCACCCTTGCAGAGGGGAAATGCCACTGCAAGTCTAAACTTCAGCAAGCAGTGATCTGTCCATGACAGAGGGACTGATGTAAGGCCCCCCACATTCAGATCACCAAGTCCATGTCCAGTTGCAAAAACCAAATCTAGAGTATGCCCTGCTACATGAGTTGGGCCAATGGCATATTGGGACAGTCCCATGGTTGTCATGGAGACCATGAAATCCTGAGCCGCCCCGAATAAGGTGGCCTCGGCATGGATGTTGACATCCCCCAGAACCAACCGTCTGGGGGATCTCAATAGTACACCCAAGACCACCTCCGTCAGCTCAGCTAGGGAGTCTGTTGAGTAGCGGGGTGGGCAGTACACCAAGAGAATCCCCAGTCTGTCCCGCTGACCCAGCATAAGGTGCAAACACTCCAGACCAGTAGTCACATGGACAGGGTGCTTGCAGAGGGAGATGGAACTCCTATAGACCACAGCAACCCCCCCCCAACCCCCAGGTCTACCCTGATGCTGGACCAGGTACCCTGGCGGGCATAGCTGGGAGAGACTGACTCCTTCCTGCTCACCCACCCAGGTCTCGGTTATACATGCCAGATCGGCTGCCTCATCCACAATTAAATCATGAATGAGGGAGATCTTATTATGCACCGTGTTTAGGAGCAGCATCCGGAGGCCTGAAAGCTGGCTGATAGGGCAACCAACAAACCTGTGGGTGTGGGGAGGACCGGAACAAGGCACAGTCGTTAACTGCCGGGGCTGCTTTCCCCTTACCTGGCATGTCCTCCTCACAACGCCATATCTCCCTCTACCCGTCACTACGCTAATCGGGGGGCCCTCAAATCTCCCCACTTGGCTCTGAGTCCTCTCTCCCAGGCACATAACTGAAGACCCAGAAAAAGGCAGACAAAGCAGGAGCCATCTCAGCCAGCCGGCTTATGTATCCCCTCCAAAGAAGGGACAGGTGGAACAGTATCAGCCACAGCTGGCTGAGTACCTGGGGCCTGGTCCTGCAAGGCGTGGCAACCTGCAACACAGGAGTCCAACAGGGAGAGGGTGGTGGTAGTGGTAGCCCAGCAGCAGCAAGCAAGCAGGCAGGTGGGCAGGCAGGCAGACAGCAACGGCTCTCCTTCCCTAGACGGTGGTGGTCCCCTTTCTCCTGCAGGCACTGGGTCATACTTTGGACACATCATGAGAAGACATGATTCACTAGAAAAGACAATAATGCTGGGAAAAACAGAAGGGAGTAGAAAAAGAGGAAGGCCAAACAAGAGATGGATTGATCCATAAAGGAAGCCACAGACCTGAACTTACAAGATCTGAGCAGGGTGGTTCATGACAGATGCTCTTGGAGGTCGCTGATTCTTTTTTTTTTTTTCAATTAATTTTTATTCTAATTTTCAAAACCAAAATAATACAAAAAGAAAACAACACAAATCAATAACTAATACAATACAAAAAAAATACATATATATAAAAATATTGACTTCCGATTTGTCATAGTTCAGCTATAAATCTATAATATATAACAAACCTATCTCTTAATAGATTATAAAATCACCTTCCTCCAACAGTTATCTTAGTTGGTTTCAAATCTCATTAACATCATATCATTTTAATCTTCCACAAAAAGTCAAAGAGAAGTTTCCAATCCTTGAGATATATATCAATCAATTTTTTTTCTAAATAAACATGCCAATTAATCCAGCTCATCAAATCTACTAAATCCAGTAATTTCAAAACACTATAATTCAACTATAAATCTATAATATGTAACAGACCTATCTCTTAATAGATTATAAAATCACCTTCCTCCAACAGTTATCTTAGTTGGTTTCAAATCTCATTAACATCATATCATTTTAATCTTCCACAAAAAGTCAAAGAGAAGTTTCCAATCCTTGAGATATATGTCAATCATTTTTTTTTCTAAATAAACATGCCAATTAATCCAACTCATCAAATCTACTAAGTCCAGTGATTTTAAATCGCTCTTCTGTCATTATCCATATTGGGTCCATCTTCCATCTTCCATCTTTACGCACCCAAAAATCTTGCTGTCATAGTCATATAATAAAAGTCTGATAGGAATTTCCTCCATCACAGATATTTTCTTGCCATCAAATCCAAACGTATCACTGAAGTATTGTTGCAAAGCAGCATCTCTGTTCCTCTTTTCCACGTGATACACTAGTACATCTCTTGAAGGTTTTTCCATTGACACAAGACAGGGATTAATTCTGTTAACTTTCTCCATTTCAAGTTCCATCAGATCCTTCCAGTCCAAGAATTTTTTTGAACCGATAATATCTTTATCTCCAATCTCTTCAATTCCTTCAGGGACAGCGCTGAATTCCAAACTGTAATATTTGTCTCCAGGATCCATCACAGCCAGGAAATCCAAATCTTTTTTCATGTCCATAATTAAGCCAATCTCCATAGTTTGAACCTTGCCTTTAATTTCTCTTTCATCTTTTTTTTGTTTTCCAGATCTATCTTTATTCTCCTTTCTCATAGAATCCTGAGTTTCTTTCAGCTCCTGTCTCATTTCGTAAAATTCAATTCTCCACGCTTGTCTATTATTTCTCAGTTCTTGTTTTATTGAGTTAATCCCATTCATTATTTTCTGAAACATGTCTAGAGATAAAGTCCCTTCTTGTACATCCATGGTCTTCTTAATTGTCATTCTTAAAGCCAAAGGAACAAAACTCCTTCAATTTTCAATGTCCCAAACAAAGAGCAGCTTATTTCTTTAACCAGTTACAAAGGAGTTAATTTTTCCAACAAACTTACGTCACACGCTAGACAGCCCTTATCTCTTATCTGCCTGAAAGTGTAAGAACAGCTTTAGTTCACAGCGTCGAAATAGCTAGTAGCAGAGAGAATGAGCAGATTCGTCAAAAAAAAAGTAGATCAGAAAAAATAATCTCAGCCATAGATCAAAAAGATTTCTTATCTCCTCCCATCAGAAATCTCTCGCCTGTTGTAATCTTTAGAATGCCATTTTCCATGTCAGCTTTTTGCAATAAAAAAAAGATAAGCTATTTATATTTTCTTCCCCCTTAGTTCCGTGAATAAAAAAAGGAAAGTCTTACCTCACCTAGGTTATCTCAATTGCTGTTACTTTGACAAATCTCTTTAGCTGTATAGATAAGAAAATGATGAATGTAGACAGGAGGATGTTTGCCTGTTAATCCGTATAAAAAAAAACGGGTCACTTATCCAGCTGAGCTAGCATAAAAGTCCTCGCTCTGTCTGAGCTGCTGGAAGACAGACAATTCTGACGAATTCCAGACTCCAACAATCAAAACAAAGCTATGTAGGAAATCTCACGTTTCTTCTTTAACCGGAAGAAATTATTCCCAG
Source organism: Rhineura floridana (assembly GCF_030035675.1). NCBI lineage: Eukaryota > Metazoa > Chordata > Lepidosauria > Squamata > Rhineuridae > Rhineura > Rhineura floridana. The sequence goes on along the minus strand of NC_084483.1, from coordinate 136,749,989 downwards.
TCAGAAAAGAGCCTTCTGACTGAATTTAAACTGGAAAAGTTTCATCCAAGACGGGAGCCCGTCTCAGAGGCTGCACAGGCGTAGGGATCCTCCTGGGAAGTCTTGGAGGTCGCTGATTCATAGGGTCGCCATAAGTCGTAATTGACTTGAAGGCACATAACAACAACAACAAGGTTTTGTTCAGGTCAAGAGACAGACTGTCAGAGTGGAGTGCCCTGGCTGCCTTGCCCTGCTGCTGAACTTGCTCTGCTATTTAACTTTCCTTGATTCTTTGTCAGCTGGGGACTCCCTTTAGCTTGTGAAGCAGGCTCCCTCACTATGGTGTTTCAAATTTATATGTGTGGCTGGTTCCTCCCAGTTACTGCCAGCTGCCAATGAGCTCAGGGAGTGTGGCTTAAATCCCTGCTCTTAGTCAGTTTAGCCCCGGGGGTTGGGAAGTGCAACAAAGTGTACCAAGGGAGGCTGATGGCTTAACAATCAATTGAGGATTAATTCAGCCTTCCTTCTGAGAGAGAGGCCTGTTTAAAAACTTTTTCTAAGGATGCTAAGCAAAGCTAACTAGCTTTGACTTTATTTTTATTTTATTTGCTGACAACAACACACTTTGATTAATGTAACTTCCTCTGTAGTTTTAAGTGGTGCTTTGCATTCTAGCTTGAATAAGCTAGTCTGGCTTTTAGCTGCTTTTAATCTAAGCAGGAGGCGGAACCTCCAGGTGAGTCTTTTTTCACCTAGAACAACCTAACCTTTTTTAACCTAGGGAAACAGAGCTTGTTGGGTGTGCATGTGTTTAAGGAAAGCTAAGCCTCCCCTTTTTAAAACTGAGATGATTTTCCCACTGTATGTATTGGTGGAGTTTCCTTTTTACCCCTTCTCCAAAATGGGAGTTTATCCTGTTTTACTGTGTCCCCTCAAGCTTTCCTCCAAGGCTTGAGTTGAAAACTAGGTTTCTATAGGCTTCCTACCCCTAAAATTTGGCTTTTAAATTCAGGATTAGACTCCTACCTCTTAATGAACTTTGCTTTGTCCACTTACCTCCCTCCCCTTCAAAAAATCAAAACATATTTATAGGGTTGGGATGGCCTGCTGTGTCCCCTGAGCATACTTCCATTTGCCTACTTGCTTCACTGTGTTCAGGTTTGAGTGTAAAAGCAATGTGCTTGAGGTATGTTTTTTATTTTATTAATGCAAATTAATACTTTATGGTAATATTTTAATGGCTTTGATGATTCCATAGGCACTGTGACTACCGTGATGATGCTTAGGTTTGTGTCTCCCCCTCCCTCCTTTTTGTGTTTTTTAAAAACTCTTCTAGGTATCCAAGGCTGCTGCTGACTTATTGGCATACTGCGATGCTCATATGGGAGAAGATCCCCTTATTATACCAGTGCCCACATCTGAAAATCCATTCAGGGAGAAGAAGCTCTTGTGTACTATTCTTTGAATCACCTTGCAATTAAAAATGCCCTTTGTGAAAACACATTACTGATGGTGCATGCCTTTCCTGAAGACATCTTCCGTACAATAATTTAGTCCAGAATGACTTACTAAGAACACTGTATATTTTTAGGTTAATATTGTTTTACATGGAAGCCTAGTCTAATGTCATTTTTTATCAGTGCTTTGTACCAAACGGTTCTGTTGACTTTTTTATGTGTCACTATTTATGAGATACCGATACCAAGATGAGCAATATCTACTCTCACCTTTAAAAATGTGTTTTATTTACATTTAGGATAGGGGTTCAACAGATTGTTTTGCTTGATGACATTCTAAACCCTGGAGCTTTCAAAAATCTAACTTTTCCCTGACTATCTTGTGCACAGCCATTTCAAGCTGTTACACCTTAGGAACACAGGAAACTGACTTATACCAAGTCAGACTACTAGTACTTCTAGCACAGTGTGGCGTATGTAGGGTGGATGAACATCAAATGATGATAAACTTTTAAAAGATTTAAATCAGATTGTTTAATGTTTTAAATATTTTTAAAGTTTCTTAAAGAATAGCTAGGTTAGTATTATAAGCATGTTAACCCTACCAACTACCACATATATTGAGTTAAATGAGGCTTTTCAGCGTAAATGAAAAACTTATCATTGCTCAGACATAAATATTTACACTCTACCCACTTAAACATAGACATTTCATTTTGCCTGATGAAAATAAAATGTTCTAGTCTGACCAGTAACTATCAGATTTTGTTTCAGCCAATCAGTCATGGCCATTTCATTTTTGTTTGCTGATTTGTTTTTGTGAGGGTGGAGCAGGCAGAGTGAAGCAAAATGGAGCAACACTGGAAGGAAGAAGAGAAAATTGTCCATTGTGCAGGTTTCTATATTCCCATACTTATGGCATAATCCTATACATGTCTATTCAGAAGTAAGTTCCACTGAGTTACTGCCAGGTAAATGGGTATAGGATTGTATCCTAAACCTCACAAACTATCATAGTTGCTGATGGTAAGAAATAACCCTATATGTTAATATTTTAACAACATTGTCTTTATAGGTAGAAAAAAGGAAAGCATACAAAATGTATACAGTACAACAAAGAGAGTCAGCCCTGGATGCAAGAATCAAAAAAGTGTAAATACTCTGTCTCTTAGTGAACATGGTTATCGGTCAGATTTGCATCACTTAGATAATACGTATGAAGCATCAGTGGGGAAACTTGACTTGTCAGTGATTTAAATTGGTCTTTTTTCTTGCTGATTTAAATCAATCTATCCTGACACAGTCTCTCCAGGGTTTCATACAAGAATGTTTCCCAGCCATACAAGAAGGTGCCATAGATTGAGCCTGGAACCTTCTGTATGCAAAGAATGTTACCTTCTACTGAACTACCCTTCCTGTAGCTCATCAAGGGGAATTGCAGATGGAAGTGGTGGTGTATTTTTTAAAAATTCAGCACATTCAAAATTTCCAAGCCAAAGTGAGACCACGGTGAGCTCATCCCACTGGTCAAAATGGCATACTGACGGGGCAGAGTAGGGCCAGGGCAGGGTAGGGCCAGGGCAGGGTGTACTCTAAATCAAGAATTGCTTCTTAAAATTTTACACACTTTGATCATGGTTTTTGCAGGTATTGATTCACATACTTAACACTGTAAACAGTGACATCATTATAGGATGGTGTAATCTGAATGTTTAGTATTTGTTTTTATCTCAGGCTGGACAACAGATGCCACCAATCTTAGACATGTGCATGTTCTTAGTATGGCACATATTGAGCAACTATATTTTCTGTGTTAGCTTTTAAGTATTTGTTGTTATGTGCCTTCAAGTCGTAAATTAGGGCAAATGATGAACATGCTTTTTCGTTTCAGGCAAAGACGTAGCACTCTAAATTATACAGTTAATTTGCTTCTTGCTGTGTGAACTGTGTGAACTGATCTCAGTTCTTTTTTTCTCACTTATATTTTTATGCTTTTAATATTAATTTTAATAAAGGATACTTTGATTTGTGATTGTTACCTTTTCAACGGTTTGGCTGCTTGTTTGATTCAGTATGAATGATTTAAACATATTTATTATTTATTTGGACAGTTCATATACTGTTTATATTTAAATAAAACTAAGCAGTGTACAACAAGTTAAAACAGCAAATACAAAAAAGCCACAATAAGATGCAATTAATAACTGAACATAACATTCTCTACAGTACCAACATGTATATACTGCATATAAAATTAATACAGGAAATACAAGAAAATGATGACAAACATAGTAAACAAAATATTCTCTAAGTGTCAAGAAAAAATAATAAAAATCAAGTTTAAAAAAAGTTATTTTTAAATATAGATTTAAACAAAATAAATCAGCTCATTTAATCACAATATAATGAAAAGCAAAACAATTAAGTCAGCCCCCTTTATAATAACAGAATTTCATCTAATTACAGTTGAAAATATAATTCAGTTTACTCAAACACAGCCTTAAAAGATCAGTACTTGTATTCATCAAACATATCAACATTCTAAACCAACACATTCAAGCTTACTATCTTAGCACACATCAAATCACACTCTACAAGTACTCACATAAATTCAATATCACATCCTAAAAACAGCACACTCGCATGTCCACAACATGAGAACCACTGAAAAGTAAATACATACAAATAATAAACACACACACACTAAATAAAATATTTGTACCAAACACTCTGCCTTGTCTCTCGCTCAAAGCGGCAGAAACTGTCCCCACCAGGCTTTCACCCTGGAGGTATAGAAACCACTTTTTCTAACATAGTAGGCAAATCTCTCAACTGAGGAACAAAAACCATTCAAGTATCAAATTTTCACCCTAAAAAGGGGCAGGCTTTCAGTCGCAACAACTTGTCGGTTTGCCCGTCTCTTGTCTAGCACCTGCAGCAATGATTTTTCTTGGCAGGGAATGGATTCCAAAGTGACTCCATGTGTGACGCTAAGTGCTCACTTAATGCCATACTTTGCGTGATGCTGAAGCACATGCTGAAGGTCTGCCTCAGGCAGCCCCTCCCCTTTATATACCTGGAGCAGAAAGAAGATATGGCAAAGTTGTGGGCAAATGGTAACAGCTGCAGCAGCACACAGCCCTTCCAAACACACCTGGGATTATACCCTGTTGGTGCCATTCTGACTTGGGGCAAATCATACTTTCTCAGCCTCAATTCCCCGTCATTGATTCCAATGACTGATTGAAGAATTGCCGCCTTCTGCTCTGTTGCTGTTTTATGATGATTATGGATTTTATGAGTTTTCTGTGATATTGCTGTGTTGAATTTTAATGATCTATATTCTGTGCTGGGAACCTTCTGGTTGAAGGGCAGGTTATAAATAAAACTAATAATGTTCTAGTTTTCTGTATCTGGCTAGTCTAATTTGTCTATTACACAAACTTTTATTTTACATTAAAATGTTTTATTTAAAAAGTAAACATCTAAAAAAGTAACCTTTTAAATGCTTACAAAGTTAAAAAGAAAAATAACATATTTGCACAAAGTGAGGCTTGAGTTAGGAAAGATAGAATATGAACTTCTGTCTTTTGTTTGAAGCAGCGTGCTGCCCAAGCTCAGTATGGTAATAACCCATACTTCTCTATTGTTTACAATGGGCACTTCTGTCTTCTGTTCCAGGGGAGGAAAAAAAGTTCCATATGTCCAGACAGTTGAATTGTGACTCTATAATTTTCTTATCTCTGCTGCTTCCCCTGTATGCCAGTTCTAGCTGTGACTTCCCACAGTGGAAGGCTGGAGAGAGCTTGTTTCTCACAAAATGATTGGGCAGAATTATTCCTGCACATTTTGCCTTATATCTCTGGTTTTGTTAAAGACTATTTTAAAATGAAAGCTGGGAATCCAGGCAAGCAAATGGGCACTGGGTCTCATGCCCAGAATTTCCTTTAGACATAGAGGAATAATAGTGACTGTCTTGCTGGGTGGTGGTGCGGATGAACCCAATAAGAACTGTAAAGAACACCACCTTAAAGGTGCTATATACAAAATTAGAGGAGTCATGAAGGCAGAGTCATTTCTGACATAAATCCTTTGCTTACTTGCTCAGATATAAGCTTATAGAATCATAGAACAGTAGAGCTGGAAGGGGCCTACAAGGCCATCGAGTCCAACCTCCTGCTCAATGCAGGAATCCAAATCAAAGCATTCCCGACAGATGGCTGTCCAGCTGCATCTTGAATGCCTCCAATGTCGGAGAGCCCACTACCTCTCTAGGTAATTGGTTCCATTGTCGTATGGCGCTAACGGTTAGGAATTTTATCCTGATGTTCAGTTGAAATCTGGCTTCCTGCAACTTGAGCCCATTATTCCGTGTCCTGCACTCTGGGACAATTGAGAAGAGATCTCAGCCCTCCTCTGTGTGGCAACCTTTCATTTACTTGAAGAGTGCTATCATATCTCCCCTCATTCTTCTCTTCTCCAGGCTAAACATGCCCAGTTCTTTCAGTCTTCCTCATATGGCTTTGTTTCCAGTCCCCTGATCATCCTTGTTGCCCTCCTCTGAACCTGTTCCAGTTTGTCTGCATCCTTCTTGAAGTGCGGAGACCAGAACTGGACGCAGTACTCAAGATGAGGCCTAACCAGTGCTGAATAGAGGGGAACTAATACTTTGTGCGATTTGGAAACTATACTTCTGTTAATGCAGCCTAATATAGCATTTGCCTTTTTTGCAGCCACATCGCACTGTTGGCTCATATTCAGCTTGTGATCAATGACAGTTCCAAAATCCTTCTCACATGTCGTATTGCTGAGCTAAGTATCTCCCTTCTTATAACTGTGCAATTGGTTTCTTTTTCCTAAGTATAGAACCTTGCATTGATCCCTGTTGAATTTCATTCTGTTGTTTTCAGCCCAGTGCTCCAGCCTATCGGCACTTTGCCGATAAAGTCGAGCACCTGAAGAACTCGATTCCGTACACTGTGGATGCAGTAGAGGATCCAGAGTTGACCAGTTGCAATCCGGTTCAGTGGGATCGGTTTTGGCCTCTTCCTTCTGAGGATGTGGACAAGGTACTTTCAACGGTGAAGCCTACCACCTGCCTGATTGATCCTTGCCCATCATGGTTCCTTATGAACTGCAAGGAGAAATTGGGCGAAGGGATCAGGGCGGTGGTAAATGCATCCTTGAAGGAGGGTGTAATGCCACCGGCCCTCAAGGAGGCAATTATAAAACCCATCTTAAAAAAGTCCTCCTTGGATCCCCAAGTCTTGAACAACTTTCACCCCATTTCGAACTTGCCATTTTTGGGCAAGATCATTGAGCGAGTGGTGGCTAGCCAGTTGTCAGCACACTTGGATGAAACGGATTATTTGGATCCATACCAGTCGGGTTTCAGGACAGGACATGGTACTGAAACAGCCTTGGTCGCTCTGGTGGATGATATGAGGAGGGCACTAGACAGGGGAGAATTCACCTTTCTTGTCCTCCTGGATCTCTCAGCGGCTTTGATACCGTCGACCACGGTATCCTGTTGGATCGCCTGGAGGGATTGGGAATAGGAGGCACTGTTTTACAGTGGTTCCGTTCCTTTCTCTCTGACAGGCACCAACAGGTAGCATTGGGGGATGAGGTTTCAGACCCTTGGCCCCTCACTTGTGGAGTGCCACAGGGTTCTATCCTCTCTCCCATGCTATTTAACATCTACGTAAAACCGCTGGGAGCCATCATCAGGAGTTTTGGGCTGCGGTGTCACCAATATGCTGATGACACACAGCTCTATCTCTCTTTTAAATCCTCACTGGAGTTGGCTGTGGAGACCTTGTCCAAGTGCCTGGAATCCGTGAGTGGGTGGATGGGAAGGAACAGGCTGAAGCTCAATCCTGATAAAACCGAGGTGCTACTTGTGGGTGACAGGGGAAGGTTGGGTGTTGTTGACCTGAACCATAATGGGGTGAGACTTCCCCTGAAAGATCAGGTCCGCAGCCTCGGGGTTGTTCTTGATTCCAAGCTGTCCATGGAGGCTCAGATTTCGGCAGTGAGCCGGGCAGCTTGGTATCAACTACACCTCATACAGAGGCTGCAACCCTACCTCTCAATTCATCAGCTCCCACTGGTAGTACATGCCCTGGTCACCTCTCGATTAGACTACTGCAATGCGCTCTACGTGGGGTTACCCTTGAAAACAGTCCGGAAACTACAACTGGTGCAGAATGTGGCAGCTCGTTTGCTTACAAACAGCCGCCGCTGTGATCACATCACGCCAGTGTTATTTCATCTACATTGGCTTCCAGTTGTTTTCCGGGCCCAATTCAAGGTGTTGGTGTTAACCTTTAAATCCCTATACGGTCTCGGCCCAGTTTACCTGAAGGAGCACCTCCAGTACCACCAATTAAGCTGCCCGACTAGATCAGCCACACAGGGCCTTCTCTCAGTCCCACCAACGAAAACAGCTAGGTTGGTGGGGACTAGAGAGAGGGCATTCTCAGTGGCGGCCCCCACTCTCTGGAACTCCCATTCGATCTCCGCCATGCCCCTTCCTTGGATACATTTCGCTGAGCCTTAAAAACCTGGCTCTTTGGACAGGCCTTCGGGATCCCTGGGGTGGGCTAATTTTTCTATGATTGTTTTAAATTGTTTATTGATTGCCCTACATTGTTCTATACTGCTGCTATTTAAAATGATTATGGTTGACTGCATTGTATTTTATTCTGTATTTATATTGTATTTTATCAATTTCAATATGTACATCGCCTAGAGTGGCTTCGGCCAGATAGGCGACACAAAAATTAAATTTTACTTTACTTTTTACTTTACTTATCAAGGTCCCTTTGAATTTTGTTTGTCTTCCATGGTAGTAGCTGTGCCCCCCAATTTTGTATCATCTGCAAATTTGATAAGTATGCTCTGTACTTCCTCATCCAAGTCGTTAATAAAAATGTTGAAGAGCACTGGGCCCAGGACTGAGCCCTGTGGTACCCCACTTGTTACATCCTCCCAGTTTGAGAAGGAACCATTGATAAGCACTCATTGAGTACGATTCTGGAGCCAACTGTGGATCCACCTGATAGTTGTTCCATCTAGCCCACATTTAGCTAGCTTGCTAATCAGAATATCATGGCACACTTTGTCAAAAGCTTTTGCTGAAGTTGAGTTATATTATGTCCACAGCATTCCCACAGTCAACAAAGTAGGTTACCCGATCAAAAAATGAGATAAGATTAGTTTGGTAGGATTTGTTCTTCATAAATCCTTGTTGGCTCCTAGTAATCACTGCATTGTTTTCAAGGTGATTACAAATTGACTGCTTTATAATCTGCTCCAGAATTTTTCCAGGGATTGATGTTGGGCTGACTGGTCTGTAGTTCCCCGGTTCCTCCCTTACAAATTGACTGCTTTATAATCTGCTCCAGAATTTTTCCAGGGATTGATGTTGGGCTGACTGGTCTGTAGTTTCCCGGTTCCTCCTTTTTGCCCTTTTTGAAGATGGGGACAACATTAGCTCTTCTCCAGTCATCCAGCACTTCACCAGTCCTCCATGCTTTTGCAAAGATAATAGATAGCGGTTCTGAGAGTTCTTCAGCCAGTTCTTTCAATATTCTAGGATGCAGTTTATCGGGCCCTGCCAATTTGAACTCGTTCAAAGTGATTAGGTATTCCTTGACCGTTGGTCTGTGAATCTCAAGCTCCATCCTGCCCCTTCTACTTCATGTTTCCCGGGAGGGTCATAGACCCTTTTTTGGGAGAAGACTGAGCCAAAGTAGGAATTGAGCCACCTCTGTCTTTTCTTTGTCATCTGTTATCATTTTGCCATCCTCATTGAGTAGCTGTGCCACCATTTCTTTTCTCTGTCTTTTACTATGGACATACCTGAAGAAAGCTTTTTTTGTTGCTTTTACCATCTCTTTCTAACCTCAGCTCATTCTCAGCTTTAGCCTTTCTGATGCCATCCCTGCAATTCCGTGATACCTGCATGTACTCTTCCTTTGTGGCGTGGCCTTCTTTCCACTTCCTGTATGTGTCCTTTTTTGTTTTCAGGTCCTCTCTAAGCTTTTTATGAAGCCACATTGGCTTCTTCTGCTGTTTTCCCTCTTTTTTCCTTGTTGGAATTGCTTGCCATTGCGCTTGTAGAATTTCCTTTTTTAGTAACTCCCATCTTGGTCTCCTTTTCTCATTAGGGTCGTTTGCCATGGAACATAAGAACATAAGAACATAAGAAGAGCCTGCTGGATCAGGGCAGTGGCCATTACTGCATCTTGTGGGAGCAAATTCCATAGTTTAACTATGCGCTGAGTAAAGAAGTACTTCCTTTTGTCTGTCCTGAATCTTCCAACATTCAGCTTCTTTGAATGTCCACGAGTTCTAGTATTATGAGAGAGGGAGAAGAACTTTATCCACTTTCTCAATGCCATGCATAATTTTATACACTTCTATCATGTCTCCTCTGACCCGCCTTTTCTCTAAACTAAAAAGCCCCAAATGCTGCAACCTTTCCTCGTAAGGGAGTCGCTCCATTCCCTTGATCATTCTGGTTGCCCTCTTCTGAACCTTTTCCAACTCTATCATATCCTTTTTGAGATGAGGCGACCAGAACTGTACACAGTATTCCAAATGCGGCCGCACCATAGATTTATACAACGGCATTATGATATCGGCTGTTTTATTTTCAATACCTTTCCTAATTATTGCTAGCATGGAATTTGCCTTTTTCACAGCTGCCGCACACTGGGTCAACATTTTCATCGTGCTGTCTACTACAACCCCGAGGTCTCTCTCCTGGTCGGTCACCGCCAGTTCAGACCCCATGAGCGTATATGTGAAATTAAGATTTTTTGCTCCAATATGCATAATTTTACATTTGTTTATATTGAATTGCATTTGCCATTTTTCCGCCCATTCACTCAGTTTGGAGAGGTCTTTTTGGAGCTCTTCGCAATCCCTTTTTGTTTTAACAACCCTGAACAATTTAGTGTCGTCAGCAAACTTGGCCACTTCACTGCTCACTCCTAATTCTAGGTCATTAATGAACAAGTTGAAAAGTACAGGTCCCAATACCGATCCTTGAGGGACTCCACTTTCTACAGCCCTCCATTGGGAGAACTGTCCGTTTATTCCTACTCTCTGCTTTCTGCTTCTTAACCAATTCCTTATCCACAAGAGGACCTCTCCTCTTATTCCATGACTGCTAAGCTTCCTCAGAAGCCTTTGGTGAGGTACCTTGTCAAACGCTTTTTGAAAGTCTAAGTACACTATGTCCACTGGATCACCTCTATCTATATGCTTGTTGACACTCTCAAAGAATTCTAATAGGTTACTGAGACAGGACTTTCCCTTGCAGAAGCCATGCTGGCTCTGCTTCAGCAAGGCTTGTTCTTCTATGTGCTTGGTTAATCTAGCTTTAATTATACTTTCTACCAGTTTTCCAGGGACAGAAGTTAAGCTAACTGGCCTGTAATTTCCGGGATCCCCTCTGGATCCCTTTTTGAAGATTGGTGTTACATTTGCCACTTTCCAGTCCTCAGGCACGGAGGAGGACCTGAGGGACAAGTTACATATTTTAGTTAGCAGATCAGGAATTTCACCTTTGAGTTCTTTGAGAACTCTCGGGTGGATGCCATCTGGGCTCGGTGTTTTGTCAGTTTTTATATTGTCCATTAAGCTTAGAACTTCCTCTCTCATTACCACTATTTGTCTTAGTTCCTCAGAATCCCTTCCTGCAAATGTTAGTTCAGGTTCAGGGATCTGCCCTATATCTTCCACTGTGAAGACAGATGCAAAGAATTCATTTAGCTTCTCTGCAATCTCCTTATCGTTCTTTAGTACACCTTTGACTCCCTTATCATCCAAGGGTCCAATTGTCTCCCTAGATGGTCTCCTGCTTTGAATATATTTATAGAATTTTTTGTTGTTGGTTTTTATGTTCTTAGCAATGTGCTCCTCAAATTCTTTTTTAGCATCCCTTATTGTCTTCTTACAATTACTTACAATTACTTACAATTGTTCTGAGTTTATTAAGATCAGCTTTCCTGAAGTTCAGGGTACGCATATGGCTACTCTCAGGTTTTGCTTTTGTTAAAATCAAGGATTCAAGTATGGCATGGTCACTTTCCCCCAGAGTTCCTGTAACTGCCACTTCATCCACCAAATCATCTCTATTGGTTAGAATCAAGTCCAGGATAGCTGATCCTCTGGTTGCTTCCTCCACTTTCTGTAGGAGAACGTTATCTCCAACACAAGTCAGAAATTTTTTGGTGGGGCCGTGTTTGGCAGAATTTGTTTCCCAACAGATATCGGGATAATTGAAGTCCCCCATTACTACTACATCATGCCTCCTTGAAACATTGGCAATTTTGCTTTTCAAAAGTTACATTCTCATCTTCTCCTTGATTGGGTGGTTGGTAGTAGACTCCAAGCACCACATTCCTTTTATTACTTGCCCCATTAATTTTAATCCAGATACTCTCAGTGGAGCTACCAAGCTCATCTTCCTGTATTTCTGTGCAGGGATATATATTTTTAACATATAGTGCGACTCCACCTCCCTTTTTATTCCTTCTGTTCTTTTTGAACAAGTTACATCCTTCAATTGCTGTATTTCAGTCATGGGAGTCATCCCACCAAGTTTGTTATACCTATCAAGTCGTAATAACCCTCCTGTATTAAGAGTGCAAGTTCGTCCTGCTTGTTTCCCATGCTCTGCACATTAGTATTCAGACACTGAAGACCATGTGATTTGTGGCTTGGCTTCCTTACTACATTTTTCTGAGGACTGTTACTGGGCCCTATTAGAGCCGATTTCTCTGTTCCCGTTACTGTGCACAAGCCTTCATCAGTCGTTACCACCAAGTTTACGTCTCCTTCCCTATTAGGATTCAGTTTAAAGCCCTCCTGATGAACTTCTCCATTCTGTGGCCAAACACATTCTTCCCAGTCCTTGTGAGATGCAACCCATCACTTGCCAGCAGTCCATCTTCCAGGAAGCATAGCCCGTGATCCCAGAATCTAAATCTCTCACGTCGGCACCACCAGGAATGCCGGGGCCCTTGGGCATCAGCCTGCCCTGGGCCCCTCCGCTCCCCTTCCGCGATTCGAGGCATGAGCCACGCTGCAGATTGCAAGACAGGAGCTTCTGAGCCACCCGCCATCCCCCTCACTTCACCTACCTTTCTCTGTTTTTTGCGGCTGCGTGCACTGTGTGTGCAGGGTTGCCATCAATTAAGATGGCAGCCAAGGTTTCCGTAAGGGACTGAAGCCTCTGCCGCCATCTTGGCTGATGGCATGCAGCGTGCGCATTGCTGCCGTCAACCAAGATGGCGGCAGAGGCTTCAGTTCCTTACGGAAACCTCAGCCGCCATCTTAATTGATGTCAACCCTGCACCTGCAGTGTGCGCAGCTGCAAAGAACAGCAGAGAAAGGTAGGTGAAGCAGGGGTTATGGCGGACGGCTCCTGCCGCGGATCACGGAAAGGGAGCAGAGGGCCCCTCAGGAGCTCCTGTAGCTGCAGGGCCCTCGGGCCAGTGCCCCACCTGGCCGCCCTTTAGAACCAGCCCTGAGCACCACCTTCGTAGCCATTCATTCACACGGAGTATTTTTCTTTCCCTTTCTACTTCTAAGTACTGGAAGGATGGATGGAAAAACTATCTGGGCCCCAAAGTCCTTGAGTTTCCTTCCCAGAGCTTCAAAGTCTGATGTTATTTCTTCCTAGCTCCGTTTGGCAGTATCATTTGTTCCTACATGGATGAAAAAGGGATATCTGTCAGTGGGCTTGATGAGTGATAGCAACCCTTCTGTCTCACCTCTAATCCATCCTCCTGGTAGACAGCATACCCGGCAAGTCCACAGATCATCTCGGCATACTTGGCGTATTTTGAATGAGCTTCATATTAGAAAACTGTCTTATGAAGTGTAAAAATAACTTACTGCTAACCAATGAGAGGGACCCTTTTTGGTCCGATGGATACCGTATTAGATTTGTTCTCCAACATAAACACATTACATGGAAGTTTAACATTGAAGAATAAGATAATTAGGAGGCAGATGTCCTTGGTTACTTGTGTTTTTGACACTACGTGTAGCTTCATGACATAACTACACTTAGTTTCCTGTCCAAAGACTTTATATATTAGACATGGAAAGAATAAAATTTGATATAATCAATCAGTGAATAGCTGTTTAGCCCTGTTCAGGCATTCAGCCTGAACACACTGGCTTAATGTGTGTAGGGGGCCAAGTGTGTCCATCTTGGCCCCTCTGCCAATATCCCCTGCATGCTAGGTGTACCTGCTGCACCATACCTGTATTGAACAGGAGCTTCTAAGTAGGGCTCCTGATTATAAGGAGGCTTGTAAGTGTATTTGGCCAAACGTGCTTAGAAGCCCCCTTTAGACCTTCATGCTAATGAAGGTGGAAGGGGCATGCCCAGTCCACAGGGCAAACTGAAAGTGAGGCCAGTATATGTGTGCCTGACCCCTGCCACGTGTCCTTTGTGTGTTCAAGCTGATTATCTGAATAGGACTTTTGAGCTTTCCCACTCATTGTTTCTCTAATCAGTGGTACTTTCACATTCTCACATGCCATTGCCCCTGTCTCAGTATCCCCTCCCTCAAGAAATCTCCAAAGGCTTCTGCTGTTTCATACATCCTCAGCATCTGTTGGCAGGTCAAGAGGTTGTGTGTGTGTGTGGTGGGGAACTCTGTGTGTTGTTAGCTGATGGCATACCATGATTTCCCCCCCCGTTTCCATTCCAACCCACCCTGGACACCATAGTAAAATTACAGTACATTACAGTAGCTGCCTCTTAATTAAATGTAAATTTCTGTTTCTGTCTTTGTATCCTACTATTAAATTCAAGGCAACAGCTGGCACATATAGTGGCTTCTATTTCTTGAGCTATGACAATAAAATATATCTCATTCTTTATATCGTGCTATAATATATCTGTGCTCAATATATCAGGACTCTCATTTTAAAAGGTATTTAGCAGATCTGGCAATTTGTTAAAATACGCTTTCTGAAAGCAAGAAAAACAGTTTCTTCATGATAAGCTCTGCTAGGGAGCCCTTTCTACATCATAATTGATTTAATTTTAACAAGATTGCACCAGTTACCATAGCAACATGTTTACTTATCCTTTTTCCAATTGATTGTAGGTCTAACCAGCACAGTGAACACAGAAGATGTGGGCAATAGTGTGTTGTGGTTTCTCTCTTTTTAAATGTTAGAAACTAGGTTAAATGCAAATGTAATAGTTTAATAGGATGTCTCAATATATTACATATATTTTTAGAAGAAAAAGCTAAATACTGATGACACTGCACCCCAAATGACCTCACCCAGAGATTTCACATAGATGTTGAACAGAATGGGAGACAAAATGGAGTCCTCTGGTACAGCATAGTATAGTACAGTTGTCATGGGGCAGAGCATAGTTCCCTCACAACAACCTTCAGGGGAAAGGTTATTTAGGCACAGAACTATTTTTTTTCTGTGCTGGCTCAGAAGAAAGAGAAGCAACACAGAAGCCGAGGTGATGGGGCCCTGGAGACCAGATGGGAAGTCTCTGGGAGCTGTGTATTGCTCACTGGCTGAAGTTCCCCAGTCCTGGCCTGGATGGAGAAGACTGAATATTGCTTGGAAATCTTTCATTTGAACAAATTCTCATTGTCCAAAACCCACTTCGGGGAGAAAGCTGCAAACTAGATTAATCTAAATAGGGCCAATAAAGAATATGGCAACCACAAAGCAATCTTGAGTAAATGGATGATATTTGAACCAGGAACTTGCAACTTGCAGCTCATCCTCCTAACCATTTCATTATATTATTTGTATATTTAATTGCTATTTTACTGAACCTATAACAGCTCACCAACAATAGGTTACACAACAGAGATGCAAACACAAGGACCAGACCCTGCAACAATCACAGATGACAACTCTCTCCCCGTCTTTATACAGGCAACACTGTTGCAGAACTTCAGAGGTTTATTCACCTGCTCATCTTCCAATATGATATACGCTGCCATCTGTCAGCAATGTCCTTCTGTGTTCTGCATAGGACAAACAAAACAGTCTCTGCACCAAAGAATAGATGGACTCAAATCAGACATCAGAAATGACAATACTCCTAAACTGCAGGGAGGACATTTTGACCTCCCAGGATAGTGTTAATGATCTTGAGGAAGTCATCCTTGAACAAAGAAACTTCAAAGGGAAACTCCAGTGTGAAACAGCTAAATTTATCAAGATGTTCAATTCTATAATCAATTCTGAATTGAGATAGTGGGTTTTATTTGGATTACATGTGTTAATTAGGTTTTCAGTGCCAGGATGTTTGTGTTATCAGCATTACTGTGTAAATGGTCACAGCACCTTTTTTTACATTTAAGTTTAATTATCACAGCCCACATTTCTTGCATTTCTTTTTCCTCTGACCTTGATGCTAACATTTTTCTCTCTGTATCCATCTACATATATGCCTTGCCAACTTAACAATAATGTTTCATGCACCTGATGGTCCATGATAGATTCTAGTTCACAAAGCCAATAACTTAGTGTTTAACAGAAATAATAACTTTGTTAGTTTTTCAGGTGCCACAAGATTCTTTGTTATATGTGACCTGGTGCTAGTCTAGATTAGTACTGCATGGTTATAGCTGCCTGGTCTCTGTAGTTACATCAAAATAACTACAGTATTTTGTATATGGCAGAAGTGTGTAGCATATATTATACTGTGGACATTACATGCTCCTTCCTACTTGGTGATTATTTCTGTGTGGTAGAAAAATGTTACCTGTCAAGCAGCTCTTCTACAGCTACTCTGTTCATCCTTAACCCTGTTTTTCAGATGGTGAGTAGGTTGATTTATTGCTGCCACCTGCTGGATGAAGACATAAAGTTATGTGTGCTATAATTGTAAGGGAAGGTTTGATATAAATTATATTGTGGGAGACTATGATAATAGATGTAAATATCCAATAAAATAGCAGCTAAATACACAATTATATTTTACCTTAACTACTTGCAGAACAGTACACATACAGTAATGTTTCTCTCTATGTGCACCTCAGGTAAAGGGAGACCTATGGTTCTAGGAAAAACAAATGGTGAACTAGACTGGAGACTGATGTCACTGCTGGGAATGACAGCTTGAACTAGTCGCTCCTGCACCTGGATGGTTTCAAAATGCAGATGCCCAGATATACCAGATTTCAACTCCCCCCATGAGCGATGAGCACTTGGGGGATGCCCCTATAAATAGATCCTTTGGGGCATACTTTGATATAAAGCAGCAAAAAGCAATTTCAAAGGCTTTTTGTCTTCACTCTGCAAGGTTCAGAAATGGTGCCAGGGAAGCAACATGGCATGAGAGAAAAGACAGAGGCATAGCCTGCAACCAGGCAGATATAGGAGCTGCATCAAATTGAAACATTTAAATCTTGAACATGGGGCCTCAGAGGGGAAAAAGACTGAAGGAGATGGAAGGGGAATTATTTTAGGGAAGATGCAATTGATCAAAGGACAGAGAAACTTTATATGGATATTAAATTGCAAAAAGTCCTGAAATCTGAAAGACAACTGAAAGATCATATGGAATGCCTCAAAAATAGCCAGCTCAGGAGACATATACATATTTAAGGGAGAAAAGCAAAAATAATGAGGACATACTCTCATATACCTGGATTGTGAAACAATGTCCATTGAAAACCACAACAACCCCTGCAACTTTTGAGCAGGCTATACAAAGACCACCTAGGTATATTATTGCCTGTTTCTGTATCTCCCACATGGGGAACAAAGTGTATACACTAGACTGCAACAGAGATGACCTGAAACATGAAGAAGATCAAACCATCAACTGAAAGACTGCCTCCTTCCCTGCAGATCCTCTGGGGTGGCCCACTACGTCCTCAGAAGCTGGGGGAGGTGGCAGAGGGCATTATCTGAGATACCCCCTAAGTTGTGGAACTCCCTCACCTCAGAAATATGTCTGGCAGTTTCACTCTGCACCCCACTCTGCACTTTTTGTAAAATACTGAACCTCTTTACCCTGGCCTTCAACACTTGAACTGTATAGGACCCACCCTATTCTTGTGATTGTAATTTGTTTTAAACTATTTTTAATGTATATTAAATTGTCATGATTCACCCTGGAATCTTAGAGTGAAGGGTGGGTAATAAATGATGATGATAATGATTATACCAAGATTTCTCAGCTGAAACAGATGAACAGAACTGTGCCTAATCACCAAGATACTGAGAAAAGCACAGATCTGGCATAGGTGGACCTTCTGTTTTATGTTGCTAACATCTACAGCAGCCTTCTCCAACCACAGGAACTTTCCAGAGCAGATTTGGAGGGCATTTGTGGGAGGAGGGGTATATGAAGTTGTGTTGCGCAGGCAGAAGTATGTGTGTGCAACATTGGATTCTGTCTTTTTAATAAAGGGTTTTATTTTTTAAAAAATATAGTGGATCTATATGTTTCTTTAAAACCTTTTTTTACACAATATGTTTTTTAACCCCTTTTTAAAGATGTCTTTAAAGCTTTTTGAAAAAATGTTTTTAAAGTTGTTTTGTTTTAATGTATTTCAAGGTCTGTTTTCATGAAGTTTTAAAGTGTTTTCAGTGCTTTTGTTTGCCGCCCTGGGTTCTTGCTGGAAGGAAGGACAGG
Organism: Rhineura floridana; assembly: GCF_030035675.1. NCBI lineage: Eukaryota > Metazoa > Chordata > Lepidosauria > Squamata > Rhineuridae > Rhineura > Rhineura floridana. The sequence continues at coordinate 136,731,887 of NC_084483.1, read as the reverse complement.
ATATTAAATAAATAAATAAATCTATTCATTTGAATTTTTTCCTGCCCACTTCTAAAGATTGAATGAGTTGCTAAGACTAAACACATACCAAGGGCCACTTCAAATGTTATAAATTTACTACACAAAGTGTATAGGGAAGGGATTGCAAACTAAATGAAACAGTGGTCACATGATAATTGCACATAATTTTATTCACTGCTGCATATACATGTGCTAGGAAATTGGCCAAGGCCTATCAGCACAGGCACACCCAGTGAAATTATTACATGTGCAATCAGATCAATTTCTGAGGGTCAGCCTCTGGCTAAGTCAGATTCTGCAGTATTTTAACAGGTAGCATTATGAAAGTGAGTGAGATGTTAGGGAATAGGCAGTTGCCTTTTGTAAAGGAGGCAATTTCTCATCCTATTTGGGGAATCATCCATTCATTACAGCTGTTTGAGACTCTTGCATAAGTTAATGCGATGAAATCATTCAAGGTTCACTGTTCACACCCACCCCCTGGTAGGGTTGCTAACTGCTATATTGCTGTTTGTGGGATTTTAACAGTAGCCTGGTATGCAGAAATCTAGTAGGTGAAGCTCTTCCTAATATGGAGATAAAGTGGTGGAGGGAAGCTTAATCTGCTTGATTTCTGCATGGCAAATGGTTGTTAAAGACACAGTAGGACTTGTAAAATGCTGACAAACCCTATACAAGAGGCCAAAATATTTTGTACCCACATCATCTGCAGTGAGATTGTTAACAACTTAATTTGCTTTATTATACAGCACAAGAGTGGCTGTATACTATAGTCAGCATGGATTTTTCACATTCCGCAATGTTAAATTGAAAATACCCCCATGCCATTCTGATGCTTCCCATAAACTCATTTCAAAACAAAACCTTACAAAATGTATAGTCCTGAACTCAGAAATGCTTGCTTAACAGCCCTCTAAATTTTCATGGTGATACACAAAACAGAAAGAATAGAAAGTGTAAAAAGAGAGAGAGAGAAACCAGACTGGACATTTTTCTGTCAGAGTTCTCATAATCTGTTGAAATTAATTAAAAATCAGCCATATTCACAGAGTACCTGTAATCCTATTACTGACCTTGCCCCATACTCTGACCTTCATCTTCTGCAGTTTAAAAGAAAAAATATATATGCCTGACTGATTTTTAATTAATTTAAGAAATTTAGCATTGAACTCAATGATAATGTTGGGCATGCTCAGTAGGAACCAACTGTCAGTGTTCTAAAAGCCAGACTCACAGCTGCTGGGCTTGCCTAAGCAGGGGCCCACAGCCATGCCAGCCCTTTATTTCACTTTAGACAGTCATGGCTTCCCCCAAAGAATCCTGGGAAGTGTAGTTTGTGAAGGGTGCTGAGAGGAGACTCCTATTTCCCTGACAGAGCTCCAGTGGCCAGAGTGGTTTAACAGTCAGCCACTCTGATTGAAGCTCTGTGAGGGGAACAGGGCAACTCACAGCAACTCTCAGCACCCTTCATTAACTACACTTTCCAGTATTCTTTGGGAGAAGTCATGACTGTCTAAAGTGAAATAGTGGATGTGGCCAGGGACAGCTTTGGTTTACATTTGGGTGGGAGGCTACATGTGCCTGTTGTAGAATAAAAAGGTGGGGGAAACCCTGAAAAAGAATGATACTGTTCACAATGTTTTCCTTTTGGAAAGGAAAAGGGCTTCCCCTCTGCCCAATGCCCACTCATCCAATCACTTCCCTCTCCCCTCGCTCCCTCCCCCTCCCTGCCCTCCTCCTCCCCTCCCAAGGTCAGTTTCACCTATCCTAAGCATGATTGCACAGGAGTAAATCCCACTGAAGTAAAAAAGCATGCAAATGATCAAACCTGCCCTCCCCTCCTCCTCCCTCCTATCCCTTCCCTCTCCCTTCACCTCCTCCATCCCCTTCCAACCCCCTCCTTTCCCCTCCTCTTCGTTCCCCTCTGCCCTCCTCCTCCCCTCCTCCCCCTTCCTCCCTCCTCCCTCCATCCCATGGTCAGTTTTACCTATCCTAGGACTACGACCTGGGAGACCAAGGTTGGAATCCCCACACAGCCATGAAGCTCACTGGGTGACCTTGGGCAAGTTACTGCCTCTCAGCCTCAGAGGAAGGCAATGGTAAACCACCTCTGAATACTGCTTACCATGATCAAACCTGTCCCTCCCCTCCCCATCCCCTGTGGTCAGTTTCACCTATCCTAAACATGATTGCGGGGAAGTAAATCCCACTGAACTCAATAAGCATGCAAATGATTGATCCATTCTCAGCAAATGTGCACAGGATCCCATTTGTTACCTCCCAGATTGAAAAGCAGAGAAAATCACTAATAGGCAAAAAACCTTGCTGTTTAAGAACGTACCTATAGCCCACAGATATTTCTATCAAACTTTAAAAATCAGGGAAATTGGGCAGCTATAGTAAATGCACCAGGGGAGCAGGAGACCTGACCTCCTCTGAGATATTGTACTGCCGTGCCCAACCCAAATTGTGTTTGCATTTTTACAAATTTGTAGGGCAGTACCAGGGCCGGCCCCAGGCATGCCGGGGCCCTTGGACACCAGCCTGCCCTGGGCCCCTCCGCTCCCTTTCCATGGTCTGTGGAAGCAGACGTGGCTCGCAGGACAGGAGCTTCTGAGCTGTCCACCATCCCCCGCTTCACCTACCTTTCTCTCTGCTGTTTTTTGCGGCTACACGTGCAGGCTTGCCATCAGTCAAGATGGCAGCCGAGGTTTCATTAAGGGGCTGAAGCCTCTGCCACCATCTTGGTTGATGGCAGCAATGTGTGAGTGTAGATGCATGCGTACCATCAACCAAGATGGCGGCAGAGGCTTCAGCCCATTAGGGAACCTCGGCCGCCATCTTGATTGATAGCAAACCGCAAAAAACAGCGGAGAGAAAGGTAGGTGAACTGGGGGGATGGCAGGCGGCTTGAAAGCTCCTGCCTGGCAAGTGGAGGGGCCCCTGTAGCTCCAGGGTGCCCTTGGGCCACTGCTCCATCTGGCCACCTTTTAGAACCGGCCCTGGGCAGTACAGTGCTGCCCAATTTCCCTGCTTTTAAAAGTTTGATAGAAATATCTGTGGGCTATAGGTACGTTCTTAAATCGCAAGGTTTTTTGCCTATTAATGCTTACATTATTCTCTGCATTTTCTTCCATATTATCATCATCCACACATTTTATTATGGGCCATAAAAAATACATTTCAGTTGTCAAAAGCCATGGTAAAGAGGTCCTTTTAACATCTATATGAAGCCACTGAGAGCTGTCATCAGGAGTTTTGGAGTGAAGTATCACCAATATGCAGATGACATCCAGTTCTGTCTCTCTATTCTACCTGAATTGGGAGAAGCGGTTGAAGTGTTAGACTGGTGCTTGGAGGTGGTAATGGGCTGGATGTGGGCCAATAAATTGAGCCTGAATTCTGAAAAGACAGGCATTATGTGTCCCAAGTTCTCAAGTCTGGGAGGTGGAGACAGCCTGCCTGGACAGGTTTGCCCTTCCCTGGAAGGATCAGGTCCATAACCTGGGAGTGCTCCTGGATTCAGCCTTGTCACAGAAGGCTCAGGTGGCCAGCTCTGGCTGGTTTGCCAGCTTCAGCGCCTCTTGGACAGAGAGAACTTGGCCACTGTACTCCATGCTCTGGTAACTTATAATGCCTTCTATGTGGGACTACCCTTCAAGATGACTTGGAGACTTCAACAGGTCCAAAATGTAGTAGCTAGATTACTGGCTGAGGTTCCATTTAGATTTCATATAACCTATGTTTTAAAACAGCTGCTTGGTTTTCTTCATTTCTGGCCCCAATATAAGGTATTAATGTTTGTATTTAAAGCCCTAAATGATTTAGGCCCCAAATATCTGACAGTCCACCTCCTTCCCTACAGGCAGCTGTTGAGGTCAGTAGAAGGGGCCCTGTTCCACCACCCTCAGAAGTTTGAGGGGTAGTCCCAGGAGAGGGCATGCTCTGTGATGGCCCCTAAGTTGTGGAATTCCCTCCCCACAGAGGTGCATCTGGTGTCCTTACTGTACAGCTTTTTGTTGTATGCTGAAGACTTATCACTGAACCCTGGCTTTTGACACTTGAGAGATATATTTTTAGGATTCTCTCTAGTTGTGATTGCAATTTATTTTAATCTGTTTTTCATGATGTATTTTATATTGTTGTGACCCGCCCTGGGATGTACTGGTGAATGACAGGTAATATTTTAACAACAAACAGCAACGTGGCCTCCTCACCATAGATTCCTCAGTGCAAATCACTCTCTGCTCCCTAACCCTGCCTGCTATTAGCAGATGTGTGAGCTGGTCCCAATTATTACATAGAAACCCCCTTGCAACTAATGAGACTTCCTTGTGTGTTTAAGATCAGGATGCCAGTTGGTATTTGAAAGTGCAACCCTGAGCATGTTTACTCAGAAGTGTGTTTAGGAGTACGGCCTGAATTGTAGAACAGTCTGAATGTTTAAAATTGAGTTCTCAACCACCACAAATACTTTTAATTATTCGTATTTAAAACAGTTTCTCATATAAACTGTTGGTAAAGCTTCGGAGGTTGTATTTTTAGAAACCACATGACCTTCCGAAGGGACGTCGAGTCTCACCGCCAGCCCACCTGCAAATGGTGGCTGAGTGGTGGTTTTAACCCAGCATTTTGGGAAAGAGCTAGTGATTTGTTGTGCCTTCTTGAGAGGGGCAATGGCACTGCCCTCAGGAATGACGCCGCAAAAGGATGGGACCCACGTTCTGCACGGAGAGTAAGATCTTAGGAGGCGTGGGTGCCACTCCTTACTTTAAAGAAAGCTTGGCCCGCACGTTCATACACTTGGAAAGTACTACAATCCAGAGAGGGGCGCCTAAACTGAGGATGTAGCTCATGCGGACATGAGGCAAAGCATCACATTGTAAAGGGTACAGACATTTCCAAATTAAATACAAGTTTCACTTAAATATAAAGCAGAGAGTAATTAAAATTATTTAATATTGTGCATATCACAACACGAGCCTTTAAACCAGGGCTGTGGAGTTGGAGTCGTGGAGTCGGAAGCAATTTTGGGTGGAGTCAGTAGAAATGTACCGACTCAGACTTCAAAATAAAAACTTTCATAGGAATTTAGGAAAGTTTTCTTGTTCAGAAATTTTAATCAAATAAATATATTTTACGTTCTATCAATCTAGCCTGATGACGTGGTGGTGATGAAATGCCTTGTGCTACCATTTTACTACAGTAAATTTGTTATTACTAGTTAATATACATTTGCAATTTATGAAGAGTCGGAGTCTGGACAGTAGAAAAATAGAGGAGTCGGAGTCGAAGGTTTAGCGTACCGACTCCGCAACCCTGCTTTAAACAGCTAGGTTGGTAGCTTAATGCTCTTTCTGCCAGCTTCTTCCCCCTAGCTCGCTGAGAGGCATCCCCAAGGGAGGAGCTGTAGGCTTACAATAGCGTCAAGGGCACCTCCCCTCAGCGGCCAGGCATTGTGGGGGTTGTAGTCAGGAGCTCTGGCTCTGCTTACACGCTTCCCCCGTTTGGGGCGGGACTCTGGCTCTGGGCCGGCCGCAGAAGGGGCTGGGGGAAGAGGCGGCCGGCAGTGATTGCCCTCGCGCTGCCGCCGTGAGCTAGGGAGGAAGCAGGGAGTCTTCTGTTGTCCCTCCGGGTCACCCCGTCTGTGCTAAGAGAGCAGATAACGGCTGGGAAGGGGCCGGCGGCGGCCAATGCGAAATTGGTTGGTGCTTCTGTGCCCGTGTGCGGTCGGGGTCGTGCTGCACCTCTGGCTGCTCCTCTTCAGCTGCCCGGCTAGTGGCCCCGGGAAGCAACACCCGGCAGGTAGGTCGGCAAGGAGGGAGAAACCCAGACCGAGCCGGACCGCCTGCCTGAGGGAGCGAGATATTTCACTCTCCCTCCGCGCGTGCGGTCATATAGGAGAAAAGCATGTATGTGGAGCGGGGGGGGGGTTAAGGCATCTTTCGCCCTGTGTGGAAAGGAAGACGCCATCCTATTGGGTTAGGGCTGTACGAAAGAAGGGCTAGGGGTAAAGCCAGGCCTGGCTCCAGCTTTTTTTGGGGGGGGGGCTCTGAGCCGGCTGCCCTTGACGGACCCCTCCCAAACGCCTGTTGCCACTTACAACGCCCCCACCCGCTCGCACGGGGGCTTACCTTTCCTCTGGAGTGTGCGGAAGAAGGGCAAGAGGCTGAGATAGTGATCCCGCAACTTAGGTTCTGGAGAGAAACAAGGTTACTGGCAAAACCAACAGACAGTCTTGTGGGAGAAGGTGGAAATGATAAAAATCGTCACTCGGGGTGGAGAGCATGGTTTAGCGCCTTCATTTTGGAGAGAGTTTAGGGAAAAGGAGGCGAGGTGAGCCCATGGGAGTAGTGTAAGGCAGGTGATTGTGGCTCAAGAGGCATTGGAAGGGGTAGGGGTGGGGGTGGGGAAACACAACTTTAAGCCAGCAGGCAGGGGGAAAGGAGTAGGGGATGGAGGGCATAATTCACCTAAAGACTTGGAGAGAAGTTGGACAAGCATAGGAGGGAAATGCTGTAAAATAAGACGTGGAGCAAGAGCTGAGAGCAAATGAAAGAAAGGAAGTTGGTTGAGTTCCTATCTGATTTGTAGAAGAATTGAACAGTGGCAAAAGATTCCTTGTACAGAATAAATAATATATTGAAAAAGCTGGTTTAGAGCCTGGTCCTGTGGGTGCTTATTCAGAAGTGAGTGAGTTCAATGACTCTTCCTCTCAAGGCAGCCTTAGAATTAGAAGGTGATATGTGGCTTGTGATGCTTACCTGGACTAGGAAGAAAAGTGAGAGTTGAGCTAAGAACCAGCATGCCTAGTGTGGGAGAGGAAGTTGTGTGCATGTTGGGTGGGGGGCAGGTATTGAAGTGAAGGATGGGGACTCTTGGCCATTCTTTATCCAAGTAACTAAAGTAAAAAATATATTGAGAAGAGGATCAAGACATTCCTTTCCTAGTAATTTGTTTTGGGGACCACTCTGATTTTTCAGTGTCATTATGTTAGGGGATTTCCACTGATGGGGAAAGAATACTTATTAGCAGAGCTATTCAAATGAAGGAATAAGACAGCACTAAGAAACTGTTGGAGAAAAAGAATTGTAAACGAAATTATTGACAGAATATAATTTGGCCACCTGCTGAGCTGATCATAAGAAACAGATTCAATGAAGCTAAGTGCTGTAATGTTTTGGAGCGATTCTTTGTTATCAATCAGTGAACTAGTATTTATTTGTGTCTCAAGGGCTGAAATAAGAAAATGGCACAATAAATTTGACCCTAAATTGTTTCCTCTCTTGAACAGGTGCAAAAAACATGCTGCCTTCAAGGTAATCAAACCTCATTTTATGTTAGGATTTGGACAAAGCTACTAAGAGTATTCCTCTCCTCAGAGCATGGTGGAATTTTTAAATTTTGGCATTGAGTATTTCAGTTATCTGAAAAGCCCTGCAACACCTGTTCTCAGACCTTTTGCTTAGTCCCTGTTTACAAATTTACATTTCTGCTTCTTGCAAGAAAGTTGAGGAGCTACCATTACCACAGTGCCCTTTGGACACCTAGTTTATTTATTTGATTCCATTTAGGAATCATTTAACAGTAGGAATCAATTCTTCAGTAAAATCATTAACCATAAAAACAAAAACAATTCCATATGTAAAAACAATTCCACATGTATAAAAATATTAAATGCAGATACAGACTGGAGAAAGTTCTACACTTAAAAGCCTTGTTGAAAAAGCAAGTTCTTTAATAGGCCCTAAAAAGACAATCAAGACTATGCCTCTCTAATGTGTAATGTGGAGGGAGTTCCAAAGGGTAGATGCCACCACACTAAAGGCCTGATTTCTATATTGTATGGAACGGGCCTCCTGATAAGATGGTGTGTGTACGAGGCCCTCTCCTGCACAGTGCGATGATCTTGTGGGAATATAGTTGGGATCTCAGGTTCCTGCTTTCTTCTTTTGTTTCATCCAGGCTTGTAGTGATGCAGCAATGCTAACACGCTGAACTTTCCCCACTCATCCTCTATTATTTAGCCCTCCTTGGGGGCCAAGTGATCCCACTTCTGTGAGATACAGCTTTGTAGCATTCTAATTAGAACTGGGAGTTCATTATTCATTAGGTCTGCTTTTTAAGTAGTTTTAGAAACTGGATTCCAATTCTTTTGTGTTGCTATGTAGTCATGTCTAATTTCAAACTTCACTATGTTCATGCTGTGGCTATACCTCTGATTAGTTGCTTGCCTTTTACTTTGGATGTGGCGTTGGGGCTATGACAAAAACATGCACAGCAAGCTTTATGCCTGGTGGTTTATACCTCCATAAGTGGTCCATGGACCATGTAACACTCAAAAGACTGTTTTTGTGATGTTTAGGATCAAATCAGTTACTGTTGCAGAAGACAAAACTAGGTAAGAATTGCATTATGGACCCTTCTTTATAAGCTTCAGTGCATACTAGTCTCTCTCTTTCCAACTTGGAATTGCAGAATGGTCCCTGAATCTACCTATTGTTGATTGTCAGGGCATTTTTAAATGCAGAGAGTGCTTTGGAATACTTAAATAATTCATTCTTGCTGTAACCTGGTAAGATTAGTAAGTGTTGCACTAATTCCATTTACAGAACAGGGTAACTGAATAAAAGTTAACTTGCATTCATGCTGAGATGAGATTGGAACCTGAGTCTCCAAGATGCAAGAGTAGCTGGAAAGCATGATTTCACTGACATGTATGAGACACGGAACTTATCACGGAACTTTTGGTTTTTTACTCTGCTCTTTAATTCAGTTTCATTGGTGTTACTAGGCCTATGCGGCCATTCAGTCTCTTCACATGTAAGCAAATACGCCAAGAGAAATGGGAGGTGGGGTGCTGCCTTTATCTGTATACAGCTTAGAGGATTTATACGAGTTTGAGGTTGAAGGTCTGAAGTGTGAAGCCTCTTCTACTTGCGGAGGCTCCTTATATGATTTAAAACCCGGATTGAATATCTGAATAAGGCAGTCAGGTTACAGAATGATTCATCCTCCTGACCACAGATCCCATAAATAGAGATGGACAATGACAGAGAAATCAAATGCACTTCTTGTGTTTCTCCATTAAACATTCTCTTGTGGCCAATAAAAAGGTGCAGTTTGCTATGCTAAGCAGAATGCCTGGCTGGATAAAGTAGAAACTGTCGCACACATCATAGACATGATGTTTATGCAGAAAGTTCCAGGTTCAGTCTGTGGCATTTCTCTTTTAAAAGGATCCCAGATAGTAGGGCTGGGAATGATTTTTCTGCCTAATGCCTGAGGGACCTGCTGACAGTTGGGGTAGATGGAGTTGATGGAGTCAGAATGATCTGACTCTGTTTAAGACAGCTTCATATGTTCATCTACCTCTGCCAGGGAATGAGTTATGATATTGTGGACAGTCCTGCTTCTTAGTTCTGAGTGACTTAGGGCAGCCCTTCAAAATTCATACTAATGCTTCAGGGATGAGGAACCTCTTCCTTTCTGAGGGCCACATTGTCTCAGGGGTCATCTGTCTGGATGTGCAAACCAGCAGTAGGCAGCTTGGAACCACCCCACAACAACCTCTCTCTCACACACCAATCTGTTCTTCATACATGCAAGCATGCACAGCATCTTTCTCACACCCTCCACACGTTATTCATCCACTCTCTCTCTTGCCCACACATACATAACCCATTCATCAATCATCCATTTACCCTACACATTCTCTCTTTCATTCACTCACACATAACCATTCTATTTCTTTTTTCATTGCTCCTTTACGCCCCTCCCTGTCATTAATTCACTGTCCCCTTTGGCTTCCCTGTTGCCATCTCCTCCTTAGTCCCCCTCACCCCCTGTACAGCAATTAATCTTAGGAAAAAGTTCAATTTATGTAATTGGGACTTGTTTTCCTAACCTTAATTGGAGCATTTGGGGTGGAAAGGAAAGGTTACAGCATTTGGGGCTTTTTTGTTTAGGGAAAGACAAGTGAGAGGTGATTATAGAAGTGCATAAAATTATGCATGGCATGGAGAAAGTGGATAGAGAAAAGTTCTTCCTTTCTCATAACACTAGAACTTGAGGACATCCAATGAAACTAAATGCTGGAAGATTTAGGGCAGACAAAAGAAAGTACTTCATACAGCTTAAACTGTGAAATTTTCTTCCTCAAGAGGCAGTACAGTAGTGCCCCACTCATACAGCGGGTTATGTTCCAGAGCCCCGCCTAAAAGCGGAACTCATTCAATAGAATGGTTCCTGACGCCCGAAAAATGCTGTAAAAGTGGAAGAAGCGCCGTATTAGTGGGGCCTTACTCTAATTGAAAGCCATCGTATTAGCAGAACACCGAAAAGCAGGGCCCTACTGTAACGGCCAGCAACTTGGATGGCTTTAAAAGAGGATTTGACAAATTTATGGAGGATAAGGCTATCAGTGGCTTCTAGCCATGAGGGTTATACTTGGCTTCCATAGTCAGAAGTGGTATACTTCCGAATATCAGTTGCTGGAAACCACAGGGGAGGAGAGTGCTCTTTGCACTCAGGTCCAGCTGGTGGGCTTCCCATGGGCAACTGGTTGGCCACTGTGAGAACAGGATGCTGGACTAGATGGGCCATTAACCTCTGCAGCAGATTTCCTGTCCTCAGATGCTAGATGGCTATCACAAACCACTTGGTGGACTGTCATACAGTAAAATCACCCTTCAGGTAAGACCAGTGTTCCATTTTAAAATAATAATAATAATAATAAAATTTTATTTATGAGTCACCTATCTGGCCGAATTAATGGCCACTCTAGGCGACGTACATAACACAGTAAAATACAATATAAAAATCAATGAGGACCACAATCAATAATTAGTCTAAACACCACCCTCCAGTTAATAGCAGCATTAAAAGCTAATCCACCCCAGAGATCCCTGCCTGAACAGCCAGGTCTTCAAGGCCCGGCGGAAACCTATCGAGGGGGCATGGCGGAGACCGAAAGGAAGGGAATTCCAGAGGGTAGGGGCCACAATCGAAAATGCCCTCTCTCTGGTCCGCACCAGCCTAGCTATTTTAACTGGTGGGACCGAGAGAAGGTCTTTTATGGCTGATCTCGTCGGGCGGCATAATTGGTGATGCTGGAGGTGCTCCTTCAGATAAACTGGGCTGAAACCGTATAGGGCTTTAAAGGTCAACACCAACACCTTGAATTGGGCCCGGTAAACAACTGGCAGCCAGTGTAGATCTACTAACACCGGAGTAATATGATCACGGCGACGGCTGTTCTTAATCAAATGTGCCGCCGCATTCTGTACCAGCTGTAATTTCCGGACCGTTTTCAAGGGTAACCCCACGTAGAGCACATTACAGTAGTCTAAGCGGGAGGAGACCAGGGCATGTATCACCCGTGGGATCAGATGGATAGGAGGGTAGGGTTGCAGCCTCCGTATTAGATGTAATTGATACCAAGCTGCCCGGCTCACTGCCGAAATCTGAGCCTCCATGGACAGCTGGGAGTCAAGAATGACCCCGAGGCTGCGGACCTGGTCTTTCAGGGGTAATCTTACCCCATTGAACACCAGGTCTATATCTCCTAACCTTTTTTTGTCTCCCACGAGTAACACCTCGGTCTTATCGGGGTTTAGTTTCAGCCTATTCCTTCCCATCCATCCATTTACGGCTTCCAGGCACTTGGACACGGTGTCCACAGCCAACTCTGGTGAGGATTTAAACGAGAGATAGAGCTGAGTGTCATCTGCATATTGGTGACACTGCAGCCCAAATTTCCCGATGATGGCCCTCGGCGGCTTTACATAGATGTTGAATAGCATGGGGGAGAGGATAGAACCCTGTGGCACTCCACAAGTAAGAGGCCAAGGGTCTGAAACCTCATCCCCCAGTGCCACCCGTTGGTGCCTGTCTGAGAGATAGGAACGGAGCCACCGTAAAACAGTGCCCCCTAATATAGATGGTATGGTAGGCTGGTGCTTGAACACTGCTTATACTGATATGCGGACCTAGTTTAAAACAGAGCTAGTGGTAAGAACCGCAGGAGGAGAGAGTGCTCTGGTACTTAGTGAAGACCTTGGGCTGAATCCAAAGGGACTGACTACCAGTGGTTCCTCACCTATGCCAATATCTTGTAGCAAATCTTCAAATATTACTTGGGTACACCAGCTGCAATTGCTCCCAGCCCCAGAAATATTTGCCAAAATAGTTGTGGTATTCTAGAGTTTTATATTGTGAAGACATTGAAAATTGGCCTGAGATATCTTGCTGTGTGCTGGAGATGTCCTTGTCTTTTACTGTGGAAGTTGAACTGATTGAGGAGTATATAACTTCTCAAAATGAAGGTAATTCAAATAACTCATTTCCATTAGGAAAAAAAAATTATTTTTATTTATTTATTAAAATATATATCACCCTTCATTACAAAAATCCCTAGATAGTGTATACAAAATGTTAAAACAGTGATACAGCACATTAAAATACGGCAATTGCAACAATCCTTGGTAGAAACAGACCAGTAAGCAAGAAAAGCATATCATTAAAAGCCTGGTGTTTAAAACTGGCAAATGCTTGGATGAATAAATCATTCTTTAAAAGGCCCCGAAATTATGTCACAGAAGGTTCTGTCAAACCTTGGTGGTGGTGGGGAGGTGACTCCACCGGATGGGTGCTGCAGCAGAAAAGGCCTGTTCCACGGTTGCCACAAGATCAGCCTGCTCAGGCAGTGGAGCAACCAGGAGATCCTGATCTGCAGATTCTCCAGAGGTGGTGAAAACAAGACATGACGATGGATTATGCTACCCTCTCCTCAAGGCAGGAAACACAGCCTGGTCTTTATCCATTGGGCACCCCCCCGTCAGGTTTCAGTGAATGGGCAGGTCTATATGGGAGATGTTCTATTGGGTAATCTAGTTCTAAGTTGCTTAGGGCCCTATATGTCAGTAATAACACCAGGAACCTGTCCCAATAGTAAATCAGCACACAGTGCAGCTTCTTGTTTAATATAATATGTTTATGGTATATCACTCTGAGTTTTGCACCAGCTAAAGTATCTGGACTAGCTTCAAGGGAAGCCCTACATAGAGTATATTATAACTGCACAAGCAACCCAGATATTCCAGAAAATCCTACTAAATTTTTGAGAGAGAAAAGCTTCTTCACCCAGGCATGCCTAGTTATTACTTGACACCCTACCTTAGAATCCTTGAGACATTATCAGGATATATTTGAAGGGTGTTATTTTGTTCTACTACTGGCTTTCAAAACACTTGCATTATATCTCCAAAAGAATAATTGGAAGCGTGCTTTCCACAGATTGTTTGTTTGTTTAATTTAATCTATATCCTGCCCTTCCTCTTAGAAGGAGCCCAGGGCAGCAAACAAAACACTAAAAACACTCATGAAATGTCCTAGGGCAACCTTTCCCAACTAGTGGGCCACCAGATGTTGTTGGACCACAACTCCCATCAGCCTCAGCCAGCATTGCCAATGGTCAGGAAAGATGGGAATTGTGGTCCAACAACATCTGGTGGCCCACTAGTTGGGAAAGGCTGTCCTAGGGATAGAACTACTAAAACACACTTGCAGACCTATTTTTTAGATGGGCATAACTTGCCCCAAAAGTTTAGGGTAAGTTATACCACGTTTAAAACCAGCAACAATGTAAACAGACTTCACAAATTATTTATTTATTTAATTAATTAAACAAACTTCTATCCCGCTCTTCCTCCCAGAAGGATCCCAGGGCAGTAAATGAAGGACAAAACACTAAAAACATCTTAAAACATCTCAAAATTCTTACAGGTATTGGTAGCCAAGCCAACAATTTTGGTTGCCAAAATCCTATCCCTCATTTTGTGTCTGATCCCACACAGAGGTGAAACATCATAATATTTTCTCGTCTCTTCAGCTCCAAACTTGCTGTGGAAGGGGCAGGGGAACAGAGGCTTTGACTGGGTCTGGACTGCTGAGGTGCTCAGAGTATCTTGGAATCCTGCGACAAAAATGACAAGCCACAACGTGAAATAGGAATGGGGATTAGGGATTTTCCCCACAGTTGCGTATGTGCAACTATGGGAACAATACCTATCCCTTCCTCGGTTCCATGTCGGAAAGGAAGGCTGGGGTTCTGTGGCAACAATGAAGAGGTGAACAAATATACAGGATTCAAATGCAGTCACAACTTTTATTTTGTCATTCACTATATAGCAGGTGACTGGGACTAGATTTAATTTGGGTTGTAAAATGGGGAAGGGTGCCCTCCAGAAGGAGGAGGGAATACTTACCATGGAGAGAGTGTGAGTGGATGTACAGACTCCTGGCAATGAGTGTGAAACAGTTTTCATTCACTTAGCTGATCCTTAGGGGAACTGTCCTTGGGTCTATAATGCCAACTCACCTTGTGCTCATCTTATCGGGTACTCACTGTTTTGTTGTGTGAAGTATAATATACTGGAGAGAGCATTGTCTCCGTTAGATTGATGTAAACTTCTTGCAGTTACAAATCTTGTGACTACAGAATTTCACTCTTGAAATTATGTGCCAGCAACAGTACACAGTATTATGTAAGATACTCATAGAAAGCTGTGGTATTATGAAATGTCACCATGCTGCTAAATCAAGAATGTGCAGTGTAAATTTGACGATCTTTTGGGATATCTTAGATTTAGACTTCGGAAATTATCTCTTCTGCTTTACGTGTAGTAGTTCTAAGCTGTCCAGGCACATAGTTGATTTGTCATCTTAAATGTTGCATGCATTCTCAAATTAAGCAGAGTGAGACGAAATGGATCTCTTGCCAATGCTAAATATAAATCTCAGTATTTTCATTATAGAATAACTGAAGACACTCTCTTCCTCTATTGGCTGTAAGATTCTTGCCATGTTTATTAGGTTTTATCTTAGGAAACACCTTAGTTTAAATGAAGTTTGTTTTTGGTGAACCTTTTTTGCTATAGCAGTTAGATATTGGTATACTTAGCTAAAAATGCGTGTGGGGGGAGTAAGCCTTACTGCCTCCTTCCTGAAAATTTCAGATTATTGAGACAACCCAAACTCTGCCATAGTGTACAATTAATGCAATCATTAATATAAAATAGCTTACCATCTAGTATGATAGGCTGTGAATTATGTGCAGGCAGTATCCTTTTTAGTATGTAAACTTATTTGTTGAAGGACAGTATATAAATATTGTAAGTCATATTTGAAAAATGGGAGGAAAGCATGCCATGATATGTAAGAATAAAGCAGGTTGATATATACTGATATTTTCCTGTTGGTGGCCTTTTAGCTGCTCTTGTGCCAGTGCCTCAATTCCCCAAATATATGAAATTGCATTTTCAAAATCCACATATTCCTTACCTGCTTCAAATCTAAGAAATAACTTATTATTTTTAAAGTGTTCTTCTTTTGTTGCATAGATTTGGCTTGTGTAGCTTATAAGTTATTTGGTAACTCTTGCTAAAGAGTAATTTATGCAATTAATTGCATACTGAAAGCAGCTTTTTTTTTTAAAAAAAAAAGTTACTTCCCCAGTTCTGCTCATATCATTTACACTTTTACTTTCACCAACATTTAAATGACCTGCCAATAGATCTCACCAGCATACTTGTGTGCTTGTTTTTCTGGTAAGGCATTGTTAATTTATACTTCCCAGGTCTACTGGCTTTCTTTCCTCACTGGAAACCGAAACATTATGATGTCATCGTAGGGGTACTGTCTGCACGACATAATGATGGGTTGCGGAATGCTATAAGAAACACTTGGTTCAGGCATTTGAAGCAGCACCCAGGACTGAGCCAACGGTAATTCCCAGTACTTGCCTGTCCCTTCTCTTGTGAAGCCCCAGACAGGGTATCCATGCTAATTTATAAGAATCTTCACTAAGTGGAATTAGTTCAGAATATTCTTAGAATAACTTTTGAGAAAAAACCATTAAGTTATAGGGAATTTTAATGCCTGCTTCTGAATTCTCCAGCAAGAAAAGCCCTGACCTAAATTAAAATGTTCATCTGCTTGACAGTGCTTTTCTTTATTCTTTTAATGAACATGTCATAATACTGTCCTATGTAGCTGGAGTATTCCAGAATGACACTTCCTTACATGTTAAGATATGCATTACTGTTGTAAAAATATGTAACAAAAAACCAGACAAGTGGATATAGTAGGTTTCCATGCTAATTTTATTGAGTTTTAATACATTACGTCTACAATTATTAATTCATTATGAGGAAAACATTTAGATGATCATTAATCTTATTTTAATAGGATTAATCTGAAACAAATATTCTGTTTTTCTCTTTCAAATAACTGAGGGAAATCAGAATTCCTACTCCCCAGAAACATGTATGGAAAAAGTTGCATGGGGCAATTCTCCTTTTTACCCCTTGAGCCCTGTAATTCTGTGATCCCTTGCAGGGTGTCCTATGAGCTACAGGAAGTATCAGATCTCCTTTTCCATTGTGAGACTGGATTCCAAGGTGAGATAGCTTTGACCTTGAAGAGGGAGATCTGATGTTGGATGCCCCATCCTCACCTCTGCAGAAATTTCAGCAGCCTTTGCCCTATCAACATCAGAAGGGCTGAAAAGGGGATGTGACAGGGAATTCTAGGCACATGATAGGAGCAGACGGGAAGAAGGCTTGGATCCAAAAGATCAAATGTCTTGCTAGTCCCTCCCCCACAATAAAAAAAAACAGGGAGACTACACCAGCCCAGGGACTTTTAAAAAAGAAACACTAAAAAAGGGTGGCAGAGTATGGTGGATGGGGCAGTTAGTCCATCTTCACTTCTTCTTCCAACCGTCCTTAGGATTGCCGCCTTAATCTTTTGTAAAGGACAAAATTGGGTGAAGTGTGTTGTGGTTCTTAGTTGTGTGAAGCAGTCTTCAGAACACATGCCAAATAACCTAATGTAAGGAAACATGTGTTTGCCCTTATAAGTGTTCTGAAAATTATAGAATAGAAATCAGTAAATGTTAATAATATTTTAGTGTCCTTGTGAAGTTTATAATTGGTGCACATGGATGTGATGTGCCAGTGGAAGACAGAGAAGATCCTTATTCATGCAGGCTTCTGAACATAACTAACCCAGGTAAGAATTAAAAAAAAACTTTTTTGTTTTAGATGGATTGTTTATTATTTGGTATATGTTATAGCTAATCAGCTTTGCAAACATTGTAACTGATGCAATTTATTACCCATTGGGCTATTTTTATAGTTGAAAGCTCTCAAACTGAGAGCCAAGTATTTTCAGGCTGTTGTGACATTTTTAGCAAGGACCCCTTCCTTGTTTTTTCATTGAGTCCACCCACCCTTCTTAATTGGTGCAATGCCGGAAATAAATTAGATATCCTTTCAAGTAAATGTGTTAAGGATTAAAGTGTAAGCTGTTTCTAAGTTCATTATCCACTGAACTTGCCTGTGATGGTAATTAAAATGGAAAAATCGCATGCCTTCCATAAAAAGAATGCTCCAGAGTTACTGAGTCTTGAATGCCTTCTTTAGATGAGCTTGTGTTGCGCTCTTTGTTAATTTATTTTAATAGTTCTGAATCAAGAAATTGAAGCATTCATTTTGCCAGAGGATGATACTTCAGTGCTCTCAGAAGACAGAGTTGTCAGTGTTCATTTCAAAGTCCTGTACCCGATTGTCATCACCAGTCTTGGGGTGTTCTACGATGCTAAGGGTGCAGGATTCCAGAGAAACATCACAGTGAAACTATACCAGGCAGAACAGGAGGTATGTGGCTGTAATTATCTTAATAGAATGGACAAAATCCGTAGCCTTTTTAGGCAAGTGGAAGTTAAGATAGATTGAAGGAAAGGTAACAGGTGTCTGCAAAAAATGAACGTTCAGCATGGATTCTTGTCCTGTGACCTGCAATTGTTTGACAATTTGTTTGTTCCTCGAAGGTTCTTTGACATTCTTGAGTCAATAAGAAACGGCTAGGTAGTATTAATGGGGTAGTTCTATGGGAGTAGTGGTGAGGAGAAGCAAACAGAGAAAGGCAAGAAATCGGATAGTAGTTCTATGCCTTCTACATACTTTGTGACAATATATTGAGGGAGGTGTTTAAACCAAGATCTCTGGCAGCCTTGTGGCTGCTCTGCGGTTCAGAGGCTCATGGCGCAGGAGAAGGGAACATGGGTTTTTTATTTAATAGGCCATCAGACTAATTTTTGTCCAGATCAAAATGGCTGGTGAATTTGGGTGAGTTTCTGAGAGTTTTCTGTTGTCCTCCTGTATAACATGGCTTTGTTTCTTTGCTTGTTTCATGTGGAGCTAGTTCTCTGCAGGACCACACATGTTACACCTGTACATTGTTGAGAAGATTGTATAGATTTTCCTGTAGAGTACTTGGTGGGTAGATTGGTTGTAAGTTTTGGTGTTGTTTTGTAAGCTGCCGTGAAAGGGGTTCTGTTATAAAAGATGAAATACAAATTAATTAAATTAATGATCCTGCCTTGCAGTGGGTGTTAAACTAGACATTAATTTGCTTCCTGCCAGCCCTGGTTCTTTAAATTCATTGCAGTGGCAGACATATTCTGTTTAATGGCTTTCATGAGGTTCAGGATAAATAAGAATTGAGAGTTCTGGTGGGCAGAATTCTTCCAGTGGATTTTAAAGTAGCTATTTCAATAAAGCAGTTGAAAGCCAAGACTTAACTCACAGGATTGTTTTGCAATACATTCCAGTGTTTAAATTAGCAACTTGGGAAGGTTTTATATGTGGGTTTACATTTGGGTTTACTTGTCCAGTAATAAACAACAGCAGCAACAACCTGAGGTTAAGTCTTTTTAGTTTGCTTTTGCTTTAGTTACTGTAAATCCCCCCCACAACACATTTTTTTGCGTTTGCTTTCAGGTGCCTCTTTAATATTTTTTGCCCAAATCGTGGATACTAGAAGTGTGCAAAAACGTTTACAGAAGCCTTGAATTTAACAGCTTGTCTACTAGCCTCACATCAGAAATTCCACGTGGGCTGGTGCAGGAGGGACAGACCATTGTGTCCTTTCTGCATTAGGCTGTTTGGTTTCTGTGCTAGCAGTGGAGGGAGGAAAGCCTCTCCTTTGACCAGCGCAGAAACACAGTCTGCTGGTAGAGAGGAGGCAGCCTTGTATGGTTGGTAGAAGGCAAGTTTTTTACTAGCCTGTGTATGTGCGTGTGTGTGTGTTGGTTCGTTTGTTCGTTTGTTTGTTCCTCCCTCCATGGCCAGCATAGAAATGCAGGCTACTAACTTCTGAGCAGACGAGTAACTCTTGAGCTTATTTAAGACTCTTACATTATCTCTCTGCCCATGTGACTGGTAAGAGCTCTGTCCTAGCCCGTTTTGATTTTCCTTTATCAGATCTGAAAATTGAAATCCACAAAAATTCAGCTCACTTCTACTTTTCAGAGTCCTAGTATCTTTATTAGAAGTACAAAAGTATAATTCCTTGCTGTTGGGGAGTGATCTGTGAGAGCATTCCTGTGGCCCAAGTCAACACAGAAAGCAGCTTGTCACACCAGTTTGTAATTGTGTAGTATAAATGTGAAAGACTGAAGTTTAATGAGTTTGGATTGAACTATTCTTTCAGCTGCAGATCATGATTACTGTGTATCACAGAAAGATATTTAATGGAGAGCTTTGGAAATTGGTTTCACCACCTGATGCATTTCCTTCATGTCTCCTGAACATTAATTCAGTATGGCAAAGTGTCCACAAATCTCTAGGGATGAGTGCCTCTGGCCCTAGCAAACTGCTCAGCAGTGCGTAAATTCCCTCCCTTGAGCTCATTTGTGTTGCAGTTTGGAGAAGATAAGAAACAGCACAAGTCTTTTTGAGCAGTGTGAGAGACTCCTGCTCCATATCAGAATAAATGAGAGAAGAGTCCTCTGCATGTGTCAAATCATTCCGGAGTAGTTTGTGATAATCACAAATAGTGTATGGCTGGTAAACAAACATGACAACTTTACCCATAGTTCCAAAAACTGAAAAAAATATTTAAAGGCTTGTTTGGTAATTGGTTTAAAATACGTAATAAATAAGTCTAATGCAGGGGTCCTTATTCAACACTAAGGACTGCATTCGAAATATGCTGAACTGGAAGGCCATTCCTAACGGGCATGCAATTGGTTTGCATATTATTGATGTGAACCTGGCAGATGTCAAAATGGCTTTGGTAGACATGTCAAATGTTGTCTGTGGTATTTTTGTTCTGACATTGGTAACTTTAAGCATGAAAGGAATTGGCTGAGGCCCTGAAGCCTTGATAGAGCAGCTTGAAAACATAATGTTTTTTGTTTTTTACTTTTTGTTTTCAATTATTTAGCAATGCGTATTTGCAACTTTTAAGTGTAGAATCTTTAAAGTGTAAATTTTTATGGGATTTTACCAAGAGTGTGCAGGCCATATAAAACGCATGCTGGTGATTGCATTTTCTCCTGTATTTACACTATATTTTAATGTTGTAAATGAGCCTTGTGAATGTATATTAAATTAATGGCTTACAAATATGTTGCTTATCGTTTTCATAGGAGGCACTCTTTAGTGCTCGTTTTAGTCCACCTAGCTGTGGAGTGCAAGTGAACAGACTCTGGTACAAACCTGTAGAACAATTCATTCTGCCTGAGGTATGTGTGGGGTATATATAAACTGATTCTTACCAATTGCATTTGCTTCTTTCCTCCATCTGTTAAGGTTTTGTCACCCTTTTCCTGTCATTATTCAGTTATTAATGGATTTAAGACTGAAATGTCATCCATACTAGGTGCTTGCAACCATTTCTTTTTGTAGCTCATTGCTCTATGATTCTGCTCATAGTTAAGTAACTGAAATCTTCTTAACATCCTAATAACCTAATGGTGAGGTGGCATTATGAGCTTTCTTGATAATTTTCTCCAAGCTTTGGTGAGTAGATGTAGGGATTTTAGGCAGCTTTTGTTCATAGGGTAAAAAGCGGAGACATTAATATTGCAGTCCAGAATTTTATGAATTAAAGTCTGTTTCACTGTTAATGTGGAAGAGGGTGAATAGACTGGGCAAGCATATTAAATTTAGACTTTGGTTGAAATCCTAATGCATATTAGAATATAGAGAGAGCCCTAGAACAAGATTCTGTTTCTTATCCTATTTTCCAACTATAAAATTGTAATATTAGCAATCCTCATCATTGACCTTTTTTAAAATGAATACAATAAGAAAATATTATTACCCCTCCTGAACGTTGTTGACCTAACTCTTTAGTGAAAAGAGATGTGTGCAAGAAAAATGTAATGAGTTTTTGAAATTTACAGACCATTTCTGTATTTAGCCTATTTCACACATTACCAACTTCCATGCAAGAATTAACATGAAACCCATACATAACTTGTGACATGCACTCTGTGAAGCTACACTTAATTGTGGGTTTCCAGTACATGTACATTACTATGCTGAGAGCAAGAAACTTGCATCTAGTCTTGTCACACATAAACGTTTCATGTTAATTCCTGTTATTTTTTATTAATAAATATATTTGTATATCACTGTTTTGTTAAAACATCAAAGCAGTTTACAACAACTTAGGAAAAGCAACAACCACACAATAAAAACATTAAAAATACAATAAAAACAAAGGTCAGCTATTGCAAAAAGACATTCTTAATTGCCTGCATAAGCTTGGCAGTACAGAAAGGGTTTCAACAGGCATTTAAAAGTTAAAACAGAAGGTGCCTGCTGAATCTCTGTTGACAGAGCATGCCAGAGAACTGGGCCAATGATACAAAATAAATGGATTTATAAAGCTGTGGGTAAAGTTTATCCATCTTCTGGGTTGAAGTGCATCTGTCTTTTTGATGCTCTTAAGAGTGGCAGAGGGAGGAGGGAAACTTCTGAACACTTGGTTGTTAGGCCAGATGGATTCTGTTTCTGAAAGCTTGAGGCTGATTAAGAACAAGGGAGCCTACAGCAAAAATAGCTAAAGAAGCAGAGTTTGTAAGGGACTATTTTGAAACAGCATTTATTTGTCCCTGACACAGCTGTGTCTTTTTTGTATTTATTAATGAGCAGTAATCTGAGCAGCAACAGACACTGAAGTGACTCAGCTTTAACTATGGTTTATTAACTATGTGTGGTGTAGTGGTTAGAGTGCTGGACTACGACCTGGGAGACCAGGGTTCGAATCCCCACACAGCCATGAAGCCCACTGGGTGACCTTGGGCCAGTCACTGCCTCTCAGCCTCAGAGGAAGACAATGGTAAATCCCCTCTGAATACCACTTACCATGAAAACCCTGTTCATAGGGTCGCCATAAGTCGGGATTGACTTGAAGGCCGTCCATTACCATTACCCAATGTTTATAATGGTTTCATATTATATGTGAACCAGACCTGTGTAACCCATTAATAAAAGCAGCAGATTTGATCTGGGTGTATTGATTCAGTGTTGGAGGAAATTGAAAGTAGACTAGGTTTTATTCTTTGATTTATTCAACTGTAGTAAGCAGCCTTCAACCAAAGGCATGAAAACCTAAGAGGTGATTTTGCTAGACTTTTTTAGGGAGAACTCTACCACCACTTGTAAGCCCATGCAGTTTATTCTTCACTGTAAACATTTTGTATAAATGTCTCAGTTCCCTCCTCCAAAAAGCAAACCAACATAATTTTCTTAGAGATACAATATGTCATCGTAAACTGGACGCAGATATACATACATTCAGAACTATAAAGGTGCCACAATAAAGGGAAAAACAGGCTCAGGAGATAATGGCACTTGTGGAAAATCATTAGTACTGTAACTGCCATTCCATCTGGCCATAAACACATGTGAAAAGAACTTTGTAGATTTACCCTTCCCTGGATAACATCATGCAAAGGAAAATGATAGATGGACACTTATCTCTACAGACTTCCCATTCTCTGCCCCCCCCCCCAAGTCGGCTTTGAAGAAGGATTTGGGATTTGACTAGATTCTGTTTTCCTTTATGGCCAGTGGATAAATTGGGTTGGAGCTAAATGTGAGATGAGTCATCAGAACTGCTGAGTTGTCTGTTTTCAAAACCGACTATAAAACAGGAAAATGTTTATATGAAATGAAGGAAAAACATGTTTAATATATACTGCAACATGCTTAGGGTTTTATGGAGCAAGGCTTGTGGAAAAGGCTCCTGAAAACTAGTTTGATTTTCTTTTCTATGGCAGTTACCAAGTTATTTTAATGATCACATTAGCTCCACTCCACTTGCTATTTTGGCAAATGTGAAATCCCATCCCAACGTTTCTGAAGGTAATGGAGAATGCTGGGACAGAGGGCTTAAGGAGAAATTCCTCAACACTACAGGGCAGGCACTGACTGGGAAGAATGAGTACTGAGGGGAAGAGTTAAGTATGTCTTCCTGGCTGATGACAGCCTGCTGCAAAATGCCTCCCCTCCAAATCCATCAGCCCCTTCATTAGTATTAGGAGGGAAACATGGTATTAGGAACTCAGTGTTTCCTTTGCATCTCATTATGTCCTTAGAAAGGCATCTGGTATTGATTTGAAGATTTTAAGTAATGGCAAATTTCTTGTTTTAAAAATACAATTTTTAAAGTGAGTTGTGTTATCTTTACATTTAACCTTCTGAGAGCAGGATTATAAATAAGGACAGTGGTGTAGCAAAGGGAGAATGCAGGGCAGTGTAGCTCTAGACCCTTTTTTAGACCAGGAGCAATAACATCATCTGCCAGAGCGCAAGAGTAATTGAGCAACTCAATTTGCTCTGGCAAGTGAATGAGGTGATAATGAGGCTTTCAAGTCTGGTGGTTATGTGATAGACTAGCATAGAGCAGTCTTCCTCAATCTGGTGTCCACCAGATGTTTTGAACTACAGGTGGGAGCTGTAGTTCTAAACATCTGGCAGGTACCAGGTTCAGGAAGTATGACATAGAGGAAGTTGGAGAATGAGGAAGAAAATGAAGCAGAGGCTGGATACTTCTTTCCTTTTCTTTGATGGAATTCCTGTTTTATGCTAGCAGGTTCAGTGGTAACACTTCTTTTGCAAGATTGTTTGCATTTGTAATTTAAAGCTAAAGGTTGCATTTTAGATGGTTGATATCTTTTGTTAAAGCTTATTGTGTTTTATGAGTTGAACCTATGCAGTCAAAAGTTTGGACCACTAAGTTCAATGGAGCTTAATGCCAGGAAACTATTCATAGAATTGCACTAATAAACACAAAACACTAATAAACTTGGTGTTTTGCTATGCACAGATGCTCTTTGTGTGTGTGTGATACCTGTCATATGTATCAACACAGCTGCCTATATATAATTGGATTCTCCTTGGGATATGGCTATGGGGGCTGTCATCATAACCTTCTATACTTCCAAATTTACTATTACACCACTGAACAAGGATAAACATTTCCATGGTAACATCTATATACCCAATCCAAAGATTTTTGGTGTTGAGAGTATTTCAGGAGCAGCAGGCATGTGATGTCTTGCCTGGTTAAGAGGTGTTGAGTGGAGAAGTGCAAGGCAATTGTTTTAATATTTATTTGTTATTTGTATCATGTATGCTTTTGTATTCTGGCTTTATTGTATATTTTTATAATATTTGCTGTTTTATCTTCTGTACACTGCTTAAGAGATTTTTATATATATTAAGTGGTATAGAAATGGCTTAAATAAATAAATAATAAAAGAACTCAAGTACTTTACTATTTATTATCTTGGATGTAGTAGGATTTTTAAAAAACTAAAATTGTTTAAATGCAGATTTTAAAATTTGGAGAACTGTATGTTAAAATTCCTGGTGAGGAACAAATGTTAGGCTAAGAATATAGCCTATATAGGCTAAGAATATAGCCTATATTTCTGTACTCTACTTCAAATACACTTTGTGTTATGGAGCTTTTGGCTTAGTTAATAATATGTAGATGAAAATAAAACTGCAATGCTTCAGTTTTTTTCTATTCTCCCAGGAGTCTAAAAAGATCTGAAAAATCAAATTATCTAGTGTGTGCAGATATGCTGTTAACCGTAAGTGGTGACTGTTTTGACAGAGTTTTGAAGGCACTATTGTGTGGGAAAGCCAGGATCTGCAAGGCCTAGTTTCTAAAAATCTTCACAAAGTGATGGTGAATGATGGCGGAGGTGTCTTCAGAATCACTACGGTCTGTCCCTTTATTCCTGCACATAATGATTATAATATGACAACGTTTTAGTGAACATTTTAAGCATGTCAGATTTTTAAGTAACCTCTTATCAAACACTTTTTGTCTTACTGTTTGTATTAAAATCAAAATGGTGCCTTTGGGTCATTTATCTTCTTATTTTAACAATTTTGAGTATTTCTAGTGTTACACATTGATATCAATTAACAATTTGATATCCAACGTTCCTAACCCTTTAAGAGTACTTTCATCTTAAAAGGTGTTTTGGAGGGTGACTGTATTAACTAATGACCTATAAGCTGCATTTTGGCTTAGAACAAATTGCTTTGAACTATTAAAACTATTTTGGTATATAATAACAAGCATATTGGGAACTGAGTATAAAATAACAAGAGTATCATAAATCCTTTATATAAATCAGTGTTGTGTCTTTCTCTGGTCTTCGTCTTTTAAACTGTAGATCTACTCTGGTTAAACATAAGCCTATTTTAGGAATCTCTGCTTTTAATGCCTGATGCAGAGGGGATGATTTGTTCATCCTCTCCTGCTGGGAATAAAGTTGAACCCATTGGAGCCCTGCTATAATTTGCGACTTTATGGCATTAGTGTAATGGTTCACAAGCATTTGAGCAATTGCATTTGATTAGGGCTGCAAAACTTTTAATCAACTGAAAAGGGGCCCATATTAATTAGGCAGCAGACTTTCTTTTTAATGAAAGTGCTTGTAAAAACTGCAGATGGAAAGGGCCATCTTAAAACATGCATTCTCCCTTCTCTCACATACAGAAGAGATGTGTCTTCTAGAATGATAATGCTATGATATATTTCCACATCATCTAAAAACAAAGTGTGATTTAGAAATTGTTTTTACTCATTTAATCAATAGGTTGTTAGACTAAGACTCATATAATTAATTCACTGTGATTTCTTTAATTGGGTTGCTATCCTAGTTTAGATCAATCAAGCTGTACTCTTGAAAGCAATGGTTGTGCTTCAGAAATCACTTAAGTTAGGATACCAGCATGTAATCAGGAAAGTAGGCTATCTAGGATCACAAACCATGGAACATCCTGGTCCGATATGCATAGTTGTCTGTGCATAGCCCTGCAGTACAGAGCTCCGTGTATGCTTTGATGGAATGCAGAGCCCCTCTAACAGGGATTTGCATTCACATCAGTGGAAAGGTAGCTCTGCCCATGCATCCATTTTATGTGAGTCTCAATGAATGAGGGAGCCTTTACAAACAGAGTAGCCTTGTAGCAGAACTCTTTGCTGGAATGGGGCTTTGTAATTTTACACTCATAGGACCATGGCAGTAATCTGTGTTAGGTACAGATGAGGAGTCCATGCTGCTATAGTGCTTGTCAATTACAGTTTCATTCTGTTGATCAAATATTAACAGTTTAGATTTAAATATATTCCTGATAGTCATTGTGAGACTTCTGGGAATAGTGTGAGATATGGTGCAGTGGGCTGCTGATGGGTGGGACTGTTGGTGAAAATTGCCCTCTGGCCTTGTGTTAGTGGAAGTGTCTTTCTATTCAAACAAAGCAGCTTTTGATCCAATGAAGTAGCCACCTCAACAGAATGGTTCCTTGCTAAAGAACCTTGGGAGCTCTTTATTTCTGTAAAGGGACTATGGGTTGCCAAGAAGAATTCTCAGGGTACTGAAAAGCATGTCTGTATTCTTTGGACAAAATGTTCGAGGGAACCTTGACAGTAACCAGTTTCAACCCATTTTGGTTTTATAGAAGTGATATGGCTATTGTAAAAATTTAACTAATTGGATCCTTGGATCCTTGCCCTTCTTGGCTAATAAAAGCTAGCAGGGATGGAATAGCCGGCTGGGCCAGGGAGGTGATTAATGCCTCTCTGTGAGAGAGGGTGGTCCCTGGCGGCCTGAAAGAGGCGGTAGTGAGACCACTCCTGAAGAAACCCTCCCTGGACCCTGAAAATCTTAATAACTATAGACCGGTAGCAAATGTTCCATTCCTGGGCAAGGTCCTTGAACGAGTGGTTGAGGACCAGCTCCAGACACTCTTGGTTGAGACCGATTATCTGGATCCATTTCAGTCGGGTTTCAGACTTGGTTGTGGCACGGAAACAGCCTTGGTCACCCTGTATGATGACCTTTGTCGGGAGAGAGACGGGGAGTGTGACTCTGCTGATTCTCCTTGATCTCTCAGCAGCTTTTGATACCATCGACCATGGTATCCTTCTGGGGAGACTGGCTGATTTGGGAGTGGGAGGTACTGCATTGCAGTGCTTCCGCTCCTACTTGGCAGGTTGCCTCCAGAAGGTGGTGCTTGGGGAACATTGTTCGGCACCCTGGACTCTCCAGTATGGGGTTCCGCAGGGGTCAGTTCTGTCCCCCATGCTGTTCAACATCTACATGAAACCGTTGGGTGCGGTCATCCAGAGCTTTGGAATGCGTTGCCATCAGTATGCTGATGACACGCAGCTCTGTTTCTCCTTTTCATCTTCTTCAGGTGAGGCTGTCAGTGTGCTGAACCGGCACCTGGCTGCAACAATGGACTGGATGAGGGCTAATAAACTGAGGCTCAATCCAGACAAGACTGAGATGCTGCTAGTGGGTGGTTCTTCTGACCGGATGGTGGATGTCCAACCTGTCCTGGATGGGGTTGCACTCCCTCTGAAAGAGCAGGTTTGTAGCGTGGGGGTTCTCCTAGAATCATCTCTGTCACTTGAGGCTCAGGTAGCCTCGGTGGCACGGAGTGCCTTCTACCAACTACGGTTGGTGGCCCAACTACGTCCCTATCTGGACAGGGATAACCTGGCTTCAGTTGTCCATGCTCTGGTAACCTCTAAATTAGATTACTGCAATGCACTCTACGTGGGGCTGCCTTTGAAGATGGTTCGGAAACTGCAGCTTGTGCAAAATGCAGTGGCCAGATTGGTAACAGGGACCAGATGGTTCGAACATATAAAACCAATTCTGGCCCACTTGCACTGGCTGCCTATATGTTTCCGAGCTCGATTCAAGGTGCTGGTTTTGACCTCTAAAGCCTTACACGACTTGGGACCACAATACCTGATGGAACGCCTCTCCTGATACAAACCCACCCGTACACTACGTTCAAGATCAAAGGCCCTCCTCCGGGTGCCTACTCCGAGGGAAGCTGGGAGGGTGGCAACAAGGGAGAGGGCCTTCTCAGTGGTGGGCCCCAAATTATGGAATGATCTCAGTGATGATCTCAGTCTGGCGCCAACACTGTTATCTTTTCAGCACCAGGTCAAGACTTTCCTCTTCTCCCAGGCATTTTAGCATGTGTTTTATACTGTTTTAAATTTTTAAATTGTGTTTTAAATTGTTTTTATAAGATCTGTTTTAAATTGTATTGGTTTAAATGTTTTTAGTTTCTCGAAACCGTCCAGAGAGCTTCGGGTATGGGGCGGTATACAAGTATAATAAAATAAATAAATAAATAATAAAACAATTATCTTTTTAATCCCTCTGTACAATAGGCAGGGGAAGGGTCATTGCCACATGAATTTACACAAGGTGTGGAGGGGATTGCAGGAGGCTTTATTTACACAATTCAAGGTAAGAATCAAAACGTGTAATCAACTAATGTCTGCTGCAGCATCTCATGTCTGACTGGGAGCTGTTGAAACTGCTCTGACTGCAGCTTTGGTAGAAGGTGCAAAGCTACTGGGTCATACTGTATCCGAGCTCTCAGATGTGCTTCGAACTTTTCTTGTGTTGTACAGGAAAGGGGAAGCCTCAGCACAGCCTTTTAGGGATAACGCTTCAATATGTGAAAGTAATAGTTTCTTTCCATCTTTAGCAAAGAGAAGTACACTGAATGTTAAACTTTCTTGAGAATTTCAGATTTCTCATTTTGCAAAGAGCATTTTTATCCTTTTTATTTAGGAATAGAAGATCTCTGTTGCACTGTATTTTTTTTTAAAAAAAATCAAGCAACAATGATTTTCCAGTGTGTCCTTGGCTATGGCCTAATTTTAACTGACTTTCACTTATGTGTCTGAGAATTACACAATGTTTTAAAATAGTCTAGTTAACTATTTGCTGATATACTAAATATCTAAGAAAATCTTGGAGAATAAGGACTGTGTATTACTGTCATTTGAATGCTAAGCATATAAGCGATTTAAAAAACTTTCCTTTTCCTACTTCACTTTCAGAGGGAGAGGCGCTCTTAAAAAACCTGCAGAGCCGCTCTGAAAGATTCATTCATCATATAAGTAAACTTGAAGAGGAAGATGCCTTATTGAAGGAAGAAAGCAACACTTATGATGATATTGTTTTTGTAGATGTCATTGATACATACAGAAATGTTCCAGCCAAATTATTGAACTTCTATCGATGGTAAGCTGGGGAAAAAAGTTTGAGGGTTTTGTCTAGTTTTTCTTGTGCAGCATTGTAATCGTTTTGCTGTTGATACTATTGATATTTGCAAGTCTGAATGAACTGTAACTTGAAGGGCCTTTTAAAAGATTTCAATAGTCTCCTTACCCTGTTCTCCATGCCCCTCTATTTAATACATCTTTAGAATTTTTTAAAATTCTGTGCATTTCTCCTTTCCAGCGTTGAAGTATACTTCTCTCCATTTAGAAGGGCAAACAGCAGCCTGATTATGCTTCTGACACAAGGCTGCCACCTTCTTCCTTATGCGAGGGTGGGATACTATACTATTTGTCCCCAATCACAGCTTATAGGAGTATCATACCATGAACAAATATGATTGGAGCACTTTTTGCTTGTATGGGTTTCTGGCCTCTCAGTGGTAAAGAGGTATATGGAAAATGACAACCTATCTTGTTAGGCTGAAGATGATAAACATTTCATAATCATGGCTCTTTATTTTTAACCTGTGTCAAAAAGGGAATTTCACCTAAGGATTGTCATGCCATGGTGTCACGGAACTGAAAAACTGCATTCCTTCAACTATGCAACTCTTAAAGCAATGGTGACAGTGTTATCACAGAATGGCTGCTATGGGGGGGGGCATGCCCAGTGATAAAACACCCATTTCAAAGGAGGCAAACTAGTAAGACTTAAAAGACAAGTTACTTGCCACAGCACGCACATGTGTGTATGTGTGTTCTCTCTCCATTCACTCATAATAGCCTCCCTGCCATAGCTCAGTGGGTAGACCATCTGTTTTGCCTGCAGAAGGACCCAGATTCAATTCCTGGCATGACCAGGTATGCCTGGCAGAGACTTCCCATTTGAAACCCTGGAGAGCTGCTGCCAGTCAGTGTAGACAATGCCGGGCTAGATGGACCAATGATCTAATTCAGTATTAAGGCAGCTTCCTATGTTTCTGTGTACTCCCTTGGTAATTTGGTGTGAAAGGCTTCCTTAAATTATACAGCCATGAGAGTGACTGTATACTATAGCCAGAGTGGATTTTTCACATTCCGCAATGTTAAATTGAAAATACCCCCATGCCATTCTGATGCTTTCCATAAGCTCATTTCAAAACAAAACCTTACAAAACATATAGTCCTGAACTCAGAAACGTTTGCTTAACAACCCTTTACATTTTCATGGCGATACACAAAACAGTCAGAGAGAACTGAGATTTCAAAGTCTAAAAAAGGGGGGGGGGACCCAGAGCCCCTTTGGACTTCTTTCTCTCAGAGTTCTCATAATCTGTTGAAATTCATTAAAAATCAGCCATGTTCACAGAGTACCTGTAATCCTATTACTGACCTTGCCCCATACTCGGAACTTCATCTTCTGCAGTTTAAAAGTTTTAAAAAAATGCCTGGCTGATTTTTAATTAATTTTGCATTGAATCCAATGATAGTTTCAGGCATGCTCAGTAAGAACCAGCTGTCAGTGTTTTAACAGCCA
This sequence comes from Rhineura floridana, assembly GCF_030035675.1. Classification (NCBI taxonomy): domain Eukaryota; kingdom Metazoa; phylum Chordata; class Lepidosauria; order Squamata; family Rhineuridae; genus Rhineura; species Rhineura floridana. Next base: position 136,700,926 of record NC_084483.1, on the reverse strand, counting down.
GACTCACAGCTGCTTGGCCTAGCAAATCGGGGCCACACCCACACCAGACTTTGATTTCCCTTGAGACGGTCATGGCTTCCCCCAGAGAATCCTGGGAAGTGTAGTTTGTGAAGGATGCTGAGAGGAATTCCTATTCCACTGACAGAGCTTCAGTGGCCAGACTGGTTTAACAGCCACTCTGAAGATCTGTGGGGGGAACAGGGCATTTCCTAGCAACTCTCACCCTTCACTAACTACACTTCCCAGGATTCTTTGAGAGAAGCCATGACTGTCCAAAGTGAAATAAAGGTCTGGTGTGGATGTGGCCAGGGACAGCTTTGGTTTAAATTTGGGTGGGAGGTTAAATGTCCCTGCTGTAGAATAAAAAGGTGGGGGAAACGCTGAAAAGCAATACTGTTCACAATGTTTTACTTTTGGAAAGGTAAGGGGCTTCCCCCCTGCCCAGTACCCACCCACCCAATCTCCTCCCTTCCCCCTCCTCCCCTCCCTGCCTCTCCCCCAGGTCAGTGTTGGACTACGACCTGGGAGACCAGGGTTCGAATCCCCACACAGCCATGAAGCTCACTAGGTGACCTTGGGGCAGTCACTGCTTCTCATCCTCAGAGGAAGGCAATGGTAAAACCACCTCTAAATACTGTTTACCATGAAAACCTTATTCATAGGGTCGCCATAAGTCGGGATCAACTTAAAGATAGTCCATTTCCATTTTCAAACATGACTGTACAGAAATAAATCCCATTGAACTCAAAAAGTATGCAACTGATCAAACCCACCCTCCCTTCTCCCTCCTATCCCCTCCCTCTTGCTCCTTCCTCCCTTCCTTTGCCCCTCCCTACCCACCCCCATCCCCTTCCAATCCCCTCCTTCCCCCTCCTCTACCTCCCCTTCCTCCTCCCCATGGTCAGTTTTACCTATCTTAAGCATGATTGCATGGGAGTAAATACCATTGAATTCTATAAGCATGCAAATGATCAAACTTGCCCTCCCCCTTCCTTTGCCCTCTCCAATCTACTCCTTCCCCTTCCCCCATGGTCAGTTTTACCTATCCTAACCATGGTTGCATAGCAGTAAATCCCATTGAACTCAATATCAGATCAGACCTGCCTTTCTCCTCCTTCCCCTCCCCTCTCCCCTCTCCCTTCCTCCTCCCCTCCTCCCTTGCCCACTCCAGCCCTCCCTTCTCCCCCCCCCCCGGTCAGTTTTACTTATCCTAAGCATGATTGCAGGGGAGTAAATCCCACTGAACTCAATAAACATGCAAACGGTCAAACCTGTCCTCCCCTCCCCTTCTTGCCTGCTCCCATCCCCCTCCTCTCTCCTTCTTGCCCTCCCTTCTCCTCCCCATGACCTGTGGTCAGTTCCACCTATCCTAAGCATGATTGCAGGGTAGTAAATCCCACTGAACTCAATAAGCATGCAAATGATCTATCCATTCTCAGCAAACTTCCTTACCTGCTGGATTAAAAAGCAGAGAAATTCACTAATAGGCAAAAAACCTTGTGGTTTAAGAACGTACCTATAGCCCATAGATATTTCTACCAAACTTTAAAAAACAGGGAAATTGGGCAGCTATAGTGAATGCACCTAGGGAGCAGGAGACCTGGCCTCCTCTCTGAGATATTGGACTGCCCTACAAATTTGTCAAAATGCAAACACAATTTGGGTTGGTCTTTCACAGTCCAATCTACTTGCTGTGTAGCTTGGAAGAATTTGGTAACATGTGCCTCTGAGCATATGGTGAGTGGTGGCAACACCTGCAATCAGCCCAAATAATAGAAAGAAGACATGTGCTGTGCTGATCTTGTTTTAGCAGGGAGGAAGCAGCATTATTAAGACAGTTGATCTAGTTCAGATGGTCACTTTAAATATGTCTGATTTACTTTGCAATTTTAGTGAAGTTTCCTATAGGAAATCATTTTCTTTTGTTTCTATTTCTGTGAATATGTGAAGTACAGCAACACTTTGCAAAATTTACACTAAAAAAACTCCAAACACAACTGTGGAATAATGGCACTGACTATTCTGCAGAATAGTCTCCAGTGGACATCAGGAGTGTCTCAATTTGTGCAAGATAAAACAGTGGGAGGTTAAATATATTCTAGCAAAATTCTAGGTGTGCTCTATGTTTTTAATTGACCGTGCCCACCTTGCCTTAAATGAAATGGTTTAAACATAGCAGGCTGAAAACATGCATCCTCTTTTTTCCATCAGGTAGAGTCATTGCTGAAGTAGCAACATATTGTAATCAGTCTGATTTTACATCAAACTGCAGTTTCAGATTTAACTGTTAATGCACCCAAAATAGAAATAGAACATAACCTCCAATTTGAAACACAAAAGGCTGTCTTCACTATCATATGACATTGACCAATAAAAAGGCTTTGAAATTAATAAAAGTAAATTTGACACAGATTTCTAGGTTGAAAAATGAGAGAAAAACTTTTCTAGATTATTATTATTATTATTTATTAGATTTGTTAGACGCCCATCTGGCAGAGATTAGTCGCCACTCTGAGTGACGTACAACAAAAACACAAATACAATCCATATAAAAACATAGACAGAAAACATTAAAATATTAAAAAGTTAAAAACCCCTAGAATTGCACTCTGACAGCCTAACCCCGCTCCCATGCCTGGTTAAAGAGCCAGGTCTTCAAGGCCCGTCGAAAGAACAGCAGGGAGGGACCCTGGCGGAGCTCAGTTGGCAAGGAGTTCCAAAGTGAGGGGGCTACGACTGAGAAGGCTCTTGACCTTGTCCTCACCAATCTAGCTGCCTTTATGGGGAGAATGAGGAGTAGACCATTCCTGGATGACCTTGTTAGCCGATACCCTTGGTGAGAGTGAAGGCGTCCCTTTAGGTAGAGTGGACCAGCTTCAAATAGGACCTTAAAGGTTAAAGCCAGGACCTTAAATTTGGCCCGAGCAGCCACTAGTAACCAGAGCAGCTCCTTGAGGACTGGGGTAATATGCTCTCGGCGGCGGCTGCCTTTAATCAGGCGAGTCGCCGCATTCTGCACCAGCTGCAGCTTACGGACCGTTTTCCAGGGAAGACCCACATATAAAGCTTTACAATAATCCAACCGAGACAGAACCAAGGCATGAACTACTGAAGGGAGTAGGCGGCTAGGAAGGTAAGGGCGTATCCTACATATGAGGTAAAGTTGATAAAGTGCCGCCCAAGTAATGGCCGCCACCTGCACTTCCATAGATAACTGGGAGTCAAAAATGACCCCCAAACTCCGGACCTGGTCTCTCAGGAGCAGTTGTACCCTGTTGAGCAGAAGATTAGTCATCCCCAACCTGTCTTTATCACCCACCAGCAGTACCTCGATTTTATCAGGACTCAGCCTAAGCTTATTCCTGCTCAACCAGTCCCTCACCGACTCCTGACACTTAGATAACATTTCTATTGCCACCAGTGGGGAAGGTTTAAATGAGAGGAAAATCTGCATGTCGTCTGCATATTGGTGGAATTGCATACCAGATCTAATAATGTCTCTGTAGAAACATTAGTAACACAGGAAAGAAGCAAAGTAAGAAGAACACCAACAAACATACAAAAATATAATTCTCCATCTTTGGAGATGGCAGGTGTTGCCACCACTCACCATATGCTCAGAGGCACGTTACCAAATTCTTTCAAGCTACACAAAAAGTGGATTGGACTGTGAAAGGCCAACCCAAATTGTTTGCATTTTGACAAATGTGTAGGGCAGTCCAATATCTCAGAGAGGAGTTCAGGTCTGCTCCCCTGGTGCATTCACTATAGTTGCTCAATTTCCCTGCTTTTTAAAGTTTTGTAGAAATATCTATGGGCTATAGGTACATTCTTAAATGGCAAGGTTTTTTGTCTATTAGTGAATATATATATATGTATTTCTGGGGGGTAGCTGGATATGCTGCAAAGTGCAGGCCCAGAGAAGGTTCCAGTTGCTTGGTGTCTTAATTTCTTCAGAGTGCCTCCAGGCTATGTGGGCTGGAAGGGGAGGACTGCTGCATGAGTATTGTATTGGGGAAACCCGTATTAAAGATATAAAGATCCAAATGTTGAAAGACATTATCCTTGCACTAGACCTTTTTCAATGTAGACATTACAGCAATTATAAAGTATTTTAAAAGAGACTTTTCATTTTTTTAATTTACAGGACAGTAGAAGCAGTTAGTTTCAACGTATTGTTGAAGACGGATGATGACTGCTACATAGATTTGGAGGCTGTATTCAACAGAATAAAGCTTAAAAACTTAGGCAGACCAAATACTTGGTGGGGAAAGTATGTTTTTTTTAATAAGTTGTTTGCACCATCAGTGTTTATGATGCTGTACAGTTTCATAGGCAAAAAGGCATCCTTGCACTCAAGGAGCTTACAGCTGAAAAGATAATGGGGAGCAAACTCCATTTTTTCTTTAAAAGGTTTGCTTTATTTTCATCTTTTTGCAGAGTACAAGTGAGCAAACATGAAAACACTAATGTCAGAAAGAGTATAAAGGAAATTCTTGTAGGAATGTGCTGATCTCTGGTAGCCACTTAAGGACCGAAGCCATGCTCAGATCATTATTTTATTTCCATTCTATATAAACCTTTAATTGCATAATCAAATATAAGCTTTCTAGCTTATATAAATTATGGGTAATTATTAGGCCTGGTGCTGGCCCGGTTGGGCGCTGGTCAAAATCCCCTGCAGCTCAGAAAGGTTCCTGAGGGCCCTCTCCTTAAGCTGGGAGAGTAGACCTCCTGCTCTGCGATCTACCCCAGCATCAAGGTGTGGGGCCCAGTGACCCAACATTGCTTTGGATCCTAGAGCAGGAGCTCCACCCTCCCAGGAAGTACCCCCCAGTGCAGGTGGCACAGGCTTAAATAGGCCAGCCCACCTACCCTCATGCAGATTCTCCCATCACCCAAGATAGTGGCAGGGCCTCTACCACATGCAGCATGCTAGTGCGCTGATGCGGCAGTGCAGAAGGTAGGGCAGATGGGCCCATTTAAGCCTGTGTCACCTGCATCGGGAGGGGGTGTTGGGGAGCATGACGATACAGGCCTAGCACAGTCTGGTGCACAAGGACCCAGTCATGCCCGGTGTTGGCCCTGGTGATTATCCAGTTATGGGATTCCACTTATATGAAGATTAGTGCTTGTGTTAACAAATGCCCCTGTTTCACTGCACCCCTAAATCTGCTTTGAATGGGAGGAAGAGAAGTCCCATTGCATCAGCTGGACCTTGCCCCATGAGTTTCCTGCTCGGTTCATTCTGGGATGTTTATTTAAGAAGTAACTGAATTGCAGAATCAATACTGACTACATGTATGCTCTAAAAGTTGTGTATGCATGATGTATTTATTTATCTTGGCTTGTTTTAGCAGTTAGTGTTAGTCTGCTCTTGCAAGTTGTGTGTTTCCTTATGATGCCTTTGTTCAGACTAGCAAAAATAAGATCCCGTAGATCTGTTTTTTTTTGAGGGGCAGAGGGGGTGTATGTTTGAATATGTGGCTGTCTAACCTTTTTTTTCTGTGGGTCAGTAGAACCTGGGGAGGAAAAGAAGAAAGATTAAACTAGTCTTTGTTGTTTTGTTTATTAATCCTGCAATGTATGTTTTTCTACATTGGAAAGGTGAATGCTTTCACTACTGGCTGTTTCACAGTGCCAAAACCCCCACCAAAATGGGAAAAAGAAAATGTATGGAGAACTTTAAAAGCAAAGCCAGGAAGTGGGTGGGTAGCATGGGGACTGTTTTTGTATTAGTATGCTGAAAAAAAGGAACACTTACTGGCACACAGAAAATTGTAAGTCACTGCCTGAGTGATTATTATTCATTATTATTTATTTATTGAATTTCTTAGTCACCCATCTGGCTGGCTATCCAGCCACACTGGGCGACGTACAAAATAGGCATACAAATATAATAAACATTAAAATATGAAAACAATGACTATAAAATCTGATTAAAGGGGTATTTTGTTAAACTGTGGAATGAGTGCACCATTTCTCTCTAGGAAATGGATCAGATGAATAAATTGTCTGTTTGCCAGTCCTAGAAAAAGGACTTGATCCCCTTAAGGTTAGAGAACTTAAATAACTTTATTTTGGTCTCAAGTTTCAGATTAAATTGGGCAGTTGACCGCACTGGGAAGTGGCAAGAGCTAGAATATCCAAGTCCTGCATATCCAGCCTTTGCCTGCGGGTCTGGTTATGTTATTTCCAAAGACATTGTAGAATGGCTTGCAAGAAACTCAGAGAGACTAAAGATATATCAGGTAAGTATCCTGATAGGAGGAATGGAGATAAGGTGGGGGGAAATGGATGTCTCTTTATAGAATAAGTTGGATTACATACATATAGGTAGCATCTAGTACCGGGGTTGAAAAGCGTTTGGAGTAGCCCAGTCCAAGAGCTCCTATATGCATGTGTGAACTCTGCAGTGCCCACGCAGTTACCAGATTTGCAAGGGCTTCCCTCATACACCTAAATGGGAAAATCCTTACAAATGTGGAAGGAAGGTTCATGAGTCAGTCCACTGCTGTACATGTGGGATTTTAGATTGAAACAAAAAGTTACACAGTATTACACTGGAGTCAGGGGTTTCCAGTTGCATGGAAGCGTTCAGGTTCTCTAGTTGTTTGTTATCTCAAATATGGATGTCAAGACATCTATACACCACAAAAATGTAAAGTTGACTTATAAAACACAGCTAGATTAAGCATGTGTTAGACAGTTATTTTATGCTGATTTTGAGTCTTTGCTTTCCTTGTTTTTATTTTGATTTCAATGTGTGCACTTAGGGTGAAGATGTGAGTATGGGCATTTGGATGGCAGCCATTGGGCCAAAACGGTATCAGGTATGTTTTGACTAGGTTTGTTGAGTAACTGGGGCTGCAATCCTGTGTACATGCATTTGGAAATAAGCTACATTTAACTCACTGGGATTTCTGGATAAAACTGCATAGGATTTAACTGTAAAGATTTTTTGCTTGATTAATCACTTGTCTGACAAGTTGGACAATTTAATGTCTGCATATTACTAAAACCTCAATAGGTGTGGTGCCTTTTTCACATACTTCCTTCAGTATTAAAGAGTGGCCTTTATTCAAACAAGTCAATTGCTTGTTTTGAGATTGTATTTTTCATTTCCGAAACTGGAAGCAAAATGTAACCTTTAGTCTAATCAACTAAAGTTTAGGCCAAGATCCAAAAAACCATGAAACTATTTTCCATGGGTTCCAGACTTCTTAAACAGCAGCCAAAGCTCATGCCAAACTGCTTCTAAATCTGGGGTGTTTTAAAAGCAATTTGATAATAATTTTATTTTTTACTTTCCCCCACCACATTATCATTAAGTCTTACTAGCATGAACTCATTATATTAGCTTAAGCAGCTATCTGAATTCTGGTATTAGTTGATTAATCTACCTGTTAAATTTTATAACCTATTAAAGCTCAATTCTTTTTATCCCCCAAACACCACTCTATGTGCAATCTTTTTGAAAATCTAAGAGCTATTATGGGAAATCACATTGCAAAACAGTCCTATCCAAATATACCTTAACCACAGCCCTTTCAGGACATTTGACTATGATGCCAGACATCTAAATGTTCACATGGTTATGCAATAGGAACAATTATAACTATCTTGAAGGAGGATAACATGTGGTGGCACTTCTTCCTAAAATCTAAACATCAGGAAACATGAAAAAGAAAAAGATAAATACAAAACAGTTCAACATAATGCGACAGGAACATACTCTAAAAAAGCATTTCCACATATTATCATCCAAAATGTAGCTCTGATAGAGGCAGAAACCCCCCTGGATAGCTACAGTATTTTTTTTTAAAAAAACTTTCTGCCCCCCTGCCCCCCCAAATGCCCAATGACATGCCATAAGCTTTGGTTTTGCAGGACTTTGAAAGGCGCTTGTATTCCCAGGGGTTGACTTCTCAAGAGTCCATAACATAGCATAACAGTTACAACTGACATTATGGTACCTTTCATTATAATCCAGCAAATGAAAACCATTTGTGGGTGTTTTTGGATGAGGAGCGTCCACTGTATGGAATGCTGTTCTTAAGAGAGTTATTTCTTTTGCCTAATTCTAACCTATGTTAAGACATCTATTTATTCAGTAGTTACCAGTGAGCTAACGTATACTATTGTTTTAGCTTTTCTGATGGTGAAGCTTTAGGGTGGCTTTATATACTGTATTTTACTGCTGCTTTATTTGAACTTTTGATGCCATTCTTGTTCTTGGTTTTAATTTGAATACAGTCTGTTTCACACCTCAAGTAACATACATATTTCCACGGAACAGCATGCCATGTGGAAGCTTTGCTCCTTGGCTCAAAATGCCAAGGCACTCCATTGGTTCTAGTATTTTGAGAATCAATTATATTCAGCAGATCCTTGTGAAACAGTGATCTCTAAGTTAGGGATGGGGGATGTGTGGCCCTTCACAGGTCGTTGGACTACCACTCCCAACATTCCTACACACTGGCCATGCTGACCGGGGCTGATGGACACGGAGTCCAACAATGCCTGGAGGGGCACAGGTTCTTGATCCCTGTGCAACCTGTAACCTGATGGTTGCTGGCTTTTAAAACAATTAGATTCAGTCTTCAGAACTTTTAAGTTTTCAGTTCTAGTAGCAGCAAAGTATTTCTAGGTTTCCTACATATAACTTAAAAAGAATAGATCTGTAACTCCTGCTCTTTAATCTTCTTTGGTTTCTCACCATCCTTTATCTGAGTATCACATTCCTTCCCTCCTTTCAGTGGCTTTACTCTTTTGTCTACTTTAAACCAGTTGTTACTCCTAGCTGTGTTTTAAAGTAGGTCTACATATGAGTTTAAGCAGTGTTCAAGCACCATCCTTATTTTAAATGGAACATTGGTCTCACCTGAAGGGTGATTTTACTGGATGACAATGCATTAAGTGGGTTGTGATAGCCATCTAGCCTCCGAAGACAGGGAATCTGCTGTATCCTCTTTCTTCAGTGGCCAACTAGTTGCCCATGGGAAGCCCACAAGCAAGACCTGAGTGCAAGAGCATTTTCCCGTCCTGCGATTTCCAGGAGCTGGTATTCAGAAGCATACTGCCTCTGACTATTGAAGCAGAGCACAGGCATCATGGCTAGTAGCAATTGTTAGCCTCATCCTCCATGAATTTGCCTAATCTTTTAAAACAATCCATGTTGGTAGCCATCACCACCTCTAGTAGGAGCAAATTCCATAGTTTAATTGTGTGCTGTGTGAAGAAGTACTTTCTTTTATCTGTCCTGAATAGGTGTTGCTCTGTAGGCAGTCACTCCAATCCGTTTCATGATGAGACCCAGGAAGAATTGCCATGTTAGGACAGACAACATACAGTGAAAGGAAAAGGCAGCAAGGGGGAAAACCCCAGCAAAAATGGCAGTGCATAGAAAACAACTGCTTCCTCAAAAGGTCAGGAAAACTGTTAAAAACAGTCTTAGCATATATAAACACTAGAACATATCCATATAGAAACAAATTATGCAACAGACAACATTTAAAAAATGCTAAAAAACAGGCATTTCAGACTAGCAGCTTCTTCTGGAGAAATAGGGAGAGGGCTTGGACTGTCATCCAATAAAATCACTCTTCAGGTGAGGCCAGTGGCCCATTTTTCCTGGATGACAGAGCACCAAGTGTGATGTACCAAAGCAGCGTAAGTAGGGTGGGAGAACCCAAGCTGCTTAAGTCTGTGGAGCCATCTGTTCAGGACTTGCCTCCCAGAGGAGGTCTTGGCAGAGGCATAAACTTCGATTTTAATATTTAATAAACACTGAAGGAGCAAACCAAGTTGCTGCTCTGCAAATGTCCAACAGAGGGGTGTTAGTGGCAAAGGCTGCCATAGCAGACACAGACCTCATGGAATATGCCATCACATTAGGCAGCTTTATGGATATGTAAGCCAAGGCATTCAGTCAACAGGCCAAAGTAGACGAAGACACTTTCTTGCCCAGCATACTTGGGTGAAAGGACACAGAACATCTGTGGTTCTTTATATGATCCATGTAGATTTTAAGGGTCCCATGTATATCTAATCAGTGCCACGCTTTTTTCAAAGGGTGGACTGGGCTTGGGCAAGAGGAGGAGAGTACTAGGTTCTGATTGTAGTGGATTGAGGTATTCACCTTGGGCAAAAAGGAGGGATCAGTCCTGAAGATCATGTGGTCCTTGTGAAAGATAAGAGGTATTGGGCTAGGGAAAGGGCACCCAACTCCAAGATCCGTCATGTGGTCAAAACTATGAGAACACTACCATTTAGGAAAGGATTTGAAGTGGGACCAATGTGAGGAGTTTGAGCAGTGGGTGTTTCAGGGCGTGCAGTACTTTTGTCAAGTTCCAAGATGGAACACAATGGGCCACTGAAGCGGAAGAGGTTGCTCCTTGGAGAAAACAACACATCGGGCTGAGTCCCTATGGAACTGAACAATGAAGAGGACAAGATTGCAGAGATGGCTGAAGCCAGTCTCTGCAGGGTGTTTGGCCTTCAACCCCATCTTGAAGCCCTTCTGAGGAACACCAGGAGTTGCTGGATGGAGGTGCTGGAAGGGCGGATGTCCTGGGCTGCACACCAGCAAGCAAATGACTTCCAAGTTGATTGGTAGATTTTGGTTGTAAATGGGCAACACCAGACCAGGATGCCATCTATGACTGCAGGGGAGAACCCTGAATGCTTCAGTCACCACCACTTAAGTGCACACTGTCAACTTCAGCCAGTTTGCTGTACTGCCATACTGGGCCCTGAGATAGTAGATATGGGCAAATCAGGAGCTCAGCCAGAATGGATGGCTGGAGCAGGTTGGAAAACTAGAGCTGTTGAGGCCATGGGGGTGCCAAGAGGACCACTTGAGTCCTCTCCTCCCATTGTTTCCTCAAAATGTGTGCCAGAGAGCAGGATAGCCACATGTTGGTATGCTTCTTCCAAGTTAATGGAAGCCAGATAGTTCCCTGGCTGAAGTGCTTCCTGGGTCGTGTTTAGGGATTCCACCTTGAACTTGTGTTATTTCACAAATTGGTTCAGAAACCTTAGGTCCAAGATGGCCTTCCATGCAACATCTCTTTTGGGCATGACAAACAGGACGAAGTAGATTCCAGAGTAGAAGTCTGTGGAATCCACTCATTTGATTGCACAATATCCACCAGGCGTTGAATTGCAGCTGTCACCACAGGTTGCTTTTCTGGTGATTGGGAGACTGGAACTGGTACAAATTTTGTCGATGGTGTAACCCTGAAAGATGGAGTCTAGTAGCCATGAATCCAAAGTGATGGCCTTCCAGGAGCCTGCCATTAGCCGCAATAGCATCAGTACTGTTGTCAGCCATCACTCCCTGCGGACAAAGAATTGATAGGCCTACCCTGGGCTGGTTCTGCAGACACCTCTGGAAGCATGGTTTATACTCTATGGATGGCATGAGGTATGATATTTGCAATTCCTTCCAAGGAGCCAGCCTGTATGAAAAAGCTGAAGTGACTGATATGGTAAATATCTGCAGCAGGGCCGCCTCCTCTCCCTTTTTGTTGTAACCAGGAAGGGCTTGCACATTTCTTGGGGATTGACCATGATGTCCTTGAGTGTATGCTCAGCAAATTTGGTTCCCGCGTAAGACAGAATGGCTCTGACTGTTTGCATCCCAATGGCAGAGCCACCAAACTTATCTGATGATTCCTGAGTTAAAAAGCTCTGCCATGCTGGCTCTCACTCCTGTCAACCTCAGAGAGCAGCTCCTTTGCTCTGTGTTGATCTGCCATGCTGTGAGACGATGGTGGATGTCATGGATGAGCTGCCTCCTCATTGCCCATGTAACGCACCCTGAGAGATACATGGTCCTTGGTATTGGCAGAGTCAATTGTAAGTGGGGCGCCTGAGGCTTTTTTGTACTTTTTCCCCCTTTATGTGAAGATGGAGGGAATTTTGTTGATTAGGCTGCTTGGGAGGCATTATGAGATGTGGAAGTGGTTGAGAGGTTGACAAGGCTCGCCCCGCCAATGAGCAGGGCTGATTAGGAGCATCCTTGGAACTAGTAGTGGCCATGGCTGAGGCCACCATTGGAGGGCTTAGGATAGGCACCCATCCATCTCATGTGCAACTCTGGAAGTATGGTGGAATAAGCACCATGTAGAGCAAGTGACTCAAATAACTGCACTTTTAATTTTCACTAAGCCCAAGACGGGATGGGGGAAAAGTGAAGGAGCAGAGGAAGGCAGGAAAGCACAGAGAAAATGTGCAGTAGCAGGAAGGCAACACAGTGGCAGGTGGCAGAGAAATGGATGAATGAAGGCAAGAGGAAGATTGGGACTGAAGGATGTGGAGGGCTGAAGGTGTAGAAGAAAGAGTCTTGGGCAAGGGCAAGTGAAACAGGCACTTTTTGGGGGGGGTTAACAGGTGAAGAGAAAAAAGAGGCTCTTTTTAAAAAAAAGTTGCTGAAGAAGTAAAACAGTATGACAGCTTAGTGGAAAGGAATCATTCACAAGGTCTAGATGAGACTTCCCCAACCTTTGGGTCCCCAGATATTGTTGGACTACATCTCCCATTAGCCCCAACCAGCTTAGCCAATGGCCAAGGATGATGAGAATTGTAGTCCAACAACATCAGGGGATCCAAGGTTGAAGAACAGTGGTCTAGATTAAGGACTTTAGACTGTGATGTGCCTCAGATGAGGATAGGATAGGGACTGGAATGACTGGCTACAGAGCCGTAACTACTTCCTTAACTCTGCTGTTCATTTCTTGTCCTTGGACACTAGATGGTGATCACAACCCACTTGGTGGACTGTCATCCAGGGAAAATCTTATTTCTTACAGTTATATCCAGCCTTTTCTCCAAGGACCTTAAGGATAGTGCACATGGTTCTCCCCTCCCCATATTATCTTCACAAGCCTCTCAGGTGAGTTAGGCTGAGAGACCATGACTGGATCACCCACTGAGTTTCATGGTTCATGGGTGATTTAAACTCTGCTCATAGTCCAACATCTTACTTATGTTAAGAGGACACTTGTCTATGACGTTGGCCTCTTATCATTGTTTAAAGCATTTTGTTCCTATTGAAGAGCCACTGAAATTAATTCTCTTAAACAGGACAGTCTCTGGTTGTGTGAGAAGACATGTGAGAGTGGCATGCTATCATCTCCACAGTATTCTCCTGAGGAACTTGCAGAGCTCTGGAGAGTAAAGGAACTTTGTGGAGACCCCTGCAAATGTGAAGAAAGATGAAGACATGACACAATACAGCATCAGCTGAATACTGCCAGCACATATGGGAAACTGGAGGAGTTTTCAGTTACGCATTAGTGATAAAGGGAAAGGCTCAAAAGCAGCTTCCAAAAAACTTCCTTACGTAAGACAACACGAATCTCCTATGTAGTTTGTCACTTGTGACAAATATAAGTATGTAAGTGGCAGTTATATGTGCCTCCCCACTCCCAAGTGACAGGGTGAGAGAGATGGATATTCACTATGGGTGCAAACTACATATGGTATTTGAACATTTCTCACTAGTTTATTCATGTAGCTAAATTGTCTTGTGGCAAGTGGCCCTTTAACAAATTTTTGCAGTAGTATACTTGTGTGGCATTGTGTGTTACTATAGAGGTCAATCAGCTGAGGCAGACTGCATACATCTGGGGGGCATTTTAAGACTTGTGAAATTAAGCTTATAGTAGCATGACTAATTTCAATCTGATCCCAATTCAGGAGACAGGACTAGGTAGTATACCAGTATTCTTCTCATAGGCACTTTTTATTCTACAACTGACTAAAGAAAGGCATTGAATGGTTCAATAATTTGGCGGTTCTTCATACCTTGAACCAACAAATGAAGGGACCAGGTTATTTCTCCTATGAGTAGTATGAATACAGAACACTAAGGCTGCAATCCTGTACGCCCTTGGGGGAGTAAGGTTGAGTAGGATTGTGCTGTAAGTAGGTGTGTTTGCTTAGTAAAATGCTTGCTAGTTAATACATGGCATTCAGGCCAGATGGGCAATGAGAATACCTCTGATTTTAATTCTATGGGTGTTACAGTTGTCTATATAATAATTAGAGGGGGTTTTAAAAGTCCCACCAACTTCTAAAGGTTAGCAGTGTAGCACAAACCATTAATTAAACTCGTTTCCATTAAGGTGGTTAAAGCTTACCTTTTGTCAATGAGGCATGGCACCATTTTAAAGAGACATTTATTAACAAAGTACAGTATCTACTAGTTTGCCTAGTAAATAAGCTTTCAATTTTTTCATATCAAGGTTCTTCCGCATAATACAGGTAAAAATCAATATATACACTTGCGTAGAGGCTCTGCTAGCAGCATACAACTTCTCTTTAAAAGATGTAAAGGCAGCTGTTACCATCGTACTAGAATGCAATCTTCATTTTCGATAGAGTAAAATTGCAAGGGCTTTAGATCATTGTCTAGTTCAAATTCCTTGCCTTTCATCTAGGATTTAAAAAGAACCAGACATTAGACTCACATTTTAATCTTGTATACAATTTTTTAAAAGATTGAAGATGTGAGGTCAAGCCCCCACCACGCAAAGTGAAGCTGAATAATATCCCAAACTATGGTTATGATTGCTGTTCTTTAAAGGAATCAATTTAATAGTGTTAGAGTGTTGACCATAGCAATGTGACAAATTATATTACTTTGAATTCATGTATTGTTGTATTACTGAACTTGAACTTACTTTAGAACTTTCATAGGATAGTTTCAGTTCTGAACCTGGGATTTTAAGTAGCCGATACAGCAATCCTTTGACCTTCTGAATAGTCATAGTTTCTGTATAGGAAAAAGAAAATTGTTCAACTACATATAGTTACCATTTGATGCATTTAAGTCTAGCAAGCACTGATATAAAAGCAAATTCATTGATGTTGCTCTTGCAGCTCCGAAGAAGCAATTATCAGCACCACCTCAATTTGACATAAAGTTTGTAAAACGTAAAAAACTATAAACCAAATTAGAGTTTCCAGTTTGTGTATACAACATACTGACCTAAGTGACCTTCAGGACTTAGTTTATGGCATTTGCTCTTTTGTACCCTGACTGAAGCCCTTCCCTCTGCAGAAAATGAATGCTATTCTAGGACCACATTACAAAGTCCCCAAAATTATGTATGCTAATTAGTTCCAGATTAGCAGTAGCTTTATGTGCTTGTATTACAAACCAATGCATATGAACATGAAGGTGTATTTTTGTAGTGCAACTTGGAGTAAATTAGTTTTTTTAAAAAATCTCTAAATTTAAACAATGCAAGATACTGACTATTCTGGGTAATCCCCCCTTTCATTTAAAGCTTTATCTGAAGGCACAGCAATAGTGAGTTACTCTATTGTCACAAAATGTACTTAGAAAAATATTTTTCTATTAACTTTTTGGAAAAGCTGTATATTTTATGCAACTTGTGATACATGTGATTTTTATTTTAGAATAAATACTTTTCAAAATACAACATTCAAATTTCTCATTAAGATCGTCTGATAAATGGGTCATGTGTCGTATAAAAATAAGACAGTGGAGTAGAGGGTGCACCATCTTTCACCAGAAAGTCCTGCGGAAAGTGATGGGCTTTGCATCCATAGAACAAATGCTATTTGTTCACACAAAGAAATTTTAAGTGATATCAGGCTATTTTTGCTTGAATATGGGTGCTGCAAGACTGCAAATGGGTCTTCGGCTTGCAAGCTTTCCCCACTTGTTGAAAATAAGGCTTAAACAGGGAAATTCAGAGTTCTCTCAATAGCCTCCTTTACCTGGATACAGAATGTGCTAGAGAAAACAAGCCACAACTAAATTAGCTATAGTCACTCTGTGATTCAGTATTGTGCGTAAACATAAAAATCTGAACTACTACATAGTTTATCATTTAAATTAAAGTTGGTCATGATATTTTTATTTTATTTCTTAATTTTCTATCCTGCTGTTCCTCCCAGAAGGAGCTCAGGGTAGCAAACAAGGGACAAAACACTAAAAAAATCTTAAAACAATGTCTTTAAAACATCTTCTTAAAAGAATTCTTTAAAAACATATTTAAAAGTAAATGATACACATTTATAAATATATATACAGCTGCACAAAGCTTCTCAATATTACCAAAAGTCTATATTGAGAGGAAAGAATGTAATTTATACAAATTTTAGCCTTTAAAAAAAGTTAAGATTAGTTCACTGAATGCCCTTTGGCAATTACTCAAGTTCAGTGTTGTCCTGCTAACCTCAACAGAGGCCTAGTTTTCATTAAAAACTATCATACTGGATAAAAATCCAGAATCCTTTCCCCTGACACCTAGTTTTCTATGAGGATGGATCTTTTTTTTAATGGAAGAGCATTTAAGTATGTGAACTTTCATCTGCAATATGCAATAGTACACACAAGTTTATCAACTCAGTGATAACTAGGGCTCAAAGAGCTAATTCAGTCAGCAGAGAACGGGCTTTTTAAAAGGGAAAACAAGGACAATGGAGGAGAATGGACCATTGGTCTCACCTGAAGGGTGATTTTCATATGAGTACGGTCCTCACAGCGGGTATTAGCTCCACCTATCGTGCGAAGGCAAGAATGTTTTTGAAGTGAAGACTAGGGGCGTCAGGCCCCTCCCACTCTCCAGTTCATTCGCAGCGAGTTTATAGAGAGAAATCTAAAAATAGAACAGGGCCAACAGGCCTGCCAGCAGGAAAATAACATGCATAATAACATGACTCTAACATAGCGATATAACAGAACTAGAAGTCTTGACTTCACTAGTAACTTTAAATACAACAGTGTAACAATAATATATAACAGCTTAGTAAGCTATCTATACATCCTCCAACTGGGAGGGTCGTGAGGACCGTACTCATATGAAAATCACCCTTCAGGTGAGACCAATGGTCCATTTTCCATATGAGTCCGGTCCTCACAGCGGGATGTACCAAAGCAGCCCATAATAGGGAGGGACCACCCACATGCTAGTCGTCATTAAGAACCTGTTGCAACACTCGTCTGCCAAAAGAAGCGTCAGCAGAGGCATAACGATCTATTTTATAATGACTTATAAACGAGTGTGGGGTAGCCCAAACTGCAGCCCTGCAGATATCAGCAACAGGAGCGTTGGTAGAAAATGCAGCTGTAGTAGCCGCTGACCTGGTTGAATGAGCAGTTATGCTAGCTGGTACTGGAAGCTTAAGTGACTCATAATCTAAGGCAATACATGCCCGCAACCAGTGGGATAAGGTGGAATTAGCTACTTTATGCCCCATAGACCTTGGATTAAAGGATACAAACAAAGACTCGGTCCTTCTGATATCCTGAGTCCTGGACAGGTAGGTCTTGAAAGCCCTCCGGACATCCAACGAATGCCAAGCCTTCTCGAGAGGATGGGTAGGATTCGGGCAAAAGGAAGGCAAAACAATGTCCTGGTTGCAATGGAAAACTGAGTCAACCTTGGGACGGAAGAATCAGTCTTCAGTACAACAGAGTCCTTATGGAAGACGCAGAGATGGCGAGCAGAAAACAATGCGCCCAACTCCGAAACTCGTCTGGCAGATGTGATTACGATCAGGAACAAGACCTTGAAGGACAGCATACGTAAAGGCACAGTCCTGATGGGTTCAAACGGAGGGCGTTGCAAAGCCTGCAGAACCTTCGACAGGCTCCATGAGGGAAACCGATGGGCAATAGCTGGAGATTGTAGGGCGACTCCCCTCAGAAAGCGTTTGATGAACGGATGTGAGGCAATAGTCGCACCAGAAGAAGACACTGATAAAATAGACGACAAAGTCGAGGCATGTTGACGTAATGTGTTGGGTCTGAGTCCCATCATAAGGCTGCTATGGAGATATTGTAGCACCTGCTGCATGGTGGCCTGGGATGGATCATGATGGTGGGACTGGCACCACTTGGAAAAAGCCACCCAAGTATGTTGATAAATACGAGTGGTAGATGGTCTTCTCGAGGCCAAGATAATATCAATAACAGCGTCAGACAGGCCAGCCGACCTCAAATGTCCCCGTTCAAAAGCCACGCTGTTAGATTGAACCAAGTGGGGTCCTGATGCCAAACTGGGTCCTGGGATAGAAGATCTGGCCTGACCGGAAGCGTCCAAGGATCCGTCACTGACATTGCGAGAAGATCCGAAAAACACGGTCGACGTGGCCAATATGGTGCTATCAGAACCAGTTGTGCCCTCTCGCTCCGTGCCTTCCTCAAGGTTTTGGTTAACAATGGTATTGGAGGGAAGGCGTACAAAAGACCGTCTGGCCATGGTATTGACAGAGCATCCACTGCTTCCGCTGTTGTGTCTAGGTATCGGGCAAAATACCTGGGAAGCTGGCAATTGCGACTGGAAGCAAACAGGTCGATGGAAAAGTTGCCGAACCGACACTGGAGACAATGGAAAATGGTTGGATGAAGTTTCCATTCTCCCGG
This sequence comes from Rhineura floridana, assembly GCF_030035675.1. NCBI lineage: Eukaryota > Metazoa > Chordata > Lepidosauria > Squamata > Rhineuridae > Rhineura > Rhineura floridana. Next base: position 136,682,517 of record NC_084483.1, on the reverse strand, counting down.
AAAGACCTGTTGTCTGCTGAGCCAGTCTGCAGTCACATTCCAGATCCCTCTGAGATGTTCTGCTTTCAGGGATTGCAGATATTGTTCTGCCCAGCCGAAGATGAGGAAAGCTAGGTCCTGCAGAGAACGGGACCTGGTGCCCCCGTCTGTTCACATGTGATTTTACACATGTGTTGTCCGTTCGAATGAGGACATGGGCCAAAGGGAACAGCGACTGAAAATGAAGTAGAGCCAAGTGGACAGTCTTTAGCTCCAGCCAATTGATGCTCTGAGTTTGCTCTGCCGTGGACCAGACCCCCTGAACATACTGGGAGTTGCAGTGGGCTCCCCAGCCGATGAGACTGGTATCTGTGGTGACAACAGTCCTGCGGGGGTCTCTGAAAGGAGTGCCCTTGGAAAGATGTTGGACCCTCGTCCACCAGCGGAATGAAAGGCGGAGAGCTGAGTTTAAGGGGATTGCTCGATGGTTTGAGCTGGCAATGTCATGTTGGAACGGTAGCAAGGCCCACTGGAGGTGGCGAGTATGAGCTCGAGCCCATGGCACAATATGGATAGTAGAGATGAGCATTCCGAGCGCCCTGGCTAGAAGCATGACGTCTGCGAAGGTTTTGTGCATCAGAGATCTTGTGATGTCTGTGATAGCAGTTATGCGATCTGATGATAGGAACACCGTCGCTTGTAGGGTGTCCAACATTGCACCTAGATGCTGTAGACGTTGCATTGGTTGTAGATGGCTTTTGTCGAAGTTGACTAGCCAACCGTGGGCCTCTACCCTGGAGGCGTCTGTTCCAGCCTCCTCTGGAGGAACGGAAATCATATGTTGGGAACTCGCGGCCTCATCCCCCAGGCCGCGTTCCTCGAAAGGGCTGAGACGTGCGGTATGAAGCGAAACATCTAAAAGGTCTGCGCTCCATGTTTTTGACGGTGGCCAAGACGGGCTTTTGAGTGTCCTTAGGGTCAACAAGCACCGCTTTTAGTGCTTCCTCACCAAAAAGTAATGAACCGGCATAAGGTGCCCGTGATAGATTAACTCTGGCAGTAGGGTCGGCCTGACAGTGACGAAGCCAGAGGGTCCATCGGGCCACGACTTGAGATGCCATTGCGCGTGCTGCTAGTTGATTTGCGTCCAAGGTGGCGTCGGCCACGAAGGCAGCTGTTTTGTGCAATTTTATAAGCGATCTGCGCATTGAAACAGGATCTGGATTGGGATCCTCGATGAGGTCATCCAACCACATCATCACTGCCCTGGCAAAGATAGAAGCTGAGGTTGATGCACGCATGGAAAAGGCGGTGACCTCATGGGTTTTGCGTAGTGCAAAGTCCAGTCTCCGCTCAGTAGCATCCTTTAAATGAGATTCTCCTTCCCTTGGCAAGAGGGATCTGGAAACTAAGCTAGAAATAGGCTCGTCTATGCCAGGGACGGCCAGTTTGGTAGCAAAGTCTGGGGCCAAAGCATAAAGTCTGTCCGCAATGTTATTAAATCGGCGTGCTTGTAGGGGGTGAGCCCATTCGTCTTTGGCCAGTTTGGCGATGGGGTCTGGCACGGGAAGGTAGTGTTCAGCTGGGGTGGGGGATTTCAAAACCCTAGCCCCCTTTAAGACGGGGGTGGAAGAAGCAGTTGGAGTGGATTGAAGGCCAAGAGTGTTCAACACTCTGCGCGCCAGAGGCTGGTAGTCTGAGGCGTCGAAGAGGTGATAGGATGTGTCCTGCTCATGCTCAGAATGGTCACTCCATTCATCTCCGTCTTGCAGCGTGAATGCGGACTCCTCCTCACTAGAGGTGTCATCAACGAACCTGCCCCTGGCAACCTCAAATGGGTCAGGCGAACCTGATGGGTTTGCCTCACTGTGTACAAATTGGTCCCGGCTGTGTTGAGGGATAGCAGGAACTTGAGGCGGTGGCTGTCTCTGAGCAAAAAACGAGAACATGCCTTGGAGTTGTGAGATAAACTCCTGGGACAGCTGCCACAGGTAGTGTAGAGGAGTAAGCCCCAAGTTGGATGACCGTTGGCTGCTCAGGAAAGCCCGGAAAGTCCTCCTCGTCAGAGGAAGTAGCAGGGGACTGAAAAAGGGTAGTTAGTTGTGCAGGGGTTGACCCCTGAGGAGCCAGAACAGAGACATAGCGTGGCCGCTTGGCAGTGCTGTAGCTGGAAAGGTGCTTTGTTTTGGCAACCGCTTTCGCATGCTTATGTTTGACCGCCTTAGGTGGTTTAGGCTTGGTCGCCTGGCTTGTCTCTGTATGATGTTTTGGCATGGGCGCCTGGGTTGTCTCTGGCTGTTCTGCCATCATACACACTTAGCGTGCTTAGTCTTAGTCGCCTTAGAATGTTGCGGTTTGGCTGTTCGCGACATGTCTGGCTGTTCTGCCATCTTATATTTACTTTGGGTACAATACACGGCCACAGAGGGGGCAGGATGTAGAGACCCGAACTGGCACAGTGTACGACCACAGAGGGGGTAGGATACACTGGCAGATGGCGAAGTGCACGGCCACAGAGGGGGCAGGATGCACTATGGTATCAGCGTTAGTATAATATAGGCTGTATTTCAGGCTTGTACACGGCCACAGAGGGGGCAGGATGTACAGTATATATAGTTCAGACTGAGTACACGGCCACAGAGGGGGCAGGATGCACTATGTTAGCGTCAATATAAAACTGTATGCTGGAATTCAGGCTTGTTACACAGCTAGATGTGGCAGAAAGTACAGTGTATAATCCAGGTTTAGTACACGGTCACAGAGGGGGCAGGATGCACTATTGCTGTTCAGGTCATCAATTGAGATTGGGATCACAGCCTTAATGATACAGTCACAGCCACAGCCTTAATGATACAGTCACAGCCACAGCCTTAATGATACAGTCAGTGGGGCAGGCAAAATAGTTATGGATTTGTGTGTAAGGAGCCTGTCTAAATCATATAGGGTAGCTGTACACGGCACACGACTGGGGCAGAATGCACAGACCCGAAGAAGCTCAGTACACAGCACACGACTGGGGCAGAATGCACTGGCAGATAGCTAAGTACACTGCCACGATGGGGCAGAATGTACACTATGAACAGGCTTGGAACAGGCTCAGTATACGGCACACGACTGGGACAGAATGCACTGGCAGATGTCTGAGTACACTGCCACGATGGGACAGAATGTACAGAGTTAACTGTTCAGACAGCTCTTATGTGGGGTAAAAGTCAAGCCGCTTGTATAGTATTCACAGCCTTGTATGTATCAACAGTCTTGTACACTGCCACGTAGGGGCAGAATGCACAGTTCAGGCGGCTTGGTGGAGAATCAACAGCCTGTATACGTTTATGATAGTGCAGTTGATAACGTTGTAGGAGCCAGCAGCAGTGTTGGGGTCGATAGATCGTACTGTGAGGGCTAATGAAGAGGCTTGGCTCGGCCAACTAGGGCCCTGACAATAGAAAGCCCCCCCCCCTTGGCACTGTAACTGACTAGACAGCAACAAACGGGAAGGGAGAGTCAAACAAAATGGCATCCGCAAAAAGGGCGGGAAAATAAGCCAATCAGAAAAAACTTGGGGCGATAAAGGAGCAATGGCGGCACTTAGGAAAATGAGCTGCAGCCACCAGTTCCGAGGGCAGTCGCGGCAATCTCAAAAGCCTGGATGACGGAACAGCCCAACCAAAGGGATGAAAAAGAGCCATAGCTGCAGGCTCTGGAGCTGCCGTGAAAAAAGTAAAGTGGCAGCAATACTGAGAGCAGCAGCCGCAAGCTCTCAGTTAATTCTAGGTGGCTTTCTGAGGGGGGGAAGAACCGCAGCCACGGTCTCCCGTAACGTCACTGAGCTTCAGGAGGCAAAGGGAAGCCGTATGGACAGGCTCCTTCTATAGGGGGAGAGAACCGCAGCCGCGGTCTCCCGTAACGTCACTGAGTTTCAGGAGGCAAAAGGAAGCCGTATGGACAGGCTCCTTATGTAGGTAAGCCAAAGAAGTCAGGAAAAAATGCTGCAGAGCGGGCCAGGAAGCCGCGATCGCAAGCTCCTGATTAGAGCTGCGTCAGCTGCCAGAGAACAAAAGGAGCCGCAGCCGCAGCCTCCCTGAGAGCCGTTAGGCAATTTACTGGGGAAAACGAAAAGCCCCAGTAAAGGAACAAATATGAGGAAACAAAACAGTTGAGACAGAACAGAGGGAAGGGAAGGTACAGACTAGACACACAAACCTCCCACTCCGTCACAAAAATACAGAAAAAAATTATCTAAAGCTACACTGTCAAGGATTACAAACTTGTTTGATACGAAGGCAAGAATGAACTGGAGAGTGGGAGGGGCCTGATGCCCCTAGTCTTGACTTCAAAAACATTCTTGCCTTTGCACGATAGGTGGAGCTAATACCCGCTGTGAGGACCGGACTCATATGGAAAATTAAAATACACCACATTTGGAGTGAATAACACTGATCCCAGAAGAGAAAATACTTCATAGGAGGGTTTTCAGTGTTTCAACATTTCCAATTTTTTCATTGGAAAAAAAGTTTCCCTCTGAATTGCTGTCCTTTCCACCCCACCTTCCCACCTATAACATGAAGAACATGTTAAAAAGTTATAAAAAACCATGACTAAATGCATTTTGTTTGTAAGCTAATCTAGGAATTTAGCTCTTCCCGAAGTACTTCCTGTTAAGCAGATGCTATTTTAAAAGTATACACGGTTTGTTAAAAAAAATACTTGGAACAACCAGATTGGTTATGTTAAGCAGCCATCAACCTATATGGAAAAGATCCTAATTAGAATGCTTTGTAATACATTTACAACAGTTTATTTTCTGGATTTATCTTGTTCTTCAAAGCAATACTCTTTAAAAGATGCTTCCTACATTAGTCTGAAGGCATACCAGTATCAAAATGGGGCCAACTCAATGTCTTTTACAAGACAAGAAAAATGGGGTGGTATCCAAAAAAGTAGTTCTGTTAGTGCAAGAAAGTCTAACTGCACAATGGAACTTATTTCCTCTATTTCCATTCCCCGTTCTGGGGTTCCCCTAAGCCCCCCCAGACTAGATTTAGAGATGATGCAGACAGCATGCAGGAAGGGGAGAGGGAGGGAAAATTCTGTTGTATAAACTAAAATCCTTGCACTAACTGCACTAGTATGTTGGATACCACCCTGTGTATCCTCAAGAGCTTAATCCACTTTACTACAGCATGCCTGAAGGCAACTTAAATAATGAGGTAGCCAAGAAGCACAAAATAGTTTCGATGCACGCAAAGGTTTTAATATGATCAAATTCTAGCTTAATATGCCACAATATACACAAGCTCCATGCACCTGCACACAGACCCTTCATGAAAGCTGGGAAATAAGCCAGGAAGCCACAGGTCACTATAACTTATGTGCCAACTAGAACCGATGGTTAATGGCTTCAAAAAAACCAAGATTCTTCAGCCAACTTTAAACCATAGCTTTATATCCTGGCTCACATGTAATAGGAAGTTTTTGTTAGCTATGGCTTCCTGGCTTTTCCCTGATCACATGAAGGAGCTCTGTGTGGCTTTAGGCCAGGATGTGATTGTGCAAATGTCACTAAAATCCAACACTGATACTCGTCCTTACCTGGTAGCTTCTTCTCTATGGGCTTTTGGTCAGGTTTCTCAGGACACTTAAAGGTCAAAGCTTAAGAAATAAACAACTGAGTGAAAAGCTGAGGTAATTCAAAAATTATTTAAACACAATATATATTAGCTATAGGTAAGTAAAAAGTGTGTATTTCCAATTAACTTCTAGTGCACTTTGGGGTACAACAGTCCTTAGCACTGAAAACTAAAGTGTGTGGGACGTTTAAAAGCGTTTCTTAAGACAATATGTATATATTGATAAGTTACACCACCTGGGCACAGGCATGTCTACATATTAAGAACCAATCATAGGGGCCCATGAAATTGAGCAACTACGGACTACTATGCTGACGTTAACTGTGGTAGTACGACCAACTTAAGTGTAGCTTAAATTGCCTTAGGGAAAAAGCAGACGTCACAATGCCTACTGTTATTATTATTTATTTAATTTGTATCTCGCCCTCCCAGCAGGAGCCCAGGGCGGCAAACAAGGCACTAAAAACACTTTAAAACATCATAAAAACAAATCTTAAAATACATTAAGACAAAACAGCGTTAAAAACATTTAAAAAACCTTTTAAAAAAGGGTTAAAATATTATTAAAAAACATATTAAAAGCAATTCTAACATAGACACAGACTGGGATATCTCTCAACTTAAAAGGCTTGTTGAAAAAGAAAAGGCTTCAAAAGGCGCCGAAAAGATAGCAGAGATGGCACCTGCCTAATATTCAAAGGGAGGGAATTCCACAGGTCCGTTTCCTATATTGTACAGAACGAACATCCTGATAAGATGGTATCTGCAGGAGGCCCTCACCTGCTGAGCACAGTGATCGACTGGGTATGTTATGAAATATTAAGAGCACTCCCACCTCCCCAAAATTGGTACACTTAATAGCTTGCACTACATTGTTTTTAAAAAACACCTTGCCTCACTAGGAATCCTGAATGTGTTGAACAGAAAAATGCAAATTAGATTCGAGTAATGGCTGTAATAATCACATTATCATTAAATACAGAAGGGTGGGGAATTTGCAAACTTCCCAATGTTGTCTCAATGGACAACTCCCATCATCCACAACCATTGGCCATGCTGGCTGGGGCTGATGGGAGTTGAATCCAACATCATCTGGAGAGACACAGGTCCTACACCCTTGATGCATAGTAAAGTTCTCGCTGAGTTTATGTCTGCAGAAATCCCAGATAAAAACAAGTCACCAGTTGAATAGTCTGCTGGGATATGCAAAAAATTGTACCTCAGACTTCCTTAAAAAACTTCACCTGCCCTGGAAACTCTTACTACTTCACTGTAGTCTCTTAGAATTTTATTTATACTTTTGACCAATTAGTATGGGTTTTCTCTTACCCAACAGCTGATTTTTTAGGGAGAAAGGCTGTTCTCTTTCCAGCTCTCCATCTTCAGGGGCACCATATTCTGGTAGTGAAAAATAATAAGCAAGTTTAGCAATAAATGTATTATGCTTAAAACAACATATGGGGAAGTTTACTCATGCTGGCAGGTAAAGGAAGGGTTGCAATCCCAGCCAGTTTTTTCAGAGACTTCTGACTGGCACAGGGGACCACTCCTATAAATGGCTGTTCAAGGGGCACAATGAAGAAAGGGGTCTGATGTGGGATGAGGGTTTTGTCTAAAATTGCACTTTCCTATGTAGCCTCTGGCACCCTTGTGGTGTTCCATTTTCCCATGCTTGTCATGCAAATAGATGGGAAATTAGCAAGATCTTTGGAGAGTGCATGGCTGTGGCTTGCAAGTCCTAGGAACACTGAACAAAGACACACACTCCCATCAACATTTGGAAGTGCCTGTATCACATCCCAGATGTGATGACTGCCTTCCTGTGCCACCTCATCTCCAACAATATTGCAAGTAAAAGTTGTTCTTAGTAATCTGTGAGAACTATACCAAGACGGTCATCTGGAAACGTAGAAGTTCTAGAGAAAAAATGCTTCTACTGATAATATACTTACTGTCACAAAGTAATTGGAACCTGGGATGGGCAGCAAGAAATTCTTCACTTGTGTTGTTTTTGTTGGGATCCTGATTACCACCAGCCTTTAACCATTCAATTCCATATTTTTTCCTATAATCAAGTTCTGCTCCCCTCCTTTCATCAGGGAAGATCTGTGACAAAGCAAATATATATTTCCATAATCTTTACCGGAGCAGCCATATCAGTTTATACAAAAAGAAATATATTTGATCAGAAGATAATGGTTTATGTCATTTCTGGTTGTAACTTGGACCTTGACAACTGCAGGGGCTCTTCCTCATCTATGTAACTGGGAATAGTTCCTTCACCACCAGGAATTTCAAATTAGCAAAAGGATACAGCTTAACACAGATCTATCTCCATTTCAATTGTGAACATTTTTCTTCTTTATTATTCCTCTTTGATGCTTTATTGTGCCCTCTCATGCTCTTAAGGTTCACAAATAGACCTGCTAGTTATGCAATCACAGATGTCCACACATTCTGTTTGCTCTCAACACCTTTATCACTCCAACTCCACCCCTCAAAAATATCTTCCTCTTTCAAATTCCTTTATTCAGCATGGCGCGCGCACACGCACACAGAGCAGCCTGTCTGCAGCATCAGGGGAATGAATTAGCAATGATGGTGTATGGTCTTGGGCTATGATCTAAAAGAACCATGCAACTAATTACATATGCCCAAGGGGGCTTTGGACTTTGGATTTCTCAAACAGCAGCTCCCTAATACATGACAAACTGCTACTTAAAAGGGGACTTTCAAAATAGTCTAATATGGAACAAAGAAATTAAAAAATCCCACTGGGTCTTCTCATTCTCTTGGAAAACTAAAAGAATTCTTTGAATTCCAGCCATGGTTTCTGAACAAGACCATTAGGCTACCTTCTCACAGAAACAAAGGCAAGCAAAATTCATTTGAGGTACCTTGAAATAATATTTGTTTACTATAGAAAGTTGAGATCTTCAATCCTAGTGCTAAAGTAAAAGGTACAGCATTACATGAATCAAAAATACATGGAGGCAGCATGGTTCAAGTGGTACTGGGATAGTATTGGTGCAAACCTATGCATTTGATATGCAGTTTTATACATTGCAACATTGCAATATGGATTTGCTATACTTGCCTCATCACTGCTGCACTGGTACACTGTTGCTGTCAAATCTTACACCATCTTCAGGAAGAGGATGCTTTTCCAAGTTAAAATGATCCAAGTTCACAAGGAGCACAATCAAAAGTAGAAGCTTACTTTTGATGTCTCTTCTTTGGAATTACATTTTTTTGTTTTTTTAGGAAAACTGGTTAGGCCAAAAATAATTCCACACCATGTCATGGTTTGTGTCTAAAAGTCTTAGGGGAAAAAAGGCTTTCATGCCTTCCCAGCATTGCTAACTGAAAAGAAATGACATACCTCAGATTTGTTCAAAAGTTTTAACTGGCCTATTTTAGCAATAATAAGCTGCTTCACAGTCTCTATGTTTTTGTCTATATCCATTAAAGGATTATTCCGGCAATCAAATGATTGAAGCTTTTGTAGTTTATCAAGTTCATTGATAACTGACCACTGAAACGAGAAATGGAAAAATATGGCAACAATGAAAAAACAAAATATTCCCCTGCTGCATCGAATGCTACATGAGGCTCTCATGATGGCCACCACTGTAATGACAGCATATTACACGAAGCAGTAGTAGTCATCTTATTTCATTCAATAATCTACATAATGCTTGGGATATTGTGGCCACACCGTTTTAAAGTGTCTTAAAGCTAGGGCATCAAATCTTGTTACTCCCACATAGGTGTATTTCAAGTATTATGACATAGCTGAAATGCCATGATTCTGGAGTAATTTTTAATTCTTCCTTTGTTTCAGACCCATTGAAATCAACTGACATGACTTTCAGTCCATTCATTTCGATGGGTCTACTTAAAGTATGACTTCTATATAACTCTTTACATTTCACTAAAAGAAGGGTATTACTAACGAAAACCAAGCAAACAACCTGTTCAACAAAAGCAAAGGTCTTGATTTTGAAGATGCTCTATTATGATTTCAATCTAGTGTGTGGGTAATGCTCACATTAGTTGACCCACACCATTCACTCCAAATGAATACTAACTGGTGATTGCAGATCATGGCATGGATGCAATGCTGGTCACATCAAACCCTTGCATAGTATATGCCACAAAAACCATGCCACCAAATGGCCTGACCTGACATTATAACATTTTCACTGTGCACTTTCAACTAACTAAAAGTCTATTCTGAAAGTTTGCCTTTTCTTTTAATGTTAAGTTATAATATACAAGAGTGCCTGCATTCCAGATGAGGGATCTATTCACAATTCATAGCATGAGACATATATTTTACTTACTTCTGCTATTCTATTGTTCTTTACTACAAGATGTGTTAAGGAAGGAAACATTCTAGTCTTGCAACCTTCAAAAAAAAGAAAAGAGGAATAAACTGATGACAATAGAGAAGAATACACAAAAAATGTTAACAGTGCTCAATTTACATACCAAATCCTACATCAGGAAAATGTATGGAGGAAATTCCATTGTTTGAAAGTATTAGTCTTTCTAACCTGAAATTTAAAAGTCAGAGTAAGGATGTTAAAATATCAGCTAAACAATGTATATTGAATATGTAACATCTTGTAAGAAGTTAGTAAAGCAGGCACTGTGATTTGATTTGAGGCACTCTCCCCCATATGAACCAGTCTAGACCCTGAGAGCATCAATGGTAGCCCTGACTACTCTTGCCATGGAGTTAAGCCTGGCACTATCATCATTTTTGGTGCCAGGCTAAGTTGTTTTTATTTACTTATGCCTTTGTAATTAAGTTGGCCCCTATGGTGGTGCTCATCTTTTAGTAGAGTGGGTAGGCCTTGTTCTTATTAATATGCTACTGGATGAACATTTTACATATTTTTGTAATCATTGTTTTAAATTTTCTGGTTTTAACTGGTATTTTATCTTGTTAAGTTGCTTTAAGATTTTTTCTTTTGTATAAAGCAACTAACACGTATAATAAATACACAAGGCAATACATATCCTAGTAAGAAAAAAATTTCAATGGCAAAAAGTATTGAAGGCAACATATTACTTCAGAAAATTGAAGACAAGAGCACCAAAACCATTTCTAGAAAAAAGGATGTCAGGAAGCCATCAGCAGCAAGTGCTTCAAGGCACAGGTTCAAACCCATTTTGATGGTATATAAGGGGACTATTGGGTTGTATTCGAAGATGTTTGTGCATGAGCAGAACAGACCTTGCTTGCACAATGGAACTTCACCTTCCTATCCTCCCCACACAGTCTCAGAGGGACTGTGCTCCAGAGATTTGAGGGTGCAAAGGGAGAGAAGAGGAAGTTGTAGTCTTGTTGCAGGAGTGGACATCTGCTCACACAATGTTGGATTCTGCACATAGGGCATAAGCCATACCCAGTATTTCTTCATTTTTTTTGCCTGCTATAAACAAATGTAGTTTAAGCTTAGTACACAACATCATCTTACTTGACATACCATACAATTACTCTAAAAAACCAGAAATTAAACAATGAATATAAAATGCAGACTACAGATACTCAGTGGGAAGGGTTATGTGGTTGAGCCATGTAGTAGAACTCCAGTTCTATGGAGAATTTGTCAACACAGGTTTATTTTTATTTTATATAACATTTATATACTGCTTGATTGAAGAAACCTCTGAAGAGTTTACAAAAAAACATTAAAATATCGCTAAAACACTTAAACACATTTTAAAAACAAACCAGCAACAGACTAAAGATCAAAACACATCAACATCTATGTGTCTGGATAGGCTTGCCTAAACAAAACTTTTTAAGCAGGCACTGAAAAGAATACAGTGAAAGCACCTGCCTGATATTAACAGGCAGAGAGTTCTGAAGAGTAGGTGTTACTACACTAAAAGAAAGATTTCTTACAAGTGCGGAACAAGTATTATACGGCACCTCCTAAAGGGCCAGTTCCACAGATTGAAGTGCTCAACTGAGCAGATATATACCAATAGTAACGACGTGAACTTGGCCCAGTAACAAATCGGCAACCAGTGCAGATCCATGAGCAGAAGTGGTATATGCTGACAGGCTGCAGCATACTGCGCTAACTGCAGTTTCTGGGTCAAGTGCAAGGAAAGCTCCACATAGAGTGCATTACAATAATCCAGTGCTCAAGTCACCAGTGCCAGAACTACTGTGGCCAATCTCTCCCAATCCAGGAATAGTTGTAGTTGCCTTACCAGGTGTAGCTGATAAAAGGCACTTCTAGCCACTGAGACTAACTGGGCCTCCAGTGACAGAGTTGGATCTAGAAACTTTGCAAAAAAATATAACTCTTCAACTTTATATAGGACTGGTACACTGTAGGTGTTAATGCTTCCATGACTAAGAGATCATGAGGTCCACATGACTACATACTACCTAGCCCTTCGGTCCTTCCTCTCTAGCATGACTTCACCTAGCTGGCCTTTACCATGGTTAAGTGTTACATCAACACTGAAATTAACAGTAGTACTATATTTCATTTACCTTGGGAGATCTGCGATTAGATGAAGTTGATTTCCATCAGTTAATTGGTTGTCTGAAACGTTTAACCATTTCAAGTTATGTAGGACATCAATAGGTCTGAGGAAAGATACCATATTTAAGAGGACTTTAAGCAGAACAACTTCTTTACAATAAAAGCATTAACTAATTTCTTGTCCCTTTGCCACACCATACAACATAGGAATTATTTTCTGCTTTGTGGAAGTTTTTGTGAGCTGCTTGTTTCAGCCCCAGTACTAACTGAATTATGTATCAGAGCTCAATGAACACAAATCACAATTTATCCAGGACTGTCTCCATGAATCCATTTGTGCTTGATGAGGAACTGAAGTCATCTACCCTCATCAGTTCTAAAGGTATTTAATTCTACCTCCAAGACGCTAGGAAAAGAGTATAAGCAGGTTCCTGAGTCAGACCATTGAGTCTATCTAGCTTAGTACTGTTTATTCTGACTAGCTCTGTTAATAAGAGTCTCATAAGTGGAGGCTACCCACAGTAAGCCAGTCTACTGCTGCACTTAGTGTCCCCAAATATTTCCCAGTTGAACACGGTGAAAGGGCAGGAGTGTAGTGGGAAAGGTAGTCTCTCAATAACAAGGTCCTGAGCTGTTTAGGGCTTTGCATGCCAATACTATAACCTTAAACATAGCCCAAAAATATATTGGCAATCGGTGCAGCTACTTCAACGGAGGTGCTACATGTGTTGATAAGTAGGTCACTCCACAGAGCAACCTAGCAGCTGAATCTGCACCAGATGCAGCTTCTGGACCAACTTTTAAGAGCAGCCCTGCACAGAACACATTAAAATAGTCAAGATTCAATGTTACCAGCACAGAAACCACAGTGACCAAGTTGTCCCTATCCAGGAATAGTTAAAGCCAAGCCATCGAGGCCACTTAGGCCTCAAATGACATGAATGAATCAAGTACCACCACAAAGTGTGACCCCCTCCAGAACAGGCAAGTGACCTGTCTCCTGGACCTAGAAACCAGTTCCCCATAGGGCTTATTTCTCGCCAGGATTCAGTTTGTTTATTAGCCCTCAATCCACCTTATTCTGCTTCCAGGCACTGGTTCAGCACACACACTGCCATTCCTAAATCAGATGATAGAGAAACAACTGTGCCATTAGTGTACTGATGACACTGTGCTCCAAATATCCTAATTACCATCCCCAGAGGCTTCAGGTAGATATTAAATAGCATTGGGGCCACAGCTCAAGAGCCAGGGGGCCAAAAGGCAATCACCTAGTGTTATTCTCTGCAACTAGCCCTGTAAACAGGAAATGAACCATTGTAAGACAATGCTGCTGACCCCCAGTTCTCAGAGCACATCCAGGAGGGTACAACAGTCTATGGCAGCCTTTCCCAACCAGTGTGCCTCCAGATGTTGTTGGACCACAACTCCCATCAGCCTCAGCCAGCATTGCCAATGGTCAGGAAGATGGGAGTTGTGGTCCAACAATATCTGGAGGCACACTGGTTGGGAAAGGCTGGTCTATGGTATTGAAGAACACTAAGACATCCAGAAGAATTATCAGGGTTGCACTTTTCCTGTACCTCCTGGCAAAGGTTATCCATCAGAGCAACAAAGGCTGATTCAGTACCACAACTAAACACAGAATGAAATGAGTCTAAACAATTGGTCTCACCAAGAGTGCCTGCAGTTGCATTTGACACTACCCTGCCAGTAACTGTCTAAAACTGATGGGCCCAGGGTGGGTTTCTTTAGGAGTGGTTTAATCACAGCTTACTTAAAGGCTGTTGGGACCACCACTTCATGTAAAGACATGTTTACCATGCACTGACCCAACTGGTAACACCATCTTAACTAGCTTTAATCAGCCACAAGGGACAAGGGTAGAAATGGTATGAGGTTGGTTCACAGTGGAGGCAGGTGATTTTCCCCAGGTAGCATGCCATCAGGTGGGAATCAGTGTCACCAAAGGCAGGAATACACAGGAGTCAAGACTTCTGATGCTCCTTCTGGTATGATCCCAGTCCAGTCCTGCCTTGTTCATTTTAGAATTCATCAAGTTGTTTAATCATGCAACTGGTTTCCTCTTCAAATAGGAATTTGAAATGTACCAGGCTGCTATATGTTGTAGTGCTAGCCAAATGTCCTGGCCCAGTTGGCCATGTTTGTTGGAAGCTGGAGTTTACTCCACCATGGCATCCCCAGTGCATCTAGCCATGCTGTTTTCAAGATCCTCTTTTGCATCCTAGTCAGGCTTGACTGAACGTCCCAGGGGTCAATGAACCTTCCAGACACGGTCTGGCACTGGTGCTTCTGAGATAGATAGCTATGCCTCGACTGCGATTTGTTCTGTTACGCTTGCTTTCCTTCAAGGTGGCAATCTCTTCTGTCCGCAAAGTTTTTGATCTGGGGGCCCATCGTCTATGTGTGTTTCACAAGGACTCCATAATGCTAGGTACAGATCTGGCTTTTCATCCTAAGGTGTCCTCCACCTTCCATTGCAGCAAGGATATTGTTCTACCCTTCATCTGTCCTCATTCAAGCCATCCTCTTGAGAAAGTCTGGCATCCTCCAGATGTTCATCGAGCCCTTAAGGCAGCCTTTCCCAATCAGTGTGCCTCCAGATGTTGTTGGACCACAACTCCCATCAGCCTCAGCTAGCATTGCCAATGGTCAGGAAGATGGGAGTTGTAGTCCAACAACATCTGGAGGCACACTGGTTGGGAAAGGCTGCCTTAAGGTCTATATGGCCAGGACTAGAGACATTCGCATGACAGAATCTCTATTCGTATCCTTTTATCCGAGGACAATGGGCAGGAGGGTTACCAGTTTGATGCTATCACATTGCCTACATGCCTACATCACCCTGGCCTACGAGTTCCTTAATGTTCCAGTGCCCCAAAACATCACAGCTCATTCAACTAGGTCAGTGGCTGCTATATGCTCCGATTGCGGATATGTAGAGCTGCATCTTGCAGATATCTGTAGAGGTGCGTCTTGGTCGACTCCAAGTTTTTTCATTAGGCACTACAGTGGATCATTATGCTTCTGCAGACGACTCCTTCAGTAGGTGCATATTGCAACAGGTACCATTCTCCTCTTAGACAGCCTGAGTCCACCCTATTGGAACTGCCTTGGTACATCCTGCCTGATGGCATGCTACCTGGGGAAAATGGACTGTTGGTCTCACCTGAAAAGTGGTTTTCCCAGGTATCATGCCATCAGGGCCCTCCCTGATTGAGGGGGCTGCCTATCCTGTTTGAGGGGATGTGATCTGTGTAAGTTTATCTGTTCTAAATTGTTCCAAATTATTTTTCTCATTGTGGCCAAGACTACTTTCTCATATTCCTGTTTAACTGGGAGTGAAATGGAGTTTCAGGTATTTGTGATGCTCCTTCTAACTAATTTTGCTTCCGAGCTGATTACGGATCCTGAATGAGAGTCATCTAGAATGGACTGGGATCACACTGGAAGGAGCATCAGAAGTCTTGACTCCCCTGCATTTCTGCCTTTGGACAATAGGTGGCGCTAATACCTGCCTGATGGCATGATATCTGGGAAAACCACCTTTCAGGTGAGACTAACGGTTTGTTTTATTGTCAAAGTGCCTTGTAGAAGTGCAAAAGGAGGCAGCCAAAGGTTCCAATGCACCATTTACAGGGGCAAATACTAATAAGCTTTGAACAACTCAAAATAGCTGGACAGCTACTTGAAAATACAATGATAAAGGCAAAATAGGTCTTTTTGCCTCTTGCACTGTTACACCAGATGCATGATTAAGATGCATTTGGTTAGCTTCATAATGGGCCTTGCTCCAGCAGTGCTCTAGGCCTTATCCTTATTTTATTACTTGGAACTCCTAGAGTACCAGGGCATGTTGCAGGCCCCACAACGATGGAGAAGGCAGTCAGGGGCAATTGCGGATAGCCCTTTGCATCTTGACGTTCAATAGTAACAGAAGAGTCTCGTCACTATTACCGGTTTTCTCCACTGAGAAATCATCCAGAGCATTCAGGAATCCACTAGATTCATTAACATCTTTCAAAATGACTAGCATGACATAATACTAAACTGTTTAATATTCAGCTAGCATCCTAATAAGTAATATCACAACTGGAAAAGACTGCTTATAGTATTTAATTTACAGAAAACCTCATACCTTTTTAAAAGTGAGATGTCATTGGAAGCAAGGTGCAGTTCTTCAAGAGCTGGCCATCCTGCAGCACATAAAAGAACCTAATGGAAAACATCGACATGTACCTTAACAGAAAGACATTCAAACAAAATAGGACCAGCTTTACTTATTTCATAAATATGTGATACTGGTTCAGATATTATTTGGGGAAGCTTCTTCCCGGCATGAATGTCTTGCTTTGATTTTACTGCAAGACGCTGCTGCTGCCCCACCATAAGGCAAATGCAGGCAATAGCATATCTCCAGAGTTGTTAAGAAACCTACATTGTTGTGCTTCAACCTTTTAAAATAAGGGCTGCCACCATTAGATTTTGCTATATTGTCAGCAGTATAAATATTTTTAAAGAGTCTGAAACAAATTTCCAAATGTTTGCAGATTTAAATGGAGATAGGTTAACCCCCACAATGAAAATTTTCAGCTAAAGTTTTTCAGCTTTAACATTTGCAGTGATTTGTTATACATACATACAACTCAACTCTAAACATGTCCATTGGTAAGTTCTACCAGCTTCATTACAACTGCCAAACTAAATGCGATTAGAACAGCAGGCATACACAATTTGTCTAGCTGAAGGTTATTGCAGCAAATTTTAAAGTATTGTAAAAAGCTATACAGAACAGTATTTGTATGCATGAAATACATATAAAATGATCTCTACAATCTATATACATATAAAATGGGAGCCGCGGGGCCGATAGCCGCACTAGCGGCTCCAAGAAACCCCCAAGAAGAAAGAGCAGATAGAAGCCTGTGCGGGATAAGGCAGCAGTAGGCAAGCCGCTGCCGCCGCCGGGAGCAGGACTCTCCGTGGCGAAATCAAAGTGCCGAGAGAAGCCTGTGAGGGATGAGGCAGCAGGAGGCAAGCCGCTGCCGCCACCGGGAGCAGGGCTCTCCGCGGCGAAATTAAAGTTGCGGAGACAGAGCCGGATCACCAGGCTCTAGGGAGGCAGAACCCCGGCAGGTAAAAATAGGTTGGAAAAAAGGCAGGGAGCCGCAGCCGCAGGCTCCCGCCTGGGAGAGAACCGCAGCCGCGGTCTCTCCACGGGCTCCACAGAGCGCGGCTTGAGACAGGGAAAAACCGCTACGGGAGAGAAAGAGCTACGATCTCCCGAAGCTCAAAACGGCCAGAAACCACAGAACACCGCAGCCGCGGTCTCTGTGGGGGTCCTCAAACAAGCAGGAGAATAAACGAAAAATAAAAGGTTAAAGACCAATCAGGGAGAACCTCAGCTGCGGTCTCTGAGGAAAGAACCTCAAACAAGCAACAGAGATAAATGACATTTAAACACAAAGTAAACAAATACGAAAACAACTTAGCTAAATTCTACGCTATAGGAACTCAATGATAGGATTTCAATCTTGTTCGCAGGAAGGCAAGAATGAACTGGGGAGTGGGAGGGGCCTGACGCCCCTAGTCTTGACTTCAAAGACATTCTTGCCTTTGCACGATAGGTGGAGCTAATACCCGCTGTGATGGCCGGACTCATAGGGAAAATGATCTTTACAATCTATATACATATAAAATGGTCATGATCTTAAAACCGTCACCTCAATAATTAAGAACATTTTCAAATAATCTATCAATTTTAACTGCATATTTTGCACAAGTCCTAGATTTAGAATTATAGCTGGATCAGAACTGCCTAACAGATTTGCAAAATGGGCTGTTAAAAGCTGCCCTCAATATTTCTGGGGCACATTGCCACTTGCCTCCTTTAAAAGAATCAATAAAGGCTCTAGGGCAGCCTTTCCCAACCAGTGTGCCTCCAGATGTTGTTGGACCACAATTCTCATCTTTCCTGACCATTGGCAATGCTGGCTGAGGCTGATGGGAGTTGTGGTCCAACAACATCTGGAGGCACACTGGTTGGGAAAGGCTGCTCTAGGGGGTGTGGCTTGCCAGCAGGCAGAATGGCTGCTTAAACAGGAGTGTTCAAGACTCATGGGACGATTTAAGGCAAAGAGTGACATAAAAGCATTAATTTTTTAAATAATCAATCATCAAAACTAAGAGGTAATGCTGCAGGGATTGCGTAGTCCAAAAACGAAATTAGTGAGATTAGACTTTAGGAGTGAAATTGAATCTGGGCTGTCAGATGAAGCTGAAACTGTCAATATGGTGCAGGGTGGTTCAAAAGACCAGAAAGGCACGAAACCAGTAGGGACCTCCAAAGATATGGGAAACTTTGATGAATTCTTGATAGGATCAGGAGGGCCCTCACAGCAGATTGGGTGTCTGCCTTACAACCACTTGAGACAAAAATAGGGGCTTTTTCTGATCAAATTGACAGTATCACTAAGATGGCTAATACAGCCTTGAACCTGAGTCTGGATAATCAGTCTGAATTGCAGTTGTTAAAGATGGCAACAGAAGATCCTGAACTAAAAATGGAGGAACATTCCAACAGAGAGGGTCGCAAGAATGTTTGTATTTGAGGGATCCCTGAACAGGAGGAGGGAGAGTGACTGAATGGCTGAATAGCTTGCAATAGGTTTCTCGGTGTCATATTGAGAGAGCACACAGAATCCCAGGTCAGGGTTCTAAATTCCATGACTTTGTTGTTTGCTTTGAACATTACCATATGAAGGAAAAGATCTTTAAAGCACTGAACAATTTATATGAGTTAAAATATAGGGAACAAACACTGGACGTCTTTCGGGACATAAGCCCTGAAGCCGTGTCAACGTCGAGCTTTTCGCCCATTCACGGCAATCCTGAAAAAGGCAGGAATCGCTTACCGATGGGGCTTCCCTTTTAAGTTGGTGGCCCAATGCAATGGCAAATTCCTCGGTGCTGGAGATGAACAACAAGCGGAGAACTTGCTGCATGAGTTGAAATTGACACCGGTGGAAGGAATGGATGATGAGCAGGGGGACTCTGCCAATCACAGCTCAGAGCAACCATGGGCCATGAGCCAAAAAAAGGGAAACAAAAGGAAATTTCATCCTGCCACATCATTATGAACACTGCAACATACTGAGACCTTGCTATTTTACTTCAATTATTGGTCACGCTATATGAATTAAGAGTTATATTTTAGCGGTTTGTAATTCCTGTGGAAGATGGACATTTCTGCTCCTACTCAGTGCAGGCCCCCATCACCCCGAGTGATGAGTGATCTGAGGCACTGTATTATGTGGCCTTAGGCCCCGACTGTGGACAGTTGTTATTGTTATTGTTACATTTTATTTATACCCCGCCTTTCGGCCAAAGGCCCTCAAGGTGGCTTACAAAAACAAACAAACACAGGTATAAAAATACAATATAAAAATACAATAAAAGCAATACAATTTACAAAAGTTAAATTAAATAACAAATAACATTATAATAACAAATAAAATTAAATAACAAATAACATTATCATTATCGGCACCGCCAAGAAAGAGGAGGTGGTGTTAGTTGGCTTCATTTCGAGCTTCAGCTGCAGATTGTTATTGTTATAGTTCTAGTTTGTTATATGTTGTGTCATAGATCATCACACTGTACACTTCCCACCAATCCACTTTTACACAGGACAAAGGATAATGCTTTCATAATGGGTGGATAAATGTCAAAGAATAAGTCTTGTATATGAGTCATTTAATGTGAGAGGACTAGGTTCAGCAGTCAAAAGGGCATGAGTGGAAGCAGCTTTGAAAAGAGAGCATCCAGACATAATTTTTCTACAAGAAATGCACCAAAAGAAAAATCCCAAACCCCACTTGTAAGAAGTTCCTGGCTGGGTGAACGACGTGCTCAGGGCTCCTCTAAATCAAGGGGGGGGGGTCACCATTATCTTCGGTAAGGCATGCTCATCCATTGTAGATGATCACATAGCCAACCCCGCAAGAAGCTTTGTTTTTCCAAAAGGTTCATTGGGATCTCAGAAACTAACTTTAGGCTACATTTATACACCTAATGTGGGGCAACACAATTTTCTCAGCTCAACATTAGCTACTTTTCAGCATTTTTGTGAAAGCAAAGCTACAACAGGAGACAATATTAATTTGTACTTCGATGCTGTACTGGATAATCTTCTAATTGAGCTTCTCTGGCCTCGGGGAAGGGGGAACGAAGGAACTCATATATGGACAAGGATTGATAGACACAAAGAGGGAGATACACCCTTCTCAGAAGGAATATACATACCAGTTTTCAAGATTTAACTTTGTCATGCACAGACTATGTATTTGTCACAGACTATTTATGGTAGAGGTTGGTATCCTAACAATGTCAGACCATGCCCCTGGGGTAGTTGAACCAACTGTAGAAGAGGCTGTGCATCCTACTGATGCATGGTTGTTTCGCAAAGGGTTACTCACTGATGTTGTGACCCAGCCCCACTTGGAAGGAAATGTTAGATCTTTACTTCAAGGAGAATGATATTCCAGATATTTCTATGCAAACGCTATGGGATGCAATGAAACTGCTTATCAGAGGTCACTGCATCAGTGAGACCTGCAGGCGCAAGAGAGAATGAGAGGCTGCTACCAAGAAAATACTGCTAGAAATTGCTTCTTTACAGCGATCATACTGTAATACTGGTCCAATATACACTTATGGGGCTTTAGCTGCCAAACAAGCAGAGCTGCAGATGTTCGAAACAGAGTCAATAAATGTAGCTCTACTGCAGCTATGGAGCAAATATTATGAATTTGGCAATAAGGTTTCTCAGTTGTTAGCACATGGCCTTTAAAAATAAAGAAAATGAGGAATTTTGTGACAAGCCTAAATGATGATAGGACATCATGAGTTTATGATACCAAGACAATTAGCGCTATCTTTGTAAAAAAATTCTCTGCTCTATATGCATCTGACAACCTTCTCAATTTTCCACTGGAAAATATTTAGTCCAAATTCATAAGGGTTGTCTGATGCACACAGATTTTTTTAGATAATGTGATCACAGAGGAGGAAGCAATAAAAAAGCTGAAAAGAGGCAAAGCCCCAGGACCTGATGGTTTCACCGGGGACTTCTACAAGGCATACAAAGATAATACCTTGATTGAATAAACTCTGTAATGGGATACTTGCGGGGGAAACCAAACCTGAATCCTGGAAACACTCAAAAATGGTATTCATTCCTAAACCTGGAAAAGATCCAATTCAAGTTGGCTCTTACAGGCCAATCACATTAATTAATGTTGATGCAAAACTGCTATTGAGTACTATGGCTTCCAGACTAAACATCTTTATTGACAAACATATCGCCTTGGACCAAACGGGCTCCATTCCCAATTGCAGCATCTCTGACTCTATTCGGAGGGTCTTGAATGTCATTTATGCGGTCCGCCAATCCAGATCTTCAGTGGCACTATCTCCTTGCATGCGTTCAAAGCCTTCGATATAATTGAATGGACTTTTTTAAAGGCATTGCTGGAAAAAATTAACTTTGGAAAAAATTTCATGCATTTGATTAGCCAGAACTACTCACAGTTGCTGGCAAAGGTAGTGGTAAATGGGACAGAATCAACTGAGCTCTGCCTCGCCAGGGGCACTAAGCAGGGGTGCCTTCCATCCCCTCTATTTTTTGCCTTGGAGGTGGAGGTGTTCGCAAAACAAATCAGGGACGATTCTACAATTCAAGGTATTCAGGTTCGGGGTGGGGGTTAAGCATACACTGAACCTTTTTGCTGATTACATTCTGCTAATGGTCGAACCTTGGGTAGCTCTCTCCCCTTTGAAACAATTTTTGTTGCAATTCTTCCAAGTGGCTGGATTGAAAATCAACCACACTAAATCAACAGTCCTTCCTATTAACTTGCCCTCAGAAGAGCAGGACTGGATCTTTTCGGCTTCTGGATATGTTCCTTGCTATAGTGGATTCAAATACCTTGGGATCATCATCCTGAAAGATTTACAACAGCTTAGGAATAGGAATTTTGGGACTCTGTACAAATTGATTTGGAGGGAACTTAATAGCTGGAGCCACTTAACTTAACTTAGTTAGGGAGAATAGCCGCTATTAAGATAACTATTCTCCCAAAATTCCTCTGTCTATTTCAGACTGTGCCTGTATATATTCCCAAAGAAAACTTATCTAAATGGCAATATTTATTGAACGAATTTGTGCAAAAGGGTAAGCAAAGTAGGCTGACTCACACTACGTTATATAGACCTGCACTAAAGGGGGTCTTGGCATGCCGAATTTAAAACTTTATTACAAAACTTTTCAATTAAGGCAGCTTCTACCCATTATATGGGTGTCAGTGACTATCCCCTTGGTACGATTAGAACTCATTCCATCTTCCCCAACTATCAGAGCCTTACCTTTCTTGATGCTCATATGGGCAAAGATTGGTAAGCTAACTAATCCATTCATCAAGGCAACTATGTCAGTTGGAAGAGATGGTGTGATAAATTAGCCCCAGAAATACCCCCACTTTCTGCTATATTAGACCATCCCAGCTTTCGTCATGAAGAAAAGTATAGCCAATTTGAAGCTTGGGAAGCCAAATGTATTTTTTGTATCAAGGACATCATAGTACGAGGTCACCCTATCACAGAGCAGACTTTGAGTAATGCATTGCAAGAGATCAGAGCCACTTGGTTTCAAAACCTACAAATCCGTTTTTACATCCAAATTAATAAAAAAAGATGGCCAATGATCTCTAACAATGTTTGAGGCTCTATGCTCCAATTCCACCTAACATCAGAAAGGGGCAGCATCCAAACTCTATGCAATGCTTATAAATGAAATGATGGGGAATACCCAAAGTTTATGAGAAGTTTGGGAAGAGGAGTTGGGAACTTGCATTGATGAAATGGTGGGATGCAATATGGACTCAACCCCCGTTTAAATCAGTATCTGCCAAGGTCCAAGGGTCCTCAATTAAAATAGTACATAGATGGCAATGGACTCCAGTCTAACTGTCTAGGATCACCAAATCCTTCTCCCTTTCTTGTTGGTGGGGCTGTGAGGAATGTGGGTCCTTTTTGCATATGTGGTGGGACTGCAGCGTGGTGAAGCAGTTTTGGGTATGAGTATTTGATGAAATGTCTGCAATAATGAGTCAACACCTTATCCCCGAGGCAGGGTTAGCATTGCTAATGATGGAAAGGGACTGAAACCCTAAACCGAACCACAAGGAACTACTTGGATTCCTAGCAGTAGCAGCCAGGCTGATTGTAGCAACACACTGGAAATCTCAAATTTGCCCTACTATAGCAGAATGGTGGAAGGCCATTTGGGAAATAGCACTATCTGAATGCTTGACTCAGCATTATAGAGTACTTGGGGGGAAGCAAAAAACGATTGATGTGATAGACTGGTTCCCCTTTCTTAGCTATATGAATAGACCCCAGAAGTTAGATGACTCCTCCCCGACCAGATTTCCAGTGGAAAGATTATGTACGCGTGTAACTTGCAAAATTGAATGTGTCATAATAAGGTGGTCTAGTGTACCGTGAGTCAGATTTTAAACAAATAATGCACTCTTGCACAACTGACCGTTTAATTGTTTATTGTATTTGTTGAAACCAATAAAAATATTAAAAAATAATAAAGTAACCAGATTTGATTATCAGCTTCAATGCTAAATTATCAGAGATACAGTTTGCCTCTGTACATGGACTGTGACATGTGTTTCCCAACATTCTCTCACAATGCTTCATACCATGTGAGAATGTTACAACTGATGAATAATTAGCACCATCCAAACCCACGAAATGCAGCTTGAAAGCTAAGCAATCCACTAGCACACCCACTAACACATTTACAGGGTTGTAGATGAACTAGAACGGATAACCTTCACTGGTATGCCACCAGCCAGGGGATTGGCTAAGAAAAACCCAGTTCTGGTTAGCATATGAAAAACAAACCAGAAATTCCCACAGAGTTCCTTTCCTACAAGCCCTGAAGTGTTAACAGCAGCAGTTTTTGCTTTCAAGAAGATCGGACACTAGCAAATTATGCAACAAAGAAATGGAGATCAATTATTCTTTCTCAATGCAGAACAAAGCAGCAATCTCGGATCACAAATTCAAACCTGAATTCATTCTTTAAGGTGGCACAAGCACTATTCCCAGATGTCTCCACATAGAATGCATGGTCAAATGATGGTTAGTGGTACCTTTTGTAAATATGGAGGACATTCCCTGCTTAAATATTTATACTACTTGGAAGCTGAACTATCAATGATGGTGTGAACACATTCTTCCTAATAGACCAAGGTCCAGAGTTGATCAAAACATGGGCTTAGTATGGACACACAGCCAGCTTGCCTGGGATTTCCACCGAGGCAGCCTTAGAATTCATAGGGCCTGCCACTGCTAACACCAAGAAAAGAGCACTGTGTCATCCCTGCAATAAACACAATGATTTTTAAAAAATCACATCAACAATGTGCTTAATATAACAATTTTGTCAGTCCTTCTCTTGCAGCTGTGAAATACAGCGATTGTGCATAGGCTTCTCAGGTAGTAGGCACTATGGTTGCAAGGGCTGTGCGATTTGTTGTTGCTATTGGTAATTTACAACGCCCAATCATTGTGCTGTTATACTTATGCAGCTGTTACAATTATGTTACATGCATGTTAATGGTACTTTTTTAATGTTTAAAAACTATAGGATCAGTTAGAGCCTAAACAGCATTTGTTTAGGTATTTGAACTTTACATGGTGGGATACTGTTGAGCTTGATGATTTATCTGTAGCAATGTTGCATTACTTTATCAGGTATTTTATTTTATGGCATACTTGGGACAAAATTTTACCAAGATAGCAGATGGGTACAAACAATTTTTCTAACTTACAGCGTTAAGGATTCTTTTTGCTTTGAGCTCCTCCCCGCAACAATTTTACAGAGTTTCACAGGATTTGTGATCCAAAGGTGACTTAAAATCTCCCCCACTATTTGTTCTCTTTCTACAAATAGAAGTATTAATAAACTTGTGCAAATGTCATACATGAACTATACTGCTGGTCTTGGACCGAATTAAATAAATTCAATTCAATACATGAACTACATACTATTTTATAAGGATGTGAAAACCTGTAAACATCTTTAAATGTTTTGTTACAATTACAAAGACATATGATTAACATAACTGCAAGCTATTTCAGTGCAGTATCACATTACCTCTGTCCATGTCACTCCTGTTTGATTAAGTGCTAAAATCTTCAGATTACAAAATGCTCTTGAAGCAGGTGGTGGAGTAGATGGAAATTTCATTTTGTTTTTACTATGCAAAAAATAGAAAAAAGTTCCTTGCTTTTAGTGAATGGACCAATTTCAACTCAACTATCTTGTTGGTTAACACATTATTTTAACTCTTATGTTTAAGGCAAAAGAAATTTACATCCCATTTATTAAATTTCTGTAAATTACTATCATATTAAAATACTATATTTAAGTATTAACTAGAAGTAGTCAGACTAAATTTTAAATATATTGTGCACATATTGCGTTTCATTAAGCTAAACTATTTTTCCTTTGTACCATCTTCCTGATCTAAATTTCCCATCCATGTTTTCCCTAGAAAAGTAAATGACAGCCTTGGCATATGTGTGTAGATTTAAGATCAGGAAAACACACAGGGGAAGGGTTAAAAAAATCCTCTCCCAGCACCATCACTCTGTCAAATAAGAGCCACCTGCTGTTGCTTAATTAAAAACAGAAATACTGGGAGATCTGATAATGGAATTCCCATATTGTGTAGACAGCCCCAGTTTAGGATCTTGGCTCCCTGAGCCTTAGATTTTCCAGAAAGCAATGATTTGTCAATCTTTGGACAATAACCCAGCTTTCTTATCAAATACACATTCAATTCTTCATTCCGTTTCAAACTAACTCGGATTAGATAAATACAGTCACTTTAATACAATCAACTTTATAAAGCCTTTAAAGGATTTCAGTTTCTTGGTCCTAGTATATTAATATGTTCTCCACTGTCAACACCTGGATTCAAAAGATTTTAGGATTATCTGCATATTATTTTCAAAGATGACAAAGAATTAATAGTTGCAAAACACATCAATGTATCTCAAAAACAAGTTATTTGTAAAGTATTCAGAGTTCAGCAGAGCCTACAAGGAGAGACTGGTGCCTGTCAACACATTACTCCAAACATTAAGGTTTGTAAGTAAGATTTAAATGGTTTTTTTAATGGTTTAGAATATACCACTTAGAGTAAAACAAAGCAAAGATAAAGACACAAAGTGGCATCCGTCTAAGTCATGTCAAAGTAGACCCACTGAAAAAGGATTCAAGTTGGTCATGATTAACTTAAGTCTACTGATTTCAATGAACCTACTCTGACTTAGTCAGATACCACCTATACACTATGGAATACGAAGTGTCTCATAAATACCTGAGATTAAAAGTTTCAAGACTTTCAACTTGACAGGCAATATCCATTGCTTCCTTCCAAGATGACAACAGATTTTTTGATAAATTTATTCGCTTGATATCTGGGCACATATATTAAAGAAAAATGAATTCTGAATTCAAAAGGCGGAGCTTATATCTTGCTGCTTTTACAGCCAATGTTTAGAAAACAAGACAGTAGTAAAACACTCGAAAAGAGGTACCACTTAAACATATGGCTCTCCCCCAGCACCTTAGTCAGTAAAGTTAAGAACAAAGAGTTAATTCAGATTATCCACATTAATTCTATCATTCCTGAGTAGAACTCCTTTTCTTTGATATGCTTCTCACTTCAGGTGATTCTAGCTGTGAAGCTCAATATTAGTTGGTTTTCAATATGCCACCTCTGCCTCTGCTGTTAAATTAATTAAGTAATAAATTAAGAGGTCCCTTCTGAGCCTGTTTCCAAATCAAATAAGCCCCATCTCTAACCATAACTGTTTTTCAAGTGACTTTCAAATAGGAGCCTCAATCTGATGCTATCTAAGCTCAAGTACACTCTATATACCCAAAAAAATCACTTTGTCACACAATAAGGAGAGCCTCATAAACTTGATAAATTCATATTATCAAATAAAAGGGCAATCTGGCTGTTACTTTTAGGCCACTTAAACCAACTTTTTATTGTGGACTTCCTCCAGGCCCTGGAGTAGCAGCTTGGGAGCAGTGCAGTCTGCTCATACTGAGGTTGCAATCCAGTACACACTTACAAATAAGTCCCACTAAACCCAATGGAGCTTACTTCTGAGTAGACATGTGTTGGATTGCAGTTTAAGTAAGACAACAAACTCTCAATCTCTGGGTGAGGGGCCACATAGTCTGGCTTCATTCTCTAGCTAAGCAGTATTGGCTTCTCAGCATGTTGTCTCCCATGCACTAGAAAAGGCGAGAAAAGGAGAAATGGATATCATAGTCCACAGACTCCCTATCTTTCCCAACTCCTGCCCCCCCCAAAAAAAAGTCAGAAGAGAGACCTCCACCCCTTTCTACCCCAGTCTATTAAAGTCCCAGGTAGTAAAATGAGACTCTCTTCTGAGTCAAACCATTTGCAATTGGGTTCTGCCCATTATTTTTAAAAAAATGTAGGCTAGTAAGTTTTGTGTGCTTATTTGTAAGTTTGCAATTTTGGGCTAGATGGACAAATAGACTGACTTGGTATAAAGCACTTCTTCATTTATTTATTTGATAAATGATCTGGACAGCATCCTTGTGATAAGAGATGGATGAAAGTGCATGGCCTGCAATCAACACTGTGCAACAAATAAACTTCTTAGGACTGTAAAATAACACCACTTGCAGGAATGGATGGCAACAGTTTAAAAAAGGATACTCGGGCATGTTCTCCTTATTTCGCCCTCTGTACCAGCCCGGCTTACTGCACATTCATCTACTGAGATGTCATTCAATATATTCAATTGCCTGCAGGTAAAAGGATATCATCAGGGTAAAGCACACTACTAAAAAGCTGGACTGGAAATCATTCAGCCCATGGACCAAATGCAACCCCACAGGTCTCTTCCCCAGGTAATCACCCCCCCCATTCCCAAAGTCCTGCTCTGTACCCTCCTCAAGTGCTTTCAACTGGCTGGAATGTGTCCTTGAACTGTGATAATACCACTTGCTTGGCCTGGATGGAGTGACTGCGGGTCTGAATGGGTGTAGAAATCTCTGGCTTTTGCAGGACTAAAATGTAACCTACTATATAAAAGGTAAAAAGTCACAACAATTGTTCTGCCCACTTTAGCCTCTGGCTTTGTCTACTGCTGGCATCCACCTCCTAGAAGGCTGCCCATGAAGGAATGCAGTCCTCTGGATGAAAAAGGGTTCCCACTCTAGTGAAAGGGGCATGCGGATATTAAAGGACTAAAATGTTCTATCTAAAGAAATAATTTTTGGAAAGAATATATTTTAAAAGACTTGTGAAGAAGTACAATGGACATTCTTCAAAGGGAGAGACAAATACTGACATTTCTATGTTCATATTATTGAAATCAAACAAACAGAAGACATTAAAAAGAGTATAGCAAATTGCTGAGGAAAACAATCCCACGGAAGTGGCACAGGGAAATCAAAACAGGGAAAAGTAAGTTATCCAAGGTGCAGTAATACTTGAAAACATGTCTGCCTCGACCTGTATTCCTTTTAGTAAGTACAAATAGAATCCCTTTTCTGCTTTATTAGTTAATATTAATTAAATAATATTAATTAGTTAATATTAGTTTTTAACTTTACTAGGATTAAGGCATCAACCATCTGAAAGCCCATTTTAAAAGGACTAATTTAGATGAATGACACCAAAGCCCAGTTCAGACATAATCTTGGGTTAACATGTGATCGTTTATTAAGCCAATAACAAGTGTACTTGCACGTCTCCTCCTCATACTTACCAGCTTCGGCATTTCTACCATGGTTCAGGTGTAATGAGAAACTAGTTTTAAACAAATCACAATAGATGTACCAAAAGTGGCATGTGTGGGAAAGAATAGCAAGTGTGCAGCAATCTTGCTTGTGCTTCACTTAATAAGCCATGGTCATCGTAGCAAAATCCCTATGACCTCTCATACTTGCACAGACACAGGACACTATCTACAAAACTTTAAAATAGTTCATTATTTGCTCCCTTACTGGTAAGTAGTAAAGCTACACAATACCGTATAATATGCCTACTAATTTTTTAAGTTAAACAATTACAGAAATGTCCATAATTGACTTTAAAAATCTCCCAGACAGGCACAGAAAAATCTAGAGTGCAACACAAGCCATTTAGGGGCAGCAAAGCCTGTGACAGTGAACAGATGGCATGTCATAACATCAGAGAAGGGCTGCCCAAAGAGGTGCATGTCTATCTGACATTGCCAAAGCCCACTGGATGACTAGAATGCAGTCATCCAATGCAGCTGAATGGAAAAACATTCAGGACAGAAAATGAAGTACTACTTCACACAGTGCATAATCAAACTTTGGTATACATTACCACAACATATGGCTACTGCCACCAACCTTCCCATAAAAAAGATAAACATCCCTTGGGCCCACCAGTCAATTCCACCCCTGTCCAGGTAACTTTTATCAGTCATGATGGGTATGGATCAACAAGGCACATGATTGATCAGACACCTGTAAGAGTGTTGTCCATATCATCACACCATAATAATTTTAAATGATCGCCTATTATCTGACCAGCCACAGCTCTGGATGCCTCCTCTGAAACTGTCTTAACAGTGGTATCAAGGTAAGCACCAACGCAAATGACTTTATCCTCAAAGTGCCTTGTAAATGTATCACAGTAGGTTTCAGAGGATTCAAATGCATACAACTTCTGGCCAGATCTTAACAGCCCATTCACTACTTGGAATAATTCTGCTGGACTCCTCGAGGATGCAATGGTGGCAGAGAAGTAAGCTTTCTTCGCTGCCACAAGGCATTCTCACCTATGTTTGCCCACCTTCACTGTAGGACTAGCAACAGCTGTCTTACCTGCTTCACAGCCCAAAGCTTCTCTGAAAACTGGAGTGTCACCTGGGTTCCACAGGTGACTATTGGGGGCACTTACGAGTGACTGCGTCAACGTCCCTTTTCGTCTTGCTATTCCACAATGAGACCAGAGCCTCAATAGGAGAGTTGATCATACTACAGGAATACCCCGATTTACGTACCTTCGTTAAACGGACCCTCGCGATTACGGACATGCTCCATACTCCACCATACCCCACTTAACGTATGTGAGCTTTGAAATTATGGACACTGACGGAATGCCCGAACTTGCGTTCCATGTGCCACGTGCGTTGCGAAGCGTCGCCTCCCGTAGCAATCAGAGCGATCTAAGCAACTCCTGACCTAGCGATCAGAGTGATCTGAGAGACTCCTGACCTGAAGGTTCTCATTTAAGTACAGTACTCTTTACAGTACATTTAAGTTCTTTACTACTGTACTTAACAGCGATCGGAGCTCTGCCTGCCCCGGCCTAGGTCGGTGGCGGCAGTGTGTGTGTGTGGGGGGGCACCTCGTGCTCTTTACAGTACTGTAGATACCCTGATTTCATTTTATACCTCTCCATTGTCCCATTTTATACTTCTCTATTGTCCCCCACTGTCCCATCTTCCTTTCCTGCTTTAATTGATTGTGATAAAAAAATAAAAATCTTTAGTTCCCCGATTTCATTTTATACCTCTCCATTGTCCCATTTTATACCTCTCCATTGTCCCATATTCCTTTCCTGCTTTAATTGATTGTGATAAAAAAAATTCTTTAGATCCCCCTGATTTCATTTTATACCTCTCCATTGTCCCATCTTCCTTTCCTGCTTTAATTGAATACTTTTCTCTCTGTCTCTGCCCATAATTAGTTCTGGCTTTTGCCACTGCTGGCTTGTGACTACCAATAGCATGTGTGTGGGGTGTGTATTGGTACTGGTATCCCTTGCCTTCAGTACAGTACAGTAGTACAGTACTGTACAGTATTACAGTACATAATGGCAGATACAAAGAAAAGTCGTAAATCTATTACCTTAGATATGAAGCTTAAAATGATTAAACTGTCTGATGAAGGTGTTTCTCAAGCTGAGATAGGCCGAAGGCTAGACTTCACTCAAACTACAGTTAACACGGTCACGAAGAGCAAAGAAAAAATTATTGCGGAAGTTAAGAGCGCTATGCCAGTGAACACAACAAAAATAAGAAAGGGATAGCGTTGTTGCAGACATGGAGAGACTCTTAATAGTTTGGATAGAAAATCGGACTGCGTGCCAGGTTCCTGTAAGCCAGGCAATGATTTAAAGTAAGGCCTTAAGCCTATTCAATGACCTGAAGGCTAAGAAAGGTGAGGCAGCGAAGGATGCCGAATTTGTTGGTCTAACCTACATAACATCAAAGTGTAAGGAGAGGCAGCTGCTGCAGATACTGAGGCTGCAGAAAGCTATCCACGCGACCTTGCCAAAATTATTGAAGAGGGAGGCTACTCCAAGGAACAAATTTTTAACGTGGATGAGACTGGGCTGTTCTGGAAAAAGATGCCTGCAAGAACCTTCATCACAAGAGAGGAGAAAACAATGCCAGGCTGCAAGACAGCTAAAGACAGAATAACCCTTCTGTTAGGTGGCAATGCCTCTGGTACCTTAAAGCTAAAGCCTATGCTAATTTATCTTTGGCAAACCCTAGAGCGTTGAAGAACTATGTTAAAACTAGACCTCCAGTGCATTGGAGGTCTAATAGAAAAGCATGGGTGACTGCAGCCATTTTCAAAGATTGGTTTGACACCTGCTTTGTACCAGAGGTGAAAGCCTATTGCAAGGACAACAACATCCCTTTTAACATTTTGCTCCTTGTAGACAATGCTCCTGGCCACCCTCGAACGTTAGATGAACTGAACCCTAACATTTGAGTGGAATTCCTACCACCAAATACCACCTCACTCCTGCAGCCCATGGATCAATGTGTCATCGCCACCTTCAAGTTGAACTACTTGAAAAGAACCTTCAGTAAGTGTATTGCAGCAATAGACAATGAAGAGGGGACAGGGCAAGAAGTCCTAAAGAAGTTCTGGAAAAGCTACATCTTGGATTGCATCAAAACTATAAGAGATGCTTGGAATGACGTCAAGGAAATACCAATTAAAGGGGCCTGGAAAAAATTATTCCCACAGTTTGTTGATGATGTCGAAGACTTTGAAGATCCTGTGGCTAATGTTACTGAAAATATTGTAGAGATGGCAAGGCAGTTAGAGCTGGAAGTGGAGCCAGAAGATGTTGCTGAACTTATGGCATCCCATACTGAACCCCTCAGCAATGAAGATCTTCTGGAACTTGAAGTGGAGAGAGAAAAAGAAAATGTGCCAGATGAGGATGAGACCATGGAACAGCCTGAAGGCCTAACTTCAAAAACTCTCTTGGAAGCTTTCCGTCATCTTGATAGCACCATGGCTCTTTTTGAAAAGCATGATAGGGACTTTGAAAGAAGTTCCAAAGTGAATGCTAACATTTTGGGGGCTTATGCCTGTTACAAAGAAATCTACAGGGAAAAGAAAAGAGCTACAGTTCAAACCTCCTTAGACACCTACTTTCGTAAAAGGCCAGCAGCACCCAGTCAATCTCCCAGACCATCAACATCCACTGAAGGTCCATCTCTAGCATCGACATCAGCCCCAAGCCCTACTCCTACTTCAGGTAGTCCATCCAAATTGCCAGCAAGAAAGTGTCTAGCCCTTGATGACTCGACTTATGAAGTAGAAGATATGCCCTCTCCTTTATCCTTCATACATGCAAATTTTCATTCATCCATTTTGCATCTGCCAGCTGACATTAAAGGTAAGCTTACCCTTTTTCATAAAGGGTTTATTTTATTTTATGTTTATTTTAGTTATAAATGCGTTATTTACATCAGTTATGCCCGTATATGACGATTGCAGTGCAGTACATGCATCGGTAAGTGAAAAAAAGAGTAGTGCTTCACTTTAAGTACATTTTCACTTTACATACACGTTACGGTCCCATCGTGTATGTTAATGCGGGGTATCCCTGTAAATTGAAAATTCCCCAGATTTCTCAGAAATCCCTTGGATTACATATTCTTCTGGGAGGTGAATCATTCTAATAGCTCCCCACTCTGCCACAATAAATCCAAAACTCAAATATACCTGGGAAGTTATACTGAACTCAGTGGGACTTCTGAGTGAACAGCCATACAATCAAGCTCCACCTAGTCCAATTTCCTCCATTATTATGATTAGACTCTTTTCTTTATTGCTGTAATTGCTTTAATTGCTGTAAACCACCCAGAGAGCTTCGACTATGGGGCAGTATATAAATGTAATAAATAAATAAATAAATTTATAAAAAAGATCCCACAGCAATGTACAATAAAAATATTAAAACCAATATAAAGCAACTGAAAAGTTAGAAAAATTCAACACATGGATAAAACGATGGAACAACCCACCCGCAAAGGAGCTACTCACACAACTTGCTGTAGCATCAGTATATATAAGTTTTAGGATGGAGTATACATGTAAGGGTTGCCTGGTCAGAAGCATCCCAAACCCTCAGATTTCAGGGGCAGGCCCTAATGATGTCACATTTCTCCGACTGGAAATTAAGAATGATTCTGTCACTTCAGCCGTACCTGGGAACACCATTTTATACCTGAGATTTCTTTCTCATCTGCTTAGGGACCCTGGGTAGAGAACATTTAATCTAGCCTACTACCTTCCAGCAAGGAGGGTTTAAGTGCCCTCAGGCTAGGTCAGTCCTCAGAAGATGGAAGCCTAGTGTTGTGGAGATGTTAGATGGGAGCACTCAGAAGTAAAGATGGATGCCCCTGCAGGATGCAATTCTAAACACACTTACTACGGGACTAAGCCCCACAGAGCTTTATAGGACTTACTTCGGAGTACATATGGTTTGCATTGTGTTGTTAGTAAAGTTGGACTAGGGATTCTCTGCAAAGATATTCATATCCAAGCAGGGTTGGCAACCCCCTGGCTGGAATGCCTTGCCCCTGCCTTTTAACATGGCTGCTCCAAACTTCTTTGCAAACTTGACCCTTCACTTCAGAAAGAGGTATGAGAAATGAATAACAGTAAGAAGATTGTCTATGCTTCTCTGCATACCTTGTGGGCTGCTATAAACTCATTCTGACAGTCATCCTAATTCCAGTGAGTAATAATTGACAGACAGAAAACACACATGCTTTGTTCTACCTTCCCAGGCAGTAGCTTGGGAACAAAAGCAATTGAAGCCACACTTCCCAATATGTGAGTCATTTTACCATTATTGGGCAATAAACAAACTGTCATGAAAATAACAAGCTGCATCATCAGTGGGTTCAAGGGAGTTGAGCTGAGTGCATGGAACCACTGTTGTTGCTTCTATGGATTTAAAGGAGTGAGGATAAAGGTAAATGAAACGCAAATAGAAAAAAGAAAAGACAGTGATGATTTCCTAAATGCACTACCATACCAACCACAACAAGATTCCTATGAGTAAGGCAGAAAACTCAGCATCCCACCACCAGTCAAGTTTCCTAACTGAAAACCAAAAGTAAAAAATCCTGGCAGCCTGTCCGGTAAGGTCACAGAAATCCCCATGGAGCACAACCTGACCCGGGGGCTGCAGTTAGTACAGAATGCTGTGGCACAATGCTGACATGAATGAGACCCTATCAGCACATAATACATCTGCTCTGAAATCTGCACTAGTTGTCGATTTGCTACCAGGCCAAGTTCAAGGTGTGCTTTACATGTTATGGTGTCACATAGTACTTGTTCTGCTCTTGTAAAAAATCGATCCTTTAGTGTGGTAGCACCTAGTTTGTAACTCCCTGCCCACTAACATTAGGAAATGCCTTCGTTGTACTCTTTTCCACATCTGCTAAAAACATTTTTGTTTAGGCAAGCCTACCTAGGCATGTAGAAGTTATGTTTTTTATCTTTTTTTAACTCATTGTTGGTTTTATTAGTTTGAATGTTTTTAGGGAATGTTTTGAATGTTTTGACTTCATAGGGATAACAGAGACTTGGTGGGATGACTCCCATGATTGGAATATAGCCATTCAAGGATATAAACTCTACAGAAAGAATAGAAGCAACAGAAAAGGAGGGGGAGTAGTGTTATACGTCAAAGACAAATACACCTCTATGGAAATCCAACAGAGCAAACAAAGGGGTCCGGTAGAGACCATTTGGGTAAAAATAAATGGAGAAACAAATAAAACCGACATGGTAGTAGGTGTCTACTACAGACCCCTGGCCAAGAAGAGGTAGTAGACAAGGCCTTTCTCAAACAAATCTCTGAAATCTCAAGGAGGCAAGAAGTAGTAGTGATGGGGGACTTCAACTACCCGGATATCTGCTGGGAGACAAATTCTGCGAAGCACAAAGCCTCCAACAAATTCCTGATGGGCCTTGCTGATAATTTCCTCTTTCAAAAAGTAGAAGAAGGAACAAGGGGATCGGCAATCCTGGACCTGATCTTAACTAACAGGGACGAATTGGTCACGGGAATTAAAGCGGTCAGTACCTTGGGGGAAAGTGACCACATAATGCTGGAATTTGTGATTCTGGGGAAAGCCAAAGAAGAATATAGTCAAACATGGACCTTGGATTTCAGGAAAGCCAATTTTAGCAAGCTCAGGGAAATGATGGGTAGGATCCCGTGGCTAGATAGACTAAAGAAAAAAGGAGCCCAAGAAGCGTGGGAGTTCATCAAGAACGTATTACAAAAAGCGCAATCGCAAACAATTCCAAAGAGAAAGAAAAACGGAAGACATCGGAAAAAGCCAATGTGGCTACACGGAAGACTGGTGGAGGAGGTAAAAGTAAAAAAGAGCATGTATAAAGAATGGAAGGAAGGACGCATCACCAAGGGAGAGTACCGACGAGCGGCTCGGGCTTGCAGGAATAGCGTAAGGAAAGCTGAAACCCAGAATGAGCTGAGGCTGGCGAGGGAAGCGAGGAATAACAAAAAGGGGTTTTTCAGATATGTTCGAAGCAAGAGAAAGACCGAGGAAACGGTGGGACTGCTGCTCAATGAGGATGGCAAAATGTTGACAGATACAAGGAAAAGGCAGAACTGCTCAACGCCTATTTTGCCTCCGTTTTCTCCCAAAAAGGGAACAGTGTGCAACCTTGCATCGGTAGCAATCTCAGTAAGGGGTCAGGATTGCAGTTCGAGATTGATAAGGAGATAGTCAGGAAATACCTAGTTAACCTAAATGAGTTCAAATCTCCAGGGCCTGATGAACTGCATCCCAGAGTATTGAAGGAACTTGCGGATGTACTCTCAGAACCTCTTGCCATCATCTTTGAGAAATCCTGGAGAACGGAAGAGGTGCTGGAGGATTGGAGACGGGCAAACGTCGTCCCGCTCTTTAAAAAGGGTAAAAAAGAAGATCCGGGGAATTACAGGCCGGTCAGTCTGACTTCAATACCGGGAAAGATATTAGAACGGATAATAAAAGAGTCCATTGGCAACTATCTAGATGACAATGCTGTGATTAGTAGGAGCCAGCATGGGTTTGTCAAGAAAAAATCCTGTCAAACTAATCTCATCTCTTTTTTTGATCGGGTCACTAGCTTAGTAGATGGTGGAAATGCTGTAGATGTCATCTATCTAGATTTCAGCAAAGCGTTTGACAAAGTCCCCCACGACCTTTTGATTAGCAAACTCGTCAAATGTGGACTACATGGAAATACTGTCAGGTGGATTCACAACTGGTTGGAAAACTGTACTCAAAGAGTGGTCGTCGGTGGCTCTGCTTCGGACTGGAAGGAGGTTTCGAGTGGAGTGCCACAGGGTTCTGTCCTGGGGCCGATACTCTTCAACATTTTTATCAATGACTTAGATGATGGGG
Source organism: Rhineura floridana (assembly GCF_030035675.1). NCBI lineage: Eukaryota > Metazoa > Chordata > Lepidosauria > Squamata > Rhineuridae > Rhineura > Rhineura floridana. The sequence continues at coordinate 136,645,508 of NC_084483.1, read as the reverse complement.
TGGAGGGAAGCCTTATGACGTTTGCGGATGATACGAAACTGGGAGGGATAGCTAACACAATGGAAGACAGGAATAAAATCCAAAGGGACCTGGATAGACTAGAAAATTGGGCTGAAATTAATAAAATGACTTTCAATAAAGACAAATGCAGGATTCTGCATTTAGGCCACAAAAACAAAATGCACGGGTACTTGATGGGAAATACGCGGCTTAGCAGTAGTGCATGTGAGAAGGACCTTGGAATTGTAGTGGATCGCAAGTTGAACATGACCCAGCAGTGTGATGCTGCGGCAAAAAAGGCAAACGCGGTTTTGGATGCATAAACAGAGCTATAGTTTCCAGGTCGAGGGAAGTAATAGTCCCACTATATTCTGCATGAGTCAGGCCTCATCTGGAATACTGCGTTCAGTTCTGGGCGCCTCATTTTCAGAAAGATATAGACAAGTTAGAGCGGGTTCAGAAGAGGGCGACGAGGATGATAGCCGGTATGGAGAACAAGTCTTATGAGGAAAGGTTGAAGGAACTTGGCATGTTCAGTCTGGTGAAGAGAAGGCTTAGGGGCGACATGATTACACTCTTTAAGTACCTGAAGGGCTGTCACATAGAGGAGGGTACAGATTTGTTCACTGCTGCCCCAGAGGGTAGGACTAGGTCTAACGGTTTTAAGTTGCAGGAGCGTAGATTCAGATCGGACATTAGAAGAAACTTCTTGACAGTAAGGGCAGTTCGGCAATGGAACTGACTGCCTAGGGAGGTGGTGGAATCCCCTTCACTGGATGTCTTCGAGCAGAGGCTGGACAGCTATCTGCGGGAGATGCTCTAGCTGTGGATTTCCAGCTGTGAGCAGGGGTTGGACTCGATGGCCTACAAGGCCCCTTCCAACTCTATGATTCTATGATTCTAAATATCTGTCTTTAACTGTTTTTGCCAATAATGTTATTGTTTTAATTCCTTCTGTAAACCATTTTGAGTGTGCTTTTTTTTTTTACAATAAAGCAGTATCTAAATGTTGTAAATAAAATACATGTATAAATCCAGAGTCTCCAGGTGAAAACCAGAGACCTGGCTACTCTAATACATATATATATATGTGTAGCACAAAAACCAGTTCTGCAGGAACATACACTGCTAAAAGCATTGAGAGATAGCCATATTAATCTATTGCTCCACAAAAAGTAAAATATTGTGGTTTGGTGCCACAAAGACTCTTTGTTTATGCTATAAATGTGAGTATCGGTGAGCCAGAAACACATTCAACAATCTGCGCCTGCTCATTTGCCAAGGAAAGCATACTTGCTTTTGTTTTTCTTTAATGGCATCAAACCCGATAGTTTCTACGGTCTTCCTTCCGATCACTAATAATCCTGTTCCACTCTCAGCATCTTGCTCATCTTCATTCAATCCATATTGCTTCTTCACAGCAGAAATGAAATCTACTCCAAAATTTGCCTTGTTTGGACGGATAAAGGATCCCCCTGAGGGATGCCTGGAAGAAAAATACAGAAAGTTAGAGAACTACAATCCTTTTCGTCTCCAAAAAAAGAAGTTTCTGGTTTTGAAATTTTAATATTTTCATGCCAGAACCCCAACCTTCTTGTAGGAAGGGCAGGATAATAATGAAATACATACATGTATACACTGTTGTTGAGGGTTGAAAATGCTTCACATACACTCTCAGTAATCCTTACAATAAGTCTACAAGTGCCATTATTACTCTTTCCATATTTCAGGGCCCAGGAATGTGTGGTTGCCTACAACCAACAAACTTGTGGGGGTGGCAAGATGTAAAACCCACTGAACTCAGTAGGAAGTTCTTCCAAGTAGACAAGCACAAGGCTGTGCTATATAAAAAATTACCAATTAGCATGGGGGTGACAGCATTCAGTTTCCCAAGCCAAACGGGATAGGTTGGTAAGATTGAGGTAGGGGAAGTACCTCTGTGTCCCTATTTGGATGAGTGTTACTTATGCCTTTGTGGAATGTTGATGACATAGTTTGGCATTCAACAGAGGTGGGAGCTAAGCCCCTGCTTTGTCTTTTCTAGACCTGTACAATATGAAAAATGTATTCTTGTTCAGAACAGCAAGACACTACACTAAATTGAATCACCCTTCCCCTAACTGATTCACAGGCCAATTGCTTAGTCAATCTCCCCTCCAAACCTAATGATAAGTATTCTGAACAAACCTAAAATAGATCAAGAATAGGATATAGATATGGACTGTCTTCAAGTCGATTCAGACTTATGGCGACCCTATGAATAGGGGTTTCATGGTAAGCAGTATTCAGAGGGAGTTACAACTGCCTTCCTCTGAGGCTGAGAGGCAGTGACTGACCCAAGGTCACCCAGGAAGCTTCATGGCTATGTCTCCCAGGTTGTAGTCTAACAGTCTAACCACTACACCACACTGGCTTCAGGATATAGATAAGCAATTTTAAAATGCAACATACATACATGATCCAAGATTTCAAACAAACAGAGCACTGGGTCCAAACTCACAATGGGATTCAAGAGAGATTTCAACAGTGCAAGCATTAACTGTCAAAGAGTATTCATTCCTAAGCCAATAGTCAAGTTTGCCACAAAAATACTATGTACAGATTCAGTTTTTGTATACAATGTGACATTATTAAATGTTCAATGAAATGTTTGCTAAAATGTTATTTCCTATCCTCTAGCTGATGTATCTGCTCAAAAGTACAGTGTATTTCAAGATTAACTCACCTGCATTTGAAATATTGTATTCCTTCATGACTACCATTATGCTTTCCTCTTTGATGGTTGTCCCATTCCACTCCAAGCCAAAGTCCTAAAAATTATAAAAGTGCTTTTACAAATGCAAAACTCAAAGTGAAAAAATCTGTACGTATGCATTTTGCACATATTCTGTTGGCCAGAAGGTCTTGGAAACTTTCACTTCAATTTTTGATTAATCAAAGCTTGCTGTGCTGTATAAACCTAGAACTGTGTTAATTTCAAAAAGCCAAGCTTTGTCAACAGTGGTTTGAAGTTGGCTCACTTGAAACTAACCATAGTTAAGATTAATCAGTGTTTGCAAATTTTGGACAACATGTCCAGCTGTGGTTAAGTAAAGCCATCATGAAATCTTCCAAGCACCTCCTCAGCCATGTGGAAGGTGAAGAGGGGAGCGTGCAAATTTAAGACTTACTGCAGCTTGTTCTTGCTAGTTATATTATACTAAGTTATGGCTCACTGTATCTCTGTGTTTAACAACTAAAGATGTAAATTTTCCAGTAAGTTTGGAGCCATGAAAAACTGTTTTCTTTCAGAAGAAACTGGAAATCTGGGGGGAAATGGAAAAATATGCAATACTTATGTTTTTAGCACCCTTTACGGATAAAAAGTCACTTTGTTACTTTAAAAACATAAAATGTGCTATGTATAAACTTGGTCTGCTCATAAAATTATGTTGTATATATCAAAAATACAGTAATTCAGACAATAAATGAATTTGTAAAATTGAATTTACTTTTTAGTTACAAACTCAGCTACATGCTGCTAAACTGTATGGAACCTAGCATCTCTGGTTTTGCAAGTTTATGAGAAGCAGGCAAAAATAATAAAACAGAAGAAATCAAAACAAATAAAACAATAATAAAACAGAAGAAATCATTAGCACATTTATTTACTCATTTATTACATTTCTATCTGTCCTTAAATTTCTAATCTGTCTCCTAAAGGAGCCTAAGGTAGGAAATATGCAATAAAACATCTAAAAGCATCTTTTAAAAAAGTAAAACAAAGAAAATTATAAAATTATTATGCCTTTTAAAGTCCTCTAAGTGTTAAGCAGACATAAAGCACCCATTTCCCTCCCCTTAAATATTACACAGGTGCCATCCTTGTTATCTGGGAACAATTGTTTGCTGGGCAGAGCAATCATAACAGCAGCTGGTGGCAAAGTTTCTGCTATATCTGAAGCGCTGCTAACTGCTGTGCCAGCTCCAAGGTTGGTGCAGCTGAGTGGTCCCTGGGGATCCACAGGGCTTTAGATCCCATGTATCCAAAGCCTTTGGTTGGGAGATGTTGTCCGGGGGTTTGGGGTTCGGTGCCATCAGTATGTGGATGACACCCAACTCTATTTCTCCTTTCCACCTAAAGCCAAGGAAGCTGTCCTGGTCCTGAACCAGTGCCTGACTGGATGAGAGCAAACAAATTGAAACTAAATCCAGACAAGACAGAGGTGCTCCTGGTCAGTCGAAGGGCAGATCAGGGAATAGGGATTCAGCCTGTGCTGGATGGGGTTACACTCCCCCTGAAGACACAGGTTCGCAGTTTGGGTGTGCTCCTGGACTCAGGTCTGAACTTGGAGGCCCAGGTCTCGGCCGTGGCCAGGAGTGCCTTTGCCCAGTTAAGACTAGTGCGCCAGCTGCGCCCGTTCCTGGAAATGCCTGATTCGACTATGGTGATGCATGCCTTAGTTACATCCCATTTAGACTACTGTAACGCGCTCTACGTGGGGCTGCCTTTGAAGACTGTTCGGAAACTGAAACTGGTACAAAGAGCTGCAGCCAGAGTATTAACAGGGGCTGGTTACAGGGACCATACAACTCCCTTGTTACAACAGCTCCACTGGCTGCCAGTTTGTTTCCGGTCACAATTCAAAGTGCTGGTTTTGACCTTTAAAGTCCTATATGGCCCAAGTCCAGGCTATTTGTCAGACCGTATCTCCCTATACGAGCCTGCCCGGGCCCTGAGATCTTCAGGAGAGGCCCTTCTCTCAGTCCAAACACCCTCGCAAATGCGATTGGTGGGGACACGAGAGAGGGCCTTCTCGGTGGCTGCTCCTAGGTTCTGGAACTCCCTTCCTAGGGAGGCATGAATGGCCCCCTCCTTGCCATCCTTCCGTTGGCAAGTAAATACTTTTTTATTCTGATAGGCTTTTGGGATAGAAGGTGTTTAGGATTGGGCTTTACAAGGCTTGTTTTATTGTTTTATATTCTCATTTGTATTGTTTTAATTTGTTTTTAGATTTTTAAGTGCCTTTTACGGTTTTAAGGTTGTGCATAGTTTAATTGCATTTTAATTGTATGTTTTTCTATGTTTTTCACTACATGTAGTTCTATTTGTAAGCCGCCCTGAGTTCCAGTTTGGAAAAAGGGCGGGGTAAAAATAAAGTTTCAATTCAATTCAATTCAAATGAAGTTTTGAAACATTCCACTGGCTATTGCCAGTGGGAGGACCACCAGCAGTAGCTTAGCACCAGCTTGGGCAGGGGTCTAGCCTTCTATAAGCAATGCTCCCCTCTGTTGGTGGCTGGCAGAGGGGGCCTGTGCTGCATCCTACCCCTCCCGAGCCATCAGCATCAGGTGTGGTTGGGGGGGGGGTAGGATCGCATCCTTTAAATGCCTAAGCTAATTAGGGACCATTCTATGCCCAGCAGCTTCTCAAAATAGGGTAGGGAAAATAGCTTAGCATTTTGATTATCTCAAATTCCATTTGTGTATGGTAACACCACTTGAAGAGCAATGGAATAGATTGATTTTTCTGTTTTTGTAATTTTTCCTGTACATTATTCGTATGTGAAAAAAATTATGAAGCACTGAAGGGACCTGCTTGACCATGGGAATAAATTTTATTGTAGGGGATTAATTTTGCTCCATGTTGGCTTTACCTTAATACGCAGGAGTTGACGTTCTCATTATTTGTAGTGTTATTCTGAAAAAAACAGGCTATTGAACTATTGGACCCCTTCCATTATTTACTTTGAGCCCAGCATTTCAAATGTGTATTGTAGGTTTCTATTATGCTTTCTCTTTTATTCTTCTCTAGGGCTTCCTGAGAGCCCAATGAAGATTGCCTAACTGATGGTTTCTTTTCTCCAGTCACGTATCACAGGATTGTTTGCAGCTAACAAAAATAAGTAAGAAGCTCACTGCTTTCTGGACATGTTTTGTTGAGAACCGAGTTAACATTGTGGGATCCAAGTACTCCAATAGATTTTTGTTGATCTGTGTTTTTGGACCACAATACCAATAAAATGTTTATGTTGATCTGGAATCAGTTGAATTCAATTGTTAAGTTTATTTCCAGATAGGACTTTGAAGGGGTCAACTGAACCCCAATACAAGATTGATACTATTCAAAAACCAGTTTGCGAGGGTTATCCTTAGGAAGCAAAGCAACAAAAGGAATTCATGTTTTTATCATTTCCTTTGCATTGCAATCCAGTGATGGTATATGATGAAATAAACATTTTTCTACCTGTTGTAGGAGGAACACTGCCAACATAGAGCACAGTTCCATATTCACCATTACAGAAGATTCTTTGACCAACTGCATCAAGAGGAATGGTGCTGGCCATCATGAGAAAACTGGGGTTGAAGATAATTATTTAAAGATCTATGGAATGAAAAGCAGCACTTGATTAATTACCATGTCAATGTACGAGTTAAAGGCAAGCCTAATCTAGACATCCCATTGGTTTATAAATCATCTATCCTACTTTTCCTAAGAAGCAGGCCTACAGCAAGGCTTTAATGGCCCCTCAGTAAGGTGCTGTTGACAGGCCCCTGGCACCAACCTTTGCCATAATCAGGTGTTCTGCCTAGTGCTCCCATCAGTCAGTCAGTCAGTCAGTCTCTCACACAAACACACACCACCACCACCACCACCAATAGGACATGCTTTGGACAGTTCTAATGGCAAGCATTTTTGGTAACCTAAGATGGCAGCTGCTACAAAGCACCACTGCTCCCTGCCAGGTAAGCATGTCTAGTGGTGGTGGGGAGGGACTAGCAGCAGTGTCAGGCAGGAAGGTCTGATGGTGGCAGCAATGCTGACCGGAGGCACAACAGGGCAGCAGTAGCGTTGCGGGGCTTACTGAGGCATGTGGCCTCCAGCAGTTGCCCAAGTATTCTGGAAGCCAATGTTAGGATAAAATCCAATGTGTGTCAACTGAGTAGATCCTATCACCCAATGAGGCTAATAGAACCTGTTTTATTGGTTTATGATTAATACAAAAAAAGCAGCTAGACTAAGTCAAATATCAAAGTAGCTTCCCCTAGAACACCTAACATCTAGAAAAACAGATCAAGATGGTATTTTTAAGAACAGTTATCACACAACCTTTTTGCTTCAAGATTTGTTACTCTTATACTTGAACTGCAGGAAAATTTACCAAAGATTAACACTTTTTACACTTGAAGGCACCTACATTAAGTACTAAGGTCGTATTCTGTAGCAATATGAGCTTGAAAAGTAATTTCCTCCATTGTTTGAGGAATACAATAGAAAAAAAACATTTTGCTCTCTACACTATAACTGTCAGTAAAAAAGATCCTTGTAATGAAGTTTATTCTTTTTCTTGGCATACAGTCCAATATTAATTGTTAGCTACAATACAGATGAACTCTCACTTTATAGACTTTAATTATGCAAATCTCAAAAGAACATAGGAGCCTGCTAGATCAGGCAAGTAGCCCATCTAGCTCAGCATCTTTTTCTTACAGTGGCAAATTAGATGCCTGTGGGAAGCCACATTCAGGATCTGCATGCAATAGCACTCACCCCTCCAGTGGTTTTCAACAACTGGTATCCAGAAGCATGTCACCTCCAAGAGTGGAGGAAGAACATAGCCATTATGGTTAGTAGCTACTGATAGCTTTATCCTCCATGAATTTGTCTCAACCTTTTTTTAAAAGCACCCAAGATGGCAGCCACCACTGCCTCTTGTGGACAAATTGCATAGTTTAACTATGTACTGTGTGAAGAAGTACTTTTTTGTCTGTTCTGACTTTTCCAATATTCAGCTTCATTGAATTGAATGTCCTCAGTTCTAGTGTTACAACAGAGAGAGGGAAACTTATTTATCCACCTTCTCCACATCACGCTTAATGTTATGTACCTCTGTCATGTCTCCTCTTACTCACCTTTTCTCTAAACTGAAAAGCTGCAAATATTCTAACCTCTCCTCATGGGGTGGGTGGGTTAATTTTCTTGGTCATTTTGGTTGCTCTTTACTGAACCTTTTTCTACAATATCCTTTTTGAGGTGAGGCGATCTGCACAGAGTACTCAAACCGCAGTTGCACCATAGATTTGTATAACAGCATTATATATTTACTAAGTGCCTCTATCATCACTACTATGACCAAGATTCTATGAGTTAGTTTAGCTGTGCCTGAGGTCACCCTGGCTTGTTTAAGGCACTCTTTTTCTAAACATACTCTGCCTACTTGAGAAACATCACAAATCTGTGGTTGAGATATTTTGGTAGCCAGCAGCAGAAACTACAATAGACCTTTGAAAGATTAATCATTGCTAAGGAAATAGATGCTGGAGAACAGTTGTCAATTCACAGGTTGGTTAACTTGCATAAAATGTCCAACTATTCTGGTGAAGAGAAGGATGGATGTCCTGCAAGTAAAAGCAGAAAAGGTACAGCGATGTCTACACAGAAGGGTTTCTGTCTTCGATTTTGAATGGCTGAACGTGTAGTGAGTTTCCCATTTTTGGGGCTATTTGCATTCTCCTGTAGTCCTATCAACATTCATTTTTATTGATCATTTTTTTGGATTATGGTGCTGATCCACAGAACAAACCCATAGGATTTGTTGTCCCCTGACTATTCCATTTGGATTACAATGCATTATGCCCTACATGAATAAAGTAAACACTTCATTTACAACGAACTATTCTATACCCCGAATGTAATAATTATAACTATCAAAGCAAACATTACATAGTTACCACTTTATGATTTACAGGTTGGGTGTCCCAACAATTCATTAAAGATTGCTAGATTTCCAGGGATTTAGAGCTTGAGTCAACTTCCTCTCAAACTCATTTCCGACAAATTTTTTTGTGTGTGAATCCATGCTTTTATATTTAGGTGGTCCAATATCCTTTCCAATGAAATGCTATGATTAATCTTGCTGCAGTTAATAACAAAACATAATGCCTGAGGCCAAGCTCTTCCTTTGTATAACCTTGAAGTGCCATGAAAGGTCAAGTTTCACAAAATATCCCACAATTTCACTGACAGCATTATTACGTTTGTGCAGCAAGCCCTGAACTTGTAACATCCCAACCAAGGATAGAAAAAAGCCTACAGTTGTCCAATAAAATAATGACAACATTTTAGATTCAAATATTTTGGGTAAAGGGGTGTGTCTACTTCAAGATAAACAGAATACTTCAAACAACAGAAAAGGAAGTTTTCAGCTAGATATCAAAATGGTAGTACCATAACAACCTTTAACCTTTTACTAGAATAATCCATTCTGTAGATACTAGTCCTGTCCCTGTATTGAAGTCCCATAAAAAATTCTGTTCTGATTTGTCTAACCAACAAATCACCTAATATACATATAAGAGAACTAGAAAAACTTGGGTGGACATCGCCATAGTCTGGAACAGATTTTCTAGATACCATCTTTCAAAATGGCTACCGCCAAATTTTAACTGCACATATTTTGGCTCCTAGAGCACTTACAGACATCATTCTGGTATCTAAATATATGTTTCGGGGGTCAGGGAATTCAATTACAAGGTTCTTACATTCATATGGATGTTAGATTTTACAGTAAACAGGTTTCATGTTAGTTATTAAATAAAAATTGTCATAAACAGTAACACATATGAAATTCTGATTACCCGATAATAAAAGTACATTATTACATAAATTTCTCTGTTTCAGGTAGAAGAAAAATGGATGGTGAACGAGGACTTGGAACTAAGCTTGCATCTGTTCATCTAGAAGAAACGCAAGCTTAATTTGCTTATCAAATTTGCAGATGATACAAAATTGGGGGGCATAGCTAATACCGTGGAAGACAAACAAAATTCAAAGGGACCTTTGTAGGCTGGAGCATTGGGCTGAAAACAACAGAATAAAATTCAACAGGGAGAAATGCAAAGTTCTATATTTAGGAAAAAGAAACCAAATGCACAGTTATAAGATGGGGGATAGTTGGCTCAGCAATACAACATGTGAGAAGGATCTTGGGATTGTTGCTGATCACAAGCTGAATATGAGCCAACAGTGTGATGTGGCTTCAAAAAAGGCAAATGCTATATTAGGCTGCATTCACAGAAGTATAGTTTCCAAATCGTGTGAAGTACTAGTTCCCCTCTATTCAGCACTGGTTAGGCCTCATCTTGAATATTGCATCCAGTTCTGGTCTCTGCACTTCAAGAAGGATGCAGACAGACTGGAACAGGTTCAGAGGAGGGCAACAAAGATGATCAGAGGACTGGAAACAAAGCCCTATGAGGAGAGAGTGAAGGAACTGGGCATGTTTCGCATGGAGAAGAGAAGAAGGGGAGATATGATAGCACTCTTCAAGTACATGGAAGGTTGTCACATAGAGGGCCGGGATCTCTTCTCGATCGTCCCAGAGTGCAGGACACGGAATAATGGTTTCAAGTTGCAAGAAGCCAGATTTTGACTGGACATCAGGAAAAACTTCCTAACTGTTAGAGCCATACGACAATGGAACCAATTACCTAGAGAGGTAGTGGGCTCTCCGACACTGGAGGCATTCAAGAGGCAGCTGGACAGCCATCTGTCGGGAATTCTTTGATTTGGATTCGTGCATTGAGCAGGGTGTTGGACTTGATGGCCTTATAGGCCCCTTCCAACTCTACTATTCTATGATCTGAAAAAGTGCACTAAGAAGACAGTTACCACAAGTATAAATGGTAAAAACAAATACAGGAAGCAGCTGACATTACAGATGATGTGGTTGCAAAAAGACTTAATTAGGTGGCAGATGAAGGCTACTTTGTAAAACTCTTGATAAAATAGCTGAAAAATAAGATGAAGTAAGCAAGCATAAAGATTTAGACAGCAGTGAAACTGCCAGTGCTGGAACATCATGTAAAATGAGGTCAACAGTTCCACCATGAGCGCCTCTGTCTTTTGTTATAGCATCAATGCATGTAAGATGTATAGTCTGTGGATGACAAAGTCATAATGGTGTGCGGGAGAAGTTTCAAATAAGTGAATCAGAAAGAGCAACAAATTTTTTTAGCCACAGCTATTTATTTTCAAGGTGACGTTTACACTTTTGTGGCAGTTCTGGAATCAGATACTCTGGTATTTGGTGCTGACATACTGTACCGCAAAACCTGTTTGGAAAGATATTTAAAGTTGTATGAATATGGTATGCGAAATCCTGAAGACCGAAAAACAATTTCAGCAAAAGATGTTGTGTTTGAAAGAGATCATGAAATCATTGGCCCTAAGCTTAAAGAAGGATAGTGTTTCATACTGACAAATCAGGGATCTCATAAATAAATTGGCCGGAGAAGACATAATTAGACACAAAGTTAAACTTAGACTACAGGAATATTATGGAAAAGACATAGACTTCTGTTCATCTTACAGAAAAAATGAGTCCTTGATGGTGTTTTCAGCAAATCTAGAGACTGATGAAATATTTACTGTTTGCATGCGTCACACTAGCATCAAATCAGCTGCAAAGGATATCAGAGAGACTTTAAAGGAAGATAATTTTGGACTTGCAGACAGGTTCTGTGATAATGAAGAACGAAAGACGTCTTGGATGGTTACTGAGATGCCAGATGAAATGTTAACGTTTTATCAGCATTTTTTAATGTCTAGCTGATTCAAATAGTATTTTTTCCTGAAGATGAAGAGGACTCAGAGCAAGATTCTTCAAAAAAGAGCAATGATAATTAATGTAATGAGGAAAAGTGTGTTAATACTTTCAGTGAAAGAAAAAAAGCTGTTAGTGCAAAGGTAATCTACCAAATACTCTATTATTCTCCTCAGAAATCTCAGAAAGAAACTGACAGCTTTTCACTTTATGGTAGGTTATGCAATATGTGAAAAGTGCAAAAATAGGGACTTAATTACATGCATGAACAAAACATTAGGGTCAGTGAGCTACAATGAAGTATGCAAAAAAGACAGCAATTAGCAGCATATGCTATGATGCTGGGCCTCAGCTCCTCCATGGGGGCCAGGAAGGGGGAAGGCATGAGTTTCAGGGTCCCCAGCTGTCAGAAGGAGCGGTAGATCCAGGAGTTGTTGAGTCTCCGCAGGATAGGGGATGTGGGAGTGAGTTGGAGCCAGGGTCAGTTCCCATGGATGGTGCTCTCTCCGAAGAAGAGCATGCCCCACCCCCAGAGCAAGACGAGGAGCCGTTGGAAGTTGCTCTGGAGGGCGCTCCCTCCCCCTCTGCCTAGTGGTTCTTGGAAGGCCCCAGGAGAGCAACCTCCCCCTGACATCGAGCCTGTTGATGAGGCCCTTTCGGACGAGCCACTGGATGCCCGCCCCCGTCACCCTGCGCTCGTCGTCGTGAGAAACGGGTCAGAAGCAGGACTTGAGGAGTCAGAGATTAAGATCAAGGACTTTCCCTACTCAATCCTGCGGCTCCAGGGGAGGAGCTGCTGAGTCAACTTTCTTTATACGTTGCAGAGCATGTCTACCGTGCAGCTAGGGAATTCTAGTGAGTTAGTTTAGTGCTCTCTATGAAACGTACTGCTTTTGATGTATCTATTACTCTAATAAAACAAGAATTAATTACATCTGCGTCTCAGCCTCGTGGATCCCACTCTGAACGGGACAGTTTGACTCAGCCACAATCCCGTGCATAGACAGCCGCCCCTCTTCCTCGCATGCGTCCCTCACCCAGCGCGGGAGTCCCGCTCCCTCGGGAGAGGAGCCCATGCAGATTGGAGGGGCCAGACCGTGTTTGACGAAGGAAGAGAAGGAGAGACGCCGGAGGGAAGGACTCTGTCTGTACTGTGGAAAGTCAGGCCATATAGCCTGATCCTGTTCATCCAAGGCCTGGAAAACCCAGCTGCCGGAACACTTTGCATCCCATCTCTCGTAGAGGCCAGAGGGTTGGGGGGTAATACAGATGCTGAGCCTCTGCCACGACCCCTCCCGTCCCAAGGTGCGTTCCTGTTACCCATTCGAATTACCCTGCCTTCGGGCCAGAGCTTTCCGGCCAAGGCTATGATTGACAGCGGAGCATCCTCTTGTTTCATGGATAGGGAGTTGGTGCGACAACATGCCATCCCCACTGGAGAACTGAACCAGCCCTTGGGCGTGGAAGCCATAGACGGCCGGCCCCTGAAGTTGGGCGGCATGACCAGGGCAACGGAGATGTTAGGGGTAGACGTCCCTGGGCATTGAGAAGGCCTGTCGTTCTATGTGGCATCCTTGCCTCGGTTCCCGGTGGTGCTGGAAATGCCTTGGTTAACCCAGCACAATCCCACAATTTTTTGGGATGAAGAAGAGGTGGCCTTTGCCTCCCAATACTGTCATCAACACTGCCAGCCCGTGGAGAAACCGGAGACGTTGGCAGGAGTGCTCCCCTCAGAAGAAATAACTTTACTTGCTAAGTATGAGGAGTTTCGGGATGTATTTGACAAAAAGGAAGCAGAGCAGCTCCTTCCTCACCGACCCTATGATTGCGCAATCGATTTGATGCCTGGGGCACGCATCCCAGCCGGTCGGATTTACTCTCTGTCTGAGCCAGGGTTGGCAACATTGAGGGAGTTTTTAGACGCCAAGTTGAAGAAAGGCTTCGCCCGCCCTTCACAGTCCCCGGCCGGGCGCCTCTGTTGTTTGTCAAGAAAAAAGGCGGGGAGCTACACCCGTGTAATGATTACCGTGCCCTAAATCAGATCACGATCCCCAACAGTTACCCCTTGCCGCTCATCAGGGAGATGTTAGAGTGGTTGCGATCCACAAAACTTTACAAGAAATTGGACTTGAGAGGGGCTTATAATTTGGTGAGGATAAAAGAGGAGGACAAGTGGAAAACTACTTTCAAGACCCGCTACGGGCAGTATGAGCATCTAGTCATGCCATTCGTATTGTCAGGCGTGCCTGGAGTCTTCCAGAATTTCATGACTGACACCTTCAGAGACTTTGTGGACCGTTTTATGATTGTGTATTTGGATGATATCTTGATATACTCAGACACCCCTGAAGAACACAACGCACATGTGCACCTGGTGTTGCAGAAGCTGCGAGAGCACCGTCTTTACGCGAAGCAGGAAAAATGTGGGTTTGACCTGACCTCATTAGACGTCCTGGAGTATTGCGTCTCCCCAGAGGGAGTAGAGATGGACCCTGAGAAGGTTCGGTGCGTACTCACGTGGCAGCCCCCCAAGATGAAGAAGGATTTACAGTGCTTTTTGGGGTCTGCCAATTACTATCATCGCTTTATAGCCAACTACTCCAAGCAGACTGCACCGCCTGCCGGAAGGGCTCAGGACCTTTCCGTTGGACGGAAGCGGCTCAGGAAGCCTTCGAGAGTCTGAAGTGGAGGTTTGCTACCAAGCCTATTTTACAGCACACAGACCCCACACACTCTTTCGTGGTAGAGACAGACGCCTCGGACATAGTGATCGGAGGTGTCCTTTTGCAACTGGCTCAGAGACGGGGTGGGCTGAAGCCTTGCGCCTACTTTTCAAGGAAGTTAACCGACTCTGAACAAAACTGCACCATGTGGGAAAAGGAGCTGTTAGCCATCAAGGATGCCTTTGAAGCCTGGAGACATCATTTGGAGGGGGCGCAGCATGAAATTGAGGTGCGCACAGACCATCGTAACCTCGAGAGTCTACACATCGCCTGAAAACTCAATCAATGACAAGTGCGCTGGGCCCAGTTTTTCGCAAGCTTCTATTTCAAAATCCACTACATTTCCCAAGCCCAGAATAAGTGGGCTGACGCCTTATCCCGCAAACTGGAATATTTGGGGAACCCTGCCCTGAAGCCACTACAGTTCATTATTCCTCCCGAGAAGGGAGTAGTTGGGGCCTGTCAAGACTCCTGGGAACCCGAATTGTGCGAGGCGCAGAAACAGGATCTGTTTGCCCAGGTGCGGTGGGCTGACCTGGCTACACAGCCCGAAGGGGCACAGACGGACTTCATGTTGAAAGGAGAAATACTGCGCCATCAGGATGCCATTTACGTACCTCCCGGGGAATTGAGGGCCAGAGTGCTATGTCAATGCCATGACTCTCCCATGGCAGGCCACTTTGGGGTCTTTAAGACGATACAAACCGTCACTCAGGAATTCTGGTGGCCCAAGGTGAGGAAGGATGTGGAACACTATGTTCGATCTTGTTCCACTTGCCTGAGAGCCAAACACGCCACGGGGAAACCGGCGGGGCTGTTGGAGCCCCTCCCCACGCTGTCGGGCCCCTGGCAGATGGTCACCATGGACTTTATTACAGATCTTCCTTCTTCTAATGGGAAAACCACAGTCTTGGTGGTGGTGGATGCCTTCTCTAAGATAGCTCACTTCATTCCCTGCGCTGGGCTCCCAAATGCGCAAGACACCACCCATTTATATGTGCAACATGTGTATCGGCTGCACAGACTGCCGGACAGCTTGGTTTCGGACAGAGGAACCCAATTCACTGCGCGTTTTTGGCAAGCCCTGTGGAGATTATAGCAAAGCGAACTAAGACTGTCCTCCGCACACCATCCTCAGACGGATGGGCAAACTGAGAGGATGCACACTGTTTTGGAACAGTACTTACAGTGTTACATTGGGTACCAGCAAGACAATTGGGTGTCCTACCTGCCCTTGGTGGAATTTGCTTACAACAATGCTGTGCACTCACACACGCAAGACCCCTTTCTTCGCCAACTTCAGCTACCATCCCCGTGCTTTCCCTGCTCCTCAGAACAACCTCTCCCTACTTAAACCTGCGGCTCCAAGGGAGGAGCTGCTGAGTCAACTTTATACGTTGCAGACCATGTCTAGCATGCAGCTAGGGGATTCTAGTGAGTTAGTTTAGTGCTCTCTATGAAACGTACTGCTTTTGATGTATCTATTACTCTAATAAAACAAGAATTAATTATACCTGCGTCTCAGCCTCGTGGATCCCACTCTGAACGGGACATATACAAGCAAGTGGAGGTGGAAATATACCACTGCCAGGCCATTTTGATACCGAGAACTTCACTGAAGCTGCCACTGGCAATTTTGATCATGAAAATCATCAACGATATCTGGTGCTCCTGCTTCACATGGCACTGTCAGTGTTCTATTGCAGGTGCATCCTGGTCCAACAGAGTTACCAACCAAGCCAAAGATATCTCAGTAATTCAAATCAACACAGTCATTAATTATATGAAAAATTGCCATATCAGAGGACTATAAGCTACAAGAAACCAGTTTATAAGCCATCTATATCAGATAATTTGAACTTGAACACCACAGCAGTGACATGCTGAAACTGAGCTTGCAGTCAGTTTAGTTAAACATGGAATTTCTGAAGAAATAAATAATATTGTTCCAACATGGGCTGGATGTTATTTGGTATCAACGGCAACACCACCTGTCATGCAAGTGGGACTCCTTCCAGTTACAGTTTTCTTAGCATTGCAGAACTTACAGAATGTTCATTCACAACTAAAACAGCCAGCTTTGCCAGTATTCTTGGATAAGGATGCATTCCATATAATTCTGACATCATTCCAATGCTTTGAATGTTCCATTGTGCAAAAATTATCATGCATATTATTGGGAAGTAACTGCATGGCAGCAGTCCTCAGGATGCACTTGTTGAGTGCAAAATGTTTGGTGTGAAAACTTCAGAACCAGTAATAAATGGAAGCCATTATTTCAGATCCCTTGGGATTCCTTATTCTTGAAATAGTAACCTAAGATGAAATGTATGGTGGTTTCGAAATGCAGGACCAAAGAAAAATACACTGAGACTATCAAGCAAGCAGAGAAAATGAAACCACATCTTTTATCAAAGAATGTAACATGCTCAGCCAAGTTTAATGAACTTTTATCTGGAATGTCAGAGTTGTACGATGACTTCAATTCTCTAGTGACTGTGCCAGAAAGTCTCATATGTGTAGATACTGGGATACCTTCCTTGAACTAGTAAAGCTGATGAAGTTTCTAATGGCAGCCGACAGAGATGGCAACTGGGGCAGCCACCTTCTAGCTATTTGAAGTATTCTACCTATGTTCTACGAATTAACTACTTACAGTATGCATCATGGTATCTGGAAAAAATGAGAATGTTACCAACAGAAGTGTACCACTGGCCATTCTGTAGTATGAGAAAGCAACCATCTATCCAGTGCTGTGTCATCTGACATGAAACTTGAACAAACTATTTGATGCAGAGATCTCAAAAGAAATAATTGGGCAGACAAGACAACTAATGTACATCACTGAATGGAAGTTGATGTATTATGAGGTGCTAGCAATAAAATTCTTGCAGAGAAATAATTGGTGCTAAGAGTACTGGCTATAGAGAGGCAACTGTTCATCATGACATGTCTGGGAATTTATCTTCCAATGTGTTATTGTTTGTTACCATGCTCTGTGAATCATAATCAGCAGAGGCAATCCATATGAAATGTCCAGTCAGGCGCAAGTTTGTAATCTCATCACCCAGAGAGATTGCTTTCTGTCTCATGAAAGTGAAAGAACATAGTGAAGATTACTTAACATTTAGAAATGAACAGTTTGTGGAGAAAACTAAAAAACTTTTGTACATCATTACAACGGCGAAACTATCAGCAATGGAGAGGGAATCAACAGTGCCTATTCCAAAATCAAAGTCTACATTAGGTTACAAAAAAAAAGATATGGTTGCTGCAAGAAGAGTATATATAGCTAAAGAAAGTGGAGAAAGTATGAAGGATATTTTGCACAATCTATTAAATCAAATATGTTGTTTGACGACAATGGCTTTCCACTAAACCAATCAAGTATCTTCTGTTGGCTGAGCTTGAGAAGCAACTGGAGCCATTAGACTACTGCTTTCAACAACATGATGTCATGGAAACTGCTGTTATTGTAGATTTTATGTCATAAGTCCACCAGCTAATAAAATATATGAAAATATTTTTAAATGCTTTTGACAAACCTTGGAAATAAGCAATGCAGTACCAAATATTAGACAGAGTAGACTTAGTGTTTGATAGCTAGACTGAGCAGTCCCTTAAAGAGGGAGAAAGAACAATGAAAGCCTGCTGATCCAATCGGATGAAGATAGAATGTGATACTCCTATGTCCATTCAAATAGGACAAGTTCTGGTCTTCTTACAAAAACAGAGATGCTCCAATTGGCCGCCAGTAATTGTTTCATTGACAATGCAAAAGTGATTAAGGTGTTATGTGGAACCATGACAGGAGACTACAATAACAGAAACACACTTATAGTTACAAAGCAGGAAGTTGAAACATGCTCCAAGTTTCAAATCTCTGTTGAAGAAGCAGATGCTAGAATGATAATCTATCTATTCCACGCGTTTAGTCAGCAATGAAATGCCTCATAGTATTATTGAATGACACCAATGTAGTTATATTCCCTCCTTTGATATATATTTGAACTATTCACAAATGGTTTGGAAGAAATGTGGAAAAAAGTAGGAATGAGAGACAAAGTGTACTACATACCTTTTCACAAGGTTGCAAAGAATCTTGGAGCTACAGTGTGCAGTATTCTAATTAAGGTGCATATTATTACAGGCTGTGATGTCACAGGTAAGGTAGGAACAAAGCCGTTAGCCTTGAAAGCAGTATGAGAAAAGTTTCTACTTGGTTTTGCAGAAGAAAATATTATTCTGCCTTCATCTTTCTCAATTAGAAATGGACTTCCGGTTGGGTTTCTCTTCCGGTAAGGCGTCTTTTTTCTCGCTCTCATTGCTCCAACTTTTAACTCCTTATTTTATTATAATTTACTCAACAACCCCTTATTAACGCTCCTAAAAGAAGCAGGGAGCGTTGTTACGTTTGAAAGCAAGTTTCCTCCGTTTGAAATATCTTTAAACCTTTGGGTATTTTTGCTTTTCCCCTCGGAGCACTGGAGATAGTTAAAGGGGTGTCTCTGATATAAATCACTGAGACAGTTTTATTGTTTTATAACTATTTTAAGGAGTGTTGGCAGTAGTATAAGAACCTTAATTTTATCTTCCGCGGCTCTAGTGGAGCTACTAATCAAGGTGGCTCTCTCCCCCGCATACCAGGAATACAGCTGTTTTACAGTGTGGTTTTCGGCTATACTACGCTCTCATATTAGTGCTCATAAACTCCTTGATTTTTTTTATTCATTTTTGAGGGCTAATTTGTACACAATGGTAATGACCAGGAGTCATCTTCAGCAGTTGGGACCCCCTCTTGAGGGTGACGGAGCTGTAAGAACCTTGCAATCCAAAATCACCAGCTTTTTTTTCTTCTGTTGGTGATGCAAGTCATGCAACTCACTTAGATCAGCAGTCTCCTTTAAGATCACAAACAAATTTTTCAAGGACTAATTCACATGACTGGACCTTAGAACACCCGCTTTCCGCTAAATCTTCTTGGAATCCACTGGCTGGAAGAAATCTCGCAGAGGAGTTACAAGATGCTGGACTTAATTACTCAGAGGACTCTTTTAATGAAACACCTCCAACTTCCTTCTTAACCATTGACTCTTTACATCTTTCAAAGGGGCTCATAACTCCCCCTATTGACAAGAAGAAGCCGCAGGTTTCCTCGATCCCGGTTTCTGATCAGATAGAACAGGCATCATTGCTTGATGATCTAAAACTCATAAAAGCTTACATCTCAGAAACCAATCAGTTACTTACCACACTGGTGCAGGCGTTTCAGTCCCTTATTCCTGCACCCCAGCGTCATTCTACTACCTCTACAAATCCCTCGAGCAAGAAGAAGTATAGGACTCCGAGAAACCAGTCTATCAATGTGAAGGTCAAGAAATCCAAAAATATTAAAAATCCAACAACCAACTTTTCCAATAAGATGAATTTTAAGCCTTTGTTTAAATTGTTGGAACCCCAAAAGAGGATGGATTCCTTACAGCAACCACCCACGACAAATAGAAAAAACTGCCATGATTTAAGTTCCGTTTCTACTAACTCAAAAATATCATCTCGGGTCTCCAACTCTTTATCCGAGGAGGGAGAGAGCACAGTCCTGCGCATGAATGTCCCTTCCTTCCCTCCGAGAACTCCTATTTGCTACACGCCATCTTCTTGGAAATTAGCATTACAACCGACAAACTGGTTATATCTCACAAACGTAAAGATAGTGAGTATTCTTATTTGTTACCAAGCATCCCTTTTTTGGACATTTGTATTGGGAAATCTATGCTTGCCTCTCGATGCATGAGTTTATTAGAACCATGAAAATACCCTCTCACTCCTCTTATGAATGGCGCTTGATAATTACCTGCCACTCTCGTGCCGTGGCCAACCAAATCTTCCGAACAAGGAATTCCTTGGATAGAAAGGGATTTTCGGTGCAGAGATTCTACATAAATATGTCTTCTCCCACTCCGCTGATAATTCCTCCTATGCAATTTTTGCATCATACTAATCCTCCGTCTGCTACTAAATCAAGTATTACAGGCCACTTGTCCCCCTTGCACGACAGTTTCCCAAGGGCAAATAGTCTCTATGAGAAGGGGGACCAACTACCACCTACAACGGCCCCGTTCCAGAAAATGGAACCTGAAGAAACTCAGCTCGCGGAATTATATTCCACACTACCTGATACAGAAAAGATGACCTTAATCAACAGGCTTTACCAACTGATTCATCGACTTAGATCATCGCCCCCGTGCAAAATTTCTTCAGAAAAAACGAGTAATACTAACAGGACAGCGAATGTTTTCCTCCATCCAAGTACTTCTGATGAAAATATAATGCATCATAAAATAACTACCCCTTTACGGGCTGGTGAGGATTGGATCAGATCAAGATTTCTTTATCCAGAAGAACTTGGGTCTCCTTCTGTGAAAAGGAAAACACTTACTTCTATTTCTAATTCCAAGTCGAACCAACCTTACTATCCCATCAATGGTGCAGTATTTAGTGACGCTGCGGGCTCTTTATCCCAAATTACGGAACTTAACTGACAATTTCATTCTACACTAGATTCTGTTGACCCAACTCTTCCAATATCGCCCATTGTGTTTCCAAATGTTTCTAAGTCCTCTCCTTCTGATAACCATTCTCTTCATTTCCTCTCGTGGAATATTGCTGGATGGAATTCTAAATTAATCGATCAGGAGTGGATCACTTACCTTTCCAGTTTTGACATTATTTTCCTTCAAGAGACTTGGATTACCCATAAACCCTTTCTAAATGGTTTCACCGCTTATCATCTCCCAGCATCTCCTTCACTGAAAGGTAGACCAAAAGGGGGAATGGTGATTTTTATTTCCACCTCCTTGGATACGCATGTAATCTGCCTTCACCATTTGAATACCTGCGCGATGGCAGTTCTAATTGAATTTGATGCTCTCTCTTTACTCCTTATTAATGTATACATGTCTCCTTTGGCGACGCGTAACTTTTAGAAAAGCATTGGGATGAATTAGACCACTACCTCCTAGATCTTGAGTCTGCCTATCCTCACGCACAACTGTTAATCATGGGCGACTTTAATGCAAGGATAGGCCCCAACAGCACCTCCTTGTTCGCGTCAAAATTATGGCGTGGAGAGGATTGTGATCATTTTCCCTTCCCTTTTCCTAGGAATTCGAAAGATCTTAAGATTAATAGTGGAGGAATTTGTTTAGCTCGCTTAGTAGCCAGTCATCACCTGATCATTCTGAATGGTCTCGAGCAACTTGATGACTGTGCAGAATACACATTTATATCTAAGATGGGAAGAAGTGTAATCGATTATGTGCTACTGTCCTATAAATTATTTAACTTGATAGAAAAATTTGCTATTGGTACTAAGCTTAATAGTGACCATCTCCCTCTTGCCTTTTCATGCTGTATTTCTCAGAAGCTGCGTTTATCCTCCAATTATAACCCCATAGTAAATTTGTTTTACTCTCATTATAAAAGAGCTACTTGGACGCCCTCCTTAGCTGCTAGGATAGAAGTTTTTTTGTCATCCCCAACTCCTTTGGACATTCGGACACATTTAATGAAGTCCGATACTTCGGACGCTCTTCTCAGAGTATATGCTTCCCTTACGGCAAATATTAATAACATACTATTTCCCACGTCACCTGGTTCCAAGGTACGTAAACCAGTGGGCCCTAAATGGTTTGATAAAGATTGCCAATTGCTAAAACGTCAGCTAAGGTCTATTTACCTAAAATATCGTCAGCAGCATCTGAAACATCTTCCCCCTGTATACTATTTAATTAAAAGCAAATACAAGGCAACTCTTGCCACCAAAAAGAGTCTAGCAAACCAGGACGAATGGAAGAGTCTCATTTGAGCATCTAGGATCAAGGACTCTAAAAGCTTTTGGTCTATAATTTCGAAGGCCTTTAGACCCTTGTGCTCGGTCACGTGTAACATCCCCCCCCCAAATTTGGGAACGGTATTTCAGATCTATGTATAATTCTGAAAGATCCAAGGACTCCATTGCATTCTCACCCCCAGATCTTTTCTTGCTCCCATCATGGCCCCCCGTTAATCAGATGGAGATAAGAAATTTGATTGATGGGTTAAAAGCAGGTAAAACGCCAGGCTCAGATAACATCCCTCCTAAACTCTTAAAAAAATTTCAAGAACGGTGGGCCCCTTGTGACGCCCTTCCCTGGCTCTCCCTGTCAGGTTCCTACCTGCTCGTGGCTACTGCCTGTCACTAGGCACCACCAGAGACTCCACCAGTCCGGACTGTCCTTTTTTATGGTTTCTCTCTCCGCTCTAGCACAGACCTCACCAGATCCCCCTGCTAGGCAGCACCACCAGTCACGTCCTATAACCAGTATTCCCAGAGACTCTGCCTGAGTCTCTCTCAATCAGGTTACCTCTGTGACTGCGTGCTTAAGCTGTCCCAATCCCTTTGATCTATATAGAATGCATATAATTCTGGTTTGCTCTGGATACTTGTGGTGTTATATTCTTCCCTTCACCACTGCCACCAATTGTTACAGTTTCCCTTCAGCCTTGGTAAGTACCTTGCCCTCCCCTCTGGTCTGTATATTCCCCAGCCAAGGATCAGGCCTCCGGTAAACCAAAATAGTGTTTATTAAATATTAGAAATAACAAGATTACTTTATAAAGGCACATAAGCATATGGTTTCATCTATTCCTGTGATACTTGTCTTAGTATTAATCCGAACTCCACACTCTCCCCACATCCACCAACTCTCCACACAATCTCCTCTCAAAAACCCCACCAAACACCTCTCAAACAACCCACTAACGTCCACCCTCCTCTTTCATTCCACTTACCACATATCTTCTATACAAACAGCACTTACCATATATACATTAATACAGGAACATCACATTCCCCCCCCCTTAAAAATAACGGCAAAGTATTATTCCTGTTCCAGGATTCCTACGTCGCGTTAACAAGTAAAACAAGTCTCTCTGGGGAAAATGTCTTCCTTTGTTCCTCCGTCTGGTCACGTCACTGCAGTCCCAGCCACTTGCCTGGAAAGTCCATCGGCCAATACATTGTCCTTGCCTTTTATGAACTGGAAGTCCACTTGATAGTCTTGTAGGGCCCATGACCACCTCTGCAGCATAGTATTATGGTTTTTCATAGTCTGTAACCATAACAAGGCCCGATGATCCGTTGTTACCGTAAATCTTCGTCCCCACACGTATGGGCGCAACTTGTTCAGTCCCCACACTAGGCACTCCTTTTGGACCGACGAATAGTTTTTCTCCCTCGACGTCAGCTTGCGACTCAGATACGCCACTGGATGTCTGGTGCCTTCTCTCTCCTGCAGCAAGATGACTCCCAGCGTGAGGTCCGACGCATCTGTAGCCACGATGAATGGTTGCTCATAGTCTGGTGCTATTAATATGGGTCCTTGGAACAAGGCTTGCTTCAGCAGATCAAAAGCCTTCTGACATTCATCCGTCCATACCACACGCTCAGAACACTTTTTCTTTGTCAACTCATGCAAGGGGGTTGCTATTTCCCCCAAATCTTTCACAAACTTTCTATAAGAACCAGCCACACCTAGAAATGCCCTAACTTGTTTTTTAGTTAAGGGGATAGGCCACGATTGTATTGCCTCCACCTTGCTCCATAAGGGGGTGATTTTCCCACTCCCCACCTTATGTCCTAAATAGATTACTTCCTTTAGCCCAAACTGGCATTTCTTAGCTTTTATTGTGAGGCCTGCTTTTCTTAATGCCTCTAATACTGTTGTTAGGTGTTGGACATGCTCAGGCACCGACTTGCTAAAAATGGCCACGTCATCGATATAGGCCACTGCAAAATCTGACATGCCTCGCAACACAGTATTGATTAGCCTCTGAAACGAACTTGGTGAGTTCCTTAGTCCCATGGGTAAGGTCACAAACTCATATAACCCATCTGGTGTACTGAAGGCAGTTTTGGCTCTGGATTGCTCGTCTAGTTCCATTTGCCAAAATCCCTTACAGAGATCTAGTGTAGAGATAATGGTTGCTGCCCCCAATAACTCTAACACTGCATCTACCCTAGGCATAGGATACGCATCTGGGACAGTAATTTTATTGATTAGCCGATAATCAATGCAAAATCTTTTTTCCATCTTTTTTCGGAACCAGGACAATACTTGAGGCCCAGGGACTGATGGATTCCCTGATCACTCCTAGTTCCAGCATATCTTCGACCTCCTTTTTGATTTCACTCAAAACTTTCCAATTCACACGGTACGGCACAGATCTGATTGGGGCATGATTTCCAGTATCAATGGCTATACTGGTTCGGCCAGGTTTATTTCTAAAGAGATCTCCATAATTCCTCAAAACTCTCAGGATCTCTTCCTTTACTTCTTCTTTCACCTCCTCCGACCATTCCAAGTGATCTACCCCTCCTTTGTCTTTGCTTTCCTGTACCAAATCTGGAAGTTCAGGCCCACTTCCCTCAGGGAATAAGGTAACTTGCAACACCTTTGCATCCCTGGTATGGTAAGGCTTCAACATATTTACATGAACCACTTTGTTTTTGTTTAATTGGTCTGTGGTAATTACATACGTCACTGTGTCAAGCTTTTCTCTGATGGTATATGGTCCCTCCCAGTTAGCCTGTAATTTATCATGTTTCCTGGGTATGAATGCCATAACCATATCTCCCACATCATACACACGTTCCCTAGCTGTTCTGTCATACCAGTAACGTTGCTTCTCCTGAGCTTGACTCAAATTCTCTTTCACAACTTCCATCATTGATGTTAATTTATTGCGGAATTCCAATACAAAATCTACTACAGATGTTTTGTACTCTCCCAGGGTTCCTTCCCATGAATTTTTTAACAGTTCCAAAGGTCCCCTCACTTTTCTAGTGAACATCAGTTCAAAGGGTGAGAAGCCTGTTGACTCCTGAGGGACTTCTCTGTACGCGAATAAGAAGCACCCCAAACGTTCATCCCAGTCTTGTGGGTGATCTTGAACATAACTTCTTATCATGCCCTTCAGAACCCCATTAAATCTCTCAGTCAATCCATTAGTGGCTGGATGGTAAGTAGTGGTCTTTAGATGTTTTAGACCACAACACTTCCACATACATTGCATCACTTCTCCCATGAATACACTGCCTTGATCCGTCAGCACTTCATGAGGGAAACCCAGCCTCATAAAGATTTTTAACAAAGCCTCTGCCACTACAGGGGCTTCTACGGATCTTAATGCTTCCGCGTCTGGGTACCTGGTGGCAAAATCCACCACCACCACTAGATATTTCTTGCCATGCCTTGTGGGTTTGGAAAAAGGGCCCACCAAATCTACTCCCACTCTATAAAAGGGTTGTCCAATTATAGGAAGGGGCTTTAAGGGTGCCTTAGTCTTTACTCCACTTTTTCCCACCTTTTGGCATATACCACAAGATAGACAATGTTGTTTTACATCTTTGGAGATATTTGGCCAATAATAGTGTGCAGCCAATCTCCTCTTGGTCTTTTTTATTCCCAGATGTCCTGCACATGGGACATCGTGGGCTACCTCTAGCAATCTGGTTCTGTATTTGCTAGGTACTATCAATTGCTTCACTGGTTCACATTCATCCTTTCTCTCAGCAGGCATCCACAGTCTATATAAAATCCCATTCTCACACACAATTTGATTCCTCAGTTTGTCAGTAAAGGGAATCTTGTGTCAGGGTTTGGTCCTTTATTTGCTTCAAACTTGTATCCCTATTCAGTTCTTCCCTGAACTGCTCTGTCTCTTCTTGACTAGAGACCATTTGATACAAGTTGTTTCTTTCAGCAGGCTTGCTAGGGGTTGCTATGGTGACCTTAGGCTCGATAACAGATTCCACCCTGTTTTCTTCAGCCTGTGTTAACATGGCTTCTGCTTCTTTGCCAAGTTGCTGTCTGGTCACCACATATATTTTCCCTTGTGCCCCCATAACATCTCTTCCCAGTATCACCGGTTCTTGTTGTTGGGCATTAATACCCACTTTATATTCTCCCTCTCGGCCTCTCCACTGCATTTTCACTAGGGCCATGGGTAAGCTTTCTGGTTGTCCCCTCACTCCTTGGATAGTCACCGTTTCCTGAGGTAACATTTCCTCAGATTTTATTAAATCTGGCCTCAGTAACGTCTGAGCGGCACCAGTATCAAGCAATGCCCAATAATTTGCCCCTTGAACACACACTTCTTCTCTTAGACTCGAATCCAAGTCTTTCACTTCTGTCCAGTTTATCTGGCAGAACTGAACCTTTTTCGTTGTTAGCTCTTTTGGTTCTGTTTTTACTGCCCTTGCCTGAGCAGGATTACTAATGGGGTTGGCAACCTCACATTGAAAACGTAGGTGCCCCGGTCTACCACATTTATAGCATAATTTCGCCTCCATTTTAGGGTACACAGATCCACTCTGGGGTGTCCTGTGCCCTTCAGATTTTACTGGAGGACTCACTCGCTGTGGCACCACATCCTTTTTGCCGCCATTATATGGTCTGGGTTTAAACTCTCTTGATGTTTTCCCCACCCAGCCAGTTCTATTGGAGGCAAAGTGATCTGCCATCTCTGCGGCCTCCTGCACCGATGTAGGGGAACAGTCTTTGACAAGGAGCCTTATTTCTGGTGGTAACTGATGGAATAATTGATCCAGTATCATGAGGCTTTTCACCTCTTCCACTGACTGAGCTTTGGCACTACTCATCCACTTTCCAAATATATCCATCAACTTTGCTCCCAGTTCAACAAAAGACCTCCCTGCTTGGATCTGACAGTTTCGGAATAACTTTCTTTTTTTTTTTTTCAATAATTTTTATTCAGATTTTCATAAAACATACAAGACAAAATCATAAAACATTCAAAGACAAAAAACAAAATCAAAAATAGTTAAACAAAAAGAAAAAAAGGAAAAAAAAAACAAAAATAAAAAATAAAGAGTAAAATATTGACTTCCCATTTGTCAAAGATCAAATCAGTTATAAGTCTATAATATATAACAATCCTGTCTCTTAAGTCATATTATAAAATCACTTTCCTCCAGTAGTTATCTTACTTAATCATCAAATCTCATAAACATTACTTTATTCTTTCCACAAAAAGTCAAAGAGAGGTTTCAATTCTTTAAGAAATATATCTATCAATTTTTTTTTCCAGATAAGCATATCGATTAATCCATCTCATTACTAATTATGATAATCTTATTGTCATAACCATAGTCAAAATAAACATTTCAATTAATCCATCACATCAGAATCTGTTAGGTTCAGTAATTTCAGTAGCCATTGTTCTATTATCTCTAGTAATTCCATTTTCCATCTTCCATCTTCAGTAGTCTTGTTAAGTCCAGTAATTTCAATATCCAATCTTCCATTATCAGTATTCCATAATAATCTTGCTGTCAAAGCCATAGTCATATAGTAAGAGTCTGATGGGAATTACCTCTATCCCAAATATTTTCTTGCCATCCATTCTGAATAGGTTGCTGAAATACTGCTGTAAAATCATATCTCTGTTCTTTTTTTCAAAATACACTGGGTCATCTCTTAAAAGTTTTTCCATTGTCACATGGCTGCAGTTAAGTCCATAGATTTTCTCTATATTGGGCTCCATCACATCATTCCAGTCCAGAAGATAGTCCATGCCATTGATAACTTTATCTCTAGAATCTTCATTAATTTCTTCAGAGATAACATTGAGTTCCAAACAATAGATTTTATTTCTAAAGTCCATAGACTCCAAATCTTGTTCCTGTTCCACGTTTGTTCCAATCTCCGGGATCTCCTCTCTCACAGGGACCCCTATTCCAGTCTCCAGGGTCTCCTCTCTCACAGGGACCCCTGTTCCAATCTCCGGGGTCTCCTCTCTCACAGGGACCCCTTCCAGGGTCACCTCTCTCACAGGGACCCTTATATCTTTAATCTCCTGCTTCATTTTACTCAATTCAATTTTCATTATCTCAATCTCATCCATTATTTTCTGAAACATAGTTATTTCCAGATTCTCAGCCACTTTCTTAATTGCCATTTTAAAAGAAAAATATAGGAAAACCACTTCTTATTTCAGCAACAATTGGGTTAATACTCCAAACTTGGTGACATCACAGTATAAACAGAGCAGACAGCCTTATCTCTCCAATAGTTAAGTAAACAAAATGCAGTTCCCAGGATCGAAACAATTAATGGCAATCGTCAAGAAACAGATTCGTCAAAATAAAATAGACCAAAAAGAGAGTAGTCTCAAAACAGTATAATATTTTTCAAAATAAAAATCTGGAATAGAAATCCCTCTTCTGTGTATATCTTTAGAATGCAAATCCAGGACAGCTTTTTGCAACAAAAACAGAGATAAGCTATTAATTAGTGAGTAGCAGAGAGAAGTTATGGCTCCCCAGTGAGATGTCAAAAACCGATCAATCTGGCAAATCTCTTTTAAACAGCAACAATTTAAGTCAAGTAAAAGAAAAATATAGAAAGAAGGGTGCTTGCCTGTTAGTGCGTTCTCTCTTAGAAGATAAGATGAACGTTCGCTTTATCAGATAGAGCTTGTTGTTGAAAATCCGTCCCACCTTCGTCGGCTGGACCTCGTCCCATAAATTAATGAGATCTGGTCGTCCCAACAAAAATAGGCTTTGAGGTTAATCTCTTCGTTTCTCCCTACCCGGGAGAAGTTTAATCAGTCAAAAAAAATAACTTTCTAAAATAGTCAGGTCCCAGTCTGAATCTTTTGTATACTGCCTCTTTAAACTTGGCATATGTGACGGGCTTGTCTGAGGGGAAATATTGGTATACCTCAGCCAATTCCCCTTTGATCAGGTTTGATAAATATTGCATATATTTATCCTCTGGTAGCCCCCACAATTGAGCTGCCTTTTCAAAAGTGCTGAGGTAAATCTGTGGATCTTGTCCAGGCTCAAACACTGCAAAGTCTTTTGGTGTAACCTTTATCTTTGTTTCATTTCTGTCCTTTCTTGTTTCATCAGAAAGGAACTTCTCTCTTTCAAATTTTAACTTTTCCACCTGTAATTCAGCATCCACTCTCATTCTCTCAAATTCCAACTCCCTCTGCTTATCTTTTTCCTCACGTTCCCATTTTAACTTCTCTCTCAAATACTCTATGTAAGCGGGATTGCTTAAGTATCCTTCTGGGGTCTCTTCCCTGACAGGTTGTTTTTGCTGGACAGTTGTAAATCCTATTAGTGCTACCCTCAATTCATCTACCCCTTTACCCTCGTGAGGTAAATTGAATGTTATGCACTTCTCCACCAGCTCCTCTCTTTTCATCTTTATGTATTCAGCCATGATGTTGGAGTTCACTCCCTCTTTGCCACACACTCTTTGCCAGTCACTCTCACAAGTAATCTTTATTTGTTATTTCTGTTTTCCACACCACTGTTAGGGATTCTCTAGTATTCGTATCTGGACTCTCTTGTCAACACCTGTGTTCGTATTCTCTGTTGTTCGTATCCCACCGCTACTGCCACCACATGTGACGCCCTTCCCTGGCTCTCCCTGTCAGGTTCCTACCTGCTCGTGGCTACTGCCTGTCACTAGGTACCACCAGAGACTCCACCAGTCCGGACTGTCCTTTTATATGGTTTCTCTCTCCGCTCTAGCACAGACCTCACCAGATCCCCCTGCTAGGCAGCACCACCAGTCACGTCCTATAACCAGTATTCCCAGAGACTCTGCCTGAGTCTCTCTCAATCAGGTTACCTCTGTGACTGCGTGCTTAAGCTGTCCCAATCCCTTTGATCTATATAGAATGCATATAATTCTGGTTTGCTCTGGATACTTGTGGTGTTATATTCTTCCCTTCACCGCTGCCACCAATTGTTACAGTTTCCCTTCAGCCTTGGTAAGTACCTTGCCCTCCCCTCTGGTCTGTATATTCCCCAGCCAAGGATCAGGCCTCCGGTAAACCAAAATAGTGTTTATTAAATATTAGAAATAACAAGATTACTTTATAAAGGCACATAAGCATATGGTTTCATCTATTCCTGTGATACTTGTCTTAGTATTAATCCGAACTCCACACTCTCCCCACATCCACCAACTCTCCACACAATCTCCTCTCAAAAACCCCACCAAACACCTCTCAAACAACCCACTAACGTCCACCCTTCTCTTTCATTCCACTTACCACATATCTTCTATACAAACAGCACTTACCATATATACATTAATACAGGAACATCACACCCCTCTTCTTGCAAAACTATTTACTGAGCTTAACGAATCTGGTCACTTCCCGACAACATAGCGAGAAGCAATAGTCATTCCCATTCATAAAAAAGGAGACAGAGATGATCCCTCTAATTATCGCCCCATCAGCCTCTTATCAGTTATTGGTAAATTATATGCTTCATATTTGAAAACAAAACTCCAGTCTTGGATGGAGGAACAAAATATCTTAGGCAAGGAACAAACAGGATTTAGAAAAGGGACCTCTGTCTTGGAACATTGCCTCCTTTTACACCATCTTGCAGAAAAGTATGGAAAGCATAAGGGAAATGGATTATATGTCGCCTTTATTGATTTAAAGGCTGCATTTGATTCTATTCCACGTGATATTTTATGGACTAAATTATCAAAATCCACAATAGATAAAAGACTCCTATTTTTGATGTACCATTTGCACCAACACACATCCCTTCGGGTGCGTTGTGGGAAAGACGGCGGGTTAACTAAATCCATCCCTACGTTCACAGGGGTGAGACAGGGTTGCATATTAGCCCCTCTTCTCTTTAATTTATTTTTAAATGATCTGAACGAACGTTGCCTTTCCCACGACCATCATACTCCCAAGCTTGCTGGTGAAAGCTGCCCCTTATTGCTATATGCTGACGACGCGGTGCTCCTCTCATTATCGAAGGTTGGACTCAAACGCACACTAAGGGCGTTCATAGCTTATTGTATAGAGGACCAGTTATCAATTAACTTTGACAAAACTAAAATCCTAGTATTCTCCAAACGAATAAACACCCCAGTTTGGATAATCAACGGACATCCAATCGAACAAGTATCTCAATATAAATATCTCAGGATTATTTTCCACTCTTCGCTGAATTGGTCTTCCCATAGAAGATCGGTGATAATGAGCGCTAGGATCTCCTTAAAGAACTTGCTCCGATACTTCTATTATAAAGGGGGACAATATATTCCGGCGTTGACCCAGATATTTAAGAAAAAAATCATTCCCCAAATTTTATTCGGAATCCCAATATGGATCCACTCAATGGATACATCAGTTGAAGCTGTTCTTTCCGTTTTTTTGCGTCGCTTGTTAGGAGTGCCTAGGTGCGTTCCTTCAGCGGCGCTTAGATTAGAATGTGGGTTTATCTCGATGGAATGTCAGGCTTGGTTGACGACTGTTAACTTTTGGGTTAAAATATCATCCAATACTTCTTCCGGACTAATATCCTTATTCTGGAAAGATTTGGCCTTCTAGTTGGAATAATAAACTGGAAACAAAACTGTTGCAAATGGGTCTTTCCAAAGAATATTTAGCATCTCAATCTCCAAGTGATGCCCTAGCTATTATTCGTTCTAGATTTAAGGATATTGATCACCAGACCTCAATTAGCAGGGCTTCCAAAATATGCTCCCCTTTGCACTTGAAATTAAACTTTGTACTTGGAAAATCAAATTCCTATCTAGATTTGCTTACTATCCCTAAACTATGCTCAGCCTTTTCTAAGGCCAGGTTCAACTCCCTAAACTCTGCGGTAATGGAAGGGAGATTTAGGGGGGTTCCATACGAACTTCGAGTTTGCCCGTGTGGTGCTGGTAGCATAGAAACTCTTCAACATACTTTTCTTTATTGTACTCTCAGATCCGCATGAAGTTTCTTGGTCCAATATTGGAGAAACTGAGCCATAATACGCCCGAAGCTATTGTTGCTCACTTGCTTTCTGGATTGGATAAAGAAACTACCATCCAAGTAGCCAAATTTGTACAGGTGGCCCAGCAGAAGCGTATTTCTATTAATACTCCTTCATAACCGTATAGCCAGACCTGTGCTTATGCTGCGCTTTTGTACTAAGCCATATTGTATACTGTATATTGTACCCTTGGTTTTTTATTGTATTTTGCATTTTTTTGTTTCTCTTGTGGGTCTATGACCGTAAATAAATAAACAAACAAATAAAAAAAATAAACAATTAGAAATGGACATTTAAGAAGATGCTTTTTATTTTTCAGGCATGTTTAACTCTTTCCAGTGGATGCTTTACTCGTGAAGCTCTACAACCAACAGATTTTTGGATGGTGCAAAACATCAAGTGGTATTCTAAAGCCTGAAATACGTCTTAACATGATGCCTTCTGAACTACATGTACAGCGCACATGCAAAACTTGCATTACTAGTAGATACAAATGTCATTTAAAGCATGTGGCTTGCACAGAGCAATGTAAATGTGGAGAACAATGAAAAACATTGTGGTTGAGGAGATAAAAAGCAGGAACTATTATCACACTTGTATTCACTCTACTCTGATAATAACTTATAAGTAAAAAAAGTTGAGTGTTTACATACACCAAATGTATACCTTTGTTTCAATAGCACTGAAAAATTCATGTTGTGCGCTTTACTATTTCATAGTGATCATAAATCTTTCACAAAATTATGTTCAATATTTACCATTTTTATTTAATAAATAACATGAAACCTGTTTACTGTAAAATCTAACATTCTTAACAATTTAAAAACCTCATAAAATTCCTTGACCCCAAAAATAGACACCAGAATGTTGCAGGAGTCATAGTAGGTGCATTTAAAATTGGCGGCAGCCACTTTGAAAGACGGCATCTAGAAAATCTGTTCCAGACTATGGCGATGTCTACCCAAGTTTTTCCTGGTTCTCTCATATGTATGTGCTAGGTGGTTTTGTTGGTCAGACAGATCAGAACAGAAATTTTTATGGGACTTCATTACAGATCTAATTGGGGCAAGACACAGCCTCCTGCTTGTGCCAGGTATATGCTGAGATCAACACTGACTCACACAACGTCCTGGCTCCCTACCAAAGACACAGACTGAGGACTTGGAGACAGGATTTTTCTGCATGAAGCTTTATTCCAGAAATTGATACACAGTATCACACTCTATGCTTGAATCAGGATACAAAACTGGAGCAAACGAAGCATGTCTCAGGATATGACACAGGAATTGACTAGGTATATCGCAGGAACATAGTAGGCATGTGGAGGCAGCAACAAATGAGTTCTCTCAACAAATCTAAACAGGCTTCACTACACCTTATATCAGAGAGAAGGCGGGCTATTACTTCTATGGGTTAATTTTGGCTTTTTCTCATAAGTGCTGCACAGTGGGAGGTTTTTCTAGGAACAGAATGAAACTGGTCTAATTTTTTTCTCCAGCCTTCTTGACCTTGAATATATGGCTATCTCTGACTCTGAACAAGTTGTTTTCACTATGATCGCTCTGGCAGAATCCCAACCATTCGTTATAATCTATCTGTTCAACAGCTAGGTTGGGGCTGGGTGCCAGTGAAAAGTCATCACTGGCTGGTTCAGGTGTGGTGGTGGTTTCTGGCTTTTCTCAACAGTTCCATTGGCAAGCCAAGAGGCTTCTGGAGGCATTTCCTCCATATCTTCTTCATTCCTTTCATCAGTACTGGCAACCCCCTCAACATCTGTACCCCACACTTCAACTTCCCAATCTTGCCAACGGTTCCCCTTGCGGCCCATGACACACAATAGGAGCATCCCTGGCAACAACAGTATTATTGTTCAGAGCAAGGCTAAATTGCATATATACTATTGGGGCATGCACAGAGCAACAGCTGAACCGAGCTTCTTGATAACACCCTCATCAGAAGAAAACAGTTTTCCCCCCTCATGCTTATCTGACAGCCATATAGCTTCTCAGCTGAGTGTTAAAGATCATAATCAAGCTACTCTAAAGAACTATAGATAGGGTGGTAAGAAGTCAGTGTAGACAAAATCCAAAGAAACAAGCTGCAAGACAACGTTAGACTTTCCTTTCTCACAATCCCTCCCTCACCACATGGCAAACTAAACTCTCAAAAGTCTCAAAGCACTGTTTTCTGACATGGTGTCAGCTCTTCAGAAAAAGTGCAGCCCCCCAATTGACCAGTGCAAGCTCTTAAGCAACTCCATGGATCCTTCCTAAGCCTCCATGTGCATACACACCCCAACTTACGTGCAGGTAAGACAACATTTAGTTTCATAGCAAGGCTCCTGTGACAGCAGCGATTAGCACTGTAGCTGAACTGGAACCAAGGACACCAAAGAAAGCTTTGAAGATGGCAAAATGCATCACTTAACAAAACGTCTCAATTCAAGATGTTCAGAAAACATATTTTGGGCTTTTAAACACTTTGGAAAAGGACTGTTTAAGTTAAAATCCACAAAACAGCTCCCAGAGCCCTCACACGTTGCAGTTTTCTACCTTACACACTCCGCAAAACGAAAAAACCGCACAGAATTATCACTTATTACATATACATAAGGACAACAGTTTTCTTTCTTTCTTTTGCTGTGGTAACAAAAACGAGCTTTTGTAAAACATGAGATGGCTGACTTGTCCATTTATATAAATTCATTTGCAGTGCACCTTTAATGTTACCTGTGTACATTAGCACTAATATTTAACTAATTAATCCTTCAATATATCTGTTTCAGCTAGCTTATGACTAACTTGGTAATGGTTCTGAAATTCTTAATTTTTAAAACGTCTTGTCATGTCTACATTAGATCATAGATCTATTAGGGGACATCTTCCATCTTTCTCTTACATGCTCAAAAAATAAACTATGAGACTTACGTAACATAGTGGCTCTCAGGGTTCATACACTATACTATACTTTTGTATACTATGTGCTCTGCAAAAAATTAATAATACTACCCTCAGAGCCAGTAGTGGAGTGGCAAATTTAGAAATGCAGGGTTCCTTTGTGATAGTCACACCACGTCCCCTCACAGCTACACACCCACATTCACTGTCTCTTCTGCAATTACAGAATTAGAGAACCAGAATAAAACTACTGTGTGCATAGGCTCTCGCTCCAGTCTCTCTCTCTGGGGGCTAAATGTTGCCAGAAACCTTTTGATTTGAATAATTCTGAAATGAAGCCAAGTGTGGGATTAAGATTTGGGAGACCAAGGCACTTTGCCATGAAATTCACACTAACACTAGAAACGAATCAGCGTGAAAGGGAAGTCATGTGTTAGCTACTGAGAAGAGCCTTCTCAGTGACCAACTTCCTTTTACTCTGATTGGCTACAACCAACACGAAAACACAAAAGAAGCACGTTGTTAGCCAAGTGGGAAGATGCTTCCCAGTGGCTAACATGTGCCCCTTCCATGCTGATTGGCATATACACAGGGGCCCTGCTGGGACGCTGCTCTCGAAAAAGAATGGCGTTACAACCCCACGTGACCCTCAACAACTACACCCCTACTCACAGCATAATCACTTATTGCAGCAAACGCGAACCTTCCCACCACCATCAAGGGGTACAAAAATGGTAAAGGGCACAGCAGCCCTAAACGAAACCCTTGTATAGGTCAACTCCATTAAACTAGTCACATTTCAATACAGTACAGTACTGCAAGCATTCCTGAAGCTCAATGAAAACACACACAATTATACCAAACATTTTAACAACAGCTAGAGCTTTTACTTTATTTACCCAGTGCCAGAAGTTTAGGACAGCTTACAAGGAACACTTCAAACCGTAAGCGAACTAAGTTAACCCTCTGAGCAAGCACCCGTTAAAACCATACAAGCAACATCGTTATTCCACCCTCTTAACCGGGACTCCACAGACCCACTTTAAGAAAAGTAGAAACGCACACCCGTTCCCCACAGAGAAAGAAAGAGGGTTATTAAAGTGAATTAAGTCATTTTGAATGCATACCTGGTCCTACCGGATAGCAGCCTCTTTTGAACGCGAGCTACACCCCCGCAGCTGACTGCGCCAAGTTGAGAGAGGAGATGGGAAGAAGTGAGCGGGTAGGAAAGGCGAAGCGCCGGGCAAGAGGACCAACAGCAGCTGCTGCTTCGCCGGCCACTCCTGACAACACCAGAAAAACTCGCCGACGGCACCGCGCCTCAGCTTTATAGCAGCCCGCGGGAGAGGGCGGGAGAAAGGAGCCTCCAACGAGGGAGCGAGCGAGGATAGGGGAGGAGGGAGAAAACTCGGCACCCCTTTCTGCCGCCCGGTTTACAGGAAGCCAGGCGGTTAGGGGTGGCGGAGAAGGGGCGGCGACGGAAAAGGGCCTCTTTTCGAACAGCGCCAGCCCTTTTGTCGCAGTTGACAACGGGACTTTTCCCTCATCTGTACCAGCGCCGTCTCCAACCTACCGTGGTCTCCACCGCTTCTTCGCTAGCCCACACCAACCTCTCTGGCAGCCTTCAGCCAGGCTCAGCCCAGTAACAGCGGGCCCAGTAACAGCGGGCACAATGCCCCACCCCCTTCCGCCTCAATCACCACCTTCGCCTGATGGGGGGAAAATGCGCCACCGGAGCTTGTCGGCGCAGGCGCGAGCTCCTCCCACACCCGCTTTAATAATCTCCCTTCGGTTCTCTCTACCGCCCCCGCCCCCATTTTCATCGCTGCTTCCCGATGCACTTTGGGAATTGTGGTACAGATGAGGGAAAAGTCCCGTTGTCAACTGCGACAAAAGGGCTGGTGAAAAACTATGCTACCCAGGACGCCGCGCGGCGCCGAGTCTCCGTTTCCATAGATCTGGGGAGAGAATTACATCAGTGTTTCTGAGAGAGGGCTAATGGCGCTAGAAAGTAGGCGGGCTTTGTAGTTTTGAAGCCAATAGCGGGCAGGTAAGGCAGAGAGACGGTGGGCCTTCAGTGCGGAGCCGCTTCTGTCGCCGTTGCCACCGAAGTTCGAACGGGAAGGACTGGCCCTTGCCTGCCTTCAGAGCCAGGCCAGAGATTGCTTTATAAACCGCCGACACCATCTCCCTAGAAAGGTCTGTTTGAGCTGAGACCGGGGTGATGGTCCAAGAGCCTCTGGAGGGCGAGGAGATTAAAAGATTTTTCTTTACCGAATGCCCCCTTTACGGACGAGATGCAGCTGTTGCTGGAACTCGTGCTGCGCTGAAGGTCCTGCAGGAATCTCCCTTGCCGCACACTCGGAGAGCGGACCACGGTGAAAACCGTGGCAGCTCAGTGCATTGCATTGCTGGTTGGTGCCCATTGGCACTGATAGGGGCAGAAGGCAGAGAGCCCGAAAAAGTGGAGCCTGGGCCAACTAATTTGAACTTGAAAACTAAGGAAGAAGTCTACAGCCAGTACCACCCCCTGGACTGGTCTGTAAGAAGGCAGGCAGTGTAGGGGCTTGCAGAGAGAGGTTAGTTGGGCAGCGCCCCAAGTGGCGTAATGGAGCAGAGTATACAGTACAGTACTCACTTTTTAAGTTTCAGATCAAGCTCACACTCTTTCGGATTTTTATACTGCTGCCAGAGTTCATGATGCAGGTAAACCACTTATGGGGCAGGGGTGGGCAGCCGTTTTTCTCTTTCCTTGCAGCCAACTTCAACAGGTGATCTCTCTTCTCTCGTCCTACGCCATGGAGGTGCAGTGATGTGGTAACCTCCAAGTTAGATTACTGCAATGCTCTACATGGGGCTGCCTTTGAAGGTTCAGAAACTGCAGCTTGTGCAAAATGCAGCAGCCAGATTGATAACAGGGACCAGACGGTTCGAACATATAAAACCGATTCTGGCCTGCTTGCATTGGCTGCCTGTATGTTTCTGAGCTCGATTCAAGGTGCTGGTTTTAACCTATAAAGCCTTACACGGCTTAGGACCATAATACCTGATGGAACGCCTCTCCCGACACGAACCCACCTGTACACTACGCTCCACTTCAAACGCCCTCCTCCATGTGCCTACTACGAGGGAAGCTCTGAGGCTGGCAACAAGGGCAAGGGCCTTCTCTGTGGTGGCCCCCAAATTATGTAATGATCTGCTTGACGAGGTGTGCCTGGCACCAACACTGTTATCTTTTCGGCACCAGGTCAAGACTTCCCTCTTCTCCCAGGCATTTTAGCATGTTTTTTAATTATTATTATTTTTTAAATGTGTTTTTTAAATTTGTGTATTTGTTTTTAATGTTTTTAATTGTTGTAAACCACCCAGAGAGCTTCGGCTGTGGGGCAGTATGTAAATGCAATAAATAATAATAATGTAGGACGCTGAACAGTTGCATTTCTGCCTTAGCATTGTTAAAGGCACAGGAGCCTTACCAGAAAGATAGAATCATAGTAGAGTTGAAAGGTGCCTATAAGGCCAACAAGTCCAACCCCCTGCTCAATGCAGGAATCCAGATCAAAGCATACCTGACAGGTGGTTGTGCAGCTGCCTCTTGAATGTCTTCAATGTTTGAGAGCCCACCACCTCCCTAGGTAATTGGTACCATTGTCGTACTGCTGTAACAGTTAAGTTTTCCCTGATGTTCAGACAAAATATGGCTTTCTGTAACCTGAGCCTATTATTCTGTGTCCTGCTATATCTCCCCTCAGTCTTCTCTTCACCAGGCTAAACATGCCCATTTCTTTCAGACTCTCCTAATAGGGCTTTGATTCCAGTCCCCTGATCATCCTT
This sequence comes from Rhineura floridana, assembly GCF_030035675.1. Taxonomy (NCBI): domain Eukaryota; kingdom Metazoa; phylum Chordata; class Lepidosauria; order Squamata; family Rhineuridae; genus Rhineura; species Rhineura floridana. The sequence goes on along the minus strand of NC_084483.1, from coordinate 136,606,594 downwards.
GTTGCCCTCCTCTGAATCAGTTCCAGTTTATCTGCATTCTTCCTAAAGTGCCATGGTCCAATACTGGACACAGTACTCAGATGAGGCCTAACCAGTGCCGAATAGAGGGAAACTAATACTTCACACAATTTGGAAACTATACTTCTGTTAATATAACCTAAAACAGTACTTGCCTTTTCTGCAGCCACATCACAGTTAGTTGTTATTCAGCTTGTGATCAGCAACAATCCAAAGATCCTTCTCACACATAGTATTGCTGAGCCATCTTATAACTGCACATCTGGCTTATTTTTCCTAGGTGTAGAACTTTGCACTTATACTTGTTAAATTTCATTGTTGTTTTCAGTCCAATGCTCCAGCCTGTCAAGATCCCTTTGAATTTTGTTTGTCTTCCAGGGTATTAGCTATCCCTCCCAATATTGTATCATCTTCAAATCTTATAAGCATTCCCAAGTCATTAATAAAATGTTACAGTAACAACTGTAACAGCAAACAATTATGCAGATGATCATACAGAAGCAAAACACAAAACATTAGTCTAAGCGGATATCAATGTTCTGGGTACTTCAGTGTGCATGGAATAGAGCAGCAAGGGAATGGAGCTCCTGTTGCATCACTACTAGGGCTAAAATAATAGCACCATAGCAGGTATGAAGATGACAAGACACTTCTTTAAAAAACTGATTTCAAATATGCAGCAAACCAAGAACTTTGGAAAAACCTTTAAAGGGTTTTTGTGCATTATACTATAGTCAGCATGGATTTTTCACCTTCCACAATGTTAAATTGAAAATACCACCCATGCCATTCTGATGCTTCCCATATGCTCATTTCAAAACAAAACCTTATAAAACGTATAGTCCTGAAACTCCTGCTTAACAACCCTCTAAATTTTCATGATACACAAAACAGAGAGAATCGAGAGTTCAAATTGTAAAGAGAGGGGAAAAACAGACCCCTTTTGGACTTTTTGGTCAGAGTTCTCATAATGTTGAAATTAATTAAAAATCAGCCATGTTCACAAAGTACCTGTAATCCTATTACTGACCTTGCCCCATACTCTGACCTTCATCTTCTGCAGTTTAAAAGTTAAAAAAATGCCTGGCTGATTTGTAATTAATTTAAGAAATTTTGCATTGAAGTCTACCATAACGTCGGGCATGCTCAGTAAGAACCATCAGTGTTCAAGTCAGACTCAGAGCTGCTGGGCTTGCCTAACCAGAGGGCCACACCCACACCAGCCGTTTATTTCACTTTAGACAGTCATGGCTTCCTCCAAAGAATCCTGGGAAGTGTAGTTTGTGGAGGGTGATGAGAGGAGACTCCTACTCCCAACAGCTCCGGTGGCCAAAGTGATTTAACAGTCAGCCGCTCTGATTGAAGCTCTGTGAGGGGAATGGGGCATCTCCAAGCAACTCTCAGCACACTTCACTAACTACACTTCCCTGGATTCTTTGGAAGAAGCCAAGGCTGTCTAAAGTAAAATAAAGGTCTGGTGTGGATATGGCCAGGGACAGCTTTTAAATTTGGGTGGGAGGCTACATGTGCCTACTGTAGAATAAAAAAGTGGGGGAAACCCTGAAAAAAATGATACTGTTCATGTTTTCCTTTTGGAAATGAAATGAGCTTCCCCTCTGCCCAGTGTCCACCCACCCAATCTCCCCCCTCCCCTTCCTGCTCTCCTCCTCCCCTTCCTGCCGTTACCAAATTCTTCCAAACTACATAGGAATTGTTTGCATTTTTACAAATTTGTAGGGTAGTACAGTATGTCAGAGAGGAGGTCAAGTCTCCTGCTCCCCTGGTGCATTCACTATAGCTGCCCAATTTCCCTGCTTTTTAAAGTTTGATAGAAATATCTGTGGGCTATAGGTACGTTCTTAAACTGCAAGGTTTTTTTTTGCCTATTAGTGATTTTTTTAAAAATCAGAATGTTTTAGCAACAGACTTCCCCGTCTCCCATTAGAAACAAGCCGCTTACTCCTTCCTCTTCTGAGATTTTTCTTCTCTCAGACTTGAAATTAATTTTTTTCTAAAGTCACTGACATAACGGGTCTTTAATAATTGCAGTCTAGACTCCTATGGAACCCATGTATTACGCATGTTTACCTGCATCTGTGCCAGAGGTGTTCAGATACGCCATTCCAGATATTGGGATGGGGAGGCATCATAGTGGTTTTCAGCCAGTCAGAGGTGTGAGAGATATCTAATGGACACAAAGAGAAGGGCTACTTCTTCCCTAAGTGGTTTGCAGGTCAGGGCAGCTGCATGCCATTGATATTCCATGTGTGTATCAATTTAGTACTACAAGATGGGATGCGTTAGAAAATTCACCACTGAACAAACAGCTCTCTAGTGGTTCTGGACTGCACTTGTGAAGATGGAACATAAACAAATTAAACTAAACTTCCATTCTCCCCTATGAAGCAGGTGAGAAAGGATGGCAGCAGTAAGCAGAAGTGGATTTTTATACTTACTTTCTATCCCCCCCCATCTGCAATCCTTGGGGCTTCTGTTCGCATGTCTATTTAAAGGTACACAATTGCCATCTCCTGCAACCTTACGCAAACGCGACTGAAAGATCTTGGTCCCTTACAGGGCCAGTTTATAGAGGACTGCAGATGGGACAAAAATTACTTAAATAGAAGTAAACAGGAAGAGAGGGATATTGATATTGCATGGCTACATTGTCTGTTCTCCCACAGAATATATGGTCCTTGTGCTTCAGCAAAACTGATGACTAGCTGAGCTGGGATAGGTTGCTATTACCCATTATGGTTAGGCCCTGGATTGATTTACCTACTTCCTGCACCCAGTTTGACAACACATGTCCATTTTAAAGCATATATTAATCCATTGCCCAAAGGCTAAGGGAAAGGAAATATAAACGAGTATAATACAAGCCAGGACAAAGCAAACTGGATAAAACCCAACATTAATAAACCAATTAAGTCAGAAATTCATGTTCTTTTGTAATAATTTCTGGAAATGTGTCTTGTAGTCAGAATTAAAATAAACCCACAATCAAAAGGGATTATAAAGTTCCAGAGTAAGAGTTAACAGCTTTATTTTAATAGAATTTCTAGCAATATTGCATAAGCAGCTGAAAACTCCAAAACTTATTCAGGGCACATATAAAACACTCACCCCTTAATGTATGCTTGAGAGCAGTTCCTATGCAGCGGTGATAGAAATATCATAGTTTCCTTGAGTATTTCAAAATTGTTTCTTGCAAATGTAATTGCCAATTGTGTCAATTCTCATTGTCCCTGAACATTTTGCTTAAATATTCAAGCAATGCTGTAAGCCCAGGGTTCCCCTCAAGTGATTCAATTTGTTTATAAGCTTCAGACTCTAGTTCTTTTAATGTATTCCGTGTATATTCAAAGGAGCCCACATTCTCAAGGTAATGTACACAGTATTTTTTTATATCCACATTTTCAGTCCTTTGTCGCAGAATATTCTGCACTTGTGTGCTTTCTGGCCTAGACCATATGGCGTGGATAGTTGGGAAAGAGAATTTCCCTTCAGTTAGGTCTTCACAAAAACTTTTGTTCTCGCTATATTCTTTGGAGTGCAAGTTTGCATAGTCATCCCTAATTTGAAAGAAGAGCCCAAGTGTGTTAAGGAGTGGTTTCAAATCTTTTTTACAACTAGAGAACAATTGCATGAGGCCCACGGCTAGTCCAAAAAGGCCACCTGTCTTTTGCAAAACCATGGCTTTATACTCTGCTTCTGTTGGACAGGTGTAAGTATCTCTCCAATAAATATCCAGCCCTTGGCCCTTATGAAGTTCCAGAAGTTGGCGGGTGAACACTTTTACAGCATCAGGATGATCAAGTGTTAGAACTTTTTCCAAGCCAAGGAAATACACAAAGTTTGCACAATTTATTACAGATGGTATTCCATAGATGCTATGGGCCACTGGAAACCCTCGTCGTAGTTTTGAATTGTCTTCTATGTCATCTATAAGCAAACTTGCATTGTGCAACATTTCGGTCACTTCAATGATAACCTAATAAAAAGAAAAGAAAAGAATCACGTTCTACTTGCTGCTTTTACAATAATTCACTAGCGTTTTTACTTTCCCATATGCTGTTGGGAGATCTTAACTTCTGATCCCAATGTATCAATATTATTCTCTACACTTCTCATACTTGTCATTCCAATTCTTTTAAGGCTGATATACTGTATGCATAATTGCCAATACCAATGAAAGCATGTGTTCCCCTCAGTGCTCCTGTGTGCCTAAAAATCATGTGGACGCTTTATGGCTCCCCACCTGGGGACACCAGTGTACCCAGTGACCAAACAGTGCCTGCCAGGCTCTCCACTCCTGAATGCCCCATTATTCTTCTCCTGAATGCCCCAGTTTCTTCTCTCTTTAGCCATTGTCTGCTCTCTAACCATTCTGATTGGCTGACACAGGAGATGAGACCAGTTCTAATTGGATGTTTCCAGCGAGTGTGACAACTCTAAGGAGATAAGTGGCTGTGCCTTGGAGGAAGATGGTACATGGGGAGGGATGAGAGATGTATGGGTAAATACTGGGAAAATAAAAGTGTGCATCAGTGATGATGGAGGGATGGAGGAAGATTAGCAATCATCTTGATGTGCATGTGCCAGAGGGCTAAAAGAAGGGTTAAGTTCTCATTAATACTGATGTTTGAAAAATATAAGATAAAGGACTGGAAAGATAAAATCTACCTTAACATAAACACACACAATGCTCAAAAAGGAGGTAAGGTGCACATATAAAAAACAAAAGGAAGTATAATAAACATTTAATGCACATATATTATAGAACCAACATGAAATCACAACTGCAGTTGTTGCCACCACTCACCATATGCTCAGAGGCACATTGGCAATTTTCCCCCAGCTACACAGGAAATGGACTGGACTGTGAAAGACCAACCCAAATTTCATTTGCATCTTTACAAAATTGTAGGGCAGTACAATATCTCAGAGAGGAGCCCAGGTCTCCTGCTCCCCTGGTACATTCACTATAACTGCCCAATTTCCCGGCTTTTTAAAGTTTGATAGAAATACCTGTTGGCTATAGGTACGTTCTTAAACCGCAAGGGTTTTTTGCCTATTAGTGAATAAATATATTCACTACTGGGCCTAAAGATGCAGCTCAGCTGTGGAATTTATTCCTCCAGCCATGAAGCATGTAACATACCTCAGCTGGAATTGTCAACAATTTACATTAACCCTTGATAGTCCACCAGAAGCACTTCACAATAAAGACAGTAACATGATAATTAATAGCACCTATGAACTCAGTAAATTTAAGAATAATAATTCAATATATACATTTCAAAAATACAAATCACAAAAATAGAACCTCATACTCTGCAAAGAACCAATGAAATAGGACCCAAAACAATTATTACATCACAGGGGTATAGTTCAGGTCTTCATTTAGTCCATCTGGTACCATAGACTTCAAATGATACATCTAGAAGAGTTCCTTTCTTTTCAGTCTTGCTTCCAGTTGTCTTTCTACTCCTGTAACTTTCTCAAGAGTCCAAAATCTTACTTCCTTTTCAGTATGTCCACAAATTATATAATGTTTTACCATAAGGGCACGTAATCTATTTTTGATAGAACTCTTATGTTCACTAATTCTCATTTTGATTTTTCTAGTTGTAATCTTATATACGTAGGAATGACAAGGGCACTGTATAGCATATACAACCCCCTTGGTGTTACCGTTGTAAAACCCTCCGAGGACATACCTCATACCTGATTGGTATAATTTATTTATTTATTTGTTTACTTATTAAACTTGTATACCGCCCCATAGCCAAAGCTCTCTGGGCAGTTTACAATAACTAAAAACAAATACAATTTAAAATACATCTTTTAAAAAACAATTTAAAACACAATAAAAAAAATTAAAACAATATAGAATGCTAAAATGCCTGGGAGAAGAGGAAAGTCTTGACCTGGCGCCAAAAAGATAGCAGTGTTGGCACCAGGCGCACCTCATCAAGCAGATCATTCCATAATTTGGGGGCCACCACTGAGAAGGCCCTCTCCCTTGTTGTCATTCTCCAAGCTTCCCTCGGAGTAGGCACCCGGAGGAGGGCCTTTGATCTTGAACGTAGTGTACGGGTGGGTTCGTATTGGGAGAGGCATTCCATCAGGTATTGTGGTCCCAAGCCGTGTAAGGCTTTAGAGGTCAACAATACCAGCACCTTGAATCGAGCTCAGAAACATACAGTCAGCCAGTGCAAGCGGGCCAGAATCAGTTTTATATGTTCTGGTCCCTGTTACCAATCCGGCCGCTGCATTTTGCACAAGCTGCACTTTCCAAACCGTCTTCAAAGGCAGCCCCACATAGAGTGCATTGCAGTAATCTAATTTAGAGGTTACCAGAGCATGGACAACTGAAGCCAGGTTATCCCTGTCCAGATAGGGACGTAGTTGGGCCACCAACCGAAGTTGGTAGAAGGCACTCCGTACCACCGAGGCTACCTGAGCCTCAAGTGACAGAGATGGTTCTAGGAGAACCCCCAAGCTACGAATCTGCTCCTTCAGGGGGAGTGCAACCCCATCCAGGACAGGTTGGACATCCACCATCCGGTCAGAAGAACCACCCACTAGCAGCATCTCAGTCTTGTCTGGATTGAGCCTCAGTTTATTAGCCCTCATCCAGTCCATTGTCGCAGCCAGGCACCGGTTCAGCACATTGACAGCCTCACCTGAAGAAGATGAAAAGGAGAAATAGAGCTGCGTGTCATCAGCATACTGATGGCAACGCACTCCAAAGCTCCAGATGACCGCACCCAACGGTTTCATGTAGATGTTGAACAGCATGGGGGACAGAACTGACCCCTGCGGAACCCCATACTGGAGAGTCCAGGGTGCCGAGCAATGCTCCCCAAGCACCACTTTCTGGAGGTAAACTGCCAAGTAGGAACGTAACCACTGCAATGCAGTCCCTCCCACTCCCAACTCAGCCAGTCTCCCCAGAAGGATACCATGGTTGATGGTATTGAAAGCCGCTGAGAGATCAAGGAGAATCAACAGAGTTACACTCCCCCTGTCTCTCTCCTGACAAAGGTCATCATACAAGGCGACCAAGGCTGTTTCTGTGCCAAATCCAGGCCTGAAACCCGACTGAAATGGATCCAGATAATCGGTCTCATCTAAGAGTGTCTGGAGCTGGCCCGCAACCACTTGTTCAAGGACCTTGCCCAGGAATGGAACATTTGCTACCGGCCTACAGTTATTAAGATTTTCTGGGTCCAGGGAGGGTTTCTTCAGGAGTGGTCTCACTACCGCCTCTTTCAGGCCGCCAGGGACAACCGCCTCTCACAGACAGGCATTAATCACCTCCCTGGCCCAGCCGGCTGTTCCATCCCTGCTAGCTTTTATTAGCCAAGAAGGGTAAGGATCAAGAACAGAAGTGGTTGCACGAACCTGTCCAAGCACCTTGCAAACTGTGAATTTGACACAATTGATACAGGTACTAACACTGATTACATGGGAAGTTTCCAGTGGCTTTGATGTAAATGCACGTTTTTCCCCATCTTTTTTGAACATTGAAAATATAAGATGCCACCTCTCCCTTAACCCTCTGACACACAGGTATGAAGGTGGTAAACAGTTGAAAAAAACTCCTGCTATTGCACTGAGATCTGGATGTGTGCCACTGGGTGTCCTGCCCATTCATTTAAATAAATATTACATTTGTTAGTCACTTTATTAAGAAGTTTTAGTAAGATTATAAAAATTAAAACCAGAAAATGTTAAATAATGTACAATACAAAATACATAAAACACTCACCCAATAACATAAGAAAAGTCCTAACCAACTTACTAGAAGATGAGCACCATTGCGGTGGCCAGCTTAGTTACCAAAGGCCTGTGAGAATAAAAGGCCTTAGCCTGGCACTGAAAAACTAATAAAGATGGCACTAGGCATTCCACAGACAGGGGGCCACCATGGAAAAGGCCTGTTCTCATGTGGCTACCCTCCACATCTCCCTCAGGTGAGACACAGAGAAGAGCTACTGATGAAGACCACAGGCTCCAGGCTGGTTGATATGAGGAGAGGTGGCCCTTGGGGTATGGCAGTCCTCAGCTGAGTAAGTCTCTGGACCATTCTCTGGCTGACTGGCTTCAGAGATCAGGCAGATGGTAACATGAGATGGGGCCTTTTCTGTGGGTAGTTCAGCTGGCTAGCACCCTCCCACAAGGAAGTCTTTAGGCACTGGGTCAAAACTTTTATTTGCCTGGGCAAATATGTGATGTCTTATTCTTCTGCTGTTATGCTGTGTTTTCTGCTGATTTTACTGATGACTTACTAAAGGCAGAGTATAAACATAATGAATAAAATATTAGGGCTTGTATACACATACAGAAGTTCAAAAGCCTGCAAACTGCTCTCAATCTTATCCTCAAAGCTGCATAGCATTATGTACAAATTTAAAGTTTTCAATCCCTTTGGTGCATTTGTACATGTAGCACAGAACACAGGATGTTGGTCCTGGCCAGAATGGGGGATCTAAATATATATATATATAAATAAATCATAGCTCTGCTTCTCCAGTACAGGAGCAAAGTTAGCAAAAAGGAGTTGATTATCTTGTATAATATGATATCACTACAATTTAAAAAAAGATGTATAGATTTACACGCACATCAATTTAACTTTAAGAATGCAACTTACTTGTAGCTTATCTTCAGGAACATTTAGCCAGTGATTAAAAGCTTGGGAGAGTTTGGTTCTTACTTGTTTTCCTGTAATTTAAAAAAGTTAAAGGCATTTTTACTTTGAGAAAGCATGAAAGTTTGTGAAATTTCCAAACTAGTATTCACCTCATAATTATACTTCACTGGGAAAGTGGTGTATGAGTTTTTTGTATGCAAGTGGTCCAAATTCAGGAAAACTTTGCTATGTAGATCAACAATGAGTACTTCCAAAGTTTATAAACAGTTATGTTTATAGTATGAGGTAGAATAGACAATATATGTTGTCTGGCCTGGTTGGAATCTTTACTTACTTCAGGTTCTTGTGAAGATATGTTTACTATGCCTCTGTGCTGGGACACATACCCTGAGATATGAGAAACCTAAGGAAGCCACACCCTGTATGCTGCTTTATATTTTCTTTATCTACTAAGCACTACCACAGTAAATCCTAACACTGTTTTAGACATGTACACTGATCACAGCATTAAGTTATTAAGGTGCGGTTATAATTTGGTATGCTTAGAGCTAAGTCTGTAGGCAGACTACCACATTTATGAAAAAAAACATTCCCTGGTGTACCATAGTCTGGGCAGCCATTTGTTCAGATCTTTACAGCTGCATCTGTTACAAGCCAGAAGAATGTAGTTAATTAGCATATTTTGTCTGCATGTTATTGATATAATCTGGACATAATCTGAGGATCGTGGCTGCCCCCCAAGCACTATGGGCTGACATTGATTTTATTTTACCAGATTATATTTCCGTAAGTTTAGCATTTATTTTAAATCAACTCAGATGTCTTTTGTTAGGTTCCAAAGTGCTCTACAGGAATTTTATATGTATACTATAGGGCTTCTGTAGCTCCCATTTCCTACTGCAGGGTGCACCCTATAGTACTTGAACAACTGTGACTGGATGTTGGGGACTCCCTGTATGGTATCCACCAGTACAGGGAACTGCTGTCACAAGAGGAAATAGATGAAATTCCAGAAGCACTTAAGCATGCATAATGTGCTACAAGATCCCACCACTTATGAATTTAGAAGTCATGAGATTTAAGGGTGAAAAAAAGGCAGATGGACTTTTTACTTGCTTCCGGGGTAGATGGATATAGATAGATCATCGAGAAAAATACCAATTTAAATAGAATTTCCCATTATTAAATTCATACATGTAATTAACAAAAATCTGAATCTGGGACAGTTCTGCCACTGGCAGGCATTCAGCTCTAAGGTAGTGGTGGAGCTGAAACAAACCACAGCACAAGATACCATAGCACATCTGTATTACTTAAACAATGCGTTTGTTAAGAGTGCGTCATGTAACAGCTGAAATTTCTCAGCATTTTGGAACTTAGGTTACATGGAAAGCCCTTAACACAACATGCAAAACCAAAATGTTTTTTGTTAATTGAATTTGATTACATTTTGAGGTTACATACTTTCTCATCAGCAAAGTTGAAGTTGAAAATGAGAAAGAAAAAGAAAGGAAGAAAGAAAATACACCATTGAGAAGGTCACAAGCAATTTATCCTATCTCTACTAATTGGCTAATTAAGTGAAATAAGGTTAGAAATAAGGAGTGCCATCTTTTTTCGTAACCAGGATCCTGTGTCTTTACTAAGGCTACCAACTATTACTGGCTGCCACTCCTCTACCTGCAACAACTGGTTCATTGGGAGTCATGTTGGTTTCCATGCTCTACAATCACCCTAGCTGATTTCTGCACATTGTATTGTGACAGATTTGCTCTGTTCAGGGTAGAAGTCGAAGCATACTGTCTATGTAGCAGGCTGTGAGCCTGGCAGTTAAGCTGCACCTTAGCTTTCCTTGAAGCAGATGCCACATCAAAGGGGAGAGAGTAAACTCCCTCTCCTTGTATTAGCACACAGGAAATTTAGGATTCAGGAACAAGTGTTCAGATAGATAAGATAGTAGATTCCTCAATATATCTGAATACATGAAAGAAATACAATAAATTGCAGCTACAGAATGACATATTAAATCTCTTAGACATGGCAAGGTATCTGGTATGCATCTGAATGTACAAAGAAATTATCAATTTAGGAATGTTTTTCAGTGTTTATACAAACAATTGTCTGACTGAGTGGAACTCCTTAACGCAGCCTTTCCCAACCGGTGTGCCTCCAGATGATGTTGGACCACAACTCCCATCAGCCTCAGCCATTGGCAATGCTGGCTGAGGCTGATGGGAGTTGTGGTCCTTCAGAAAATGGAAGTCTTGTCCGAATGAAGAAAATAAAAAAGAACACAAACTCTGGCAAAAGAAATGCAAGAAGACAATAAGGGATGCTAAAAAAGAATTTGAGGAGCACATTGCTAAGAACATAAAAACCAACAACAAAAAATTCTATAAATACATTCAAAGCAGGAGACCATCTAGGGAGACAATTGGACCCTTGGATGATAAGGGAGTCAAAGGTGTACTAAAGAACGATAAGGAGATTGCAGAGAAGCTAAATGAATTCTTTGCATCTGTCTTCACAGTGGAAGATATAGGGCAGATCCCTGAACCTGAACTAACATTTGCAGGAAGGGATTCTGAGGAACTGAGACAAATAGTGGTAACGAGAGAGGAAGTTCTAAGCTTAATGGACAATATAAAAACTGACAAATCACCGGACCCGGATGGCATCCACCCGAGAGTTCTCAAAGAACTCAAAGGTGAAATTGCTGATCTGCTAACTAAAATATGTAACTTGTCCCTTGGGTCCTCCTCCGTGCCTGAGGACTGGAAAGTGGCAAATGTAACGCCAATCTTCAAAAAGGGATCCAGAGGGGATCCCGGAAATTACAGGCCAGTTAGCTTAACTTCTGTCCCTGGAAAACTGGTAGAAAGTATGATTAAAGCTAGATTAACTAAGCACATAGAAGAACAAGCCTTGCTGAAGCAGAGCCAGCATGGCTTCTGCAAGGGAAAGTCCTGTCTCAGTAACCTATTAGAATTCTTTGAGAGTGTCAACAAGCATATAGATAGAGGTGATCCAGTGGACATAGTGTACTTAGACTTTCAAAAAGCGTTTGACAAGGTACCTCACCAAAGGCTTCTGAGGAAGCTTAGCAGTCATGGAATAAGAGGAGAGGTCCTCTTGTGGATAAGGAATTGGTTAAGAAGCAGAAAGCAGAGAGTAGGAATAAACGGACAGTTCTCCCAATGGAGGGCTGTAGAAAGTGGAGTCCCTCAAGGATCGGTATTGGGACCTGTACTTTTCAACTTGTTCATTAATGACCTAGAATTAGGAGTGAGCAGTGAAGTGGCCAAGTTTGCTGACGACACTAAATTGTTCAGGGCTGTTAAAACAAAAAGGGATTGCGAAGAGCTCCAAAAAGACCTCTCCAAACTGAGTGAATGGGCGGAAAAATGGCAAATGCAATTCAATATAAACAAGTGTAAAATTATGCATATTGGAGCAAAAAATCTGAATTTCACATATACGCTCATGGGGTCTGAACTGGCGGTGACCGACCAGGAGAGAGACCTCGGGGTTGTAGTGGACAGCACGATGAAAATGTCGACCCAGTGTGCAGCAGCTGTGAAAAAGGCAAATTCCATGCTAGCGATAATTAGGAAAGGTATTGAAAATAAAACAGCCAATATCATAATGCCATTGTATAAATCTATGGTGCGGCTGCATTTGGAATACTGTGTACAGTTCTGGTCGCCTCATCTCAAAAAGGATATTATAGAGTTGGAAAAGGTTCAGAAGAGGGCAACCAGAATGATCAAGGGGATGGAGCGACTCCCTTACGAGGAAAGGTTGCAGCATTTGGGGCTTTTTAGTTTAGAGAAAAGGCGGGTCAGAGGAGACATGATAGAAGTGTATAAAATTATGCATGGCATTGAGAAAGTGGATAGAGAAAAGTTCTTCTCCCTTTCTCATAATACTAGAACTCGTGGACATTCAAAGAAGCTGAATGTTGGAAGATTCAGGACAGACAAAAGGAAGTACTTCTTTACTCAGCGCATAGTTAAACTATGGAATTTGCTCCCACAAGATGCAGTAATGGCCACCAGCTTGGATGGCTTTAAAAGAAAATTAGACAAATTCATGGAGGACAGGGCTATCAATGGCTACTAGCCATGATGGCTGTGCTCTGCCACCCTAGTCAGAGGCAGCATGCTTCTGAAAACCAGTTGCCGGAAGCCTCAGGAGGGGAGTGTCCTTGCACTCGGGTCCTGCTTGCGGGCTTCCCCCAGGCACTTGGTTGGCCACAGTGAGAACAGGATGCTGGACTAGATGGGCCACTGGCCTGATCCAGCAGGCTCTTCTTATGTTCTTAACATCTGGAGGCACACTGGTTGGAAAAGGCTGCCTTAACGATTTACAATATAAGTAATGACTTTATTATCAGTGTGATTTAATTGCTCCTCATTGATGGTAGTCACTCTGAGATGTTATGTCTTGGAGATAAGCTTAACGTTTATGATTTTATGGCTAGAGATGTTTTAGTGTGGCACCAAAGGTGTTCTGTTTTCTATCAGATGCCATGATGGTTGGCCCATCATGAATAGACAAAGGGATGACTATTCCCTGTGTATTAAATTTAAATGTGCTCCATTTGATTGCAGGGAATTATTAATATGAATATTAGCTCTGAATCCTCCATCATCTCTGGGTCCAGCTAGGTTAGGTAAATGGGAGTATTTGCCACAGGATGGTTGTTAATGGCACAGGAACTGACCCAGCTAAGGGGTTTTCAGGTCAACTGGCAAGTCTAGCCTTTAAATCAGCGATTCCCAACGTGGGCGGTAGCGCCCCCCTGGGGGTTGTTACAGCCTTTCAGGGGGGCGTTGGCGTGACTACAAAGTTTAGGGGGGGCGTTTGGGTTCATTAGGGGGCATTGACATTTGGCGGTCTGATGCGACAGTTGAAGCATTTAAGTTTAATTTTATTTAATACACAAATCATTAATTTTTAAACTGTTTTGTCCCCAGTTAGAATGTATTTAATAGTCTCAATTCATGGAAATAACACTATAGTGTGTGCTCTTCAGTAAAGAAATTCTGAATAGCACCCAGTGTCATATCAAGGAATGGGGATATTAGCCATGCCCCGGCACTAGGTAATGTTCCGATGCTGTCTTGAGGGATGTTGGAACCAATCATGAGAGAGTGTTTGATAAGCTGGGTGCATTGGTGGAGGGCGCATTCTTCCAATGGATGAGTGCTGTGGGCAAACGGGTGATGCAGAGAGTCAGTTATTCACTGGTTTTCTTTAGGAATGGGTCACACTCGCTACCCACTGTTTTTGTGATGTTTAAATGAACTTGTTTAACGAAACAATGCTGGTAAACTGAATGAGTTTGTTGTTAAGTAACACAGTGTATTCTATCCGTTGGGATATTGTTAGTCGTGGTGACTTAAGACTATTACTATCCAAGTATACTCCAGATAATGTGAAGTTAGCCAAAACTCATCAAGCTCAAGGATCACACTAATATTTCATAATAAATCTCATTTTATTTACTTTTCTATAACTATGTATGTATATTAATAAATCATATTAAGAATTCAATGTGTAATCTAAGTGCAATAAAAAGGCATAATAAAAACGATCAGTAATAATCACTGAAAATACCTTTTATGCATTACTCATATTTTAAGGGAAGAATAGGAAGCATTGGAATATTCTTAATCTGAGGGGGGCATTGGGCACAAAAAGATTTTGCAAAGGGGTGCTGGGTCAAAAAAGGTTGGGTAACGCTGCTTTAAATGCTGCAATGGAAGTAGACAAGATTCAGCAGATAAAGCACACACAGCTGCCCCTAGATTTCCCTCCGTCTTTCCTTTGTGCCTTCAAATGCTGCCCATCAGAAATCCAACTGCTGTGTACATCAGATATATTTTCCCCTCCCTGCATGCCTCTCAAAACTGTTTTTACTGATCTCCTGCAATTTCTTCCTCCCTGTCACCTTTTATATCTAACTTCTAACCTGTTGCCTATCTAAACTATAAACTCTTCAAGGCTTTGCCTGGTGTATGAAAATCGTGCCCAGCAACAGCAAGCTTCTATACTTCCAGAGACTAAGATTGACCAGAAACCATTGCCTAGCAACAGTAGAATTAGCAACTCCATTGACTTATTGGCCTAAAAATGCATTTTAGTAAGAACTACAAATATTACCCAACCCATGGGTAAAATCACATGCCAGATGTTCCCCGTGGCCTAAAACAAACCAGTTCCCAAAACACAGTACAAACAGAGAAATCTTTCCAGAAAATCCACCCCAACAAGAATAATGCACAGGTCAACATGCTAGAGTCTCTCAAATATTCAACAAAATAAGACACTGCAGCTCCTTTCAGCACTGTTAATCCTCAGATGTATCGCTTTTACACTTTTGTTGTTATGTGCCTTCAAGTCGACTACGACTTATGGCAACCCTATGAATCAGCGACCTCCTACAGCATCTGTCATGAAGCACCCTGTTCAGATCTGGTAAGTTCAGGTCTGTGGCTTCCTTTATGGAATCCATCCATCCCTTGTTTGGCCTTCCTCTTTTTCTACTCCCTTCTGTTTTTCCCAGCATTATTGTCTTTTCTACTGAATCATGTCTTCTCATGTGTCCAACGTATGATAACCTCAGTTTCATCATTTTAGCTTCTAATGGTAGTTCTGGTTTAATTTGTTCTAACACCCAACCACACCTGGTTGGCCACTGTGAGAACAGGATGCTGGACTAGATGGGCCACTGGCCTGATCCAGCAGGCTCTTCTTATGTTCTTATGTTCAATGCAGGAATCCAAATCAAAGCATTTCCTATTCCACCATAGCCACGTTTCCTGCTTTAAATTCAAGTCAAGAGTTTTCTCTTCTCCCAGGCATTTTAGCATGTTTTTAAATTGTTTTTTAAAAATGTGTTTTTAAATTTGTATATTTGTATATTCGTTTTTAATGTTTTTAATTGTTGTAACGCGCCCAGAGAGCTTCGGCTATGGGGTGGTATACAAATGTAATAATAATAATAATAATAATAAACAACTGCAGATTGTTGTTACATCCAAACTAATAATTGCAATTTAGCATTAAGCTTCATTTAAACAAGGCAGAATTAGTGAGATATTAGTGGGTGCGTCCTATCTATGTATGACATGCTTTGCACTGCCCTGATGTGCATGAGAAAAGCAGGACGGTGGGAGAGTTAAGCCCAAACACAAATATTATCGAGGTGTTTAACAATAAAAAAATAAAACTATAAACATTCTAGTATAAAACAGAACTAAAATAAAACCAGCCTCAGTGAAGGATTGATACAGCTAAGGTAAAAACATTAAAAGCTCTTAGGATTCCAAGTTAAAATGCCTGGAAAGATAAGGTCTTCACCTGGCTCCAAGAAGACTTTAACATGGGCACTAGGCAAAGTCCTTTGAGGGGGCCTTCCACAAGCAGAGCGCCATCACCAAAAAGACTCCCTCAACATCATCTCTCATTTGGTGGGAACAACTGGAGAAGGGTCTCTGGAGATGACCTTAGGATCTGGGTAGATCATCTTCACATATGTGCAAATGTTTACAGAAGTTATCAGATGTTTTTTTTTTTTTTTCAATAATTTTTATTCAGATTTTCATAAAACATACAAGACGAAATCATAAAACATTCAAAGACAAAAAACAAAATCAAAAATAGTTAAACAAAAAGAAAAAAAGGAAAAAAAAAAACAAAAATAAAAAATAAAGAGTAAAATATTGACTTCCCATTTGTCAAAGATCAAATCAGTTATAAGTCTATAATATATAACAATCCTGTCTCTTAAGTCATATTATAAAATCACTTTCCTCCAGTAGTTATCTTACTTAATCATCAAATCTCATAAACATTACTTTATTCTTTCCACAAAAAGTCAAAGAGAGGTTTCAATTCTTTAAGAAATATATCTATCAATTTTTTTTTCCAGATAAGCATATCGATTAATCCATCTCATTACTAATTATGATAATCTTATTGTCATAACCATAGTCAAAATAAACATTTCAATTAATCCATCACATCAGAATCTGTTAGGTTCAGTAATTTCAATAGCCATTGTTCTATTATCCCTATTAGTTCCATTTTCCATCTTCCATCTTCAGTAGTCTTGTTAAGTCCAGTAATTTCAGTATCCAATCTTCCATTAACAGTATTCCATAATAATCTTGCTGTCAAAGCCATAGTCATATAGTAAGAGTCTGATGGGAATTACCTCTATCCCAAATATTTTCTTGCCATCCATTCTGAATAGGTTGCTGAAATACTGCTGTAAAATCATATCTCTGTTCTTTTTTTCAAAATACACTGGGTCATCTCTTGAAAGTTTTTCCATTGTCACATGGCTGCAGTTAATTCCATAGATTTTCTCTATATTGGGCTCCATCACATCATTCCAGTCCAGAAGATTATCCATGCCATTGATAACTTTATCTCTAGAATCTTCATTAATTTCTTCAGAGATAACATTGAGTTCCAAACAATAGATTTTATTTCTAAAGTCCATAGACTCCAAATCTTGTTCCTGTTCCACGTTTGTTCCAATCTCCGGGATCTCCTCTCTCACAGGGACCCCTGTTCCAGTCTCCAGGGTCTCCTCTCTCACAGGGACCCCTGTTCCAGTCTCCAGGGTCTCCTCTCTCACAAGGACCCCTATGTCTTTAATCTCCTGTGTCTCCAAACAATAGATTTTGTTTCTAAAGTCCATAGACTCCAAATCTTTTTCCTGTTCCACGTTTGTTCCAATCTCCGGGGTCTCCTCTCTCACAGGGACCCCTTCCAGGGTCACCTCTCTCACAGGGACCCCTATATCTTTAATCTCCTGCTTCATTTTACTCAATTCAATTTTCAACTCCTTACAGCCCTGTCGCAGGTTTTGTTTCGTTATCTCAATCTCATCCATTATTTTCTGAAACATAGTTATTTCCAGATTCTCAGCCACTTTCTTAATTGCCATTTTAAAAGAAAAATATAGGAAAACCACTTCTTATTTCAGCAACAATTGGGTTAATACTCCAAACTTGGTGACATCACAGTATAAACAGAGCAGACAGCCTTATCTCTCCATGCTTAAGTAAACAAAATGCAGTTCCCAGGATCGAAACAATTAATGGCGGTCGTCAGGAAACAGATTCGTCAAAATAAAATAGACCAAAAAGAGAGTAGTCTCAGACAATATAATATTCTTCAAAATAAAAATCTGGAATAGAAATCCCTCTTCTGTGTATATCTTTAGAATGCAAATCCAGGACAGCTTTTTGCAACAAAAACAGAGATAAGCTATTAATTAGTGAGTAGCAGAGAGAAGTTATGGCTCCCCAGTGAGATGTCAAAAACCGATCAATCTGGCAAATCTCTTTTAAACAGCAACAATTTAAGTCAAGTAAAAGAAAAATATAGAAAGAAGGGTGCTTGCCTGTTAGTGCGTTCTCTCTTAGAAGATAAGATGAACGTTCGCTTTATCAGATAGAGCTTGTTGTTGAAAATCCGTCCCACCTTCGTCGGCTGGACCTCGTCCCATAAATTAATGAGATCTGGTCGTCCCAACAAAAATAGGCTTTGAGGTTAATCTCTTCGTTTCTCCCTACCCGGGAGAAGTTTAATCAGTCAAAAAAAAAAAAATCTGACTGATATATCTGAATAAGCTTCTTTTGAGGCAGGAGCCCGTCTCAAAAGCAGGCACAGGCTAAGTCACCCTTCCCGGAAGTTCCAAGTTATCAGATGTTTTTAAAGATGCTAGCTGAAGTGGACTCAAGAACAGAGACCAAAAAAGTTCGGTAATAAGATACACGTAGATCAGATTCACGTACCATAAAAGCATTCTAACAGGAGCAGAAACCAAGTCATTTATAATTGTTCTTTAACCAGAAAACTGAGAAACCATATGATCAGGCACAATGAACTATCTGAAACTTCAACAGTTTACAGCATTGCTGAAGCTAAGCAGGTGCAGAACTGGTTAGAAATTTGGATGAGTCATGTTGAGAGTATAAAAGTACAATTTAAAAAGGGAAAACATAGAATATATAATGTCAGGCGACAATGGGAAGAAATCAGAGACTGGTTTGAGAGCTTTGTGACATTAAGCTTAGGTTTTAAGCTAAAAAAAGCACACTAGCAGAACAAAGTGAGTGCTATGGCCATCAGTCTGGATACTAGTTTCAGACACTACTAAAACTCAAAGAATGAAATGTTACCTGGTAATTGAAGTAGGTAGTTATACGGCTCCAACAGAATTCTTTTAGATGTCTCTTCTACTTGTTCCATTTTTTAAAATTTCTGAAAAGGAATGGTTCAATCTGTTTAGAAAAAATCTATTAAAATCAGGCTCCACAAATTAGGTCCAGACTTGGTAGCCAAACATTATTTCTAATAGCCAGCAAGAATATAGCAAACATGCCCTTTCTAAAAAGCAAGTGTGCCCTGCCCCTCCAATAGAATTAGAGAGTAGAGCTAACAGTGTAGATGCCATTGCTCCCCATAAGCCTAAGCTGCCCACATGGCTCTTTCTGAAGCTTCCCCTAGCAAGGGTGTTATAGCCACACTCTTGGCAAGGAAGTGCATGGGGGACACACGCCCCCAAAATATTCAGCCCTGGTTTTCCAAACTCCCATGCAGCAGTTATGCACAATTAAAATACTCCTTCTCCAAATTCTCTTAACTCCCTTGCCATAGGTTAAGCTCTGTTTCTTGCACCCACCCTGACAAAGGGCGTGTCACAGTGAAGCCCAGCAAGCACCTTTTTTAAAAGTCAGGGCTTAAAGGCTAGGAAGCAGCCCTTCATTCTTTCAAAGAAATTCTCTCCAGATTTTCCTTCATTCCCTGTAGCAGTTCCTTCCCTTGCGATCCAGTCATCATTTTCTGTCCCCTATAATAGCCTCTAGTTTCTGGAGGACAAAACAAAGGAAGTTGGTGCAAAACTTCTGGGGTTTTTGTTCTGCTACAGAAAAGTGTGTGTGTGTAATATAAGCCAGTTGTAAGTGGGGCTGGGGAACAGCGAACACTATAGATGCACACAGAGAAAGAAGCAAATACAGTCTAAGGGATGTAAAAGGGAGGTTTGAAATTCCCACTTCCTTCTCCTTTTCAGTCAGTCAGGAATGCTGGGATGGATGAAGCAAGATTGACAACAAGACACAGTAGCAGCCCCTTGTTCTTGCTATGAACTTTATCTGATTAATAGGGAA
This sequence comes from Rhineura floridana, assembly GCF_030035675.1. NCBI lineage: Eukaryota > Metazoa > Chordata > Lepidosauria > Squamata > Rhineuridae > Rhineura > Rhineura floridana. The sequence goes on along the minus strand of NC_084483.1, from coordinate 136,586,716 downwards.
AATGACAGTAAAAAACACAAAAAGGTAAGACAGGTGGCTTTGCCTGGCTGCTCTCCAGAATTAAGTTCTTGATTGTCATGGCAACCGTGGTGACCTTATTTGCTGACTGTTAATGTAGTTTACAGATTTCTTAAAACATATAAAGCTCTCACAGTGGAATATGGCATAGGGAAAACAGAGCACGGATGCTAATTTAATACAAGCTGTGGGGCCAATATGCAGATGACAAAAGCAAGTGGGCAGTCCCTACAGGCTTTACTCTAAAAATACTATTTCTTAAGTAATTTTTACATGATGTCACTCCAAGTAGCACTTTTACAAAGTTCCCAAGATTAGTAGTCTGCCACATTACTCAGAAAGCATCACTACAAGAACTTCCTGAACACATGCTTATTTATACACATCCCCAACACAAATTATCTTAACTTTTTATCTTAACTTAATTATCTTAACTTAATTATCTTAACAATTAATTAACAAATTATCTTAACTTAATATTGTCCATCATTTCAGAATATACATTCTTACACACCCTGTACAGTTTTCTCATCTAGAACTTTCTGAATTTAGGGAATTTATATTCTCAAGCATCGTTTAGGCATGCTTTTCTGTGGAAATCAATACAATTCTTTTCCTCCTTCTTACCTATGTTTCTTGCTGCACTGCAGATGCATCTGCTTCAGACTAAAACAATTTGTCTCATGCAATTCAAATACAGAAACTGCAGTAATAACATGGTCCCATGCCAATTCAGCAATCATTGTTGACTAGCAGACACCTAACAAGTTGTTGCCTGGCATATAAATTCCCAGTACTTCCACAAATTTTCTTTGTAAAAGAGTAAGTAATGGGATAGTGCAACACCTTAATTGTAGAAAACAAATACGAAAGCATTTATCTATCACTATGCTGATAAGTGCTTGCTATCCAGTTTGAAATCCAGAAAGCACTTTCACAGACTTTGTGTGAAAAGCACAAAGTTACAAAGACCAATAATGTTGTGAAGCCTACACAGCAAACCTATGCTGAGTTTTGTAAACCAATCATGCCACCTTAACTACTGGTCAATAAAGTTTTAACATCAGTGCTGAACTGGAATTTCAGGGGAGGGTTTTAAATTTCCTTAGTAATCAATTTGCCAATGCTTAATTAAAGTTGCAAGGGTAAGATTGCAGCTTCAGATTGATAGACAAATAGTCAAGGAATACCTAATCACTTTGAACAAGTTCAAATCTCCAGGGCATGATGAACTGCATCCTAGAAGGAACTAGCTGAAGAACTCTTGGAACCACTTATTATCTTTGGAAATCATGGAGGATAGGTGAAGTGCCAGATGACTGGAGGAGGGCTAACATTCCTATCTTTAAAAAGGGCAAAAAAGAAGAACTTGGGAACTATAGACCAGTCAGCCTGACATCTCTCCACACTTCAAGAAGGATGCAGAGAAACTGGAACGGGTTCAGAGGAGGGCAACAAAGATGATCAGGGGACTGGAAACAAAGCCCTATGAGGAGAGACAAAGAACTGGGCACGTTTAGCCTGGAGAAGAGAAGACTGAGGGAAGATATGATAGCACTCTTCAAGTACATGAAAGGTTGTCACATAGAGGAGGACCTCGATCTCTTCTCGATCGTCGCAGAGTGCAGGACACAGAATAATGGGCTCAAGTTGCAGGAAGCCAGATTTCGACTGGGCATCTGGAAAAACTTCCTAACTGTTAGAGCCATACAAGAATGGAACCAATTACCTAGAGAGGTAGTGGGCTCTCCGACACCGGAGGCATTCAAGAGGCAGCTGGACAGCCATCTGTCGGGAATGCTTTGATTTGGATTCCTGCACTGAGCAGGAGGTTGGACTCGATGGCCTTGTAGGCCCCTTCCAACTCTACTATTCTATGACTCAATCCCTGGGAAATTTTGGAGCAGATTATAAAGAGGTCAATCTGTAACCACTTTGAAAACAATGCAGTGATTACCAGAAGCCAATATGGATTTGTCAAGAACAAATCCTGCCAGGCTAATCTTATCTCATTGTATGAATAGGGTAACCTCTCTGGTAGACCATGGGAATACATTGGACATAAAACACCTCAACTTCAGCAAAGCGTTTGACAAAGTGCCCCATGATATTCTAATTAGCAAGCTAGATAAATGTGGGCTGGATGGAACAACTATCAGGTGCATCCACAGTTGGCTACAGGATAATATTTCAACAGTGCTTATCAATGTTTCCTTCTCAAACTGGGGACAGGTAACGAGTGGGGTACCACAGGGCTCAGTCCTGGGCCCAGGCTCTTCACATTTTTATTAATGACTTGAATTAGGAAGTACAGGGAATGCTGATCAAATCTGCAGATGATACAAAATTGGGAGAGATACTTAATACCCTGGAGGACAGAAACAAAATTCAAAGGGATCTTGATAGACTGCAGCACTGGTCTGAAAACAGAATGAAATTTAACAGGGATAAGTGCAAAGTTCTACAAGTAGGAAAAATAAACGAAATGCACAGTTATAAGATGGGGACCCTTGGCTCAACAATACTACATGTGAGAAGGATCTTGGAATTGTTGCTGATCACAAGCTGAATATGAGCTAACAATGTGATGTGGCTGCAAAAAAGGCAAATACTATTTTAGCCTGCATTAACAGGAGTATAGTTTCCAACTCATGTGAAGTACAGTACTAGTTCCCCTCTATTCAGCACTGGTTAAGCCTCATCTTGAGTACTGCATCCAGTTCTGGACACCACACTTTAAGAAGGATGCAGACAAACTGGAAGGCATTCAGATGAGGGCGGCAAGGATGATCAAGGGACTGGAAACAAAGCCCTATGAAGAGAGACTGAAAGGACTGGGCATTTTTAGCCTTAAGAAGAGAAGACTGAGGGGAGATATGATAGCACTCTTCAAGTACTTGAAAGGTTGCCACACAGAGAAGGGCCAGATTCTCTTCTCCATCCAGAGTGCAGGACACAGAATAACGGGCTCAAGGTACAGGAAGTCATATTTCGACTGAACATCAGGAAAAACTTTCTAACTGTTAGAGCAGTATGACAATGGATCCAATTACCTAGGGAGGTGATGAGCTCTCCAACACTGAAGGCATTCAAGAGGCAGCAAGACAGCCACCTATCAGGTATGCTTTAAACTGGATTCCTGCATGAAGCAGGGGGCTGGACTCGATGGCCTTAGGCCCCTTCCAGCTCCACTGTTCTGTTATTCTAATCAACATTTGGTATCAGATGGCCTATTAATGTCTGAATCACTTTTGGTCATTATCCTGATAATGGTCTTATTTTTATAATAAAACCTTCAATAAGACATGCTTCACAATAGTTACATCATTTATTATTTTTTCTATTATATTAATAAAGAGGAATAGAGGTTATATCTGCATATGTGTCTGTATGCATCAATTCTGAATAAATCATAAGCAGTCTTTAAACTTTAAACAGACATAACCTAGAGCACCTTATATGAAGACAAATCAATGGTTGCCATTATACCTCAGATTATTTCAGAGACTGCCAACTAAATTGCCAAGGCCAGTTCACAATACATCATTTTAACATAGAAATTGCTACTTATACAGAAAGACACTAATCAATTTTGTAGTTTTCTTTGTTGTTTTTTTGCTGTGGTGACAAAGATGAGTTTGTGCAAATCATGTTTGCAGTGCATCTTTCATTTGCAGTGCACATTTAGCGTTACTTGTGTACATTAGTACCGATATTTAACCAATTAAGAACATAAGAACATAAGAAGAGCCTGCTGGATCAGGCCAGTGGCCCATCTAGTCCAGCATCCTGTTCTCACAGTGGCCAACCAAGTGCCTGGGGGAAGCCTGCAAGCAGGACCTGAGTGCAAGAACACTCTCCCCTACTGAGGCTTCCAGCAACTGGTTTTCAGAAGCATGCTGCCTCTGACTAGGGTGGCAGAGCACAGCCATCACGGCTAGTAGCCATTGATAGCCCTGTCCTCCATGAATTTGTCTAATCTTCTTTTAAAGCCATCCAAGCTGGTGGCCATTACTGCATCTTGTGGGAGCAAATTCCATAGTTTAACTATGCGCTGAGTAAAGAAGTACTTCCTTTTGTCTGTCCTGAATCTTCCAACATTCAGCTTCTTTGAATGTCCACGAGTTCTAGTATTATGAGAGAGGGAGAAGAACTTTTCTCTATCCACTTTCTCAATGCCATGCATAATTTTATACACTTCTATCATGTCTCCTCTGACCCGCCTTTTCTCTAAACTAAAAAGCCCCAAATGCTGCAACCTTTCCTCGTAAGGGAGTCGCTCCATCCCCTTGATCATTCTGGTTGCCCTCTTCTGAACCTTTTCCAACTCTATAATATCCTTTTTGAGATGAGGCGACCAGAACTGTACACAGTATTCCAAATGCGGCCGCACCATAGATTTATACAACGGCATTATGATATTGGCTGTTTTATTTTCAATACCTTTCCTAATTATCCCTAGCATGGAATTTGCCTTTTTCACAGCTGCCGCACACTGGGTCGACATTTTCATCGTGCTGTCCACTACAACCCCGAGGTCTCTCTCCTGGTCAGTCACCGCCAGTTCAGACCCCATGAGCGTATATGTGAAATTCAGATTTTTTGCTCCAATATGCATAATTTTACACTTGTTTATATTGAATTGCATTTGCCATTTTTCCGCCCATTCACTCAGTTTGGAGAGGTCTTTTTGGAGCTCTTCGCAATCCCTTTTTGTTTTAACAACCCTGAACAATTTAGTGTCGTCAGCAAACTTGGCCACTTCACTGCTCACTCCTAATTCTAGGTCATTAATGAACAAGTTGAAAAGTACAGGTCCCAATACCGATCCTTGAGGGACTCCACTTTCTACAGCCCTCCATTGGGAGAACTGTCCGTTTATTCCTACTCTCTGCCTTCTGCTTCTTAACCAATTCCTTATCCACAAGAGGACCTCTCCTCTTATTCCATGACTGCTAAGCTTCCTCAGAAGCCTTTGGTGAGGTACCTTGTCAAACGCTTTTTGAAAGTCTAAGTACACTATGTCCACTGGATCACCTCTATCTATATGCTTGTTGACACTCTCAAAGAATTCTAATAGGTTACTGAGACAGGACTTTCCCTTGCAGAAGCCATGCTGGCTCTGCTTCAGCAAGGCTTGTTCTTCTATGTGCTTAGTTAATCTAGCTTTAATAATACTTTCTACCAGTTTTCCAGGGACAGAAGTTAAGCTAACTGGCCTGTAATTTCCGGGATCCCCTCTGGATCCCTTTTTGAAGATTGGCGTTACATTTGCCACTTTCCAGTCCTCAGGCACGGAGGAGGACCCGAGGGACAAATTACACATTTTAGTTAGCAGATCAGCAATTTTACATTTGATTTCTTTGAGAACTCTCGGGTGGATGCCATCCGGGCCTGGTGATTTGTCAGTTTTTATATTGTCCAGTAAGCTTAGAACTTCCTCTCTCGTTACCACTATTTGTCTCAGTTCCTCAGAATCCCTTCCTGCAAATGTTAGTTCAGGTTCAGGGATCTGCCCTATATCTTCCACTGTGAAGACAGATGCAAAGAATTCATTTAGCTTCTCTGCAATCTCCTTATCGTTCTTTAGTACACCTTTGACTCCCTTATCATCCAAGGGTCCAATTGTCTCCCTAGATGGTCTCCTGCTTTGAATGTATTTATAGAATTTTTTGTTGTTGGTTTTTATGTTCTTAGCAACGTGCTGCTCAAATTCTTTTTTAGCATCCCTTATTGTCTTCTTGCATTTCTTTTGCCAGAATTTGTGTTCTTTTTTATTTTCTTCATTTATTTTCTTCATTCGGACAAGACTTCCATTTTCTGGCTTTTCGCCTCTAAGAGCTTCCTTGACTTTGCTCGTTAACCATGCTGGCATCTTCTTGGCCCTGGCGGTACCTTTTCTGATCTGCGGTATGCACTCCAGTTGAGCTTCTAATATAGTGTTTTTAAACAACTTCCAAGCATTTTCGAGTGATGTGGCCCTCTGGACTTTGTTTTTCAGCTTTCTTTTTACCAATCCCCTCATTTTTGTGAAGTTTCCTCTTTTGAAGTCAGATGTGACCGTGTTGGATTTTCTTGGCAATTGGCCAGTTACATGTATGTTTAATTTAATAGCACTGTGGTCACTGCTCCCAATCGGTTCAACAACACTTACATCTCGCACCAGGTCCCGGTCCTGTATAATACTTCAATATATCTATTTTAACTAGATTATGACTAACTTGGTAATGGTTCTGAAATTCTTCATTTCTAAATTATCATATTGTCAACATGAGATTATAAGTCTATTAGGGCTCATCTTCCATCTTTCTCTTATATGCTCAAAAAGAAACGATGACGCTTATGTAATAAAGTAAGCTCTCAAGGCTCACACACGGCAGTCTACACACTGCAAAAAAAAACACCTCACAGCATAATCACTTATTGTAGCAAACGCGAACCTTCCCACCACCATCAAGGGGTACAAACATGGTAAAGGGCACAGCAGCCCTAAACGAAACCCTTGTATAGGTCAACTCCATTAAACTAGTCACATTTCAATACAGTACAGTACTGCAAGCATTCCTGAAGCTCAATGAAAACACACACAATTATACCAAACATTTTAACAACAGCTAGAGCTTTTACTTTATTTACCCAGTGCCAGAAGTTTAGGACAGCTTACAAGGAACACTTCAAACCGTAAGCGAACTAAGTTAACCCTCTGAGCAAGCACCCGTTAAAACCATACAAGCAACATCGTTATTCCACCCTCTTAACCGGGACTCCACAGACCCACTTTAAGAAAAGTAGAAACGCACACCCGTTCCCCACAGAGAAAGAAAGAGGGTTATTAAAGTGAATTAAGTCATTTTGAATGCATACCTGGTCCTTCCCCACAGAGAAAGAAAGAGGGTTATTAAAGTGAATTAAGTCATTTTGAATGCATACCTGGTCCTACCGGATAGCAGCCTCTCTTGAACGCGAGCTACACCCCCGCAGCTGACTGCGCCAAGTTGAGAGAGGAGATGGGAAGAAGTGAGCGGGTAGGAAAGACGAAGCGCCGGGCAAGAGGACCAACAGCAGCTGCTGCTTCGCCGGCCACTCCTGACAACACCAGAAGAACTCGCCGACGGCACCGCGCCTCAGCTTTATAGCAGCCAGCGGGAGAGGGCGGGAGAAAGGAGCCTCCAACGAGGGAGCGAGCGAGGAAAGGGGAGGAGGGAGGAAACCCGGCACCCCTTTCTGCCGCCCGGTTTACAGGAAGCCAGGCGGTTAGGGGTGGCGGAGAAGGGGCGGCGACGGAAAGGAACCTCTTTTCGAACAGCGCCGTCTCCAACCTACCGTGGTCTCCACCGCTTCTTCGCTAGCCCACACCAACCTCTCTGGCAGCCCTCAGCCAGGCTCGGCCCAGTAACAGCGGGCACAGTGCCCCACCCCCTTCCGCCTCAATCACCACCTTCGCCTGATGGGGGGAAAATGCGCCACCGGAGCTTGTCGGCGCAGGCGCGAGCTCCTCCCACACCCGCTTTAATAATCTCCCTTCGGTTCTCTCTACCGCCCCCGCCCCCATTTTCATCGCTGCTTCCCGATGCACTTTGGGAATTGTGGTACAGATGAGGGAAAAGTCCCGTTGTCAATTGCGACAAAAGGGCTGGTGAAAAACTATGCTACCCAGGACGCCGCGCGGCGCCGAGTCTCCGTTTCCATAGATCTGGGGAGAGAATTACATCAGTGTTTCTGAGAGAGGGGCTAATGGCGCTAGAAAATAGGCGGGCTTTGTAGTTTTGAAGCCAATAGCGGGCAGGTAAGGCGGAGAGAGGGTGGGCTTTCAGTTGTCACTCACGCTTCGGGTCTTGGGGGAGGGTAGCGAAGAGCTTGGAGCGGAGCCGCTTCTGTCGCGGTCGCCACCGGGGTTCGGACGGGAGGGACTGTTCTGCTGTATTGCCGAGCGGGAGCCCTCGCCTGCCTTCAGAGCCAGGCCAGAGATTGCTCTATAGACGCGTGATTTTTGGCCAGGGGATCGAGTCGAGAGCTGGGAGGAGGCTCCATCCTCCTCGTCCCCCCCCGCAGGTTTGGGGGGGACCAGCGAGAGAGCGGGCGACAGCCGTGGAACAAAGGTAACGTAGTCCGGTGTAAGATCTTCTCTGCCCCCGTGACCCTACGTGGCCGGTAAGGCTCCTCTGTGGAGACTGGTGCCTTCTGCAGCGGTGATCAGAGAAAAAGAGAGGGGGAAAGAAGCGCTTCTGGTTTGTTGTTTTTCTCCTTGTTGAGGCTGCGTCGGGACTCGCCGATCCCCCCCACCCCATCCGAAACCTTCGGGTCTCTCGAAGGAAGGAACTGGGGGGTACTTGTCCGGGAGCCTCCTTTGGAGGTCGAGATGGGAGGGAAGGCGCCTCTTGTTTCTCCTTTACTGACCGTCGTTTGCTTGATTTCCTCGATCGCTGACCTGCTCTGAGCAGGGAGCTGCGGCTGTTGCTGAAACTCCTGCCGTGGAGTCAGCGTTGAGGAGGGGGGGAGCAAAGAGAGAGAGAGGAAGACAGGTTGCTGTAAGGTTTTTTGGGAGCCGCATTTCTTAACACGGTATGGGGAGGAGAAGGAGAAGAGCTACATGTCGAGCCCCCCCCTCCCTTCGCTCCTTGTCCTAGTACAATGGAGAACCTCCCCTCCCGCAGGGAAGAGTATGTGCGTGTCTGCATGGACGAGAAAGCGCCTCTGTCCTGGCTGGACACCCTCACAACCTGTATCTCCCTTATCCAGAGACCCCTTCTTATTTGGGTGGGTGAGGGTATAAGAGCCACTCCCAGTGAGCCAAAGGCGAAGGGCTCCTTCTTCCTCAGGCGGTACCCAGAAAGGGGGAGCGGGGGGGTGTTAAGAAACGGTTGTTGTTGTGGCAAGTTTCTCCTCTGACAGAAATGGCGTCAAAGGCAGCGAGTGAGGGGGAAGCCGAGCCGCGGTGTGTGTGAGGCTCCGAGAGGAAGCGGCGGCTATAACTGAAGTGGCGAGGTGGTGGTGGCGGCAGGGAAGAAAGGGGGCCCTGTGTAGAGGGAATGAGAGAGGTAGGGTAGGGGGATCTCGGGAACGGGGGCGAAGCTCCTGTGGAATGCCCCCCTCGCAGAGCACGAAAAGGGGGTGGTGCGGTGGCTCAGTGCTTTGTTTTAAATTTCAGGTCCAGCCTCGGCAGCTCAACCTCTTTCGGGTTTTTCTACTGCAGCCTGAGTTCATCATGAAGGTAAACCACTTATGGGGCGGGGGATGGGGAGCCGGCGGAGGGTTATGTCTATTCTGGTGTGACGATTGGAGCCGTTTCAAGATCTAGACTGCGGGCTGTGTGTGTTGGTTTGGTTTTTGTAAACTCTTCCTATGCTGTGCAGAGGGCATAATGTTAATGTAAATCTAGTATGCTCTAGTTTTTCTTCTGCAACACCCTTTCAAAGGAGAATGAGGACATGGCTGCTTGGGCCAGCCTTGGTAGTTTGGCGGAGGAATAGGGGATGTTTGTTCCCCTTAGGAAAGCACGAAGTTGGGCTGGGGGAGGTCTCCTAACCACTTGTATTTAATTAGTTTGAGGCTAAATAATAGATTTAATTTACTTTTTATTTATAGGAGCCCCACTGAATTGACATTTGTGGGCTGCTGGAAGGGTCTATATGGGAGGGAAGATTATCTGCAGCAGAAAATATTGCTGCAAGATGCAGAAATATTTTTAAAACTGCTTTTTGCTGTTGGATGCAGTGAGTATTTGTATGACATGTTCCCATTAAGTGCAGGCACTGACAGCTAGTGATGAAAATGTGATGAAAGAAATATTAATACAGTGTTACTTATTTTAAAAACTGGAACTGTCTGTGAGCACAGAACCTGGTGTAGGATATTATCTAAACATCCAGAGCAAGCCCCTAATCAAAGTCTAAATCTGGCTTTCAGGCTTTACAAAACCTGTTACAGGCACTTCCTGAATAACTGAAAATGGAATACTGCAGAATACTTGAATGATATGCACTGTCTACCATATTTGTTATTAAATATTGTAAGCTGCTTCATCTGTTGAGTAAGGCCTTTCTTGAGGGATGTGGATAGCTACAGTTATACATCAGCTGTTCCGGAAATGCTAACATAAAATCAAATGTTTCACACAATTTAAGTTGGTAGTTCTCACCAAATAAGCTCTGTGACTATATTCTCTTTTGATAAAATAGTTGTTTTCCCCCCAGAAAGAATTAGTGAGTTGTATCAAAATCTGTTGTTTTTTACGTTAAGGCTGTTTGTGATAAATAAAAGCATAGTCTTTTCAGTCCAAAGACTGTTTGTTTTAAAAATATGTATAACTTAATTCTTGTTGCTTATATATGCAACTTTAGGACTTCTGTAGGGTGAAAGATTCATGATTAGATATTATTTGTATAGCAATAGCCATGCAGTTCTAAAGTATGGAGTCATGCAGTTCTGCAGTTGTTGAAAATAGGAGGCAATATTGTAGTGTAGTCTTTGCTTTGTAACAATTGAAAACCCTGTTTGTGTTAAATGAAAATACTTTTGAAAGTGCTGAGTATATTTATTTTTAGTTTCTTAGGATAAGTGTATGAAATGAAAGTAACAGTGTATTTCATACTTCAGAAATGGGTGTACTTCAAAAATGGGTGTTTATCATTTTGATTCCATAATATTATAGTTTTAGCTCATACCAATCTTGTCACAATCTGATTTTGTACATGTTTGTTCTGTCTGCATCAGCCAATGATTTTAGCATATAGAACTTGACTCAAATATATATGTTTATTTAGAAATGTCCCACTTTATTCAGTGGGCTTAATCCCAAATAAGTGTTCATAGAATTGGATTGAAAGAACTGAAATAAAATAGATCAATAATTTATAAAGACTTATAAATAATTTATAATTTATAGCTATTATGAAGAAAATCATGGCAGAAATATGCATTTTGGAAAATGGCCACTTTGCTTCCTCCCAGATTCTTGGACAGATGAGATACTTATAGGTGTCAGTAGTTTCTGTCCTTTTGGGAAAGCAGAGCCTTGGCTAAAACAAGAGGGCACAAACTTTTGCCGCTCCATAAAGAGGATGAACTTACAAAAGGCAACATTCTCAATGCCATATGGCTTTGGTCACTGACAGCTGTAGTATTCATTCTTTATACTCTGGCAGCATTGAATTCTGCATATCCTGCTCCAGACTTCATTCTGTTGCATGTCAGCACTTTGAGTAATAGTCAGAATACACGTGCAGAGAAGGAAAAATAAGGAGCATCTAGGCATTAGTTCACCCTGTAGTACTGTTAGTGCTGTGACTCATCGAGATGTTCCTTTTTGTTCTGTACTGGGGAATAAGTTACTTCCCAGCTTCAGGATTATACCCTCTACTATCTTTTCTTCGATTGCACCATGCCACAATGTAACTGAATGCCTTATATCTGTAAATGGGTAATATATTTTTTAAAACGTTGGCTTTAAACTTTTAGAAAATAACTCATTGCTTTCATTTATAACCCATGTTTAAAGAATGCTTTGTAGTATATCAGTACTGCTGTAAGGGTAACACTGATAAGAATAATAGGACTGTAAGCAAGGGTGGTTGTTTTTCTTTTTCTATTAATATTATGTTTTACTAGAATGAACTTGTGTAAAAAAATGATGTGGAAGATAGTGCTTCAGTAGATGAGAGGAAGCAGTGAAAATTTTAATTGTGTGTGTGAACTCGACAGAGTCACCAACGTGGAAATAAAATTAATTATAGGACAATGCCACAAGCTCTGACTGATGGGCCTACTGGCTGTTTCCTTAAGTGAAGGAGGCAAAGTTGTCTTTATTGGTTCATGTTCAAGGCTACTGGTCTGAAAAATCCATTTTTTTCCAGCTTGCCATTTTGCTTTTTTGCTATTGTTTGAAGTTGCACAAGGGACTCTTCTGTGCTACAGTCCCTTATCAGTAACTGAATGATAAATGTAATTTTTCTCTTGAGTTGACCACACTCAGATGTAGGTATCATTAAGTACATAAAAACAAAGATTCACTTTACTTATATCTTAGCAAGTTGCCTTTATTATTAAGGTGTGTTGATAATCCCTAGGAGCATCTGTGCCAGTTCCAAGACATTTAGTCCCTTTGTGTGAATAAATGAATGGAATAGAAATTAATAAACTATAGATTTGTGATGAACTAATAATCCTGAAACAATGGATTTTAAATAAGTGTTAAATGTCTCTTTTCCCACTTTAATCTCATAGTACTCATTGTAACTAGAGATCAATTAGCTCAGTATGCCAGGGAACAGCATGAAAAACTGTAGTAATTTATGTATTATGGGGATTATTGCATATTTCCTTTGGCTTCACAAATAGTCAGTCATGCAAGTTTTTAAGTGTACTTCAATAGATCAGTTTCCTTACTGATGAATATACCAAATTCTCTGATAAGAAGCACTGATTCAAATGTATTTTCCAATAAAGAAGGTGGATGATTAAGGAGCAGTCTTCAGTCATTGCCTTTTTCGTCAAGTCATTATAACTTTTGTTTCTTTATATGTCTGGAATAAAACTAATACAGTAAGAGTGAATTGTTGTGTTCCTGATTCCACTATAACTGTATATTGTCAGCTTTTCATGCTCTGCTGTAGAGCCCATCTTCTTTTAGAACATGTTTGGACACTCCAGTGTCTCAGACACGTGGGAGAGGTGAAAGGAAAAGAGGTGTAGAGATAGGAACGTTTTTTCATATGTGGTTGCAGTGTGTACATGTTCAGACATTCTGTATTGCAGTCCTCACAGAAATAGGTAAAATCACTAACCAGATAATTAATCTAGATCCACAATTGGTCTTACGCTATTCAATAGGGAATCCAGGAATATTTTGCCTAAGTGACCTGTCCGTTGGCAGCAACAGTAGCAAAACATTGGAAAGTGATGGTTGTAAATGTGATAGAAATTAGATATCAGCAGATTTGGAATCTAGCATTCATGAAAAAACATACACACATTGAGAAAAGGAACTGCTAGAAACAGATTTCATGCAGTATGGAATTGCTTTATTACATACGTTGCTAAAATGGAACGTGAATGTGGTCTTCTACTGACATATGGTCAGTTATGGAAGAATGAGGTTGGATAAGGCCTGAAATGGATGGATTAGTAGCAATATCTTGTGGTATAATATTCTGGATACTCTACTTGGCAAATGCTTTATATTCTGTTTCTGTTGTTTTTTATATCTAAAAATAAATAAAATGTTAAGGAGTGAGGCCTCCAAATACACATGTGCTCTTGCAGTTGACTTAAAATGCAGTTAAATTATACAGCTAAAACTATAAAAAGATGTATTGTTGAAAAAATAATATTTGAAGTGCTTTAAAAGCAGGACATTTTAAACTACAGTTCTTCATTTTGGGAATGTGCTTTATAGAATCCCTTAACCTATTATAAGGTGGTCATTCAGAACAAGGATCACTTCATCAAATGATGAATTTTCTTCATGAGTATTAATTTCCTACACAGAAAATATACGTATGCTGTAGTACGCTTTGTGTCAAATACAGGTGTGTCTTTTGGACCATGTAAACACAGAAAGCTTCAACTGGCAATGGATTCATGCAGACTGCACATGTGGTGAAAGGTGTGTTCATTGACGGTGTGTGACACAGGTTGTGTGAAATATCTTTAAGCCTCTTTGTGAGGAGGGTATGCTAACATTCATACTGTTGATATATCCACTTCTTTAACCACCTCTGCCCTCTTCCCCCCCAAATCACTGATGTGCTCATAGATCTTGCTGTTGCAGTGACTAAGAGAGGCAGTGAAGGTTTTCAGGGTTGTTGTTTTGTAACAACACTGTGAAGGAATATCAGTCATTTGTGGTGGTGTTTCTATATAAACTGCTTGAAGTGAAATAGTACCATCACGCTTTGGTTGAAAGCTCAATTGTTCTTTCAGACAATGTGCCATAACCTAGTTAAGAATTTAGCAATGTTCCCCTTTTCTAGGCAACTGGGTAGAAACAAATACAGGATTAAAACAGAAATGCTTTTAAGAGTGCAGACACTAGAAGTAAGATAAAGCAGAAAGGAAGGAAATACTTATAGGATGTTTATCTCTAGAATTGATTATGAAGTTGTGAAAGTAGCATTTCATGAAAGAAATACTTGCTTATATACCCTTTCTAACCTGCCACTGGTGTGCCTTGTTTCCCTTCCTCCTTTTCCTCATGCTTGCATAACTCTAATGCAATAACAAAAAGAAATGTTTAGACAATACTATTGTGTGTTACTTTATAAAGTCTGTTATTTTAAGAACAGTAATCCAAGATCTCCTTTAGATTAAATATTTGCTCTAATTGCAAGAAAGTGTGATGAAGAAATATTTGAAAAAAATGTTTATAGTTAGTTTACTCTCAGGAACCCACAGATCTAGCCAGGCCACTATTAGTGGTTGCTACCACCACATGCTTTCCTGAATCCTGTGCAAACTGCAGAGAACCCAGGAAAGGAAAAGTGTTGTGCCCTTGTGTTAGACTTTCAAAGAAGGTAGTAGTAGTAACTTGGCTGTTGTTACCTTATGCAACAAGCCCATTATGAAGAGAGAGAGAGAAACCAGCCTTTCTTTTCTATCATACCTGTGGAGAAAGGGAGGCAGGCTTCTCTTATTCATGATGATATTTTGTAGGAGGTGTCACTAGCAGCTAGGCTATACAAGGCTTCCAGAAACCTCGCATGTCACCCCACCCCACCTTTCCTCCCCCAAATTCTCCATAGAAGACCTGTGTGAGACAGACCAACTCTCCTTTCCACCATGCAGACTTTGGGTGAGAAAATGAGGGAAAGTTGTCCTGTGAGGTTCGTTTTGCTGGAAGTGTGGAGTTTTCCACTAGAGAGGAAAGAGTTACTTGCCATTGTCAGGCACACAAGTTGAATTTATGGAACCCTGTTAACTGCAGATCAGGAAAGAGATCCTAATTAGCTCTTCTAATGATATTATGCCTTAAATGGTCAAGAAATACTGGGATGGATCCAGACTTACCACTCCATGAATGAAAGGGCTCCTTCCGTTTGTGGAGGGTACCAGGATCCAGCAGACTTTGCTGAAGGAAATGGGGGGGGTGATTTTCACTTAGTCCCCTCAGCCCTAGCTCTCCTGCTATTTCAGGGGCTTCTTCCAATCTTCCTGGGGAAGTATTAGGAGATGCAGCAGGAAGGAAGAATTGGTGAAAATTGCCTTCCTCCTGTGTAAATAGAACTTTAATGAGTGTGATTCTGGATTCAACCCAGTGAGTTTCATTTGTAGGAAGTGTCTCATTAAAGTTTTTTAAACTTGCAAATTTATTTATTTCTATACTTATATTCTACCCTCATCGCAAATGAAGCCCAGGGGAGTAAACAAAAACACTAAAAACACCCTAAAACATCTTAAAAACAAAAGACTTTAAAACATCTTAAAACAGCTTAAACAATCTTTTAAAAAATCTTTTTAAAAAAGCTTTAAAACAGCTTAAAAAGTAATTGCAACACAGACACGGGCTGGGATAAGGTCTCTACTTAAAAGGCTTGTTGACAGAGGAAGGTCTTCAGTAGGTGCTGAAAAGATAACAAAGATGGTGCGTGTCTGAAATTTAAGGAGAGGGAATTCCAAAGGGTAGGTGCCACAACACTAAAGGTCTGCTTCCTATGTTGTGCGCAACAGACCTCCTGATAAGATGGTATCTGCAGGAGGTGATCAACTG
This sequence comes from Rhineura floridana, assembly GCF_030035675.1. NCBI lineage: Eukaryota > Metazoa > Chordata > Lepidosauria > Squamata > Rhineuridae > Rhineura > Rhineura floridana. The sequence goes on along the minus strand of NC_084483.1, from coordinate 136,570,995 downwards.
GGTATATAAGGGGTAAGACATATTTCAGGTATCCTGGTCCCAAGCTGCGTAGAGCTTTATAAACCAAAACCAGAACCTTGAACTTAGCCCAGTAGCTAATAGGCAGCCAGTGCAATTCTTTCAGCAGAGGTGTAACATGTTGGTGATACCCTGCCCCAATGAGCAGTTGTGCTGCTGCATTTTGCACCAGCTGCAGCTTCTGAACAAACCTCAAGAGCAGCCCCACACAGAACACGTTACAGTAATCCAACCTGGAGGTTACCAATGCACGGACAACACTGGTTGGGCTATCCCGGTCCAGAAATGGCCCCAGGTGTCTTATAGCCGAAGCTGGTAAAAGGGATTCCTAGCCACTGGGGTCACCTGGGCCTCTAGCAACAAAGGTGGATCCAGGAGCACCCCCAGATTACAAATCTGCTCTTTCAGAGAGAGTACTACCCCATCCAAAACAAGCAGTTGACCAATTATTCGAACTTGGGAACCACCAACCCACAGCAACTCCATCAAATTCTTAAAAGGTTGGGTAGAGAAGTTGTAGCATGTCTTTTATTTATGATTTTCTGGGAGCGGGGGAATTAACGAAAACTAGACAGACGCCTGGAAGAAAATGTGGGGTTTTAGCTCAGTTAAATAAGAAACACTGTTCTTTTTAAAAAATAAGAAATGTAATACAATACAACAGGGATGGGAAATCTGGGGGTCTTCAGATGTTGTTGGACTCCAGCTGCCATAATCCCTAACCATTGGTCATGCTGGTTGAGGATTATGGAAATTGGAGTTCAACAATATCAGGAGGGCCACAGTTTCCCTATCCCTGCAATCAGGGCTGTGGAGTCGGTACGCCAAACTTTCAATGCCGACTCCTCTATTTTTCTACTGTCTGACTCTGACTCCTTCATAAATGGCAAATGTATATTAACTAGTAATAACAAATTTACTGTAGTAAAATGGTAGCACAAGGCATTTCATCGCCATCACGTGAATCATCAGGCTAGATTGATAGAACATAAAATATATTTATTTGATTAAAATTTCTGAACAAGAAAAGGTAAAGGTGTCCCCACACTTATAGTGTGAGTCGTTTCCGACTCTTAGGGTGACGTCTTGCAACATTTACTAGGCAGACCGTATATATGGGGTGGGATTGCCAGTTCCTTCCCCGGCCTTTCTTTACCCCTCAGCATATGCCGGGTGCTCATTTTACCGACCACAGATGGATGGAAGGCTGAGTGGACCTTGACCCTTCTTACCGGAGATTCGACTTCCTCCTTCCGTTGGAATTGAACTCCGGCCGTGAGCAGAGCTTTTATTTTGAAGCTGGAGTCAAGAGTCGGTGACATTTCTACTGACCGACTCCAACTCCACCCAAAATTGCTTCCGACTTCGACTCCACAGCCCTGACTGCAATATATACTCATTTTTGAGATACCAATAGTTTGGGATGACCAAAGTAGGTAGAACAAACTTTTTTGCCCCATGTGCACCTTGAACAGTGCTGAGTCTTGGCAGGCCACTTAATGATTTTTCTGCCTGTTGTACCAATTGTAATGTGTTGTACTTGATGCCATATGATTTTTCATTGTATTTTGTAACTTTCTTAAAGGTTTTCTTTACAATTAAGCAGTATACCAATTTTGTTAAATAAATACAATTCTATAGACATGCCATAGACCTCTTGAATAAAACTTGTGGACCACCACGGTTTGGAAACCTGTGATGTAGAAAAAGGAGACACCTTAGGATTGTGTGGAACAGTATCTTGTCTATGAATTTAAACAAAATGACAGATTTTCACAAAATACAAAGCCAGGAAAATATTTTGGACCTTAATTTTCCTTTATATTTGGACAATGATATGCTAACACTGACACTTTGCTTCTTTGAAATATCTTTTTCCCTAGGACTAAGCAATTGAATTTGAATCTGGATGTAGTCATCCTTGCTCATTCATGTTCCCATGAAGCATGTTTTGTCCCAAAGTAGTTAAGAGTAGAGCTGCCACTGGAATACCATAAGTAAGAATATTGTTTAATATTTGTGTAACATGAGAATTTAAAATGTATGTGTGTAATACAGTATGTTAAGGCTGCAGTGTTTGCAATTTACTAGCACTGTCTTGCCCGTGTTTCCTCCATATGCCGAAGCATGCAAAGATTTTGCAGAACAAATTTGACAAACTTTAAAGCTTAAATTTAGAGGTGGCATCTATTTCAAAATTATGCACCATATAACTGCTTCCTGTGAACCCAGTTAGTTTATAAAATTGCCAGGTCACAACCTGGAAAACTTCCTGTTCAGAGGCCCATAAATTCTCTTGCCACATGAACATTCATCTCACTTCTGGCAATCATAGCATGTTCCCATTTTTGTCTCAAGCTTGGAGCTCAGGCTATGGCAAGGGATTATCTCTGCAGTCATATGATACTTTTGAGGTGCTTCAGGTGGCTTTAAAGCACAGCATGTCATAAATGTGTTCCCACTCTTTTTCTGAGCTGGGGCAGAGGATGTTCTCTAACCTTCTGCAAGGGATGGCCCCTGACTTCTTTAGCACTTTGGGGAAAGTAAGAGGTGTAGTGTCTTGATGCCCACAGAGTTACGTTGGCTACTAAGGCCAGTTTTGTGAATAGCTCCAGCTGCAAAGGAGGGTGTGGCCATGGCTTTTCTTGCCTTGTCCACTGCTAACCATGGTTCACACGCTCTGCCATACCTTGCTGCAGGATGTATGACTTTCATTTTGCCTTATATTAGGCCGGAGAAGATGGGTGCTGGTACTGTGTGAGATGTGGTGAAGAAATTAGGACTGTAGGTTGGTATAGATTGGAGGGTTGTCTGAGTTGCACTTGGCAACCCTGGTGGCTAGTTCAGATGTTTACAGAGTGGTCTGAAGGATTCCATGCCCCTACCTTTCACAAATAAATTATCTCTCCCTGCCCTTCTTTTCTTGCATGGAAATCTCCATTGCCCACCTGCCCCCATCTTCCATATTCAGCATTATGTGTGACTGTTGCTAACTCTGTCTTGGAATGAATCTGCTCCTAAACTTGATTTGAAACCCTTATTTTAATTGGGTTTTTCTAATTCAGTTTAGGATCACACATGAATTCATTTCTCCAGGTGTAATAATGAATATACAAAACACCAAGCCTGAGTTGAAAAGGTAAGGGGAGAGTACACATGACCCTATGGCCTGTTCCTGGTCCTGAAAGTTCAGTTCCAGTATTGTGTCTGAATTAGGCCTGTGGATGTGAGTCCATAAAAACAATTTATATTGTGTAGAAACATTACGCGAGGATTGAGTATAGAATCTTTATAGTATCTTAAGGTGAGACGAATGCTCCTCTTTGAATAGGAATTGGGGTTTCTAGGAATTTGTTCTTCTGCTGCAGTTGTTGCCTTGTAAGCCTAAATAAGGTACAGGTTCCTTCTTGTCCTTTTGTTTGCGCATTAAAGTACAACGTTAGCTACCTCTCAGTGCTTGATGAGTTTTCATGACATAAAATCAGAGTCACTGCACCGATAGTCATGACTCACCTCTCATTTCTGTTTTGCTTAAGCAGAACATAAAGATTGCCTTGGAAGCATGACCAATATCCAAGTATTCTGACTCTGTAAATGGGGAGTAACAAACACAGACCTATTAGAGAGCTATCCATTCATATCCCACTCCTAGCAGCAAGTGTCTTCAATTAATGAAGAGACAAAGGAATGCCCCAAGGGTCTTGTTGGCACTTGGTCCCTAACATGTTATTTACAATACATTAACAGTTGAAAATATTGTTTAGTAAGTGGTACAGGGTTATTAGTGAAAGTTAACATTATACATATGACTATGAAGAAGATTTTCCTAACAATTTGATTTGCAGCTCACTTGAAATATTGAAAAGGAGGAATAACTTTGTAAGTTGCTGGGTGATATGCAACTGTGTCTGTCTGCTAGCAGAACAGACTTCCACTCACACACCAGGACCTTCCCTTCCTTTCCTTCTTCTGCACACCCACCAAATGTGCTTAGGAGGGTTGGGGGACCCTCTGAAGCGGTTTTGTGGAAATGTAGACAGGAGAGGAGGGGAAAATCCACTTATGCAACATTGGATATCATTCTCTGATTGTTACAAGTTGAGTTATTACAGGCTGGTTAGCTTAATGTCTGTCCTGGGAAAACTGGTGAAAGTATTATTAAAAATACAGTAACCAACTGTAGAAGAACAAGCCTTGCTGAATCAGAGCCAGCATGGCTTCTACAAGAGCAAGTCTTTTCTCATGAACTTTAAGAGTTCTTTTGAGAGTGTCAACAATAGATAGAGATTATACCATTGACATAGTATACTCAGACTTTCAAAAAGCTTTCAACAAGGTAACCTCACCAAAGATTACTGAGTAAGCTTAGTAGTCATGGAATAAGAGGAGAGGTCCTCTGTAGATTAGGAATTGGTTAAGTAACAGGAAGCGGAGAATAAATGGATATTTCTCCTGGTGGAGGGCTGTAGACAGAGCTTGGAAAAGTTACTTTTTTGAACTACAGCTCCCATCAGCCCCAGCCAGCATGGCCACTGGATCGGGCTGATGGGAGTTGTAGTTCCAAAAAGTAACTTTTCCAAGCTCTGGCTGTAGAAAATGGAGTCCCTTAAGGGTCAGTATTGGGACCTGTACTTTTTAACTTGTTCATAAACTATCTTGATTTAGGGGTGAGCAATAAGGTGGCCTAGTTTGCTAATGATACTAAATTGTTCAAGGTTGTTAAAATAAGAGATTGTGAAGAGCTCCAAAAGGACCTCTCCAAATTGAGTGAACGGGCAGTAAAATGGTAAATGCAATTCAGTGTAAACAAGTGTGAAGTGATGCATGTCAGGACAAAATTTCACATATACACTCACGGGGTCTGAACTGGAGGTGACTAGTTAGGAAAGAGACCTTGGGGTTGTAATAAATAGAGCAATGTAGATGTCAACCCAGCATGCAGCAGCTGTGAAAAAGGAGAATTCTATGCTAGGATTCATTAGGAAAGGTATTAAAAATAAAACTGCTGATATCATAATGCCGTTATACAAATCTATGGTGCAGACACATGTGGAATGCTCTGTACCGTTCTGGTCATCTCACCGCAAAAGGATATTGTAGAGTTGGAAAAGGTTTAACAAAGCGCAGCCAAGATGATCAAGGGAATGGAACTACTCCTGTATGAGGAAAGGTTGCAGCATTTGGGGCTTTTCGTTTTGAGAAAAGGTGAGTAAGAGGTGACATGATAGAAGTGTATGGCATGGAGAGAGTGGATAGAAAGATTTTTTTTTCTTGCTTTCTCATAACTCTAGAACTCGTGGATATCCAGTGAAGTTTAATGCTGGAAGATTCAGGACAGATAAAAGAAAGTACTCTTCATGCAGCGCATAGTTAAATTATGGATATCTTTTCTAAAGGAGGCAGTGATGATCACCAACTTGGATGGTTGGAAAGAAGTTTAGACAAACTCATGGAGGATAAGGCTATCACTGTAGCCACAATGGCTATGTTCTGCCTCCACAGTCAGAGGCTTGTTTGTTTGTTTGTTTATTAATAATAACTGTTTATAGCCATTGGCTGTTACAGAAGTAATACAAATGTATATACATCAAGACATAAAACCATAATAACTCAGAATTAAAATCAAGAACATAATTTAAAATGTTATTTATGTTGGTCATTTTTAACATAATTAGCTCTGAGCTTCTTTGCTGCCAGCGCGAATTTAGCTATTGAGAATATTATATGTGGTTGGGGTGATGATAATAGAAAAACCACTATCTGGGGTGCGCCTTAAATCTTTATTCTCAAGAAGTATGGGAGATAAGAATTTTGCTCTCGGTGGATCAAATAAAGGGCAGTCTAACATGTAGTGAATCAGGTCCTCTGGAACCTTGCAACCAAATACACAGAAGCAGTCGGGGAAGGGAATACCCAGGTATCTGCCTTGCAAATTTGCAGTGGGCATAACCTGGAGTCTCAATTCTGTGTAGGCTTTGCGTAAGGGGGCCTTCGTCAGTATATCCAAATAGATGGGCTATTCATGGTTAGATTTGATAAGGGGAAACCAGCTGGAGAAAGGCGATGTAGAGATTACTGCTCTGTCATGTTCTGCGTCATAATCAAAAATCTGATTGCGCAATGCCTTAGAATTAATTTCTCTGAGCAAATTAGTTAGATGGTAAGCAGGTCCCAAAACAGAAAAGCTGGTCGCCCAGCCTTCATTTCCCAGCTGGTCCTCCCAGCATAATTTAGCAAGAGAACATGAGTTGGTTACCGACAATTTCCTCCAATAGCGTAAGAACTATAAATCTATCCTGGCCGCTAAAGAGGGGAGGTTTAGTTCAGCTCTCAAATGAGCTGACGGAGTACCTTTTGGTAAGCCCAGGATTTGCTTAAAAAAGGAATTTTGAATTGGTTCGAGAGCTGAGCGTAAAGAGGGGCCCCAGATTTCAGATCCATACATGATTGATGGTAAAATTTTTGCTTCATAAAGTTTGGACAATGGTCTCACCAATTGTCCGCCTTTAGAATAAATTTTTTTTTCAGTTGCCCAAGTGCCCTAAGCTGAATGGCTATGTTCTGCCTCCACAGTCAGAGGCAGTATGCTTCTGAATACCAATTGCTGGAAACACAAGAAGGAGGGAGTGCTGTTGCACACAGAACCTGATTGTGGGTTTAGCTACTGTAAGAACAGGATGCTGGACTAATTGGGCCATTGGCTTGACCCAGCAAGCTCTTATGATGTTCTTATGAGAGGATGGCATGGTGTCTAAGAACTAGTGTGGCTTGAATCTGGTGCCAAATTTAAAAGGTGCTGAAAATGAACCCTTCTTGCAGAGGAACCATCAGGAGTGCATTCTGAGGCTCCTGATTCCAGCAGTAGCTTCACCTGCAACATCAGATATGGAATAGGTGGAGATGGATGGGGGAAAACAGCCTTGTAGGGCTGGAGGTTCCCCATTCCTGTTCTACAGTTTGCTTGTAGGTTTAATAGGTTCATCCTATAGTTTTCTCCGCTGGACAGTGTTTAATGGTGTCTCAGAAGCTTTGCACCCATTTGATCTTATCCATCTCATAGCTCCTTGTTCAGAGAATTGGATTTTGCTCTGTAACTTTTTGTTTGTATAAATTAGATCTTTTTCTGTCAGATCATGGACTTGTTTTCTCTGTATGAAATGTACGGCATTATCTTTTGATGGCAATAATAAACAGCAGTCACTTTGCTAGTAAGCATGTAGAGCTCTCAGGTAGTCTATAAGTGTGTCCTCTCTCTAATAGTGATTGGAAATATGGCAACGATACAATCACATGTCTTTAACCTTTTTCTCTTGTCACCTCTTATGTATAGAAATCTCTCCCTTGAGGCATTTGGCAGGCCTTATCTTTGCCCCTCCTTTAAGAAATTATTTTAAGACTCCTCTTGCATTTCCCTCTTGATGATCTATTTCTAGTCCTTTGATTCTTTTTCATTATATAGCTTTCATTATAACACCTTCTGGTTAGTGAATAGATTTTCAGGCAAAGCAATCAAAGTAATAGAAAGCTGGCAGGAGGGGGGTCTGGTAGAGGAGGAGTCAGTGGGAAGCTCTGCGGCATCCACTTGTCTTTTGGGAGCCACCAGGCCAACTGAACACTGACTTAGCTGGGAGCTGCGCATGGGGACCAGAAGGTAAAAGCCAGCTCTGACAAATCCTCCTACAGGGGAGTAAGTGCTCCCCATTGACCGCCATTATAATTATTTACCTACACCAACCTTTTTCCTGGCGGAAATTTTGGGCAGATTGGGACCCGAAGGAGTGCTTCGTGGGGGGGTGGGTTGAATATAGTGGAAGTCCTTTCCCCTTGGCTCCACCTCCACCACACCCCCGGAATGTCCTTTTTTCAGGGCTTCCACTGGGCTGGGCTTATCCGGCAGACCTCTGGCTGAGCCAGTAAGGTCCTGGTGGCTTTGCAGCACAGCCAAGTTGAGGGGTGTCTGCTGCTGAAGCCCAGCAGTGCCAGGAGCCTGCTGGCTCAGGCAGGGATGCATCACATCCAACTCCCCCAGCCCGGTGCAAATACAAGTTAGATTGCGCTATAAATAAGTGCAAAGTTTTGCCTCTCAGAGTCCTCTTCCTTTTATCTTGTTTTTTTCTCTAGATTGTGAGCCTGTGAGTAGGGACATGTGTATCTAAATCACGTACAGTGCTTAGTATATTTTAGATGCTTCTATTTAAAATGATGAAGAAGCTGTGAAAATCATATCCAGTATTTTGTAGGAAGTGGACCTCATATATTCTCTAGGTCTAGGTCCGAGTACTAGAACCAGAAAGGATCTAAGCCATGCAAGGTTCAAAACATGGGTCCACTCTCCCCTTTTAAAAGTATATTTATTGAAATTTGTGTACAAAGAACAATATATGAAACGGGGAAAAACATAAACAAGGTCTCATTTTTACAGTGTTACAGTCAGGGTAGGAAGGAACAGAGAAAAGAGTGAGTTAGACCAAATGTACAAACTACACACACCATGTTTAATGAAGGAAGCCTCTCCAGAAATGCTGAGGAGCTACTGGTGGACTTTGTCTCTTAGTCGACTCATTGATAAAGGACAAGAATGGAAACCAAACTCCTCAAACATATACAATTTCGTATAGTCCCTGGCTCGACAAACTGAGCCAGTGAGTTTTTCAGACAAAGCAAGGGACCAGATCCTGACATACCAGTTATCCAATATGAAGTCAGAGAATATTTTGCATCCTCCCCCGTTCATGCTGCCACTAGGAGAAAATAGAGTAAGTCCATGTGCAGCAAGTTAGGACTCGGCTGTAGTGAAAGTAAAGTCAAGGCTGGGGATTTAGGCATTGATTGAGTTGTGTTTCTGGAGATATGATCAAACATCAAGTCCCAAAAGCTTGCTACATATTGACAATGCCACCTCTTGTGCAAGAGGGTCCCCCATTCAGAACACCCTCTCCAACAGTTTGGGGAGATAGAAGGGTTCACATAACTTAAAAAAGCTGGGGTCGATGCCACTGATGAATCACTTTCAGCAAGGCTGCCCTAACCAAAGCCAAAATAGTCTTGAAAGGAGGTCTAACCCCCTTTTTCCTTTAAAAAACAAACATAAAACCTGTCACCAGGTCTCCATTAAATTTATTTGGTATGATATGCAGTTGGGCCCAAATTTTTAAAAATGCAGATATTAATACTTCACATACTTCACACCACTGGGGTGTTTCTAGCTGCACCACCACCCCCTGCCGTTGGAGGGCTTGTAAGAAGTGTCTGCAGGAGTGGGACTCTTGAATACCATCATGAGTGGGGTATCTCTAGAAGCAAAGTTGAAACTAATCAATTCCCTTTTTATTTTTGCTATATTGCCAAGAAATATAATGTCGCCTGCTAACGGTGTTATATTTATAGTGTTGAAAAGATTTTTGTGTTTGCTATGATATTTGTTATGTTACTGTTTTATTACTGCTGTTTTATTATTTTTATTGTTATGAAATTGTTTTTGTAATTGTTTACTTTATTGTCAGCCGCTTTGACCACTTTTTTCGTGGAAAGGCGTCATACAAATAAAAAGCATGATGATAATGTGATATTCTCTTAAACATCTGTACATTGATAAAAGTTTATTAAGTTGAATTGCAGGGCCGGAGGCCAACGCAAGTAACACAGTAAAAATACAATACAAACATGATATAAATACAATAATTTATAATCAAACAAGGGGAATTAAAAACGTGCCTAGATGATATTTGTTGAGGCGATGTGATTTGCCCGAAGTTTTCTGGCCGCTATTATAAAAAGGGATACATTATGGGTTACTTCTCGGATATGGTCAGCCATTAAGAAAATAATTTTTTCATCAGGTGAGATAAGCCAGGGAATGTCTAGCCATTTCTTAAGGAATCTAGATCTTGGTTGGATATATATTGGGCAATAGAGCAATACATGAGGGAGGTCCTCCAGTGTTGGAGAACCACAGACGCAAATCCTTTGATCCTTAGGGACACCAGCTAATCGACCTTCCCTATCAGCATTTGGTAGGGAAAAAAAGCGTAAGGCTGTAAAAGCCTGTCTAAGAGCAGAGGGTATAGGTTGTGTGAGGTATGTAGCGCATTGAGGGACGAATTTAAAACGCCAGAACCAAGGAGAAACCTTTGAGTTGGTAAGAGTTAGCATATCTAATTTCAGGGAGTAAAGAAATATACGTTCACGTAAAGATTTGTTGTTTAGGTCTGAGTTAAACTCCAATGCTGAGAGATGGTATGTAGATAACAAGTTATTTAGCTTAGAGCCCCATAGGGCAAAAGCAAAAGAGTGTTTAAGGCACAACTGAAGTAATGCCCTAGACTGAGGCTCTTTAGTAGATCTTAGAAACTTCAAAAGAGTGAAATGTATATGTGCTATAAGGGGAGGGGAGCCAGTCTCAGCTCGTATCATTGCTGCTGAGGTACCCATCGGGAGAGATAGTAAGCGCCTGAGAAAACTGTTTTGTATAGTTTCTAGGGCTTTAACAATGTGGTTATCCCAACCCCATACTGAGGCTCCATATAAGATCTGTGGGATCACCTTGGCGTTATAAATTTTTAATGCTGGGTGGATCTGATTGCCACCCATAGTGCGAAAAATTTTTAGTATTGACCCTGCTGTCTTAGACGCGAGCAGTTTAGTATATTGTCGATGGTATTGCCAAGAGAGGGTGTCCGAAAAGTAAATTCCTAGATATTTGAATTCACGAGGTTGCTCTAGCTGATGTTCAGCTATATGCCAACAATGGCCTTGGAATTTCTTCCCAAATACTAAAACTTTGGTTTTAGCGTAGTTTATGTTCAAGTTTTCCTTTGAACAATAGGTCTGTAGAGATCTCAATAACTTTCTAAGTCCGATAGGGACTAAGGAAAGGAGGACCATGTCATCGGCGTAAAGAAGTGTCGAGACTTTCCTTTGGCCAATAGAGGGGGGGGGGAAATTGAGGTCCTGATAAGAAAGGGATAATATCATTTAAAACAGGTTAAAAAGCAGGGGGGCTAACAAGCAACCTTGCTTAACACCTCTCTCTACCTCGATCGGGTCGGTGAGGGCTCCAGAAAAGGGAATTCTTACCAGTGCAAATGTATTGACATATAGAATACGAATTAAATATAGAAGGCGGGGGTCAATGTTCAGTTTGTACAGCTTGTGCCACAGAGCGTTCCTGTCAATCGAATTGAACGCTGCAGCCAGGTCAACAAATGCTGCGTATAAATGTCGGGTGGGACCGGCGATGGACTGTTTTGCCAAAAAATGGAGAGTTAGGCAGTGATCGATCGGGGAGGAGCCTTTACAGAAGCCTACCTGCTCTGGGTGAATGATCTGTTGTGTCAGAGCCCAGTCTTCTAATTTAATTAAAAGAAATTTGGCGTAGAGTTTAGAAACTACATTCAGCAGGCTGATTGGCCGGAAGTTGGCAGGGTTAGAGGGATCACCCTTTTTATAAATAGGGATGATGATGTTACATCTCCAGCCCTCGGGGATTGCACCAGTGTCATTTATTTTAGTAAATAAGCGGGCCAAAAATGGGGCCCACCAGTCGGAGAATTGTTTAATGACCTCTGGTAAGAGAAAATCTTCACCCGGGGCTTTTCCATTTTTTAATGAGTCAATCAGTGATTTTATTTCTTGGATTGAAACTGGGGGCCATGGCGGCAAATTCTTGATTTCTGACATTGGGAGAATATTGTGTGGAGACGAGATTGAGGAATAGAGGTTTTGAAAATGAGCTTGCCAAGTTGAAATCGAAATTATGTCGGGCTTAAGAATATTGCTCAGCCCTTGTCCCGACTTTACTAAAGTCCAGAACTGGCGTTCTTGGTTCTCATTTATCGACTTTATTAAAAGATTCCAACGAGATTCAGCAAAGTCTAGTTTTTTTTCCTTCAAAAAGGCTCTGTAAGAGGCCTTCTTTAATTTAAATGCCATAAGAGATTGGGGGGACGGGAACTTGATTGACCACTGGAGAGATTTTTTTAGAATTTTTTTGGCCTCTCTACAGTCTTGATCGAACCATTGGCTCGGTTGGAATTTACTGGAAGGAGTATTATTTTTATTGATCATATAAGGCCTGAGTAAAGATAGAACGGATTGAAATGCCAATAAAGGGTCTTGAATTTCGTTCAAAACCTCATACCGTATTAATTGAAATGTGTCACTCTCCAGTAGATGAGCGACTGATTTGCACCTCCTGTCTGACCAAAAGACTCTTTTTTCAGGGGCAGCTGGCTTTATAGATAGAGGGTATATCGGGCTACTCTTAGGAGCCTTAAGTCTGAGTGAGAGCGGGAAGTGGTCGCTCTCAGTCCTTATGTTGAATTTAAAGTCTATAATATCTTTTAGCATCAGCTGAGAGACCAGTATATAGTCAATCACACTAGAGCCACGTGGTGTCCAATAGGTGAAGGAGCCATTTAGTATTTCCAGAAGGTGTGCTGATACGAGTTCAATTAGTAAGGAGCCTTGCTTGTTCGACTTTAGGTCTTGTATTGAATTATGGGAGGGCAGGTTTTGAATGAGGGGGGCTTGATTAGAGGAGTTGATATTAAGCTGCCAGGATTGATAAAAGAGAAAGTTACATAAACAAATAAAAATTAACATTTTTGGTGGAGTTTATTATTTTTTCTTCTTGAACAAGTGTGATTAATTGAACTAATTTCTAAATGATTATTGTTCATTTAAAAAAAAATCAAGTGAACTCATTTTACTGTAGCTTATCTATTGTTTAACTTTTCTGTACTAACGGTCACTATAAGGTGGAATTCTTGTTAGTATAACAAATTTTGTTCCCTTCTCCCATATGAATTTTCACACTTTTGTTGGAACTTGCCCACATAAACATTGATTATTTTGTTGTACAAAGAATAGAACAGCTTTTCAGGTTATGCAATGTTCTACAAATATTTCATGTTTGATTAACTGTCTTGCATGATTTGCCTTAACCACAGAATGCAGTGTCAGATGTGATCTATAGACATTCAAAAATAAGTTACCTTGCAGTTTCCTCTTCAATCTCCACCTAAGACAGTAGTTATCATTTATCAAGATTTTATATCTACCAGGGTTCCTTTGTTCTTATATTGTAAACCTACCCATACAGAAATTAGATCCTAATACTAGAATCCTGGCCTCAAATGTCTCGAATTTTATCCCAGATATTTAGTAATACTTCAGATAAAATATGTTATAAGGAAAATATACTTTTATCCTTTTCTGTAGGAGATATTTTAGTGGTATGGGGGCACAGTCCTTTTCTAACTTGCTCCAACGTTGACAGGTTGTTTTAAACCAGGATGTAATGTAACTCAAATTGTAAGCATGAGGGCATAATGTTACGTTATGGGCCAGGGCCACTAAAGTTTTCACTAGTTAGAATAATTTGTAGGCCTTTGCTATGAATTCTAGGGTTAATTTCATCACCCCAGAGAAAAATTAATAGCATTAAGTTTCACTCTGTTTGGAAGTTAAATTAATCCTGAGGTATTTATCAACTTTATACTAATTTTAAAACTGGCAGTTTATTTTAAACCAGAACAATTGTTAAAAATGATGCAACTCCAGTTTCAACTTGTTTAGAATCATTAAAAGTGTTTGTATGATCATTTTATTTGCAGTGTGTATGCTGTCTACACAACTTCTGATACTGTCTTTTGATCTGTTAACTGCTAGAGGTTCAATACGTAATGTGTAAGGAGCAACCTTGGCAGATGCCTTTGTACAGTTCATATTGTCTGTGATGTTTGGAGCAGCCTTCCTTTCCAGTGCTTGCCATCTTCCAACCCTCCCTCCTGCCCAAACTGGCATTATTCTCTTCAAATAAACCATTGTACACATAAGAAACACCTTCATTCCTTGGAACAAATTGCACTTCTTTTAAAATAACATGTATTTATTTCTTACATTTGTATCCCACCTTTCCTCCAAGGAGCTCAAGGTGGCGTTCATGATTCTCCCCTCCCCGCAACAACCCTGTGAGGAAGGTTAGGCTGAGAGACAGTGACTGGCCCAAGATCACCCAGTGATCTTCATGGCTGAGTGGGGATTTGAACTCTGGTCTCCCAGGTCATAGTCCAACACACTAACCGTTACACCTCATTGGCTCTCTCAGTTTCAAGAGGTTTCACCTAAACGTGGCACACATTTAGATGATTCATGAACTAAAGAATTTACTAATCTCAAGTAATTTACAGAATTCTCCAAACTTTTACCAGTTATTACCAATTATACTGGATAACACATTTAATGGGGAATTGAAAAAACTCTCTTGGAGACATCACAAATAATATAAAATGTATACAGGAACCAGGTATTCATTTTGTTTCCCAAATACCTTTATCTAATGAAGGATCTCTCTAATCACAGAAATAGCTCTTGAAACAAACTTCAGCTAAAAGCAGCAAAACACTGATATCCTTGAGAGGAGAAAAGTACCTTTAATAAGAGTACTTCTAGTGATACAGTAACAAACATATACTTCAAACAATATAGATTAATGTAAGTTTGATTCTTCCACAAAGGGAAAAGCAAGGTCTTTTTGCAAGTTACTATACACCCACTATGCACCTATATTTGTGGCTTTCAAATTGCACACTATTTTCCTTATAATTGGGACTTTGCAAGATAAATCTAAGATTTGCCTGAAGTAGGTTCACTCAAATCAATGAGGATGCTACAGGTCCATGCTAAAGAACCAGAATCTAGAGCTGCTCCTCCAACACTTGGGTTGAGGTTGTAGAAAGCTAGACAGGTATATGCAAGTTGGGCAGTAAACTGTGTGAGAAGGAAGGAGTTCTCTCAGTAAACGCAGGCATGGAAAAAGAAAGGGCCTGCTGAAGGAATGATCCACTGACCCCATGTGCTAATAACATCCTCCATTGCTAGTTCTTCCTTATAGACTAAGTTTGGCAAAATTTTACTTGTGATTGTAATTGTGGCTTCTGGGTAATTTAAAATGGAAGTTGGTGCTGTTATAATGTTTCGATCTTTTATCCACCTTGAGCATCTCTGGGTGGGAAAGAGGGATATAAATTAACTAATACAATTCATATAATGAAGAGAGCTTTTATGGGTGTGATGATAGTTTGTAGAGTGAAGCAAACACTTATTGTATCTTGTCATTGTACAAAATAGACAGATTTTTTTTCTTGTGATAGGAGGTGGAAAGCTAGGTTGCAGTCACCTAATGTTAACTATGGAGGTACAAGTAGTGCAAAGATTGTCATGGTGGAGAAATTGTAGTGGGGGGCAGTTCTGCTAAACTGGAATCAATGGCAGGCAAGACAAGAGAGGAGGTTATTTCATTCACAAAATAAATTAGGTCAGGCATGTGAATATTTATATTGGCGCTTTGTATAGTGATAAATTTTAGTCACACCAACCTACTTCAGGTTTATTGTATGTCTCCCACAAATATGTTAAGGTTCTGCCTTAACAAATATGCTGATGTGATCTAAATTAGCTATTATTATCCAGGAAAAGCAAATTCTGTGTTTGGAACTATTCGGAAAAGGACTTAAAATAAAACAAGTACCATAATGTCACAACTACCTAAATTTAAAAGAAGTTCATGTTTAGGAAACTTTTTACAGCTGTAATCAACCCATCTCATAAAGTACATCACAGAACTGGAGAAGGTGTATACAATGCCAGCTAAAGAATTTGGAGCTTTTTTGTTTACAAAAAAAGGCAACTAAGGCTTGAGTACCTTGCAAAGCCATATAAAACTGTTAAGAGAGAAATTGTTCTCTCTCTCTTTCAAAACACTAGAACCTTGGATTCATGTAGTGAAATTGATCTGTTGAGAGTAGGTTAAAGGCAAACAAAAGTAAGCATTTCTTGAATTAATTGCAGCTTAGATGAGTAGCTTTCAGCCTTTTTACACTTAAGAGCCCAACTAGTAACGTGGGAGCCACTTTCAATTTTTATGGTGAAAATGGGACCTTGCACCAAATATTTGCCTTGTGTAATGTTTCTGTACAAGGTTCCAGCCAATCCGTTCCATTCCCCCTCCCTGTGGGCCACTGAGCATGCCTCATTGGCTGTTTTGGGGTTTCCCCCTCCATTTTGGATTTCTATCATTTTTATTTATTTATTTATTAAATTTATATGCCACCTTTCCTGCCAGAAGGGATGGGGGTGAATACATTTGTGCCCAATCCCAGCTACATTTATTTCTTTAATTTCTCATTTGATGTGTATGGGCAGCTTTTGTCTTCTGTCCCTTGTGGACATTTAAAAATAGCTTCTCAGTGTGAAGTGAACTATCCAATGAGATTTATTTATTACAATTATTTGTATCCTGCCTTTTAGGATATTTTTCACCTGTCGCCCCTTTGCCCCATAAAAATCTTATCTGGATGATTGGGGGATCCTCTGGAGCAGCATGAAAGGAGGCTGCAGGGGACAGGGGAGATTGGCAAACAATGCCACCCTGCCCCCTATACTCCAGCAAGAGCTTCCACTCGTTCCCAGGTTCCTCTGTTAACAGAAGCAGCTCTTCAATTCAGGGACAACTAGTTAAGATGCAGGCCAGAGTGCTGAAATATATGGATCTTTTACATGATCCAACAAAGAAAAAGTTTGGCCATTTATGCAGACCCGAATTCTAAATTTATTTGAACTGTAAAGAGGATTTGAAATTAGTTTTCATCTACTCATCTCCTCCTTTAGTCACAGGTCTACCTACCAAAGTCTCTCAACGCATAGTTAGTTCCGTCATCCCACTTGGAGATACAGTATTTTGAGTTCACCACTAATGTAGTTAACATTACAGATGTTTGCAAAAGTTAAACAATATATGCATGTTAAATTTATTTATTTATTCGATTTATATCCCGCCCTTCCTCCCAGCAGGAGCCCAGGGTGGCACTAAACGGCAATATACTATTGCTAGTAGCTTTTTTCATGAAGAAAAGGCACTTGAGGCGCTATGGGGATTCCTTTATGTGCCATTCTGTCATGTTTTCGTGGAACAATAAATTTATTCCTTCATATTTACCAAATACATCAGGCCTGCTCCAACTGAAAGGTGTGAGGCACATAACAAAAACATGCACATGCACAGAAAGTGTTCTTTTTGTAGGAACCTGCCTTATACTGAACCATTAGTCTATCTAGCTCAGTATTATCTATACTGACTGAAAGTTATGCCCTTTCCCCATATCAGGTTATGGATCAGCAGTATCATGCTCATGGATAAAATCCATCTTACCTGGTCTCCATTTGCCAGTCATGAAGCAAAAGAGATGTGGAGAAAGAGTCATCTGTGGCAGCAGAACTTGTGACAGGACAGGGTATAGGTTGAAAGTGTTGTCCACCACTCCTTACCTACTTCTCATAGTTACCCTTCAGGAAAATGTGTAGGGGAGCAAGTAGTACAACTATAGTTCAATTTGGTTTTTCCTCCAGAGGAAAGGGTGGTCTGGAGATGGGGGGGTGGATGCCACCCCATTGCTGTGGTCAAACAGCTTCCTGGTGAAGTTTAGACATATGGCTCCAGTCCTCCCTTGCAGTGATGGTGGGCAGATTAAGATGGTCCACCCCCAGAGACCAATGGGATCCACTGGATTCCTGAATGCCCTGTGGGAGTTTCTGGTAGATAGATCAGGGGACCATGTTGAAGCCCATGTAATGCTGTGGAATGAGACACATTGGGTTCTTAACATGGTTGCCTCTGAGCGCCCTCTCTGGCATTGTGGACCTCAGTTTGCATCTTGGTGCACTAGTGAACTAAGGGCAATGAAACAGACTGGATGATGGTTAGAGTGCAAGTGGCAAAAGATGTGCTGTGAGGCTGATCTGGCACGAGTAAAACATCATAACCATGCCTACTGTGTGGCGGTGAGGGCAGCGAAGAAGGCCTACTTCTCTGCCACCATTGCAGAGTCATCTCCATTGTAGTCATCTAGTTGGAGCTTTTTCATATTATCAGGGGTCTGTTAACATCAATTGCAGGAAATGGAGTTTTAGACCCTTTAGAAGTCCACTGTGAAATCTTTGCAAGTCACTTTGAGGGGAAAGTTGCTCGCCTTGTAGAAATTTTGATACCCATCTACACCTATTGTAGTCCCTAATGAGGAGTGCAACATCTGCCACAACTTTTTGGGATCAGTTTCAGTTGATGCAACCTGATGATGTGGACAAGGTGCTGTGACAATGCGGCCAGCAACATGTCCACCCAACCCTTGTCCTTTGTGGCTTATTAAAGTTTGCCGAGGAGGTATGACGAAGTGGATCCAGGGTATGGTCAATGTGTCTTTGCGAGAGGGAGTGGTCCTATCTGCCCTGAAAGACACAGTGATCTGACTGCTCCTGAAAAAGCCCACCCTGGGTTTGTAAAACATCACCTGGTTGCAAATACAGTAGGGCTCTGCTTTTCGGTGTTCTGCTAATACGGCGGCGCCAGTGGGGCGATCAGCTGGAGCACGGGGAGCTCGCATGCTATAGCTGATCGCTGTCAGATAGAGTGTGGCAGGTGGAATACCGTAGGGCCCCACTTTTTGGCGGTTTTCGCTTTTCAGCGGGGGGATGGAACGTAACCTTTTGTATGTGTGGGGCCCTACTGTACTCCCTTGTCCGGGAAGGTGCCGCAGGGTACCATCTTGTCTCCATTGCTGTTTAACATATGAAGTCCTTGGGAGCGGTCATCAAGAGATTTGGGTGAGGTGTCAGCAGTACTCTGATTATACCTAGCTCTATTTCTCTGTAACATCTGAATCAGGAGAGGTTGTGCAAGACCTGGACCAGTGCCTAGACTTGGTGGTGGGCTGGATGAGGGCCAGTAAACCGAGTTTGAATCCTAGCAAGACAGAGACACTGTGGGTTGGTGGTTCCCGAGTTTGGATAATTGGTCAGTTGCCTGCTTTGGATGGGGTTGTACTCCCTCTGAAAGAGCAGGTCTGTAGTTTGGGGGTGCTCCTGGATCCATCTTTGTTGCTAGAGACCCAGGTGACCTCCATGGCAAGGAGTGCCTTTTACCAGCTCTGGTTGGTAAGACAGCTGCGGGCGTTTCTGGACCGGGATAGCCTGACCACTGTTGTCCATGCATTGGTAACCTCCAGGCTGGATTAGTGTAATGCACTCTTTGTGGGGTTACCCTTGAGGTTGGTCCGGAAGCTGCAGCTGGTGCTAAACAGAGCTTGGAAAAGTTACTTTTTGGAACTACAACTTCCATCAGCTCCAACCAGCATGGCCACTGGATTGGGCTAATGGGAGTTGCCATTCAAAAAAGTAACTCTTCCAAGCACTGGTGCTAAATACAGCGGCACAACTGCTCACTGGGGCAAGGTATAGCCAACATGTTACCCCTCTGCTAAAAGAATTGCACTGGCTACCTATTAGCTACTGTGCCAATTTCAGTGTTCTGGTTTTGGTGTATAAAACCCTATGCAGCTTGGGACCAGGATAGCTGAAAGACTGTCTTACCCCTTATATAACCAGTCAATCACTGCGCTGTGCAGGTGAGGGCCTTCTGTAGATACCATCTTATCAGGAGGTCCATTCTGCACAACATAGGAAGTGAACCTTTAGTGTTGTGGCACCAACACTTTAGAATTCCCTTCCTTTAAATCCATCTTTATCTTTTCAGCGCCTATTGAAGACCTTCCTCTTTCAACAGGCCTTTTAAGTAGAGACTTTATCCCACTCTGCCGGAATTGCTTTTTAAGATTTTTTTAAAGTTGTTTTTTAAAGAAATTTTAAGGTGTTTTGTTTTCATATTTTTAAAGATATTTTAATACGTTTTAAAGTGCTTTTAGTCTTCCCTGGGCTCCTTCTGGGAAGAAGGGCAGGATATAAATTTAATATATAATAATAATAAACAAATAAAGTAAATTGGTTAACCCATCTGCTAAAAGAAAATGAAAAATAAAGCATGTATTAAAATACTTCTCAAAGACAAGTATTTGGTGGTCTCCACTGGATAGTCCACAACCATGGACTGCTACAGAGGACACCAGTATATGTGCCCAGATGCCAGATTTTGCTACATACCACAGTTAAGCAGTCCAAATTGATCTTGGAACATGGTGGGAAATCTAAGAGACCAGTGATGTAGGTATCCCAGAAAATTTTGAATAGGAACATTTTCTTATGCAAATAAGTCTAATTTACATTGGGTAATTACCATTGGAAAATTCTCAGTTTGCATTGGAATTTTTCTGATGCCCTAGAGAATGATCTAATTTAGCATCTTTTATTTTAAAAACATGTTTGTATTTAAAAAACAAACTTCAAAACTTTGAAACTGCCAAGATTCCCTAATGCTGTATTTGCAATTGGGATCCATTTATTCCTACTAATAAACTTATGAAAAGGAAAATTTTCTTTGGAAAAATAAAGCACTAGAAAATGTTGCTGCTCTGCTGAACCATTGCAGGCAAAAACGAATTGGAAATATTCGTATAATGGCCAATAATAAAAGCTGATGTACAATATAATTTGCTCACAGTAACTCAGTACTATCAAGAGTTAAGCTGCTCTGTGTTTGTTCAACGTTTTTTAAAACTTCCGAAGCTTTCTGTTAGGCATTTAAATTCTGGGCAAGGGAAAGATGTCAGAAGTACGATCATAGAAGGTGATGATGTTTAGTCTTTAGAAGACTTTGAATGAAATGATAAGTGTATAGTCCATTCTTTCTCTAAGTGCGCAGTGGATATTAAACACCTCTGCTGAAGACTACAGGATTGTGGAAATGTGTCTGCAGAATGGGATTGCTTGCTAAGGGCTTGTATATCTGGAAAGGGAAGAAAGGGAAGCTGAGAACACATGAGAGCCAAGATCATGGGGAAGGACTGGAAGTTAGATAAATAATCTCATCTCATTTTCGAGGATTTAGGAGTATTTAACTTGGGTTTGGTATACCTGACAGGTAGTGAAAAATGGGGAAAGAGAATATCAACACATTGGTCTATGAATTGTGATGTCGGTGGAAAAGGGAGTTTAGTTGTTTTGATTTACAAATATGTTTGTATATCCCTTTTTCATTTCAAAAACATCAGAGCAGTTTACAATGAATAAAAACCATACAGTAAAAACCATTTTAAAATAGTACAGTAAAAACAAAGGTCAACTACTGCAAAAAAAGACATCCACTTAATTTCCTACATAAGCCTGGTGAAGCAGAAAGGTTTAAAGGTTAAAACAGAAGGCGTCTGCTAAACCTTTGTTGGCAGTTAAATGTTAAATGAATCTTGCCAACCCAGGGAACAACCAATACCACTCCTGCAGATGATCTCAGTGATCGAGCTGGGATACAAGGTTTCAGGCAATCCCTAAGATAACTTGTTGTTCAGGACTGTCAATTTAAACCCTAAACCTGGCTCGATAATAGATACGCAGCCATTTGGGATCATTGAAGAATACGGAGGACGTGTGTGTGGTTCAAATTAAGGGGTACAGATAATATTAAGATAGGTTCAACACTTTACCCAGGTCGTTGACTTGTTACATTGCACAGGAATAATCTGATGAAATGAATAATGTATGGTATGAATTTTGGCTTCACACATTGGCTTGTAGACAGGGATAGAAGAATACAAACAGTGACATCAACAGCTGACTACATTTTTAGCCTTTTAGAATAAGGAAAGAGTGCCTACATGGAAGCAGGATTATTTCTCACGGTTCTTACATGTTTATTCTGTATAATTATACAGCCACGAGAGTGGCTGTATACTATAGCCAGCATGGATTTTTCACATTCTGCAATGTTAAATCGAAAATACCCCCCATGCCATTCTGATGCTTCCCATAAGCTCATTTCAAAACAAAACCTTACAAACCTTGTAGTCCTGAACTCAAAAACGCTTGCTTAACAATCCTCTCAATTTTCATGGCGATACACAAAACAGTCAGAGAGAAACGAGAGTTCAAAGTCTAAAAAGAGAGGGAAAAAACCCAAAGCCCTTTTCGACTTTTTTCTGCCAGAGTTCTCATAATCTGTTAAAATTCATTAAAAATCAGCCATGTTCACTGAGTACCTGTAATCCTAATACTGACCTTGCCCCATACTCTGACCTTCATCTTCTGCAGTTTTAAAGTTTAAAAAATGCCTGGCCAATTTTTAATTAATTTAAGAAATTTTGGCTGGCACCTAGTGATAACGTGGGGCATGCTCAGTAAGAACCAACTGTCAGAGTTCTAACAGCCAGACTCAAAGCTGCTGGGCCTGCCTAATCAGGGGGCCACACCCACACCAGACACCAGTCATGGCTTCCCTCAGAGAATCCTGGGAAGTGTAGTTTCTGAAGGGTGTTGAGAAGAGACTCCTCTTTCACTGACACAGCTTCAGCGGCCAGACTGGTTTAACAGTCAGCCACTCTGATTGAAGGTCTGTGAGGTGAACAGGGCGTCTCCTAGCAACTCTCAGCACCCTTCACTAACTACACTTCCCAGGATTCTTTGAGAGAAGCCATGACTGTCCAAAGTGAAACAAAGGCCTGGTGTGGATGTGACCAAGGACAGCGTTGGTTTAAATTTGGGTGGGAGGCTACATGTGCCTGCTGTAGAATAAAAAGGTAGGGGAAACTCTGAAAAGCAATGATACTGTTCACAATGTTTTCCTTTTGCTATCTCTGCTATCTTTTTGGCACCTTTTGAAGACTTTTCCTCTTTCAACACGCCTTTTAAGTTGAAACCTATCCCAGTCTGCGTCTGTGTTAGAATTGCTTTTAATATGTTTTCTTTAATAATGTTTTAACCCTTTTTTAGAAAATATGTTTTTAAAGCTTTTTAAAAATGTTTTTGTTTTGTTTTAATGTATTTTAATGTCTTTTTATGATTTTTAAAAATGTTTTTAGCATTTCTGTTTGCTGCCCTGGGCTCCTGCTGGGAAAAAGGGAGGGATATAAATCAAATAATAAATAAATAAATAAATAAATAAAGGAAAGGGGCTTCCCTTCTGCCTAGTGCCCACCCACCCAATCCCCTTCCCCTTCCCTCCCTGCCCTTCCCCCAGGTCAGAGTTGGACTATGACCTGGGAGACCAGGGTTCGAATTCCCACACAGGCATGAAGCTCACTGGGGGATCGTGGACCAGTCACTGTCTCTCAGCCTCAGAGGAAGGCAATGGTAAAACCACCTCTGAATACCGTTTACCATGAAAACCATATTCATAGGGTCAACATAAGTCGATATTGACTTGAAGGCAGTCCATTTCCATTTTAAAACATGATTGCACAGAAATAAATCCCACTGAACTCAAAAAGTATGCAAACGATCAAACCCACCCTCCCTTCTCCTCCCTCCTATCCCTTCCCTCTTGCCCCTTCCCTCCCCCTTCTTTTGCCCCTCCCTCCCCTTCCAATACCCTCTTCCCCCTTCTCCCTCCCTTCCTCCTCCCCATGGTAAGTTTTACTTAAGCATGATTGCACGGAAGTAAATACCATTGAACTCTATAAGCATGCAAATGACCAAACCTGCCCTCCCCACCCCACCCCCTTCCTTTGCCCCCCTCCAATACACTCCTTCCCCCTCCTCCTCCCCATGATCAGTTTTTCCTATCCTAACCATGATTGCATAGGAGTAAATCCCATTGAACTCAATAAGCATGCAAATGATCAGACCTGCTTTTTCAGTCCTTCCCCTGCCCTCTCCCTTCCTCCTCCCCTCCCTTCTTCCTCCTCCCTTGCCCACTCCATCCCTCCCTCCATCCCTCCTTGGTCAGTTTTACCTATCCTAAGCATGATTTCACGGGAGTAAATCACACTGAATTCAGTCAACATGCAAATGACCAAACCTGTCCTCCTCCCCTTCCCATCCTGCCTGCTCCCATCCCAGTCCTCCCCTCTGCATTTCCTCCCCTCCCTCCTCCTCCTCCTCCCCTCCCCATCCCCTGTGGTCAGTTTCACCAATCCTAAGCATGACTGCAGGGAAGTAAATCTCACTGAACTCAATAAGCATGCAAATCATCAATCCATTCTCAGCAAACTTGGACAGGATCCTATTTCTTGCCTCCCGGATTAAAAATTAGAGAAATTCACTAATAGGCAAAAAACCTTGCGGTTTAAGAATGTACCTATAGCCCACAGATATTTCTATCAAACTTTAAAAAACAGGGAAATTGGGCAGCTATAGTGAGTGCACCAGGGGAACAGGAGACCTGAACTCCTTTCTGAGACATTGGACTGCCCTACAAATTAGTCAATATGCAAACACAATTTGGGTTGGTCTTTCCTGACACTGAGATATTGTACTGCCCTACAAATTTGTCAGAATGCAAACACCATTTGGGTTGGTCTTTCACAGTCCAATCCACTTGCTGTGTAGCTTGGAAGAATTTGGTAACATGTGCCTCTGAACATATGGTGAGTGGTGGCAACACCTGCAATCAGCCTAAATAACAGGAAGAAGACATGTGCTGTGCTGATCTTGTTTTAGCAGGGAGGAAGCAACATTATTAAGACAGTTGATATAGTTCAGATAGTCACTTTAAATATGTCTGATTTCCTTTGCAATTTTAGTGAAGTTTCCTATAGGAAATCATTTTCTTTTGTTTCTATTTCTGTGAATATGTGAAGTACAGCAACACTTAGCAAAATTTATACTAAAAAACTCCAAACATAATTGTGGAATAATGGCACTGACTTCTGCAGAGTAGTCTCCAGTGGATCTCAGGAGTGTCTCAATTTGCACAAGATAAAACTGGGAGGTGAAATATATTCTAGTAAAATTCTAGATGTGCCCTATGTTTTTAATTGACCATGCCCACCTTGCCTTAAATGAAGTGGTTTAAACATAGCAGGCTGAAAACATGCATCCTCTTTTTTCTGACAGCTAAGAATCATTGCTGAAGTAGCAACATATTGTAATAAGTCTGATTTTACATCAAACTGCAGTTTCAGATTCAACTGTTAATGCACCCAAAATAGAAATATAGCATAACCTCCAACTTGAAACACAAAAGGCTGTCTTCACCATCATATGACATTGAACAATAAAAAGGCTTTGAAATTAATAAAAATAAATTTGACACAGATTTGTAGGATGAATAATGAGGGAAATAAAATTTTCTAGTTTAGATTCTCTGTAGAAACATTAGTAACACAGGAAAGAAGCAAAGTAAGAAGAACACCAACAAACAGACAAAAATGTAATTATCTTTGGAGATGGCAGATGTTTCCACCACTCACCATATGCTCAGAGGCACATGTTACCAAATTCTTCCAAGCTACTGAGCAAGTGGATTGGACTGTGAAAGACCAACCCAAATGGTGTTTACTAGGCAGGCCGTATATATGGGGTGGGATTGCCAGTTCCTTCCCCGGCCTTTCTTTACCCTCCAGCATATGCCGGGTACTCATTTTACCGACCACGGATGGATGGAAGGCTGAGTGGACCTCGACCCCTTTTACCAGAGATGCGACTTCCTCCTTCCGTTGGAATCGAACTCCGGCTGTGAGCAGAGCTTCGGCTGCGTTACCTCCGCTTACCACTCTGCACTACGGAGGGCCATTAGTGCATTCACTATAGCTCCCCAATTTCCCTGCTTTTTAAAGTTTGATAGAAATATCTGTGGGCTATAGGTACGTTCTTAAACCGCAAGGTTTTTTGCCTATTAGTGAATATTATTATAAATCAGAATGGATATATCACTGCCATAATTCATCCCATCCAACAGTTAATAATATATAAACAGTACTGAGCTTTGCAAAATTGGTGGATGTTCTTATTTTTTCAGACTTAAAAAGTTGATGCATAGAAGTGAGACTTAAGGTCACACAGGAAGCTTGCTATGTATGATGCTAAGAACAGAAAACACTTTGTCTGCATGCCCTCTTTAGTGGCAAGGCCATCTTTCCTCTTGATTTGCTGCATTACTTTTGTAATAATCCTGCAGTGTCCAAGTATTTGAATGTTAGAATGTTTAATAGCATTTGTGAGAAAATAGTGTATATCATAGGATCTGCCTTGTGGGCCAAATTTGACAGGTGGGTGGGACTGTCCACCTGTCAATAACATGGTGTCATTGTGATTGGCAGATGGGTGGCGCACCCACCTATCAAAATCCCTTGTGCTTCCCTTAATTCTCCATGATTGGGGACTTAAAGAGGGAGGGAGGAGATGTGTAAAAGCCTCCTCCAAGTCTCCCCCCTCCCCCTTTAAGTCCCCAATTGTGGAAAATTAAAAGGAAATGCAGGGAGGCTTGGAAAACATTTTTGCAATTCTCCCTCCTCCCCTATTAGGTCCCTGATCTCTGAGACCTTAAGGCATCCCCTGCATTCCTGTCTGAGCAAACAGGAGCGCAGGAGCTGTCTGAAACCTTCTTTAAAGTAGCACACTTTTTCACAGTGCATTAATCTCCACTCAGCTGGTGGGAGGTTGGGCATGGTTTCAGGAAAAGGGCCTTGGGCCAAATTGGACCCCTTGAGGGGGCATGATTGGCCTGGAGGCTGGAGGTTCCCCACCCCTGAAATACCAGAATGCAGAGCAGACTCAAGCAATAGCTTATAATTATATCTACTTGTTGGATAGTCCAGAATTTATTGAATAGTGCAGAATCTATTACAGAGGATGCACAGTACTTACATGTGTTCCTTTGTTCATGTTGTGCATGCATGTTTACATGGTGTAACTATAATCTGCTCTCTTCCTTTTATCCTGACAGTCTGTGGAAGCAGGCAGCCTTCTGTACATGCATTCACTGGGCAAGAAGAACAACCATGGGGAGTGGCAGAGCTAGTGTGCTTCTCCCTGCTGCCCCTCCCTTCATATGTTTAGTTAACATGTTTAAAGAAGGCCTGAATAGAGTATGTAGGGTAGGCTACATAATATGGTATGTGAGCCGAACTGGTCTGATAATATTTCAAATTCCTAGAAGTCATCAAAAATTTAAGGTCTGTTGGTAAACGAAAAGGAAAACATTTGTTCATTTATTTTCTTAAATTTATATCCTGGCTTTCTTCCATCTGGAACCCAAGCATACAAATGGTTCCTAGATGATCACTCAACCAGGCACTGACCAGACGTAGACTTGCTTATCTGGAAGGCTAATGTACTATCAGATCATGCCCTGGAACTTAAATACCAGCATCATTTTTTTAGTAACTGGGACAATTCCGCTTCTGCCTTGGAAAGATGCAACAGTTCTTGGAAAAGAACCACTTAAGAATTCTTAGATGTAAATGTTACATTTGTCCTTTCATTCATTTCTGCAGATAGGTCATTTGGCTCCTAGTTGTGTGAAAGTGTGTACATAGGAAACACCTGTGTAAGAAGGCGCCCTTGAGAATTTATTCCTGGACCCATTCATACTTAATTACTGATTACCAAGCAAGTCTACTAAGGAATACCATGACTCCCCTATTGTCTTGAAGACAGCTGTGGCCTCATAGCAGCTGGCCTATCTCCATGTTACTTCTGATTTGCTCTGAAGGCTGGAAATATTTGGTGCAATCTTTCAGGTGCTTTGGGAAGTTGAGGAGTGGTACAGGAGTCATTTGGGAGAACTGTAGCTTGGGAAAGTTAGAAAGCCAAGTCTCTGGAAAAGGCCGTAAAAATGCTGATTGTTTAGCTAAGTAGAACACCTGCATATTGGCAGATTGGAGTCCAGGCTTATAATTATTCTGTATTTTACTGAGACTTAGACCCCTGAGTGGCCCTGACCAGGAACCACAGCACATTTAATAATGAATTGATGTAGATCAAAACTGAATACATTTTTATCAGTTGTAAGAACCCTAAATGTTGCTTAATAACTGCACATACTATATTTACAAAAGAATGGTTATACTGGTGTGCCTTGCATGTTGATGTTGAAGTGTGATTAAAACCATACTATATCATCTTTTTTCACGAATACCAGTAGCATCTAAGAATGGTGGGGCAAGTTATTACACTGATACCGTACATTTGATTCAATATATGCTTGGGGGGAAATCCAGAGCTTATTATCAGTATATTTATTTCATTTTCTTTTATTTCTCTTTATGATATCATAGTCAAGAAACTGTAAATCACTCACAGAAGCAAATAAATATGGACATGGTCCAGCCAAGACTAAACCCTTTTAACACATGGATTTCAGCCAGAGCAATTTTATGTCCAGTGTAGATTCACCAAACCACACTTTGCAAAGCAGGAGCCAACTTCAAAAATGTGTGCATTCTCACACTCTTTCCTTGTCTTTCTGGAATGAAATTTTATCTCCCTTGTTTGCTTTAAACGTGGGTTAATGATGCATCAGCACTGGTGATAACCATATTTAAGACTAATCAACTTTGCTGTACACCAGGATTTGTGAACAAATCCTGGTTTCAGACCTTGGTTATGAGAACCGTGGTTATCATATCCATGGTAAGTGTTGATGCAGATGTGCTTGTTTATTTATTTATTTTATTTATTTAATTTAATTTATATACCACCCTAAGCCCGAAGGCTCTCTGGGCGGTGTACATAAAAGGTAAAAGCAGGCACAATATATAAATACAATAAATATAATAACTCAAAAAACAAAAACACACAAACAGTACGAGAACCAAACAACATCCAGAATACAACATAGTAATAAAATACTGTAAAAATACACTTTAAAATGCCTGGGCGTATAAAAAGGTTTTCACCTGGCGCCGAAAAGATAGCAGTGTCGGCGCCAGGCGCACCTCATCGGGGAGACCATTCCACAGTTCGGGAGCCACAACTGAAAAGGCCCTATTTCTAGTCACCATCCTCCGAGCTTCTTGATGGGATGGTACTCGGAGGAGGGCCTTAGATGTTGAGCGCAGTGTACGGGAAGTTTCATATTGGGAGAGGCGCTCCACCAGGTATTGCGGTCCCATGCCGTGTAAGGCTTTATAGGTCAAAACCAGCACTTTGAATTTAGCCCGGAAACAAATAGGAAGCCAGTGCAGACGGGCCAAAACAGGTGTTATATGAGCGGACCTTCTGGTCCGCGTCAACAATCTGGCCGCTGCATTCTGGACTAACTGTAGTTTCCGAACTATCTTCAAGGGCAGCCCCACGTAGAGCGCATTGCAGTAGTCCAATCTAGAAGTTACCAGAGCATGAACGACTGAGGCGAGGTCGTCACTGTCCAGATAGGGACGTAGCTGGGCTACCAATCGGAGATGGTAGAAAGCATTCCGTGCCACTGAGGCCACCTGAGCCTCAAGAGACAGGGAAGGGTCGAAAAGAACTCCCAAGCTACGAACCTGTTCTTTCAAGGGGAGTGTAACCCCATCCAGAACAGGGTGAACATCCACCATCTGGGCAGAGAAGGCACTCACTAACAGCGTCTCGGTCTTGTCTGGATTAAGTTTCAGTCTGTTAGCTCCCATCCAATCCATTATCGCGGCCAGGCAACGGTTTAGTACGTTAACAGCCTCACCTGAGGAAGATGCAAAGGAGAAATAGAGTTGCGTGTCATCAGCGTACTGGTGACAACGCACTCCAAAACTCCTGATGACCGCACCCAGCGGCTTCATATAGATGTTGAAAAGCATGGAGGACAGTACCGATCCCTGTGGGACTCCACAATGGAGAGTCCAGGGTGTCGAGCAGTGTTCCCCAAGCACTACCTTCTGTTGACGACCCACCAAGTAGGAGCGGAGCCACTGCCAAGCAATACCCCCAACTCCCAACTCCGTGAGCCTTCCCAGAAGGATACCATGGTTGATGGTATCAAAAGCAGCTGAGAGATCAAGGAGAATCAACAGGGTCACACTCCCCCTGTCCCTCTCCCGACAAAGGTCATCATACAGGGCGACCAAGGCTGTTTCGGTACCAAACCCAGTCCTAAAACCGGATTGAAACGGATCAAGATAATCAGTGTCATCCAAGAGTCCCTGGAGCTGGCCGGCCACCACCCGTTCCAGCACCTTGCCCAAGAATGGAACATTCGCCACAGGTCTATAGTTGTTCAAGTTATCTGGGTCCAAGGAGGGTTTCTTCAGGAGCGGTCTCACTACCGCCGCTTTTAGGCACTCAGGGACCACACCCTCTCGCAAAGAGGCATTGATGACCTCCTTGGCCCAGCCGGCGGTTCTGGTCCTGCCAGCTTTCACCAGCCAAGAGGGGCAAGGATCCAGCACAGACGTGGTCGCCCGCACCAGTCCAAGGATCTTGTCAACATCCTCAAGCTGCACCAACTGAAACTCATCCAATAAATGAGGACAAGACCGTGGTCTGGATGCTTCATTGAATCCAACTGCTATAATATTGGAGTCTAAGTCCCGGCGAATGCAAGCGATCTTAGTTTGGAAGTGTCCAGCGAACTCATCACAACGGGCTACAGATGAATCTATAGTATCCTGAGGGCCAAGATGTAAAAGCCCTCGTACAGTTTTAAAAAGCTCCGCTGGGCGGGAGAGTGATGCCTTAATACTGACAGCAAAATAACTCTTTTTTGCTGCCCTCACCGCTGCTGTATATCGCTTAGAGCAGGCACTTACCAAGGCATAATTGCATTTGTCAGGAGTGCGCCTCCATCTGCACTCAAGCCTCCTCCTCTCTTGCTTCATCGCTCTCAGCTCCGGGGTATACCATGGGGCTGTATGAGCTCCACATAGGAGGGGGCGCATGGGAGCGATCGTGTCAACCGCCCGGGTCATCTCCGTATTCCACAGTTCAACCAGGGCTTCAACAGGAGCGCCAGTCTTCTCAGTTGGAAAATCCCCTAGAGCCCTTTGGAAACCCTCAGGATCCATTAGTCTCCGGGGGCGGACCAATTTAATAGGTCCCCCACCCTTGCAGAGGGAAAGGGTCGCCGTAAGCCTAAACCTCAGCAAGCGGTGATCTGTCCATGACAATGGGGTAGATGAAAAATCCCCAACCTCCAGATCACCATCTCCCTGCCCAGTGGCGAAGATCAAATCAAGGGTATGTCCCGACACATGCGTCGGGCCAGTAACAAACTGAGACAGCCCCATGGTTGTCATGGACGCCATGAAGTCCTGAGCCGCCCCAGATAAAGCAGTCTCGGCATGAACGTTGAAGTCCCCCAGTACCAACAGTCTAGGGGACTGCAACAATATCTCCGAGACTACCTCTGTCAGCTCAGTTAGGGAATTTGTTGAGCAGCAGGGCGGGCGGTACACCAACAAAATTCCCAACCTGTCTCTCTGGCCCAGCGCAAGGTGGAGACACTCCAAACCAGTCGTCACCTGTACAGGGTGCTTGGAGAGTGAGAAAGAACTCCTATAGACCACGGCAACCCCACCTCCCCGACCTTCGGCTCTACCATAATGCTGAACCATGTACCCAGGTGGGCAAAGCTGGGAAAGAGCAACTCCTCCCATATCACCCACCCAGGTCTCGGTTATACACGCCAGGTCAGCCGCCTCCTCCACAATTAAATCATAAACAAGGGAGATCTTATGTTGTACCGACCTGGCGTTTAACAACAGCATATGGAGATCCGAAGGCTGACTGATAGGACAACCAGCAGTCCTGGGGATGTGAGGAGAACCGGAACAGGTCACAGACACTACTTGTCTGGGACGAGTTCCCCTTACCTGGCATGTTCTCCTCACAACACCATACCTCCCATTACCCGTCACTACGCTAATTGGGGCCCCCGAAGGTCTCCCCGGTTGATGTATAATACACTCTCCCAGGCACATATTAAAACAGATAAAAGCACCAATACACACACACCTGATCACATTCATACCAAATAACAAATAATACCAAAAATTTATATCAAAATACACACACATACACACACTTAATCAATAATACAATACAATAAACATACACTCAATACACTCAAACAATATTAAACTACAACACAATTCCAACTAAAGACTCACATATAGTAACAATTCAATCATTCACAAAACATAAACACATTCAAAGCTATTTATTACATCCAGGTGGCAGCAATGAGTTAAAAATGTTGCAAACTCAGAGCCGCAACTATATTAACAACACTGGCCATTCTTACGAGGATGCAATAACAGCAACAATCATACAGTCATTCACACCACACTAATCCATACACACATACAGGAAAAGAGGACTGTATTTGCTCCAGAGGAGGGAGGCGGACATATAAACATTTCTGAAGATTGTTTCCTATTTGCAAGGTATAATTTGTAGAGTACCATCATTGCATCTGCTTTGGACCCATAAGCATGTGCTGAACTTTTTCCTTAAGATCAGTTCTTTTTAAAAGTACATCACTTTGGCTGGATCATGCCCATTATTTCTTTTTAAGGGAGAGTTACAGAAAATGAAACCAACAGGGCAACCTACGGTCCAGAAAATATAGCTGCCATTATGCTGGAGCATACATTGGTGTAACTACTTGGGATCCTATGTTCCTTCAGCAGAAACAAAAACACAGTAATAATAGTGGCGGGGAAAAGGTACAGCAACAACGATGGGCCCTCTCAGTGTGCCCCTAGTTGGTGTTGCCAACCTTTTTGAGCCCATGGACACTTCTGGAATTGAGTGAGTGTTGGGGACACTACTCCCTCTGCTTGCTTCCCGCCTCCCTGACAGACAGAAAAAGTGCATGCATGCATACGTGCACATACAGGTACACACATTATTTGCTTTCATATGGGGTTTTAGTAAAAGTCAGATCCAGTAGAAAAATGGATCACTTGAATTTACATGTTTTCCAGGGGATCTCCAAAAAATCATCATCAAATTAAAACATACATGTATGTATGCATTTACCTATATGATCTTAGGAGATCACAGGAGATACATCATAATCATAAATACTGGCTCTGGGGGTGGGGGAGGGGAACAGGTTTATATTTATATTGCTGTATTATCTATGTTATGTTTTTGTATAACAATAAAAGCCTAAAAAAGAGAGTGACATTCTATTTCCTTTTCCACCTTTATGTGCTTGGAGGGTGGGAGGTTACCACCTTCACTATTTTGTGAGCTGGGGGGGGGCTTGGAAGTTTTGTGGAAGTATGAAGTACAATTTCAATCACAACAAAAAGGCAGTTTCTTATCCCAGTGATTAGGAAGCTTGTACATAGAACACATAGGCCATAGACCCACCAGAAGAAGGTTGTGAGTCTCAGTGTGATACTCGCAGTTCCTCATAGACAGTGCTGAGAACACTGTATCCAACATGCTTTCATTGGTGCTTGTGTGAAGGGAATACCAGGAACCAATTCGGATAACGAAAGATGTACATGTAGCCTGCATAAGGCAATGCTTATTTGTGGGGAGGATGCTGCTGGCAACAATAATTTAGATGGAAGAAGGATGAGGCAGCATGCCTAGAACTTAGGCTGCTTGGTCCAGAACACGGTACCTGAACCACACAGCCACTGGAGTACAGAGAAATACATTATGGGTCCTTTGTAGTCTGCTGGGGCCCTCGCCCATTACATGTTCCTTTCTTCTCCCCATTGGCCTCCTTCCTCAGTATACATCATACCCAGGAATACCAGCCATATAAACCTTTACTGAAGGGGGGCTTTGGGGGAGCTGTTGACCAATGAAAAAGCACAGACTTCACGTACAAGAGGAGCCAGGTATGGGCTCTTAGGAGAAAGGGCCAAGAACAGCCTCAGACATACTCAATTGAAACAACTCAGTGCAATAGCCAATTGCAGGCATATCCATGCATCAGGATACCCTGGCAGCCTTATACAATCTATTCAACCACACTTTCCCAATCTTCATTTCCGCAGTCATTTTATTTATTTATTTATTTATTGAATTTCTTAGTTGCCCATCTGGCTGGCTTTCCAGCCACTCTTATTGTCAGTGCTGAATGCCACAATAGTCTTGCATTCTCCATGGCAGCAGTACCCATGAGTTATTTTGAGGACATTAAACTGTTTCTATACACCTGATTAGTCTGCCTCATTACTTCTGATATTCACCCATCAACAGAAACAACTGACCTAGCCAGTGTAGGGAATTGTAATGGAACCTCTATCCAGTTTCTCTGTTTTCCTCCATGTTCTACGGCTCTTATCCTGCAAATAAAATCAGTCAGTAGTGTTTGGCCAGCAGTTGCAATGGGTGGAAGTGGTTGCCAGTAAAAGTAATAATCAAAAAGACTTACAGGGAACCCCTAAATACTCCCAAGTATAGCTTATTAAGAACAGCATATTGTACGTACTGCCTAAAATCCACAAAGCCAACAATCCTGGTCGCCCAATTGTCTCAGGTAACAACACAGCTACTGAAAGGATTTCTCTGTACATTGACTTAAATTTGGAAAATGTGGTGCAAAACCTCCCATCATATATCAGAGACATCAATGCCTTCTTACTTAAAATCAAGTCTTTAAACAAGCAGTATCAATTCCACAACAATACTGTAATAGCTACTTTAGATGTCACATCTCTTTACACCAATATACCACATGATGGGATTCAGGCTTTAAATAAGTTCCTTAATGCCAGAGATACAAACAATCCTCCAACAGAGGTTATCACAACTTTAGCTACACTAGTCCTGACTTGCAACAACTTTACTTTCAATGGAGAACACTACCTGTAACTACAAGGCACAGCAATGGAGACTTGCATGGCTCCATCATATGCAAATCTCTTTATGGGTAAACTGGAACAAGAGATCCTCAAAAAGGCCATTAACAAACCACTTATATGGTGGTGATACATTGAAGACATCTTTATAGTCTGGACAAATGGTAAAGAGAGTTTAGAACAATTTAAAAATTACGTCAACTGTCCATCCATCTATTAAGTTTACATTTAATAGTACAAATGATAATCCACACATTCCTTTTCTTGATCTCACCATTGAAAACAACAAAATAGCTACTGATCTCTACTGCAAACCCACTGATGCCCACACCTATCTTAACTGGAAATCCTGTCATCAAAGCAATTAAAGAAAAACATTGTGTATAGCTTAGCTCTGAGAATCAAACTTATTTGCAACAATGAGGATAAATACCAGAGAAGGATCAGTGAACTTAAAGAACACCTTCTTCTGAGAGGATATCCTCCACATATTATTGATTGCAGCATCCACCGAGCCTCCATTCTTTCCAGAGAAAACCTCCTCCATCATAATGAGGTGTCAAAGAACAACGGATTCCATTTGTGGTAGATTTCCATCCAGCATCTAACTATAACTGAGCAACTAGGGAGAGCTACCCATTGCTAGCAAACTCTGAACATCTTGCTAGAGCCATCAACAAGCCTCCTTTTGTAGCATTTTGTCAGCCTCCTAATTTACACAGACTGTTGGTGAAAGCTGTACTGAAGCCACCTATCAGCAATCCTGGGTCTCATCCTTGTCACTCAAAACGCTGTATCACCTGTGTGTACCTCAGGGAGACAGCCACTTTTACAAGCACTAGGACAGGCAGGACATACTACATCAAAGAGAACATCACCTCCAGGTCCTACAATATAATTTGTCATCCAATGCAAATGACCAGGATGTCATATCCAGTACATAGGTAAAACTACAAGTGACCTACGCACAATATCTCAGAGAGGAGGTCAGGTCTCCTGCTGCCCTGGTGCATTCACTATTTCCCTGCTTTTTAAAGTTTGATAGAAATATCTGTTGGCTATAGGTACATTCTTAAACCACAAGGTTTTTTGCCTGTTAGTGAATTTCTCTGCTTTTTAATCTGGGAGATAAGAAATGGGTCCTGTGCATGCTTATTGAGTTCAGTGGGATTTATGCCCCTACAATCATGCTTAGGATAGGTGAAACTGACCAGGGGGGGAGGGAGGGCTGGAGTAGGCAGGGAAGGAGGAAGAAGGAAGAGGGGAGGGGAGGGGGAAGGAAGAGGGGGAGGGGAAGAGGAAGGGAGAGGAGAGGAGAGGGGAAGGAGGGAAAAGGCAGGTCTGATCATTTGCATGCTTATTGAGTTGAATGGGATTTACTCCTATGCAATCATGGTTAGGATAGGTAAAACTGACCATGGAGGAAGAGGAGGGGAGGGGGAAGGGGAAGGAGCAGATTGGAGGGGGGCAAAGGGAGGGGAAGGTAGGTTTGATCATTTGCTTGCTTGCAGAATTCAGTGGTATTTACTCCCGTGCACTCATGCTTAAGATAGGTAAAACTGACCATGGGGAGGAGAGAGGGGGAGAAGAGGAAGGAGGGGATTGGAAGGGGATGGGGATGGAAGGGCAAAGGAAGGGGGAGGGAATAGGAGGGAGAAGAAGGGAGGGAGGGTTTGATCATTTGCATACTTTTTGAGTTCAGTGGGATTTATTTCTGTGCAATCATGTTTGAAAATGGAAATGGACTGCCTTCAAGTCGATCCCGACTTATGGCAACCCTATGAATAGGGTTTTCATGGTAAGTGATATTCAGAGGTGGTTTTACCATTGTCTTCCTTTGAGGCTGAGAGGCAGTGACTGGCCCAAGTTCATCCAGTGAGTTTCATGGCTGTGTGGGGATTTGAACCCTGGTCTCCCAGGTCGTAGTCCAACAGTGACCTGGGGGAGGGGAGGAGATTGGGTGGGTGGGCACTGGGCAGCGGGAAAGCCCCTTTCCTTTTAAAAAGGAAAACATTGTGAACAGTATCATTGCATTTCAGCGTTTCCCTCACCTTTTTATTCTACAGCAGGCACATGTAGCCTCCTACCCAAATGTAAACCAAAGCTGTCCCTGGCCACATCCACACCACACCTTTATTTCACTTTGGACAGTCATGACTTTGAACTCTCAATCAATTCTCTGACTGTTTTGTGTATCAACATGAAAATTTAGAGGGTTGTTAAGCAAGCGTTTCTGAGTTCAGGACTATAAGTTTTGTAAGGTTTTGTTTTGAAATGAGCTTATGGGAAGCATCAGAATGGCATGCGGGGTATTTTCGATTTAACATTGCAGAATGTGAAAAATCCATGCTGGCTATAGTATGCAGCCACTCTTGTGGATGTATAATTTAGAGACAGAATATGTCAAGGATTATCACCATATACATCATTATTTTATAATGAATTTATAAGTTATATTAATGGAATGTTACGAGACAAGTGGCATCAAGCAAATTTAGATTGTATAAAAGACATAGTCTTGGAACACCGAATCATATCATACATAGAAATTGTTAACTCAGTGGGCAGTCACAGACCTCATTTATATGAATGTGTAAGTAAGAGAGGCATTAACATGTTTATTCAGGAAATACAGGCCACTAAGGGAAGAGAATGAGTTTGAAAATCTGTTAAGCTCAGGGAGAAACAAAGGTGTAGTTGGAAAAATTATTCTACAATTATGAAACTTAATAATAAGAAAGAAGCATTTGTGAAAAAATGGGGAAAATATACTCAACAAATAAATCTGATGGAATGGGCATGGACTTTGGTCAAAAATACCTTCTTGATTAATATCAACTGATTTTAAAAAAATCCATAAAGTGCAATACCAATGGTACTTGACACCGTACAGGCTTTCAAAGGTATATCCTGCGGCACTAGGGTTGCCAGGCTCAGGGCCTGAGAATGATTCTGTATCTTTGAGAGAAGAGAAAATTCAGCCAAGTGCAGGTTTTCTTGCAACATTGTAATGGGAAAAACCACAAGGTGAAATTCTGAAGGGAGAAACACAATGATGATGTCCTATGCTACATCTTGATATCTAAATTGTTCCCTTTCTGGAGCTTTTATACTCTTGATGCAGTGTGGTGATTGCTACTAAGTTAGGCTACAATCCTAAACAGTGGCCATCAGCAACTGGGCATGAATGAGTGAAGCAGCCAACGCTGCATCCATACCCCGCTGTTTGTGCTGGCCAGGGCAGGGAAAAATGGAAAAATGCTGAAGTTGAAAAGGGGGAAAAGGCCATTAGACATGTCCATGGGTTTTTCTTTTTATGGTTGTATTTTTTACAGATGTGTTGGATTTTTATCTAATGTTTTAATCACATTGTTTTTGTTTTTAATCGTATTGTACCCTGCCTTGAGATTATATGGTTAAAATATTCTTTCATTCAAAAAAGGGCCGTATTTTAAATTGTGAATATACGTATGTGAAGTAATAAAACATAATTTTGTATTTCATGGGCATTATTCAACTAAAAAGTTGCACTAAAACAACAACCAGGGCTCACACAATGGAATTCTCCCTCCTTCCCGTGTGCTGCCCCCAAATCTGCTCTGGAGGGTTGGGAGAATCCCCAAAACAGGTTTAAGGGGTATGGGGGGGGAAGAAGAGGGGGAGATTGTTCCGTGGCCCAAAAAGAAATCCTTGCACTGACAAAATGATCTGCTTAGCTCTATGTTGAATACAACCCCATACTTTTATTTGCTCCAGCATATTTTATACTCGTCAATTTGTTGTTATAGCACATAAAATGTCTGTAATACAAAATAGTAATTATATTATTTTATACATGCTAAACATTACTAAAAATCTGACATTGCTACTAAAAACAGTAGTATAAAATGCAGTGATACTGATGATACTTGCCCCTTCCCATTCTATAAAGGGATAAGCACACCCTTTAGAAAAAAACTTAGATGACTGAATGTCCTTTCGGGCATCAGTAGTTTTCTGCTGCTTGGCCAATTTTTAGAAAACATTGGGGGTGGGGATGCTGTATTGAAGTTATTGTAGAGGTTTACTTCTTGTTACATTTTTGTTTCCCTGACAGGATTTACTGTCAGAAAAGGTAATATGTGTTGTCCACAATCTGGAAATACCTCTGTTTTATCTCCTAATTTGTTTTAATCACACTCCAGTGCATTCAAAAGATAAGCATGGTTATCCATGTCTACCACAAGTACTTCAGGCTTACCACTCCCTTGCTTTTGCCATGGAATCTAGAATTGGGGTCAAGGAGAGGAAGAGGGATATGATTGGGGTTGTGTGGGGGAAGTGGCCAGCCTAGCTGGAAACCTATCCTCCCCCAGCAGCAGATCCTAGATCCCTCAGCATAAAATTATGGCAGCAAAATAGCTGTCCTTTGGAATTGATGGAGAACCCAAGAGGAATGTCTCCACACTACACCTTCATAAATGTGCCAGGCTAACGAGGATGAAGCATGATAAGGGCAAGGCCCTTCCTAAGCTTACGTGCCAAGCCAGAAGTCCAGAAGCGAGGTCAGTAGAGGTCCAGGTTCAATTGCCAAGGGGTCAGTCCAAGATAAGATTTAGGGAAACTAGAAACACACAAAGCCACGCCTGACATTGTAGTCAGCAACAAGCTGAACCCAAGGTTTGACTTTTAAGGAGCAGATTTGTCAGCAGGTGTGAGCCCTCAGTGTTTTGGCCTTAAGTGGACAGGCCTGCCTCTCTTCTGCCTGACCTTCTGCTGTCTATGTTCTGCAGGTGAGGGGGGAGTCTCCTGTTCACTGCCTGCGTCTGGCTGAAGGGCTTCAGCTGTGTCTGGGGTGCTCTGCAGCTGAGGGGGAGAAGGAGCTGGGTTCTCAGGAGTTTCCTCCGTTTCTCCTTCTGGGTCTGCTGCTGTTACTCCCGAGTCATCCTCGTCTGATGA
The DNA here is from genome assembly GCF_030035675.1 of Rhineura floridana. NCBI lineage: Eukaryota > Metazoa > Chordata > Lepidosauria > Squamata > Rhineuridae > Rhineura > Rhineura floridana. The sequence goes on along the minus strand of NC_084483.1, from coordinate 136,531,633 downwards.
GTTCTCTGATGGGGCCATGACACTGGTTCTTTCTCTTTCCCACAGTAAAGCTTGGCTCACCATTAGTCTTTCTCCTTCATCTCTGTAATAGTAATTAAGTGAATAGCCCAAACAAGATTATTAATCCATTCTTTTCTGTATTGGTGTTTCAAGCCACAAAGCTGTTTTGTTGCTCCTAATTTTAAATTTGTTTATATTTGCATGTTACCTTTAAACATTTTTTTCATTTATAAATATTATATTTCCACCTGCAGTGTAGTCCATGCTAAATTCCCCAAATTTAAGCAAGGTTTTCAAAGCTAATACAGTTCTGTTTGTGTACACACACAATAGCCTCCAGTAATGAAGGAGAACTGGAGGCTGAATAGCATTAGATTGACCTTAACTGAACACAAAGTTCTAGTTGTTTGCTTTTCTTACAGTTTCAAGTACATGAGAGAGGGGTTTTCCTAGATCAAAAGAGGAGACTACTAGTGGGACCTAAGTTTTCCATCATGACAAATGAGTGCAAAGTGTGTGGAGTGAAAGATTTTATATACAACTTTTGGATAGAGGTTCTGCACTTGGAGGGATACTTATAAGTAGTGATGTGTTTATTGGTGGTTGCAGTGCCTCGGGCATGGAGTTTCCTTTGCCAAGACTGTAAGATGGCTAGTTAGTGGACAAAATGGGATTTCCTAGAGGCAAAGTACTGGCTTATATTTAAAATGGCTGCAAAGCTGAACTCCGTAGTAACACTATATAAAAAGTGTGTTTTAGAGGTGCATCTACATTTCTGTTCCTTTGTTGTTCTTCTGTAGCATTAATCAAAGAGTAGCAACTTATTTAACACCCTGTGTACATGCTTGTGTGCAACATTCCATGGCTATGATGTAATACTAAGCCATGGCAGGAAGATAGGCTGCCTGTTTTATATTGTCTCTCTTATGTCATCTGAAATATTATGCCATGTCAGTTCTTAAGATGCTTTGGAGATGATGATACATTAATACATTTCTCAGTTGACATTCTTAGGGTTTGCTTGCAGATGTATGCACTGCCAAAAAGAAGTTTTCTACACATATTGTGGGCCAGATGAAATCTATTTGAAACTATTCAAAGACTGATTGGACTCTAGTAAAATGTTTCATTGCTGTGTTTAACAGCATTTGTTTCTCTTCATAAGCCCCATATTTTTAAGTGTGTCTTTTTGTGGGAATTCATTTGCAGAAACAACTCCTGGCATGTTGAAATGTCTTTCAACCAGCTGAGTCTTTCAACCAGCTACGATCACCAAATATCCTATTGGTAATAATCCCCAGTGTACAAAATCATGCCCTTCTGTTCAGATTTTGAAAAATACCTTTTGTAAATGCTCCTTCATAGTTTTTTCTCCTAATTGTCTTATATTTATTATTTATTAAATGTTTCTCTTTCTCTTCCTTAATCTTTTGTGCAGGCATGAAACCCAAAGTATTCTTTTAAAAAGCTAATAATTCTCAGGTTTTGACAAGATGACATATCAAACTAGATGAACACATTTTGTTAGTTAAAAGCTTTACAAAATCAGTCTGACACCCACCCTCAAATATATATATTTAGTGGATTGAATTCAGGCTTGCCTCTCCATGAACAGAAGGGATCCTTCCAGTTCTTGGAGAGAAATTGGGATTCAATGGAAGCTCCTCAATAGGGAAGGTGGGGGGAGAGGTTATTTTTGCTGATTTTCTCTTCTCCCATGTTGTACTGGAGGATCTCCAACACTCCACAGCAGTTTTTCAGAGAGCTGAAGGAGGAATCAATAGAAATTGCCTCCCTTCCTCCAGTAGGGAGAAAAAACTTCCATTTACAGAAGTATGCTTTACATATTAATAAACAGTCCAAGTGAACAAAGGCTGTCTGAAGGCCAAAACAGATGTGAATTTCTATGCAGTTTAAAAACAAAACTTTAAAGCAGGCCCTGAGGGATTTTGATGGTGATTGTATTTCTCCCCCCCCCCGGCTAATAGCAGCTTCAAGAAAAGGATTAATGGCCACAATATAATTTGTTCAGTCAACTTTTTAAAACAAACCAGTGTTACTAAACTATTTATTGAACACCGAGGAATTTAAATATTTGCTATTGGTCCTCTTGTTCATTTTCAGGCACTTTTCCTGATGTAATGTCAGAAGCTCAGATTCACCCAAACCCTGGGGATTTAGCCTTTTTTCTTTTCTTTTTTTAGTTCAGCTGTCTATTCATGAAAAGTCTTGCCTGCAACTTCAGTCCTTTTGGGAGGACAAATTAAGATCAACTGCAGCCCTAATTTAACATAGCCATGGAGTAAATTCACTTGCCTCCTGGCCTGCTGCCAACAATCCAGCTGAGTGGCCTGACCACATCTGATTGCATCTGGGCATGATGTCATCTTGATGTGGGTGAACCTAAAGGAGGGTCCCAACTGGGCTACAGGTGCAGGAGGGCTATGGGAAGTGCAGTGTTGGAGCCCCAAAGGGAAAGGGACTTAAGAAGCACCAGAAGAACTGGAATGATAACAGCAGAGCAGGAGAGACAAAACCAGGCGATGGAACAGATCAGTACTAGGAGGCTCCAAGTGCCTACCCCAACCAAGGAAGACCCAGTGTGGACCTTGTACAGGGAGACTGCATATGAGCTAAAAGGCCTAAGAACCTGTGGCCATCTGGGCCTCTGCCTGAACCCATGAGGCCTGCCCCGTGAGACAACAAGGAGGAGAAAGGCTTCTCAGTGGAGAGAGGAGGGAAATAGAGGGGCAAATGCTCCTACTTTGCTGAGTAACACCATGGGACTGAGTCAGTACAAATCTGTTCCACGTTTCTGTTCATTAAACAAAAAGACACAAAGTAACACATTTTGGGAGTTGGCTGTTTCTCTTAGACTTTTCCGTGAACATACACTGACAACAGAAGGCCTTGTATAACACATTAGAAAGACAAAGTTCACATGGTTTTTACCAGGGTAAAAATATAGATTAACTTGTCAAGAATAACTAACTTTGAGTTAAAGTTGGTCAAGCTAAAATGGTTCAGCTAGAGGGAATTCTGGGAGCTTGTAGATCCCTGGGATACTCCGCTGGAGAAGTCCAAGTGCCAGATAGGCAATTTGCTAACGTCAAGAAGATGCAGCTAAACCTTAACTGTTATCTCTTATCTGCTTCCTGAGATCTAAGTCAGGGAGAGTGGTATTGCAGATCAGGACCACTGGGTGGGACTGTCTAGCCCCCCTTATCTTCAAAGAAGGTGATCACGGAAGGGGCGCCTAGGATGTCTAGCCCCCTCTTATCTTCAAAGAGGGTGATCACAGAAATTAACCCCCCTCCCTGTTGCCAGCTAAACTCCATAAAAGTGAAGGGTGATCCTTCAGTTAGTTGTTCCCATTCCTGTTTCCTAATTCCATCTACTTCGACCTGCCTGACTTGCAGTTACTCTGCTGGGAACCAAACATTTTCTGAAGTGAGTATGGATAGGTTGTGGGTTTGTTATGTTCCATCATCTGTTTGAATCTCTCACTATTGTTATGCCAATGTATCTCTTGTTAGCCCGGTTGAGGGCAATTAGCTTTTAAGAAAACAGATGCTGCTTTCTTTTTGTATGTACCTTTCTTTTCTTTTAATTAAACTACCCTTTTATTAATGGTGTGTATTGCTTGGGACTAATGACTGTAAATTCAGTCTTTGATCAATGGATGCTACTGACTACTGTTGATTAGTGTGCGTTAATGCCCTAGAGCAGAGGGTGTAACAATAGGTCTGCTCTAGGATCTCAGTTAGCACTCTGAGGTCCCCTTCCACAGGGTAGGGAGCTAGGAAAGGGGTGGTGGCAGTTTCTACCATGGAACTAATTCTGGAAGAGGGAGAGTTTGCCTGGGAAGCAGTGACCCAAAGGAATTGGGACTGTTCTCAAAAGCAAAGAACCCCCTTGGGGTGCTGAGGTCAAGGGACCCCAGGGGGACAATCTTTGACACCATATGGTCCTAGTATTTGCTTTTCTGGGATTTTATTGTTTCATTTGGAAGCATTGCTTTTAGGTACATTGTTGGTGTGTGTGTATATATATATGGATGAGGGTGTGTGTGCATGAGTGATACTTAGATGTATGTTTTATTTATTATCTTTATATAAACTGCTTACAGATTGTTCTGGTATGGAGCAATATGTAAACATATGTAGTAAATAAATAATAGTTCCATTATCTTGTAAAAACTGGTTTATACAGAAGGCTGCAGTGTGTGTTAGCAACTGCTCTTGGGCAAACTGCTCAATAGCAAACCTACATTTCTCTTTTCCTCTCTACATTCTTTTGTCCACTTGCACAACATAATGCTTCGAAGATGCCTAGTCCTTTAAAGCCAGGATTGCCAGCAGCCACAGCTGAGCACTATAATGGCGGAACTTATAGTTCTCTCTGTCTTCTGCATCAGCAAGTCTTTTAGGCTAGCAGAGAGATGATAGGGGTGAGATTTTCAGAAGAGTAGCTGTGTTAGTCTGTTGTAGCAAAAACAAGCAATCTTCTGGCACCTTATGTTTTATGACATAAGCTTCCGTGGACTTCTTCATCAGATTCATAAAGGGTAATCCTGTGGGGGTATCGAGGAACAGGTTGATAGGGAAACAGACTGCAAATTGAATAAACAGTGAAGATTAGCTAAAAGCAAGATAGTCATGGTAGCAATACAAACATTCTGCCATAGGTACACACACACAGTGTGATTTTTAAAAAGAGTGCAATCTCTATTCAAGCCACATGTGACAGAATTGAACTGCCTGATAAATACTGTGCTATATTTCCCAGCAGCTATGTACAGTTGCCATTCTCTGCACACAGCTGACCCTTCCTTTCCCAGCTTCAAGTGGGACTGTACTTTTCAATTGTAATTTACACCATCAATTCTATAGAGGTTTATGCTGTACTATGTATCATTTTCCTGCATAAAAATCTGGATCAAAAACTTCCTATCCAAACTAGGCCCCACCTCCTATAAACAGCCAAGGCTTGCATATCACAGATTGGTTGATTTCTTAACCAAATCTATAGAAATCGTAAAAGATTATTTAAAAAATGGAACCAATTTCTGGTTTTTGTACAGGATGAAACTTCAGGTTACTTTACACTCAAAAGTTTAAAAAAGGACATTGTTAAAATAAAAGTTAGCAACATACGTCTATTTTCACACTCCAAACTAAAGTTTCTTGATTCCATGAGAGACAGATCTATTCAATTTACAGTTGCTTAAAGGAAGCACTTTGACAGCTAATGCCCGTTTCTGTGTTCCTGATAAAATGTAGGAACTTGATCCCATATAAAAGAAAGCAAATTATACTGTAGCCAACATGGATTTTTCACATTCTGCAATATTAAATTGAAAATACCCCCATGTCACTGTGCTACTTCCCATAATCTCATTTCAAAACAAAATCTCACAAAATTTATAGTCCTGAACTCTGAAATGCTTGCTTAACAACCCTTCAAAAGCCTGATTAACAGCTGTTTGGCTTGGCTAATCAGGGGGCCATACCCACACCAGACATGGCTTCCCCTAATGAATCCTCGGAGGTGTAGTTTGTGAAGGGTGCTGAGAGAAGACTCCTATTTCCCTGGCACAGCTCTAGGGGCCAGAGTGGTTTAACAGTCAGCATCTCCTTCCAGAGAATCCTGCAGATTGTAGCTCTGTTATGACCCAATTTCCTTCCCCTCCCTCCCCCCACTCTTCCCACTTTCCCCCTCCCAGCCCCTCCCCCGGGTCAATTATGCTTAGGAAAGGTTTCACCTTTCCTGGGCCTAATTGCTCAGGAGTAGATCTCATTGAACTCAATAAGCATGCAAATGATCGAATCTGCCCTCCCCTCCTCCTCCTTACTTAGAACAATACAATGACTCTTTTTTCAAAAGTGCTTATTTGATATACACTTGAATGCTATCTTTAATTACAAATTATTTAAGAATTCATCTTGTATGTGAACTTCTAGTAATTATTCTTTATGCATATTTGAATTGTTTTGGCATGATAAAGATCATTAGCTCGATTATTTCCACTAAAAGGTTTTCATGTTGAAGTTAGTACTGTATTAAAAGCCAATTGTGTTCCATTTTCTTCTCTTCTAGGCCCTTGATGAGCCTCCATATTTGACAGTAGGCACTGATGTGAGTGCAAAATATAGAGGGGCCTTCTGTGAGGCCAAAATCAAGACAGCAAAAAGACTGGTCAAAGTCAAGGTATGTATGTGTTTGGTTTTCAAATAGTATATATTTGGAGCACTCCAACATGTGGGTCTCGCAGTGAGGCATTCTAAGACTGGTGATTGAGTGAACTTCTTTCCTAGGAGGAAATGGTCAACTGTTGTTCTTTTCCAAAGATTACAAAGATTAGCTTCGTAATATTTTCTTAGATCACTTTGGGGGTGGGGGCACCAGTCATAGGCAGCACCAGTTATAGCATTAGGTTTTTTTTAAAAAGCAACACCAAAAGATATAAGTTGTGTAATTTTTTAATATCTCTGCTGAATGTCATCATCCCACTAATATATTTGAAAATAAAGGAAGTCAATAGCCCTCTTCAAGTGCTCTGATTAAGGGCTAAGGGGACAGGGCTTCAGGGATAACTATAACAACCTCAACAGTTTTTGTTACCCTCCACAAGTTGGAAATTCTGAAGTGGGAAGCCCCCTGAATTCATGGATGCTCCCGTGTATTTTAGAAATCTGCTTTTATAAAATATCACCTGTATTAAGGCACAGTACTGTTTGCTAACAGTTTAGTTCATCAGTTAAATCCAAACCTCCCACTCATAACAGTCATGTTTCATGGAATTCCAATTTCCTGCATATAGACAGAATCATCATAAAAACACAGAATGGTTTTCATAGAATCATAGAATAGTAGAGTTGGAAGGGGCCTATAAGGCCATTGAGTCCAACCCCCTGATTAATGCAGGAATCCAACTGAAAGCATACCTGACAGGTGGCTGTCCAGCTGCCTCTTGAATGCCTCCAGTGTTAGAGAGCCCACCGCCTCCCTAGGTAATTGGTTCCATTGTCATACAGCTCTTACAGTTAAGACATTTTTCCTGATGTTCAGTTGAAATCTGGCTTCCTGTAAGTTGAGCCCATTATTCTGTGTCCTGCACTCTGGGACGATTGAGAAGAGATCCTGCCCCCGCTCTGTTTTACAACCTTTCAAGTACCTGAAGAGTGCTATCATATCATATCTCTCCTCAGTCGTCTCTTCTCAAGGCTAAACATGGCTAGTTATTTCAGTCTCTCCTCATAGGGCTTTGTTTCCAGTCCCCTGATCATCCTTCTGAACCTGTTCCAGTTTGTCTGCATCCTTCTTAAAATGCTTCTTTATGTCCCTGTCTACTAATTTATTTATTTATTTTATTTATTAAATTTATATACCGCCCGACTAGCGATAGCTCTCTGGGCGGTGAACATAAAATAGTATAAAAATACAATGAATAACAAAATAATATTAAAATACAATCAACAATACAATAAACATTATTAAAATTAGATCAATGTAACTTAAAATGCTTCAGAGAATAGGAAGGTTTTGACCTGGCGCCGGAAGGAAAGCAGAGTCGGCGCCAGGCGTACTTCCTCAGGGAGACTGTTCCATAGTTCGGGGGCCACCACTGAGAAGGCCCTAGATCTTGTCATCACCCTCCGGGCCTCCCTGTGAGTTGGAACCCGGAGGAGGGCCTTCGTAGCAGAACGTAGTGCACGGGCCGGTTCATATCGGAAGAGGCGTTCCGCAAGGTATCGTGGTCCCGCACCGTATAAGGCTTTATAGGTTAATACCAACACTTTGAATCTAGCCCGGAAACATATTGGCAACCAGTGCAAGCTGGCCAGAACAGGTGTTATATGCTCGGACCACTTGGTCCTTGTCAGCAATCTGGCCGCCGCATTTTGCACTAGTTGTAGCTTCCGAACTGTCTTCAAAGGTAGCCCTACGTAAAGCGCATTACAGTAATCCAAACGTGAGGTTACCAGAGCATGTACCACTGATGTAAGGTCCTCTTTACTCAAATAGGGACGTAGCTGGGCTACCAACCGAAGTTGGTAAAACGCATTCCTAACCACCGAGGCTACTTGAGCCTCAAGTGAGAGGGAAGAGTCTAAAAAGACTCCCAGACTACGAACCCGGTCCTTTAGGGGGAGTGTAACCCCGTCCAGGACAGGGTATATATCCACCATCCGATCAGAGAACCCGTCCACCAACAGCATCTCAGTCTTGTCTGGATTGAGCTTCAGTTTGTTAACTCTCATCCAGTTAATGCTTCCAAAGTGGGAGAGTTGGAGGAGAAAGATGCAAGGAGACATTCTATATTTAGTTATTTAGATATTTAGTTATAATTAGTTATTTGACTGCTAGTGGTATAGTTTGCAGCTACTGTTTGTCCTGGCTCACTCCTTCAGAATCAGACTCAGGATCACTGAAGTGTTTTTCCCAGTTACTTTTAATGTGGAACTTAACTCTAGAGCGGTACATAGATCAAACTGCACGTTACACAGGTCTCTGATTTCCTAGGCATTTCCTAGGCTTTTCTAAGCACTACCACACAAGATTTATTTATTTATTTATTGTTTGATTTATATCCCGCCTTTCCTCCCAGCAGGAGCCCAGGGGGGCAAGATGTCGCAATGGACATGCCCCCTGAGACCCCTTAAGTAGTCCCAGGGTGGGCGCATTACTTCCACAGGAACTGTCTCCCAGACCAGGATTGAGCCAGCAAGTTGGAGGGCAGGCTTAGTCTGTTTGCGCCACTGCAAACGGCAGTTCATCCTTGGCGATACAGGAGGAGGCATCTTGGCTTGTTCTTTCCTAGACTCCTCTTCCTCTGACTGCTCCAGCACTAGAGGTGGAGTTGGAGGTGGTCTGGGAGGCAAAGCTGAGTAGGAAGGTATGGTGATCTTCAGTTACAGCCTCATCTACCTCTGCCTGCACCTCAGGGGCGGGGCTGTCGCCGGGCAGACTACTGGAGTCTTCAGTTTTACCTCCCTCCCTTTGCAGACCGTTAGGCCCCTCCCCTGCATCCCAGTCCTCCTCATCATCTGACCCACTCTGCCAGGAGTTTTGCACAGGGCTCATGACCCTGTCAACTGCTTAAATTCAGTAGCTGTACACCATGTGGAGGCTTGGAAAGCCTTTTTGGTAGTGGCACCCCGATTGTGGGGCGCTCTTCTCTTAGTGATATGTTTAGCTTCTGTTCTTTTCTCATCATTCTCAACTTGAAGCCTATTGATTTGCCCAAGCATTTACAGAATGCTAGCTTTAATTATTGCTGGAGATTGTATCCCATTCTTCTTTTAGGGTCTGTATTTTAAAGATTTGGGTTTTAATCATATTTGTCTTTCTTGCTCTTGTTAAGTGTTTGTTTAATTTGTATTTGTATTGTACCCCTCCCAAACATTGGTTATAATGACAGGTGGGCTAGAAATATTATAAATAAATGAATGATAAAGATAGCTATACTTGTCCTGCTGCAATGATCCTTTGATTTGTGTATTCTAGGTAACATTTAAGCATGATTCGTCAACTGTGGAAGTTCAAGATGATCACATAAAAGGCCCTTTAAAGGTAATACATTTGAATGATTAGCTGAAAAAATTATTGTAAAGTTAGATGCAATTATTGAACAGTCCAGCAATGCAGCATCAAAATTGTCTTCTGAAGCATGAAAATGTATTGTTCAAGCAGGATAGAATGGGTTGGGATCCAAAGGCTTACACAGTATTCTGGCCTCCCCTTTGCTGCAGTTTCTTGGGCTCCCCTTCTCCACCCCAGAAAAGCCACTCTAGGGGACAGTGCAGAATGGTGTGCAATGTGTGTGCCAGGGATTGGCAACACACACTACAGTGTACATGTGAAAGGGCCTTCTGTTCACACATGGGCCTCTTTGGATCCCAGATGGTGTCCTGTGCAGTATCTTGGCATAGCTTAAGTCGCACCTTTTCCATAGGAAGTGGGCCATCACTGTGGGAAATAGTTCCACCTATCGTGCGAAGGCAAGAATGTTTTTGAAGTCAAGACTAGGGACGTCATGCCCCTCCCACTCTCCAGTTCATTCTTGCCTTCGTACGAACAAGATTGGAATTTTCATAGCATTTAGCTAAGTCTCGTATCTGTCTTTAAATCCTTTCTCTTTTTCTGTTTGTGTTTAGCCTCTGAGGGTTCCCTCAGGGACCGCGGCTGCGGCTTCCTCACCCTTCCCTCAGAGCTATTCAATCTATTTTTATTTACTTGACTGGGGGCTCCCTCTGAGACCGCGGCTGCGGCTCTCTTCGTTTTGGCAGTTTCTAGCCCCCCCCCCTCAGTTGTCTCTTTAGCCAGGGGGCTCCCTCGAGGACCGCGGCTGCGATTCTCCCCTTTTGATCGCTTCTGATCCTGATCGCTGTTAACCTCTACCCCCCCGATCGGTTGCCGCGGCTGCGGCTTATCCGATCTCAGCGGGAGCTTGCAGCTGCGGCTCCCGCCGTTAACCCTCTGCCTCAGATCGCCCTCGCAATGTGGCTTAAATCCCACTGAGGGCTTTACAGACCGCGACGGCAGCTCTCTCTGCGGTGGCTGCCGTTTTTCCCCCACCTGTTTTCTCCGGGGATTTTTTGGAGCCGCTACTGCGGTTTTTGGCGAGATCGGCTGGGCAGCCCTTCCTCCAGTTCGCCTCCGACGGCCGCCATTGCTTCTTCCCTCTCTGCCTTTTTTTCCCGCTTCTTTTTTCCGGGCGCCATTTTTTTCTTTCAGAATTTGAATTTCCCGCCCTTTTTGTTCCCCTTATTATCGGATACCTCCCCTACAGACTATCTATCCGTACGTTTGTGTATATGTGCTGCTGACTAATTTACACACAACTGATTTACACACTTTACTGTGGCTGTAATCATAGTGGCTGAATTATATTATCAAGGCTGGAGCTCCAATCCTAGTGGGCTGGATTGTATTATCAAGGCTGGAGCTTTAATCTTAGTGGCTGGATTACATTATCAAGGCTGGAGTTTTAATCCTAGTGGCTGGATTACATTATCAAGGCTGGAGCTCTAATCCTAGTGGCTGGATTACATTATCAAGGCTGGAGCTTTAATCCTAGTGGCTGGATTACATTATCAAGGCTGGAGCTTTAATATCAGTGGCTGAATTGTATGAAATCTGATTTACATTACATATCCTGCCCCCTATGGGGCCGTGAACAAGCCAAAAACCCAGCCTACAGCACTAATCTGAGTGTGCCTACTCTAAACAGCCTATATTATATTAACGCTGATACTTCTGTGCATTCTGCCCCCTCTGTGGCAGTGCATTCGCCATCTGCCAGTGTATCCTACCCCCTCCGTGGTAGTACGCTGTGCCAGTTCGGGTCTTTACATCCTGCCCCCTCCGTGGCAGTGTACTGCACCCAGGTTCATATAAGATGGCAGAACAGCCAGGCATGTCACCATCAACACACATGGTGCCAGATCAGCCAGACATGCCACAATCAGCCAAGCCACAACATCCTAACACGTCTAAGACCAGACATGCCAAAGCACTGGCTAAGACAAAACATCTTTCCAGCCATAGTAAACCAAAGCGCCCTCGTTATGTCTCTGTGCCAACAACTACCACAGCACAGACACACATAAGTGATATTTTCCATTCTCCTGCTACGGCCTCTGATGAGGAAGAGTTTGTTGGCTTTCCCCCTCACGGTTCGCCTAACGAACCTACCTCTGGCTTACCGCCTCAGACATCTGTTCCAATAGCCCACCAGGCACATACATCTCACACATCTGGTCTGCAGCTGTCTCCTGATTTCCTCTCCCAACTCCAAGCCATGCTGGCTTATTTCACACGAATGCAGTCACTACCACAGGTTCCTGCCATACCCCCACTCAACATGGACCAACGTGCGTTCCATGCTGCTCATCCTTCCTGCTCACCAGATCCCTTTGATGTAGCCAGAGGCAGATGTACGGACGAAGCCTCGTATGCGGAGGAGTTAACTTTCACTGACCATGTTGAAGGAGACGACTGGAGCGACTATTCAGATCATGAGGAGGATACATCGTATCGCTTGTTCAATACCTCAGATTACCAACCGCTCGCACGTAGGGTACTTCACACCCTTGGTCTCCAGACTGCGCCTTCAACTTCGTCCGCTCCAGCTCTCAAAGGGGCCAAGGTCCTCAAATCCCCTGTACCTACTGAACACTACATCCCGGTGCCGGACCCAATTGCCAAATTAACTTCCGAAGAATGGGCCCACCCACTCAAAGCTCGACGCTCCAAGAACATGGCTGACAGACTTTACGCCCTAGCCCCAGACTTTGCCACCAAGTTAGATGTCCCTGGCATAGATGAACCGATCGCTCGCCTCGTTTCACGATCTATCTTGCCCAGGGAAGGGGAATCCCACCTAAAAGATACTACTGAGCGTCGAATAGACTTCGCCCTCCGCAAGAACCACGAGGCCACTGCCCTAGCCATGCGTGCCTCCGCCTCAGCCTCCATCTTCTCCAGAGCATCTATGATGTGGCTGGATGACCTTCTAGAGGATGATAACCCTGATCCTGTCGCCTTCAAAAGAGCACTATTGAAATTACGTAAGACAGCAGCCTTTGTGGCCGATGCCACTTTGGATGCCACCCAATTAGGGGCACGAGCCATGACGACTCAAATAGTCGCTCGTCGTACCCTCTGGCTTCGCCACTGGCAAGCTGATTCAGCGGCCAGATTGAACCTGTCGAAGGCTCCTTACTCCGGATCTCTACTCTTCGGCGAGGAAGCTCTAAAGGCAGTTCTGGTTGATCCAAAAGACGCCCATAAACCGGTTCTAGCCACAGTCAAGAACATCGACCACAGGCCCTTCAGGCGATTTCCCTCCTTTCATTCTAACCAGCCTTTTCGAGGAACGCGGCCAGGAGGACGAGGCCGCGATTTCAGACCCTATGATTCCAACACATTCAGGGGTTCCTGGAACCGACGCTTCCAGGGCAGAGGTCAGTACCAAGGGCGCAGGGGCAACTCATCGTCCTCATATAGGGGAGGTCCTCGCCTACACAAGTAGTATTAACGCCATCCCCATAGGTGGCAGATTACTTAATTTTGGAGATCGATGGCTGCGCCTTACTACAGTCTCCTGGATCAGGGACCTCTTCACTTATGGCTATACCATAGAGTTCTGGGCAACCCCATCAGACAGATTCCACCCGTCTCCTTGCCCAAGGGCACCAGCCAGGCACAACATCATGCAGACAGCTATACATCACCTCTTGCACATAGCGGCAATAGAGCCAGTTCCCACAACTGAGAGATCGGAAGGGGTGTACTCCCTCCTATTTGCTGTGCCAAAACGAGATTTATCTTGGAGGGCGGTATTGGATCTCAAGTTTGTCAACCGTTTTGTAACATACCGCAAGTTCAAAATGGAATCTCTCCATTCCATTACCGAGAGTCTGCATGAAGGAGACTTCCTGGCTTCTATCGACCTTAAGGAAGCGTATCTCCATGTACCCATTTGCATAGCCCACAGAAAGTTTCTTCGGTTTGCTTTTGGCCACCAACATTTTCAATATAGAGCGATGCCTTTTGGCCTCTCCTCTGCTCCAAGAGTATTTTCCAAGGTGCTACTCATCCTAGTGGCTTACCTTCGGACCCAAGGGGTTCATATCTACCCATATTTGGATGATCTGCTCATACGGGCCAAGTCTGAAGAGCTGGCTCATCATCATTTAATGATCACCCTCAATGTTTTGCAGACCTACGGCTGGCTTGTCAACTTCGACAAAAGCCATCTCCAACCAACCCAACGCCTACTACATCTTGGGGCAATGTTGGACACCCTGCAGGCAATGGTCTTCCTGGCTCCAGATCGCATCACTGCCATCACAAGCATCGCAAGGTCCCTGATGCAACAAACATCCGCAGACGTCATGCTTCTCGCCAGAGCGCTCGGGATGTTTATCTCCACAATCCACATTGTGCCCTGGGCTCGAGCTCACACTCGGCCCCTTCAGTGGACTCTGTTGCCTTTTCAAAAAGACATTGCCAGCTCCAACCATCGCAAAGTTCGTTTGAGCCCCGCTCTGCGCCTCTCCTTCCGCTGGTGGACCAAGGTTCAACACCTCTCCAAGGGCACGTCGTTCAGAGAACCCCGCAGAACCGTCGTGACCACAGACGCCAGCCTCATAGGTTGGGGAGCCCACTGCAACTCCCAGTACGTTCAGGGGGGTTGGCCCAACGCAGAGCAATCTCGAAGCATCAACTGGCTGGAACTAAAGGCTGTCCACTTGGCTCTATGTCATTTTCAGTCTCTGTTCCCTTTGCATCATGTGCTCATTCGAACAGACAACACGTGTGTAAAATCACATTTGAACAGACAGGGGGGCACCAGGTCTCGTCCTCTGCAGGACTTAGCCTCCCTCATCTTTGTCTGGGCAGAACAACATCTACAATCCCTGAAAGCAGAGCACCTCAGAGGGATATGGAATGTGACAGCAGACTGGCTCAGCAGACAACAGGTCTTCCCGGGAGAATGGAAACTTCATCCAGCCATTTTCCATCGTCTCCAGTGTCGGTTCGGCGCCCTCTCAGTCGACCTGTTTGCTTCCAGTCACAATTGCCAGCTTCCAAGGTACTTTGCTCGATACCTGGACTCAACAGCAGAAGCAGTGGACGCTCTGACAACACCGTGGCCAGACGGTCTATTGTACGCCTTTCCTCCCATACCATTGTTAGCCAAAACCTTGCGGAAGGCGCGAACCGAAAGGGCACAGCTGGTTCTGATAGCACCATTTTGGCCACGCCGACCGTGGTTCTCAGATCTTCTGGCAATGTCAATGATGGATCCTTGGACACTTCCAGTAACGCCAGACCTCCTATCCCAGGGCCCAGTACTGCACCAGGACCCTACTTGGCTCAATCTAACAGCGTGGCGTTTGAACGGAGACACTTGAGGTCAGCTGGACTGTCTGACGCTGTGATTGATATTATTTTGGCCTCGAGAAGACCATCTACCACTCGCATTTATCAACATACCTGGGTGGCTTTCTCCAAGTGGTGTCAGTCCCACCACCACGATCCATCCCAGGCCAATGTGCACCAGGTGCTCCAATTTCTCCATAGTGGCTTTATGATGGGACTTCGACCCAACACTCTACGTCGACATGCGTCTACTCTGTCATCCATTCTCTCAGTGTCCTCTCCTGGAGATCATATTTCCTCACATCCGTTCATCAAACGTTTTTTGAGGGGAGTCGCCCTACGTTCTCCGGCTGTTGTCCATCGGTTCCCCTCATGGAGTTTGCCGAAAGTTCTGCAGGCTTTGCAACGCCCTCCGTTTGAACCCATCAAAACTGTGCCCCTACGCATACTGTCCTTCAAGGTCCTGTTTCTGATTGCAATCACATCTGCCAGACGCGTTTCGGAGTTGGGCGCATTGTCTTCTGCTAGACACCTCTGCGTCTTCCATAAGGACTCTGTTGTGCTGAAGACTGACCCTTCCTTTCGTCCCAAGGTCGATTCAGTTTTTCATTGCAACCAGGACATTGTGTTGCCTTCCTTTTGCCCGGATCCTACCCATCCTCTTGAAAAGGCTTGGCATTCGTTAGATGTCCGGAGGGCTCTCAAGACCTACCTGTCTAGGACCCAAGAGATTCGACGAACGGAGTCTCTGTTTGTATCCTTTCATCCAAGGTCTATGGGGCATAAAGTATCCAATCCTACCTTATCCCGTTGGTTAAGGGCATGCATTACCTTAGCATATGAGTCCCTGAAGCTGCCAATTCCTGCTAGTATAACAGCTCATTCTACTAGGTCAGCTGCCACTTCGGCTGCTTTTGCTACTAATGCTCCTGTTGCCGATATTTGTAGGGCCGCAGTCTGGTCTTCCCCACACTCGTTTATAAGACATTATAAAATTGATCGTTATGCCTCTGCTGATGCTTCTTTTGGCAGACGAGTGTTGCAACAGGTTCTTAATGAGGATTAACATGTGGGTGGTCCCTCCCTATATGGGTTGCTTTGGTACATCCCACAGTGATGGCCCACTTCCTATGGAAAATGTACCATTGGTCTCACCTGAAAGGTGATTTTCATAGGAAGGGGCCATCACGACCCTCCCAGTTGGAGGATGACTAGCGATTTTATCAATGGGTTACATGTTATTGTTTCCATATTATATTTAAATGTAAGAGTGAAGTCAAGACTTTTAGTTCTGTTATGTTATGAAGTTATGTTAGAGTCATGTTGTTATGCATGTGACTATTATGTTATTTTCCTGGCGGGCCTGTTGGCCTTGTTCTTGTATTTTTAGATATCTCTTTTAGACTTGCTACGAATGAACTGGAGAGTGGGAGGGGCATGACGTCCCTAGTCTTGACTTCAAAAACATTCTTGCCTTCGCACGATAGGTGGAACTATTTCCCACAGTGATGGCCCCTTCCTATGAAAATCACCTTTCAGGTGAGACCAATGGTACATTTTAGTGAAGAAAGGTTTAGGCCAAGGTCCACTGTGCTACACAGAGTCATGCAGGGGAACTGTGTTAGTCTTTCAGAATTTAAGCCTTTCCTCCCCACCACTTCTTTGAACAGCTGGACCCCATCTCCTATCACAAACTGCTTTTGAAATACCCCTCAGTTTGAAAAAGCATTTTGCCATGTGGTGTGGGGCTGCTGTTCAAGAACAAAAATGTATTGAGCTCTCTTGGAACTAGTTTCATAGTTCTTTGGATGATAGACCATTACCAAGATCTTAAGCACCCTTGCTGGACAATAAGTCTAATTATATCTATTAGACTTTGTTCCAAATAAACATGTTTAAGAAAAGGTGCTAGGGTAATTTTTTAGAGATTCCACAAGGATTCTGGTAGTTGTTTTTTCTTCACAGAAATGCTTTGAAATTATTTTAGTGAATGAATAAGTTTAGGAAAATGTTGGGTTGGAACATCTTGTGAATTTTGCTGTGAAGATAAATGAATGGAATACCTAGACTCCTGGCAGTTCCTCCTCACAGATCTTTTCTGAAAATTCATGTGTTTTTTTCTATTTTCTAGTTGTTTGGCACATCTGAAAATATACACTCCTGTATTTGGGGGGGGGTGCCTTTAATTCATGTATGCTCTTTCCAAGTTTTTTCATAATTAGTTTGCAGCAGATATTAACTACATTCAGAGCTGCATACCTGCAAATATGACGTTTTGAGAACTATATAATGTTGGCTTGTGAGATTAATAATGAATTTATTATTTTAAGCAGTATTTTAAACAGTATAAAATACTTTCATTTTAATAGGCAGGACAGACAATAACTGGGATTCTCAGTGGCTGTGATCCTGTTCATGCAGCCACATACCTTCTCACTTCTCAGTTGTTTGAAAGGTTTACTTAAATCCAATAGCAGCCAATGGAACTGTGTGTGTTGGAATTCCTTGTTGCTGCTACAGAGCAATGAAGAGAGAGGGGAATTGCTGCTGTTACCTGCATGCGCAGGGAAGCAGTCCTGAAGGCAGAGGACATTGTGATCAGCACTGTGCAAGTGCACAGTTGCTACCAAGCAGGAGAGGCTGCCAGGCATTCAGCGACCACACACTTCCACAATGTAGACTGTGAGACCCCCTGTCTCAACACCACCTCCTAGTGTTTATGTGCAAGGTGGGGAACTCTCCTTCCATTTCATCTGCAGCAGCAGTTGGCAATTCTGCTCAGTCGATCGATTCACTGGCTGATGCTGCTTAAACCAGATCATACATCTGGTTCCAGCAGTTTACAGATACTTCTCATAAACATATCCTACCTCAACCAGAGACCACCTGCTATTATTTTTCACGTATAATTGTTCCCTTTGCACAGTGTGGCACAAAGAATCTTGTAAAGTGCTGGATTTCACTTTACATTACTGTAAAAGGACTGTGGACACAAATTGCTCCCCAAATAAGCAAATGTAACCGCTAGACTTCACTGAAATGGTGTGTATTTCGCTAGATCTTTCTTTATGTTGATGAATAAAGCTCAACAGTGATCCATCTAAAAATGTAAACTGCACATTACAGAAAACTATTAAGTGTCTCATAGAAAACGATGTCTCTTCATTGCCATTAAAATGTAAAGCAAGTGGTAGTCAGTATGATGCAGAGAATGTAGCTTTCCTTTTTTGTTCTTTGCAATATTAATTGCTCCTTTCCTGTGAACTCTACAGAGAGCATAATACTGGAGACACCAGAAAGGAAAGATCATAGTTAATTAAAAGAGACATGCAGATTTTAAACAGAACGCTTGCAAGAAAGCTTTCAGCAGTTCATGCTCATTCAGACTTTTAGGACATAGTACTAAGAAGTTTGCTTGACTCTTGTTTTAGACAAATTGTTCTAGGGAACATCTTTGACCATCAGCTCTTGTTCACCATCTGCTGGCAGTAAAACAGTAGTAAGTAGGCACATCAACATTCTGAAAAATGTCTTTAGGAGAATTTTTGGGTAAAAATTGGGAACTTGACTTTTTACAATGTAAGCATGCTGTCTTATAAAAACAATGCTTCTAAGCAGAATTCTGAAGTTTTTGCCTAGTCCAAAATGGCAGCTGTGTGCTGGTTAATTGGATTTGTTTGGCTTTCAAATATCAATATATATAATTCAATATGCTCAACTGAATCCAGACTTCTCTTGAGTAGATCTCCATTCACAGGAGGAACTAGAAGAAGGGGAAGGCAGTTTTCACTGGTTTGTCCTTCCTCTTGCAGCCTCATGTGCCCCCCCCCAAAAACCTGTTCTGGAAGGCTGAGGGACCCTCCAGAACAGTGTGTGATAGAAAAGAGAATCAGTGAAAATTTCCTCCTCTCCTTCCAGCAGCAACTTCCATTGGATCTTAGTCCCTTTTGTTCACAGAACAAACCCTTCCATTTTCTGGATGCAACTCAAGGAGGTGTATCCTGTAAATTATTGTTTTGCTGAATGTATGTGCAGGTATATTATACCTGTCTGCATTGCCATTTATATATTCCTAATGGAGGAGGACTTTGTTTGAGGATGGAGGCTAGCTGGCAACCTACTTCTAGGTATGTCTGAACAGTTACGCTATTAGGTGTTCAATTTTGCTGAAGTTAGTTGTCTATGGCAGAAGCCTGGGAACATGTTTTGGATTTTAATTTTGTCTCTATATTGTACGTAGCAAACTTGTCCCATACTAGTGTTTTTTAGCATCTGAATTCAGGGTTATTGGTTATAGAGTTACATTTAAAGGTCTCTCCAAGCTAAAATCTGGATTAGAATTGCAAAACTGCACTTTCTGTAGGCTGGGATCCAAAGTATTCTGTGAGTGCACCATGGCTGTTCATCCCTTTTTCCCTGTGAAGGTCAGGACACCATCACCCTCTACAGCAGCATGCAATGTAGCGTGAAGGGCTACTAACTATCTGCCACATTTGCCTAGACCTGTCTCTGTACACTGTCCTCTTTGGATCTTCATCATAGAACATATTTTGTCAGTTTTTTAAAAAAAAACTACAACATCTGAATATACAGTTTTATACAGTGCACCTTCTGATATTCCGTTTTCTTGCTGAGTGAAAAAAAATCATTTGTAAAATAATCCTATTAAATAGTTTTAAAAGACACTGTCTTGGTACAAATACATATAGATTTTAAAGTCTGAAAAGTAAAAACTGACATACATTACCTTATTTAGATTGCCTCAGAGGTACGTTACAAACTCATCCTCTTGTGAAGATGGTATGTTTTCCAGATCTTTTTTCAGAAATTTGGCTACACAGTATATGCATAGATTGGTGTTTGAGAAGAGAAACTGAATTTAATAGAATAAAAAATGAAATGTTCTTTTCTAATTTGAGTATCACCTTGGAAATTATCTAAGTGGCTTTTATGTTTTAGGTAGGAACTGTGGTGGAAGTAAGGAATCCAGATGGAACTTATCAGGAGGCTGTCATCAACAAATTAACAGATGCTAGTTGGTACACTGTAGGTAAGGAAAATTAACTTCATTTTTCACCAATCCAAAAACTACAGGTTTGAAAAATGCATTTACTTCCATAATATGTATTGAAATTCAGGCCTGTTTTTTTTAAATTTAGTGAGTACTTTCTTAGTCTCAAAATTATCACTTAAATTGAAATCTATATATGGTTTTTTAAAAATATTCTTGGACAAGCTGCTTGACAACAACAGGAAGAGGCAGTAGGCATGAAGATGGGAATGGGAAGAAACAAATAAAAGATGGCTTAGGAAAAAATAGTGAAGATTTATGCAGATTGTTTTAAAAAAAACTTAATCTGCGATTCATTTAACAGGTTTGAAAGGATTTTCCCCTCTTTTCAGAATTTTAAGACTGTTTCCTCCCTACACACAAATATATAATTTTATACAGGTTCAAATATTAAACAGCATTTACACTACTATATACTAGTTTTTCAAGCAGAACAACTGAAATTCTGTGCCCTTGGGGTTTGGAAAAGCTATACTTTTAGAGCTGATTTTAAAATCAGAATTCATGATGAAACTAGGATTCTGGCGTTCAAGTTCCTTCATTTAGGGCTCTCAGAATGATTATTTTGTGTCCTTCTTCAGCAACCTTCATGACAAGTAAATACCACTTCACTCTTAGTGAAAAAATCCAACATTTGGCAAAATATGAAATTTATTTGCACGGATTGTCAGAGTTAGTTAATATTTCCATAAGCCTGTTATTTTAAAAAATGAGTAAAGATCTGCATTCCAAAAAGGGCTGGATTTTTCACCTGTAGAACCAGGGCTGTGGAGTCGGAGTCGGAGTCAGAAGCAATTTTGGGTGGAGTTGGAGTCGGTAGAAATGTACCGACTCCGACTCCAGCTTCAAAATCAATTTTGATTGACAAATTTTTTAAAATATAAATTCAAAATGTCAAAGAAGCTTCCCATGAAGTCAGCAGTATTTGAGCATTTCACCATAACTCAAGATGGAAAACGTTTTGTGTGTCAGTGTATGACACAGGACCCAGATGAAGACAAATGCTGTGATGCCAAGATCAGCGCATATTCAGGCAGCGATAAAAATGCTCCTATGAGAGCTTCCAATTTAAAAAGACATTTACAGCCCTTTCCAGGGCTGTGGAGTTGGAAGCAATTTTGGGTGGAGTTGGAGTCAGACAGTAGAAAAATAGAGGAGTCGGAGGTTTGTGCAGAACAGTGCCTAACTTCGAGCTGCCCCTAACTACAAATCAGATTTTAAGATTGCCATGCTATGTATACTTTCTTGAGAGTAAGCTGCACTTGCTGCTTAGTTCTGAGTAAACATGCGTACATTCAACATTTGTCATTCAGTCAGAAGAAATGAAGCCTTTTGCTTTTAATTAGAAATACAAACAATCTTATGAAGACCACATTTGCACACAACTGAGCCAAGACCTATGCTAGTGCACACATTCCTAGTACTTTCACTTCTCCCTTCCATAAACAGATAAACAGAGCATGAACAGCCAAGCTTAGAAAGTTACATCCAAGCCCAGGATTGTGGTTGGTTTATTGTAGTGGCAAATTCAAAAGGGCAGGGTCCCTTCATAATAGTCACACCAGTCACATCCTTTTTCCACTTTGCCTCATCTCCCTTGTTCTCCCTGTCGTCTTGTAAACCCACAGCCTACTACAGTCCTAGAGAAGTCAATCAGCATGAAAGGGGAAGCTGTGTGTTAGCTGCTGAAAAGAGTCTTCTCAGTCTGACTCCCCTCCTTTCACTTTGATTTGCTCAAATTAGCAAGAAAGGAAGAGGGCTCTTCTCAGTGGCTAACACACTTGGTTTTCATGCTGATTGGCTCATATATAGGGACCTGGCTGGGACCTGCTCCCCAAAAAGTAACAGGTCTGTGATCCCCGCAACCCTGGACGACTACACCCCTGGTTTCACCCAACAAACCATGACTGCTAAGCTGCCAACAAGCATGGCTTCAACTTGGCTAGCAAACTTTTTGTTTGTCTGAATGATCCCAGGTACAGACTTTACACTGAGTAAGCCTAAATTTGGTTTTAAGATACTCTGTTTTTGTATAAAGCAACTAGTGAAAGCAGTTATTATTGATGATGATGATGATAGCTTATTGGTGTTTTGTTCATATGCTTGTGGAAAAGAGGAACGAAATGAGAACACTAGGGCTGCATGCATCATGGCCTCATCCACAATATGGTTTAATAAACCATGCTTTATGGCTTAGCGTTATGTGTAAACACAGCCAAAGAAAGTGAACATTTAAATTGCTGTCTGAAGTAGTAACCCCTCCAAAGAGAACGAGGGAAGTATCCAGCATCTGTTCATCCTATTCCTTACTCTTTTATTTCTGTTTGTATTTATTTTTGGTATTTAGTCCCTTGTAGTTCAACACAGTAGTCTGAAATTTTAGAACTGAGTGAATACAAAAAGATTGCACACTGAAAGGGAGGATCAAGCTTCACTCTCCGTGTCCCTCAGCATTGGTTTTTAAGTTGGAATCCTTGCTATCTCCAGTTGAAAGTATACAAAAGATAACTGAACAAGCCTTCTCCTAAAGAATAACTGGCTTGGCTTTCTCTGTTACCACACTTTTTTGAATTTAAGCTAATCATTATAAACAATAGTAGAATTTTAAAACCTTGTTACCACCTCATTTACTTCCCAGAGAAGGGTGGCCTATCACCATGATTACTGAGGTGAATGGATTTGTCAAAGCCTGGATTAGAGGCTGCACTTCTATGCAAATATTTTCCTAGCCAGTTCTTTCCTCTAATGGAGAAAGACAGCTAGTGTGTGAGGATGCAGCCCATCTTCAGTGGCCTCCAGCATGTTACCCAGATAAAAACTCCAGCTATGCAACTAGCTAGCAGACACCAAATCTGACAAATCAGGCCAGTGTTCTCTGAAAACAACCTCTTTCAAGATTCTCTTAAAGCTGTCCAATTCCAAAAAGGAGAAGACCTCTAAACACTACGACAATGGAGCTGTGTGGTCACGAGACAAATCCCAGAGGAGCATAAACTCTCTGGGATTCAAGATACTCAGACTGGCATTGATGTACTTCTCCCACCTTCTACAAGGACATCATCTCCTGATCAAGATGGACAAACTGAACCCTCAGTACCTAATTCTTTTAGAACCCTTCCAAACATTTGAAAATTTTAGCAATGATCTCCCAACTGAAAACCTGGGATGAAGATTGTCATGCAGGGATAGGCTTTTTGTTTTTCTGTGAAGTTGGACTTGGGTTTGTGTTGCTGTTGCCATCTTGGCTTACAGTCCTTAGCAGGCTGCAGTAGAAGAATTTGTAAGGACAAAAGGATCAAAGCTGTTTAGATCATCTTGATCAGGAGATGATGGCCTTGTAGAAGGTGGGAGAAGTACATCAATGCCAGTCTGAGTATCTTGAATCCCAGAAAGTTTATGCTTCTCTGGGATTTGTCTCGTGAACACACAGCTCAAGATGGACAAACTGAACCCTTAGTACCTAAAAGGGAGAGAATCTTTAAGTGTAGCAGAGTAATTAGTAGATTACAGGGTGTTCAACAGAGTGATTTCCAGATTTGGACATTCCCTCATGGACCTGTTTGTGTTACTGTTCAACAAGTTTTAAGATTTATTGCAAAGTTTCAAGGAGGACCAAGATAGAATATTCTTTCTTATCAGACTGGCCCAGAGACCTAATGTATACCCTTTATCCCTCACTGCCTGCGTTACCAAGAAGATGGGGGAGCAGAAGTAACACTAATGACCCTTAGAGATCAGACCTGGCTATCCTTTCCAATCAACTAGAACTTCCTACACCAGGGCCCTCTTATTCATCAAGAGTCAGGGCTCCTGAGTCTGCCCCCCTGGAGACTAAGTGGGACATCCTAATCCATCAGGACTACTCATCCTAGTTTCTAGGCATTCCTCTACCAAAAGATCTTTGCCTTTCTTAAAGGTGATATAAAAACCTACAAAAAATATAATGTAACACACGTATAAATCCTTTATTGACAAGTTGGGATATTGTCCCATAGAATCATAGAATAGTAGAGTTGGAAGGAGCCTATAAGGCCATCGAGTCCAACCCCCTGCTCAATGCAGGAATCCAAATCAGCATTGCCAACAGATGGCTGTCCATCTGCTTCTTGAATGCCTCCAGTGTCGGAGAGCCTGCAGCCTCTCTAGGTAATTGGTTCCATTGACTTATGGCTCTAACAGTTAGGAAGTTTTTTCTGATGTCCAGTCGAAATCTGGCTTCCTGCAACTTGAGCCCATTATTCCATGTCCTGCACTCTGGGACGATTGAGAAGAGATCCTGGCCTTCCTCTATGTGACAACCTTTCATGTACTTGAAGAGTGCTATCATATCTCCCCTCAGTCTTCTCTTCTCCAGGCTAAACATGCCCAGTTCTTTCAAGTCTCTCCTCATAGGGCTTTGCTTCCAGTCCCCTGATCATCTTTGTTGCCCTCCTCTGAACCAGTTCCAGTTTGTCTGCATCCCTCTTGAAGTGCGGAGACAAGAACTGGATGCAGTATTCAAGATGAGGCCTAACCAGTGCTGAATAGAGGGGAACTAATACTTCACGCGATTTGGAAACTATACTTCTGTGAATACAGCCTAATATAGCATTTGCCTTTTTTGCAGCCACATCACACTGTTGACTCATATTCAGCTTGTGATCAACGACAATTTCAAGATCCTTCTCACATGTCGTATTGCTGAGCCAAGTATCCCCCATCTTATAACTGTGCATTTGGTTTCTTTTTCCTAAGTGTAGAACTTTGCATTTATCCCTGTTGAATTTCATTCTGTTGTTTTCAGCCCAATGCTCCAGCCTATCAAGGTCCCTTTGAATTTTCTTCCACGGTATTAGCTGTGCCCCCCAACTTTCTATCATCTGCAAATTTGATAAGCATGCTTTGTACCTCCTCATCCAAGTTGTTAAAGATGTTAAAGAGCACTGGGCCAAGGACTGAGCCCTGTGGTACCCCACTCATTACTTCCTCCCAGTTTGAGAAGGAGCCATTGATAAGCACTCTTTGAGTATGATTCTGGAGCCAACTGTGGATCCATCTGATAGTTGTTTCATCCAGCCCACATTTAGCTAGCTTGCTAATCAGAATATCATGGCGCCCTTTGTCAAAAGCTTTGCTGAAGTCGAGATATATTATGTCCACAGCATTCCCACAGTCTACAAGGGAGGTTATCCATTCAAAAAATGAGATGAGATTAGTTTGGCAGGATTTGTTCTTCATAAATCCATTTTGTAATGACTGCATTGTTTTCAAAGTGCTTACAGATTGACTGCTTTATAATTCTGATCCAGAATTTTTCCAGGGATTGATGTTAGGCTGGCTGGTCTGTAGTTCCCCGGTTCCTCCTCCTTCCCCTTTTTGAAGATAGGGACAACATTAGCTCTCCTCCAGTCATCCGGCACTTCACCAGTCCTCCATGATTTCGCAAAGATAATAGACAGTGGTTCTGAGAGTTCTTCAGCCAGTTCCTTCAATACTCTAGGATGCAGTTTATTGGGCGCTGCCGATTTGAACTCATTCAAAGTTATTAGGTATTCCTTGACCATTGTGTAGGCTGTTGGAAAGCATGATGTTCTGTGTTTTTCCACAAAGACAAGAAAAGACAAGTAATGGGTTAATACTGTGCAGCAATCCAAGGCCGGACTGCAGCTGGCACATAAACCGAAAGTGTATAAAACCTTGGGTGAAGAAACCGCAAGGTGTGGGGGTTGTTAGTTGGAGGAAAGAGACTTGTATCGTGTTAGTACTTTGCCTATTGAATCAGTAAAGATTCTCTTTACAAGAACTTGCTGTAGCGTGTCTTTACTCTGGATATTCTGGGAAACAACTGGCGCATTTTCTGGACACAGGCCTCTAGATTCATACGCTACACCACACATTGGTCTATCAATCTCAAGCTCCAAACCTGCCCCTTCTACTTCATGTTTCCCGGGAGGGTCATAGACCCTTTTTTGGGAGAAGACTGAGCCAAAGTAGGAATTGAGCACTTCTGCCTTTTCTTTGTCATCTGTTATCATTTTGCCATCCTCATTGAGTAGCTGTGCCACCATTTCTTTTCTCTGTCTTTTACTATGGACGTACCTGAAGAAAGCTTTTTTTGTTGCTTTTACCATCTCTAACCTCAGCTCATTCTCAGCTTTAGCCTTTCTGATGCCATCCCTGCAATTCCGTGATACCTGCCTGTACTCTTCCTTTGTGGCGTGGCCTTCTTTCCACTTCCTGTATGTGTCCTTTTTTTGTTTTCAGGTCATCTTTAAACTTTTTGTGAAGCCACACTGGCTTCTTCTGTTGTTTCCCCCCTTTTTTCCTTGTTGGAATTGCTTGCCATTGAGCTTTTAGAATTTCCTTTTTCAGAAACTCCCACCCATCTTGGACTCCTTTTCTCATTAGGGTGGCTTGCCATGGAACCTTACTTCCAATTGTTCTGAGTTTATTAAAGTCCAGGGTGCGCATATGGATACTCTCAGCTTTCGCTTCTGTTAAAATCAAGAATTCAAGTATGGTGTGGTCACTTTCCCCCAGAGTTCCCATAACTGCCACTTCATCCACCAAATCATCTCTGTTGGTTAGAATCAAGTCCAGGATAGCTGATCCTCTGGTTGCTTCCTCCACTTTCTGTAGGAGAAAGTTATCTCCAACCCAAGTCAGAAATTTCTTGGAGGGGCCGTGTTTAGCAGAATTTGTCTCCCAACAGATATCGGGATAATTGAAATCCCCCATTACTACTACATCATGACTCCTCGAAACATTGGCAATTTGCTTTTCAAAAGTTACATTCTCGTCTTCTCCTTGATTGGGTGGTCGGTAGTAGACTCCAAGCACCACATTCCTTTTATTACTTGCCTCATTAATTTTAATCCAGATACTGTACTTAATCAAGACTCTGCTTTTTAATAAAATGTTTTCAGATGAAAAGTATCTACAGAGCATAACTACCTACATTACAATTTCAAACAAAGAGTTTCATATGCAATATTTCTCATTAATTGATAGTTTACCCTTTTATGAAATATTGAATGCCAAAGTAAAGCTCAGTGCCTTGACTGACTAATATGGGGAGTTGTTATTGGTGATGGATCTAGAAAAGAGAATTCTTGCCTGTGTTTCCCCAAATCTGATTTTGTCCTTGCTATTATTATTCAAGGACAAAGTTTAAGTTGTTATGAAATATTTGCTTAGTAAACAGAATGTTTGAGATAAAAATATAATTGTTAAATTATTAACACATTTGTGTACATCAGTGGCATTTTCTGTCATCTACTCTTTACTTTTCCCACCAAGAAGGTATTAAAATAGGGAACCACGTAGACACTATAAATAATAGGGTTATGGGCTCCATGGAGTGTTGATTTGATTCTGGATGCTGTAACCTTATACACTTGAATTACATTTAATCTTCAAAATACACTCCAAGTCCACAAGTCATTTGAAAGAATACACTTTTAAAGTACTGTATAAGACTGTAAGTGCATGATTCAAGTATTGGTTGGCAACCCTTTGCATGAACAAAAAATGCTTCTGGGCACACATAAATGAGTTTTCCCTTCTGGATGCATCCACGTTTCAAACCCTGCTCCAAGGAATCCTTTGACCTTTCATAAGTTGCTTTTAGGCAAGTAGAAGGACTGTAGAGGGAATGGAGGATCAGAAAAGGCCTTGAATCACAGTCCTTTGGATCCTGGCCATTTAATTTGAATTCTATAAAACATATTACCAGATGACACAAAAATGCAGGCTAAACATTCTTTTCAGTTCTTGCAATTGGTTATGCCAATAACTAACTTGGTTGAGTCCTTAGAAAGTTCACAATTTATGTGTAGTAGACTTCAGTGAGTTTTTTGTGTATTTTTTGTTGAATCCTTTTATTGATTGGCTTCATCAATTAATCACTGATCCTCTTAAGAACATTATGACTTGCATAGTGGTTGGTTTCACTGGACATACTGTTACAAATTAGATATTTAAGGCTACTCAGAAGTAAACTTCATTGGGTTCAATGGGACATTCCCAGGTAAGTGTGTATTGGATTGCAGCCTAAGTTAATGTCTTTTAAAATGTATTTGTTTTAAATTTGTAGAATCCGTTATGGATATGTTCTTATCATATCTGGGGTATAACCAAAGCACAGTTAGGATTAGTTAATTCTTAATTCTTGTTTAAATTAATAAGACTTAAAGTATACTTAGCTTTATATTGAATTGAAACAGTAAGGCAAGGATTGTTTGTTTTTTAATTCTAATGGTACAAGTAACTTGAATTAATAATTAGTGCTTCCTTTTTACATTTGGTAACAGTATTTGATGATGGAGATGAGAAAACTCTTAGACGCTCTTCGCTTTGTCTGAAAGGAGAGAGACATTTTGCTGAAAGTGAAGTAAGTATCTCTGATTAAATGAGAAGTAGCTTGTGCCTTTTTGAATTTTATTTAGTTATGCTGAAGAAATTGGCATGCTCTCATTGAGTTAACCTAGCGATTAAAGGAATGTATGGACATTAATAACATGTCTTCACTGAAAATAATGGATCATGATATGACAGTCTAGGAAATTATTACTTACGGTTGAAGTTGCATGCTTATGTTACCATGGCTTGAGCCAACATACCTTTTACGTTAAGATTAGTTTTCTGTAGAGTGGAATGGGGAAGACTGGCCATTTATGGAATATATATTTTAACAAAAATCATGCTTTTATGTTTCAGTGATGATAATGTGTGTTAAAATGCAGAGGCATGCTTATGTGAATCAGACTAGCTTTGCATGTCCAGCGGCTCAAATTAATTATACAGCAATAAACCCAAGCATGTAATTTGCTCTGAAAATTTATATTTACTGTAATATCAAGTGAGAAGTGAATTTCTGATTGAATTCTTAAAATACACTCTCCCTCCAGTTTGATGTTTTTATGTATATATGTGTGTGTGTGTATTATTATTATTATTATTATTATTATTGCCTTTATACCCCACCATTTTTCCAAAACTGGAACTCACCATACCATACCATACCATAGTAACCTGGTTAAGTAACTACCAAGTTAGGTTATGAATTCTCAGCTGAAAATTGCTAACATATATGGTGACCTTTCCATATATGCACACATACAGCTGAGAACCATGGCTGAAATTCTTCCCTTACAGTGCAATCCTACACATGTGTCTTCAGAACATTTAAGTTCAATAGGCCTTATTTCAGGTAAGTGGATATAGGACTGTAGCCATTAATCTGTTTTTCTTTCATGCTTTGTTTGGGATTTCTGCAGCAAGAGTTATTTCTTTTTTTTTTTTTTTAAAAAGAAGGCAATTGGCTGCTGTTCAGCATAGTGAGAAGCAGATATTTTGAGACTACTCCAAGATGGGTCCATTGATGACCTGCATTCTTACAAGCCTGGTGTTATTTGCTTCCGCATTATTTCCCCTTGATTATTCTTTGTCCTGCTGCAGAGGGCAGCTACTGCCATTGAGAGCAGTGTATCTCTGCTCTGGAGGAGGAGAACTTTAAAGAGAGTGGGGAAATCAACAGGAATAATTATATTTATGCATTTGTTTCCATGCAATTGTTAGGTATTTTAGAAGGGAAGGGGGCTTTTCTGCAGTGCCCCTGCAGAATCTGTAGAATGCTGTCTGTAGAAAGGCTCACCTCACATTAGGAGCCTTTGGCTTCAGGCAAAGACTTTTCTTTTCTCCCAGGCCTCATAGCAAAATTTTGTTGGAAACAGCCTAAACATCCAAATGCTCCATTTACATTGCTTGTGTGTTCTTTGCTCCTTCTGTTCCATGAGGACGTCTGCCAAGTCTAGTTTCACTTTCAAAGAATTTTGGCTTAGCATTATGTATGAACCAGGAATCCTGGTTTACAACATATTCTGGTCACTTTCCTAATAAGCTCATGGCTTAAAGCCAGCTTGTTTGGCAATTAGTCATTGTTGTAACTGGAATCCTTGGTTTCTTGTATAAATCTAAACCAGAATTGACTGAAAGCAAAACTAAAGTCTGTAGTAGTCTTCCTCCTGGCTGTGCAGGAGGAAGATGAGGAAACACTTTGCTCAAGCTATTGGAATCTTCATGAAGCACTAAACCATGGTTTAGCCTTACATAAAACCTGGACCAATGCCTACTGTACAAAGTCACTTTTTAATTTAATTTCAGTTTTCAATTTAATGCATTCATTAATATTCACACACACTTGTTTGATGAAAATTCTTGAATCAGTTCAAATGGTAATACATGTAATGTGTTTGTCAACAGACATTAGATCAGCTCCCACTTACCAACCCTGAACATTTTGGGACTCCTGTCATAGGAAAGAAAACAAATAGAGGAAGGAGATCTAATCACATGTGAGTTTTTTTCAAGTTGTAATTGTTGATTTATTATTATCTTGATTTTCACCGGATTATTTGAAGATGGTAAAAATCATGAAAAGAAAGGCAGGGTATAAATGTAATAAATAAATAAATATTACTGTGTGATTCATACTTTTAAACTGAGAGTGCTGCTATATAGCCCCTGTATGTAGCAGAAGCAGTACCCAAAGGGCTTTTTTGATACAGGCAAGATTATGAATGGAGTGGGGCAAGGTTACTGCTGAGTAACATGAAAAGAATCCTGCTGGATCAGACCAAAAGCCTAAATAGTCCAGCATCCTCTGTCACACACTCAGGGCAAAAAGACAAAAAAAACCTTCTGCTTTTGTTCCCCAGCTATTAGTACTCATACACATACTGCTTTTGAACCTTGAAGTTGGCTGTTGATAAAGAGGTCCTCTTTTAAAGCCCTCTAAGGCAGTAGCCATCACTAGATCCTGTGCCAAGCCATAAGAAAGCTATATGAGCACAGGCCCTGTGCCAGAGGGCAGCTAGATTGGGCACTGTCCGAGGGCCCTGTAGTCCTGAGGGGCCTCTTGTTAGGCTGGGAGAGTGGCACTCCTGATCCATGATCTGTGCCAGCATCAGGTCACGAGTCCCAGCACCCTGATGCTGGTGCGGAGCAGGAGCTACACCCTCTCAAGAAACACCCTGCAATGCAGACAGGTTGGGCTTAAATAGGCCTGCAGTGTGCGCATGCCCACAATCACCCAAGATGGTGGCAGGGGAGGCCTTAAGGGTTTGAGAATGATGGGTGATGGTGATGGTAGGTGCCCACATAGCATGCTACCATGGTGACATGGGAGACAGGTGGGATGGGCAGGCCTATATAAGCCCACAATGCCTGCATTGGGACAGTGTGTTGGGGAGCATGACAACGTGGGCCTAGCTCAGTCTGGTGCCCAAGGGCCCAGTCATGCCTGGTGCTGGCCCTATATGAGCAAGTCCTTTTCTGGTCATTCCTGAATCTGCTGCCAATCATTTTTGGTGGTTGACTTCCAGGTACTGGTAGCCGTAGAGTAGAATTGGCCTTGAACTAGTGCAAGTGCAGTTTCTCCCTTGTATATTATTAGTGAGTAGAACAGAAGCTATCCAAGTCTGTCATGTTTGTTTTGCACAAGATGCTTGTGCTGTGACATTTGGAGATGGGGATTATATCTGGCTGCCCATTATTTAAAGTTGTTTTTGTTGCATTGCCCACCAACAGAAAATAATGGAGATGATCACTGATACCATGTTATCAGTATAAGTTATTGAAAAGAAGCACAGGTGACAAAGATGCTGTTCTCTGAATTTTACCTTGGCAGATCAAACACTGAAATAGATCAGTGGTTCCCAAAACTTTCCCCGCACATACCACTTGAAAATTGTTGAGGGTTTTGGTGAACCACTTAATGGTTTTTCTGACTGTTGTGGCAATTGTAATGCAATGTACTAGATACGGTATGATTTTTAATTGCATTTTTATAGACATGCAATGGACCACCTGAATGAAGCCCACAGACCACTGATGGTGCACTAGTGGTCCATGGACCACAGTTTGGGAACCCCTGAAATAGATACATAAATGCAAATGTAATGATATACCTGTAATAAATATATCTATTGTGTGTTTGCATATAGCAAAACACTGTTTAAGAAAATGTACAAAGAGTTACAAGATATACAAGACACCTTGACACTGAAGTATCTTTGCCAAGTATAATGTGAATAGAAGCACTTAGATAATGGGTTTTATGATACTAATCTTAACACTTGTTAATACTGTTAAAAGTTTTGTTTTGTTTCATCTGTACACTTCTCTCATTTGCAGGCAAAATATTTTGTCTTTAATACAAATTAACAGAGTTGTGGGTTTTTTTGCTTAATACTTTGTTTATATCAGCACTGTCAGTGAGGCCTGCATAGCTTTGGCAATAAACCTGATCCCTTCGTTCCCATCCATAAAATAATTCTCACATGCACATACACTTTGTCCCAATTACTCACCCCAGCCTGGTAAACATCCTCAAACATTGGCCCAGTAGATGTCTTTATTCACCTTTTGAAAGACCAGTAGAATTGGGCTTGGTAAGTGTCTCTGGGAAGCTGTGCCATAAAGTCAGTGTCAAAACTGAGTTGTTCTTTTTTTCATCCCCATCAGACTTACAGAGGTACTCTGATTAGGGTCCTGTGAGCATATCTCAGAAGATTATTAAACTTGTTGCAGGCAGTGGAAGAGAGCAGGATGGACAGAAATAAAAAAATGTAGAAGAAACCTCTGTGGAGTATGTGTTTGCCACTGTTTTAACTGAATGCTTTAACTAGATACTCAGTGCACTCCTGCACTGTGGTTGTGAGTTATCCCATTGACTGATTTTAACCTAATGATTGCACACAAATAAGAGTTGGAGGGAAGGAATTGTGGAATTTAAATAAGAAATGTGTGATGTTCCCTGAAGGTCCCCCCCCCCGAAGTCTCTTCTCCTTATTCAGCAGGTGTGCAGCCAAGGGTTTCAGAATAGAAGTCCACTTATCTCACTGGAATGTCCTTTGTCACCTGTCTGAAGGCTTAAGCTCAGGAGCCAGGATTAGAACTCCTCCCCTGGCACAATAGCTTTCACGGTGAAATTGCCCATTTTTCTGTCTTTTATCCAACCTTTTCCATGTGATGAGCATGTCCAGAGCTGATCATTTGGCTGAGTCATCTGATACTTGGGTAGACCAGTTACTGGCGTGACTGCATCAAAAGATCTCATTTATCAGAAATAACATTTTAGAATATACAAAGACCAGTATTTTCTAGAAAGAATCATAGAATAGTAGAGTTGGAAGGGGCCTATAAGGCCATCAAGTCCAACCCCCTGCTCAATGCAGGAATCCAAATCAAAGCATTCTTGACAGATGGCTGTTGAGCTGCCTCTTGAATGCCTCCAGTGTCGGAGAGCCCACTACCTCTCTAAGTAATTGGTTCCATTGTCTTATGGCTCTAACAGTTAGGAAGTTTTTCCTGATGTCCAGTCGAAATCTGGCTTCCTGCAACTTGAGCCCATTATTCCGTGTCCTGCACTCTGGGATGATTGAGAAGAGATCCCGGCCCTCCTCTATGTGACAACCTTTCATGTACTTGAAGAGAAATATCTGTCTTTGCTCTAGTAACCATTTAAAAGAAATATTGCCCATGCTTCAGATTTGTTTTGGTTTGATTTAGTCAATTTATATCCCTCCTTTCTATCTGAAGGAGCTCATGACACAAAGTCCAAAAAGTATCAATATAAAAATATTAAAAATAGTTAAAAACTCAACATCAGTAAAATAAGTCAGAGGCAAACAGAGGTAGTAGATAAAATATTAGATAATATTATTTTAAAATCCTTGTAATTTATTACACCAGAATTAGAGCTGTCAAAAAGATATACTCCCATTCTTTTGGGAGGGGGGAACCTAATGCACCTTTCCAGCAGCTGCCATTCCCCACCCTCAGTGATCCTGGAATGACACTGCATCATCATGTGGCATAATTCTGGAGGAATTTATGGATTTAAAAGGTGGTGGCTACCATATATTTGCTCACAATTCCCCATAAAACAATACCCCATGGTGTAGTGTCATTCCATGGGCATTGTAGAGGAACATCGTGTCTACCAGCCTGGAAGCCTGCTATCACAGTCTGGAAGACTCCTATCATTGCACCACCAATGATGGTGGTGGCAAAAAGAAAAGAGAGAGAAAGAGGTCGGCCCATTTTGCAGCCTCCCTTCCCAAAATTCAAGCTAAGGTTTATCTTTAGTTTAAACCTAATCAGAATTCTAAACTATATACTAAAGTTTAACTTGGGACTCTTTTTTCTCCAGTGGGCACCAGGACACCCCCAAGTGGTTATTGTGTTCCTTGCTAGTGCTTGAGGCAGGAAAGAGTTAATACTCCAAACCGACCGTTAATGCGGCCCCTCCCACGGAGTGCCAGTTCGTTTTCCTGCCTCGCTTGAGCAGTACTGATTTTCGCCTTGCTCTTCAGTCTGGCCAAGTTATATCTATCTTTTTCTCTATTTATGTTATTTATTAGCAGTTAATGTTCACTTAACTCTTCTCTCAGTGTTGTATATAGGTGTTAGTCCTAAGATTAATTAGTACAATGTTTCTCTTCAGAAATGGATTTCCCTGTGATTTTTCCAATTAATGCATTCCCTTAGTGATATTTCCCTCACTTAATGGTTTTCCGGGTAGATTTTCCTCACTAATTAATTTCTCTGTGATTTTTCAATTTATGCATTCCGTTAATATTTCCCTCATTTAATGAATTTCCGGGGAGGTTTTCCTCAGTAATAAATTTCTCTGTGGATTTTTCTGTTAATGATATTTCCCTACGTTAATGAATTCCGGAGTGATTTTCCCTCGTTTAATGATTTGAACAGTAGCTTTCTTCCCATTATAAATTGGTCTTTCCTGCTGAAAGCAAAATGCCTAAGGAGCAAAAAAGTGTCTCTTCAAGGCTTTCCAAATGAACGGTTGCAGCGCTTGGTGCGGTAGCACCTACAGCTCGCTCGCATGAACCAGCAGTTAAAAAGACGAGCCGTTGCAGCGCTCTCAAAGACGGTCGCCATTTTAATCAAACAGCCTCACAGGCACCGCACGGCCCAATCACTCTTGCGGTAGCACAGAGAACGGCCGTTAATCAACATGCACCTGTTTCCCCTGTAAGCGATGAGGTATCAGAGCAATCAGGGTGGAAAAATTTAAAAGCACTTAACGATACTGCATTCCCTGTAGCTGGTGCGGTAGTACTGCAATCAGGACGTAAAAGTATGGAAACAGTTAAAGGTGCAGAAAAGCCTGTCAGCACTGCGGTAGCAAAGCAATCAGGACGCAAGCATATGACTAAAACAAAACATACAGTTAGCCATACAGCAGAGCAATCAGGAAGGGTTGCTGCTGAGGGAGCCACAGAATATAAGAAAAATGCTTCCTTACAAAGCAGAAGGGCACTGTATCTAGGACAACAATCACAGCAGCTGAGTACAGTAAATGCTGAATTGCCCTCACAGCAGGACGAGATTCCAGATCCCTCAGTCCTTTTTTGCTCAGATTCTGAGGGAAATGATGAATTTACAGGTTTTAATATTCATCACCCTGAGGTTCCACAGAGCACTGGGGCTATAGAGCCTGTAAGTGATATTGCAGCTAATGGGCACAGTCATCAACAGCAGCACAGAGTTTTGCGTGAGAGAACTAATCATAACCAGCATCAATTCAACTCCACACAGATGGCCTCTCTTGCCACCTCGTGTTCGGATCAGGAACTTCAACAGGTGAAGTCTTTTCATTTAGGAGCTGCAGAATTAAATTATATTAGAAAGGCTCTCATGGGTGATATATCAGCAGAACTAGCTGCGCTTCGCCAATCTTTTCAAGTGGTTCCTGTACAGGCACAACAGTGCAGTCATGCAGCAGGGCAAAGTCACTGGCAACACCATATACGACAGTGCAGTGATCAGATGAATCAGGCAGGTTTCCCCGAAGTTCAGCAACATGAGCTCCACACTGAACTTGCAAATGGATCACCAGATCCACATGATGTGGCCAGGGGTAGAGCACTGGGCTTATTAGCTGGCAGACCAGACAGATCAAAGTTTGCTAGGTAACAGTTTATGCACAATGATTCAGTGCTTGATTTCGAAGACGAATCAGATGAATGGAGTGATACTTCACAACCGGAAGAGCACCACTCCAATAGGTTGTTTCATAGCACTTACTATCTGCCTCTGCTATGCAAGGCTATGGCGGCTTTAGATTTGAATGATGTTGTTACAGAACAGGCACCTTCTACCTCCAGAGGAGCATCTGTCCTTCCGGAAACAAAGTCTACCGATAAGGTCATTAAGGTACCATCACTGCTCAGACAAATAGTGAAATCTGAATGGGACTCACCAGTTCAGTCTACCAAGTCAATGACGTATGCTAAGAAACTATACTTATTGGAGCCAGAGTTTATGGAGCAGCTCAAAACTCCAGACATTGATTCTCCAATTTCTGCCTTAGTTTCTAGAAACTTCCTTTTAAGAGAAGGGGATGCTCAGTTGAAAGATCTTACAGAACGAAAGTTAGATATGGCACTTAAAAAGGTCCATGAAGCGTCAGCCTTGTCGGTACGTGCATCTATAGCAGCAACAATTTTGAAGGTATCAAGGACACAGGCTTTCATTGCAGATGCAACAATGGATGCTACTCAATTCGCAGGTAGGGCCATGGCTGCTGAAGTTGTAGCTAGGCGTATTTTGTGGCTTCGTCATTGGGAGAAGGACGTTTCTTCTCGCATGGTGTTGGCGACAGAACCATATGCAGGCAAGAAATTATTTGGTGAAAATGTGCTCAGTGAAGTACTAGTTGAAACAAGAGACAAGAAGAAGGCAATGCCAGTAACAAGTAAAAAACGAGATGACAGGCGACCTTTTCGCCGTTTTCAGCCATACCAGTCCTTTCGTCCATCTAGGTTTGGAGGAAGGGGGCGAGATTTCCGTGTTAACAGACAAGTTTGGAGTCGTCCAAGATTCCAGTTGTGCAACCAACAACAATCAGCAGCGCGAAATACATTCTCAGCTACCCACAGAGGTGGAAGGCAACAAAGACAATTCTGACTTATTGCAGATACCAGTGGGAGGCCGCCTGCTGAAATTTGCACACATTTGGCAGATGACAACATCAGACCGCTGGGTAAAGAATGCTCTACAGTATGGGTATCAGATAGAGTTTCAGGCCACGCCTCCAAACAGATTTCTCCCGTCACCTGTTTTGGCACATCCCGAGAAGCGCAGGCTACTACAACAGGCAATACAACATCTGTTGCAGATAGCAGCCATAGAACCGGTTCAGCAGCACCAGAAATATCAAGGGGTTTATTCTGTTCTCTTTCTTGTGCCCAAAAAAGGAAACAGTTGGAGAGCGGTGCTCGATCTAAAATTTCTAAACAGATTTGTCAGATACCGGAAATTTTGCATGGAAACATTGGTGTCCATAAAAGAAGCTATTCAGCCTTGAGACTTCCTAGCTTCCATAGATCTAACCAAAGCATATTTACATGTGTCAATCCGTCCGCAGCACCGCAAGTTCCTCCGCTTCGTTTACAACAATCAACACTATCAGTACAGGGCAATGCGCTTTGGCTTGGCGTCAGCGCCGAGGGTCTTCACAAAAATTATGGTGACCCATATCGTGCATCTCCGTCAACATGGGTTGAATCTTTACCCATATTTAGACGACATTCTGATTTGTTCACACACAGCACAGGCAGCTTATCAGGACATTCACACCATACTAGCAGTTCTCCACAATCACGGATTCTTAGTCAACATACCCAAGAGTCATTTGCTCCCTCAACAATGTTTACAGCATTTGGGAGCAATGATAGATACGGAACTGGAGACAATTTCTCTTTCGGAAGACAGAGTTCAAAAGATAAAGTTGGCTGTTCAACCATTGTTAGCGAAGCCTGCAGAGGACTTAATGGCTTAGCACAGGTTTTAGGCATGCTTGTTTCCTCTATCCAAGTTACGCCATGGGCCAGATTTCATGTTCGTCCTCTACAATGGACACTGTTACCATACCAGTGGCAGATAGCACATTCCATGCATCTCCAGGTTCCTCTGACGTTACGACTGAGAACCGCTCTTCATTGGTAGACAAAGGATTGCAATCTACGCAGAGGACTTTCCTTAAAGGACCCACCACGGGAGACTGTCACATCAGATGCGAGTCTCCAGGGGTGGGGAGCTCACTGCAGAGGTCAAATCCTGCAGGGATCTTGGTCCCCTCACGAATCAAACCAAAGCATCAACTTACTCGAACTTCGGGCAGCACGGTTGGCGCTGCAACATTTTGTGCCTTTATTCCATCTCAAACATGTGCTGCTGAGAACAGACAACTGTGTGAAAGCGTTCATAAATCGTCAAGGAGGGACGAAGTCACTGGTTCTTCATCAGGAGGCATCTCTACTAATTTCCTGGGCAGAGCACATGCTACAATCATTGACAGCGGAATATATAAAGGGAGTAGACAATGTACAAGTGGACTGGTTAAGCAGACAGGAGGTGTTGCCGGGAGAGTGGCAGTTGCACAAAGATGTGTTCAAACAGATATGCAGAAGGTTCGGAAGGATGGATGTGGACCTTTTCGCTTCAGATGTCAATCATCAACTGAAGAGGTATGACACTCGCTATCCATCTCACAGAGCAGAGGGTGTAGATGCCCTAAATTCTCCTTGGCCGAAGGCAACACTGTATCTTTTCCCTCCTTTTCCATTGCTACCTCGGGTGATGAAAAAGGTAAGGATGGAGAGGGCCAATGTTGTTCTACTAGCACCAGATTGGCCAAGGAGGCCATGGTTCTCAGAGCTAGTCATCCTATCTGTCGAGCCCCCATGGCGTCTGCCTCTTTGACCAGATTTGCTGCTACAAGGACCACTTCGCCACCCCGATCTCCAATGGTTGAGCTTAACCGCATGGAAATTGAGCAGGGCAAACTGCTGAGGGCCGGATTACCAACGGAAGTGGTAACCACAATATTGACATCTAGAAGACAGTCCACAATAAGAAGCTACCAGTATACATGGGCGGCCTTTTTGAAGTGGTGTAATAGGAATCATGTTACACCTAGGAAGTCGGGAATTACAGAGGTTTAATCCTTTTTAAATGCTGGTTTGAAGAATGGGTTGAGACCCAATACTTTGAGACGACAAGCATCTGCGTTGTCAACAGTGCTGTCTAAGTCTTCTTATGCATCACTGGGAGCTCATCCCTATATGAAACAATTTCTAAGAGGGGCTTCACTATTGTCAGCACCTGTTCATCATCGTTTTCCGACATGGAATCTTCACAAGGTCTTGGCAGCTCTTCAAAAACCGCCATTTGAACCATTGAAAACGTCTACGTTACGAATACTTTCCTTCAAATTATTATTTCTCATAGCAATAACATCAGCTAGACGAGTATCTGAACTTGGAGCTCTCTCGGTGGCATAACATCTATGTATCTTCCATACTGACAGAGTCATTTTGAGAACAGATTCTACTTTCGTTCCAAAAGTTAATTCAGCCTTTCACTGTCAGCAGGAAATAGTATTGCCAACATTTTGTCCTTCGCCAAAGCATCCTCTAGAGCACGCTTGGCATTCATTGGATGTGAGGAGAGCACTTAAAGTATATATAAATAGGACTAGGCCAATAAGGCAAACTGATTCTTTGTTTGTTTCTTACCACCCAACTACTCTCGGTAAAAAGGTGTCCTCCTCTACTTTGGCGAGATGGATTAAGGGCTGTATTGCCTTAGCATACAGTTCTCTAAACATACCATTACCTTCAGGCATCCTTGCTCATTCCACTAGAGCAGCAGCTGCCACTGCAGCTTATTCAACAAATGCATCTCTTCAAGAAATATGTAGGGCGGCCACTTGGGCAAACCCTAATACTTTTACTAAACATTATAAAATAGATATTTATGCTTCAGCTGAAGCAGCCTTTGGGAGGCGAGTTATTCAGCAGGTCCTGAGTGATCATTGAACATTTATGTACCCACCCAATCAATACGTCAGCTCTGGAACATCCCACTTGGGCGTGTCCTGGTGCCCACTGGAGAAGGAACCGTTTTACTCACCAGAAAGGTGTTTCTCAGTGCGCGCCAGGACACCGCCCACCCTGGGATACAAACGACAGGAAACATGATAATAAAACAGGTGGACACTGAAGAGTCAATGATCACTCCTATCCCATGTATCATTCGGTGGAGGTGGCAGTCGCTCTGAGTAGAGACTGTATAGTTATTTTTGCAACTTAAGTGTAAAGTGTATGTTTTCGTGATAATTACAGTTAATGTTGTCACGGTTTTTTAGATATGTATAAGTTTATATTTTAAGCTTGGCCAAACGGCGAACTAGCACTCCGTGGGAGGGGCCGCATTAACAGTCTGTTTGGAGTGTTAACTCTTTCCTGCCTCAAGCACTAGCAAGGAACACAATACCCACTTGGGGGTGTCCTGGCGCCCACTGAGAAACACTTTTCTGGTGAGTAAAACGGTTCCTTTTCTTGCAGCCCAGAGGAAGAATCTTCTTCATCCTCAAGTGATGAAGATGAAGATGACAGAAAACAAACTGATGAACTCTTAGGAAAAGTTGTTTGTGTAGACTATGTTGGTGTGGATAAAAAGAAAAATCTGTGGTTCCCGGCCTTGGTAAGTATTTTGCTTTATTTTTTTTAATACCTTTATTCTGAAGGGAAAAAAGATGTATCTAGAAATCATATCTTGCGCTTTGGGTTATAGTTCTTGCATTACACAAAAATATCATGCTAAATAAATAAGGTCAGAATATTTTTACTATCAACAATTCATTTGTGCACACAGGGCAGTAACTTCATAAAGTCCATATACTGTAAAACTGTACTGTTTTAATAGCCAGTAAGTAAGAGGAACTGTAAGTACCAAGTCGGCATGTGTATACAATAATATAGAGAGTATTTTTTATGTAAAACAGAACCCATTTTGTGATCCCTATCAATTTCCTTGCTATTCATCCACCACCCAATTGCATAGAAGAAGGAATTAAAAGGGAAAAGCTGCTGCCTTCCTTTTTTATGCCACAAAACATACAGATTGATGAATCTGTATTCAGAAGTGGTGTGCCTCTGAATATCAGTTGCTAAGGACAAACAGTAGAGGGCTATTTTTTTCATGTGATCACCAGACCTAGTTTTAAGCCACCAGTGGTAACTGAATAATTGAAGGTCTTTTATTGCTCATTTGAGAGAGAGAAAATTGTTGGAAAAATAGCCCCATAATAAAAAACTTTAAAAAGTTTACTTTGTTTTATTCTCATGGTTTTATTCTTCATAGTATGAAATACTACTTGATAGTGTTGTGGTGGGAAAAGGTTACATGAGTAATTTAAACTCTTGCTGAGATCAGTAATGAAAAGGGATCCACTAACCCACCATTATTTGTGTTCACCGAGGATCCCTCTCTTCCTTGAATCCTCCAGACA
Organism: Rhineura floridana; assembly: GCF_030035675.1. NCBI lineage: Eukaryota > Metazoa > Chordata > Lepidosauria > Squamata > Rhineuridae > Rhineura > Rhineura floridana. The sequence goes on along the minus strand of NC_084483.1, from coordinate 136,490,303 downwards.
ATTCTGAAGAGAAGAAGGGTGTCTCAGTTCATGCTGGGCTTTGGAGAAGGAGAGGCAGCAAGAGGCTTCTGCCTTCTCTCAGCTTGGACAAGTACAGAGAAAGCAGCTTGAAGGAACATTGCTTGTTTTCTTACCTGACTCTCAGTGTGAAGTGAGATAAAAGGGCTCTCCCCTCAAGTCCTCTGTGCATGCAGAGGACTCGGGCAAAGGTGTGTGTGCCTTTTATCTCACTCAGTGCTGGACTTCACAGAAGGCAGAAGTCATGCAAATCCCGTTCCACTTGTTGCCTCTGTATCTTCAAAGCCCACTGCAAAATAAGAAGACATCTCCCCTAAATTCTCTGCACATATCAGAGCACTGTTCGTACTCTGTTCATAGGGTTTTCGTGGTAAGAGGTATTCAGAGGTGGTTTACCATTGCCTTCCTCTGAGTTTGGATGCCTCTTAGTCTGGTGTCTCAGCTTTGACCATTCCGCCTTGGGTGCCCCTGCTAGGAGTCTAGCCTCTTGGTCTAGACTCCTGATGGCATTGCTCTCAGCTTCAACTTACAAGATCTGAACAGGGCGGTTCACGACAGATGCTCTTGGAGGTCACTGATTCATAGGGTCACCATAAGACGTAAATGACTTGAAGGCACATAACAACATCAGAGCACTTAGAGAGGAGCGGGGACTGTGTTTTTCATGCATGGTACAATGGAAGACTGCCTTCCCACAAGTTCTCTAAAGTTTTCAGAGAACTCGAGGGAGGGATTTTTTGTGCAGGGGATCCATGGCAGGGGCAGTCACTGTGGTGAGCAAATTTGTGGACCTAAGATATGAACTAGAAACAAATTCATTGAAATCTTTTTATATAAATATATTGTACCATTCTGAGTTTTTAAATATTTCCTTTCTTTTTATGCAGGTGGTCTGTCCAGACTGTAGTGATGAAATTGCAGTGAAAAAGGATAACATTCTTGTTCGTTCTTTCAAGGATGGCAAGTTGTGAGTGAAAATACATACTCCAATGTAGTTGTTATTTATACCAACTATCTAATGTCATTTCTACTGAAAGAGACAAGGCTTTTTTAAATCTATGCTAATAATGGGGAGGGACAGGAAGCACAAGCCAGTTTGTGTATTCTACCTTCCATGCCACTCTGGTCATGTCAAAACACACGAAGTGCCTATTATATATGTTAAGAAGCAGTTTGCAGTTTTGTGCAGCTCTAGAAGTAGATGGATAGAGACTTTCAAGACTAGTTCTGTAAGTGAAAGTTTATTTTTATACTCTTCTGTTGATTAACATGCTTGTGTATTGCTGTAAATCCTGGGAACAGTCTTATTTCAGCTGGCTTCAAAATGATGGGCCCCTTTCTGGCCTGATTTATGCCAGTTTTTCACTTAAGCAGAATTTCTTTTCTTTAAGAATGTTGAAATAAGGAGCTGTCAGCCTGTTCTCCTTTTATAAAGTAATTTGTCTCCCCTCGTGGCTTGGAAGGCATTCCTACATGGGAAGGCTTGGCTGAGGACCCATTTTCTTAGTGGCGGGAACTACTGAGAAGTCTCCCACCTTTCTTTCTGCTTCACATAAGGAGGCAGGTGGAACTCCCCAGAGTAACATGTAGAAAGGGAGAAACAAACAAAAACTGTTACAACTTCCTCATTTCAGGAACAGCAAGAACAATTCTGACCCTTTCAGTTTCACAGTGCCTCAAGTCCCTCACACCAGGTTGGTGGAGAAAAGCCTGTGAAAACTTCGGTATTGCCAATCAGCATGCTCCTACCCTTCAGGCATTTCACACACACACACACACATCTTTTTTTTGTTCCTCTCTCTGTGTGAGGGAGAATCAAAGAGACAATTTCTACAACCTTCTATATGGCTCAGAGGAATTTGTCTGCAGGAGACAAGATGCATGCTCTCCTCTTCAGGGAACCAAGCAGCTGTCAGCTGTTCGTTCAACCCTAGCTAGCATCCCTAGCACTTTGGAGGGCCACAGTGAGACAGCTGAAGTCCTCCTATCCCATCCTGAGTTTCAGAAGTGGCTAAAAGCCTTGTTTAACTATTGCCTGTAAGGCTTACAAGAATGAAAGTTGCTGCTCTCACAGCCATTGTCCCTCGTAATGTCAGCACTTTACTGACAGACGCAGCTCCTACAGACATGTCTCCTCTTGCTCTTTCTTCGAGAAGGAAAGGGAACTCTGGCAGTCACCAGGAGGATTGCCATTATTCTTTCAGTTCTTGGGAGTGTAAGCAGGAAAGAGAAATGTCTTGCACCTAGAGCAGATGTCACTCAAGGAGTAGATCATGGAGTCAGGCTAGTCACTGTGCCTCATTAAAAAGCCATGTGGGGGGGTTGCATGCCTCCACCCTTGTTTGCCAGGTGTTCATGATCTCTCTTAAATGAGGCAGATTATACCTCATGACAGCCTTTCTGGACCAACCTAAGGGTCAGCATCCTTCTCTTCACCCGTCCCAAGTCACAAGGTTTCCCCTAGATCTAGATCTCCCTCTGTGGTCTCTTGGGGAATTCTCCCTCTAGGGAGTATAGTTAGTGGTCTGAAGAAGATGGGATACCTTCCAGACATCCTCAAAATATTATTTTCTTTCCTGAATGCTTTCAAAACTTCTAGACAAGGGTGTATCCACCTTGAACTTGCCTGAGTTTCCTACAATTCCTTCCAAATCCTCCAAACCAGTGGGAATATATTTGACTTTTCCTTGCCCCCCCTTCCACAAGGCCCTTTGTTCAGTTCCCTGTGTGCTTTGACCCTGCCATAAAAAATGCGGTGAGCTGTCTAGGAAGGTCTATCCATTCTGAGGTCAAGAAATTTTATTCTTCTACTCAAAGATATTTTGTCTGATGTTTAGGTTCTTAAAATGGATGTTTCTGTGGATGCCTTAACTCCTCTAAAACTGTTTTGCCAACCAATCAGAAAGACCAAAGAGCTTAAAGTGACGTGCAGAGGGTTTGAGGCATCTTCCGTGTTTTTGTGTGCTGGGCCTCCTCTATTGTCGCCATTTTTACCAGAACCACCTTCATGTGGACCAGTCAACTGGCTTCAGTTTCTGATTTTCCTAAAACTGTCAGACCATCTCTAAAGGATTTCTCTTACTTCAGCCTTTTTGGCAGCTGCATCCTTGGATGCACTGCAAATGAATGCTCAATCTTTGACCTCCAATATGGTAGCCAACTCCTTCATTAGAGTGTGAAACTTTGTTCAAATGTTAGCCTTGCCAGTGTTCATTTAGAGGTCAGAAACATTTTAAGAGACCCATTTGATGTTACATTGATTGAGACAAAAGATAAAATGAAGGCACTTCTAATGTCTCCCAAGAAGACTGTCAAGAAGATTTCCAGTTATAGGCATGCCTTTCATGCTTCTCATAATGTTTATTCTGGGAGGAATGAGATGGTCAGCAAGTCTAAAATGGAAACTTCAAAACAGAGGACAAAGGAATTTGTTCTCACAAGAGGCAGTGATGGACACCAGCTTGGATGGTTTAAAAGAAGATAGACAAATTTGAGGAGGATAAGACATGAAGACTGTGCTGTGCCACCATAGTCAGATGCAGTATTCTTCTGAATAACAGTTGCTGGTAGCCACAGGAGGGGAGAGTGCTCTTGCACTAAGTCCTGCTTGTGGGCATCCCATGGGTGTCTAGTTAGCCCCTGACATCTAGTTAGCCCCTGTGAGAACAGGATGTTGGACTAGATGGGTCACAGGCCTGATCCAGCAGCCTCCTCTTATGACAGTTTCAGTCACAGCTCCGGAAAAAACCTTCCTCTTCCTCTTGATTGCAGGAACTTCCAGTTCAACTCCTTATTGGAGGCAGACTTCAGGCCTTCACAGACATCTGGTGGGCAGTTTCCCCAGATCTGCTTCACCAAGATTCCCTCCTGAGACCTCAAACTCACTTGTTCCATCTAACTGCCTAGAGGTTGAAAGGAAGGCCCTCTTAGACTAGGATTGTCACTCCAGGGTGATTTCTACTCTGCTTGGCTCTTGTAAGCCATTAGGGTATACAACATCTCCTGGAAGACCCTTTTGAAATTGTGTAGCATGTAGCAATTCTGAAGCACAAAGGGCTGAAGGAGTATATTGCCCCTGCTTACTCTTCATCCTATTCGTAAGTTCCAGAAGGTGTTCTAGTGTGTTCAGTAAGGTAGCACAGCTACCTCTGCAGCTTTTTGAGAAGATTTAGAGGGTGTCTACAAGGGCCTCTGTTCATACCTTTCCAAAGGCATTACAAAACTGATACCTATGCCTCGACTGAGGCAGCTTTTTCCTGTCAGGTTCTTCAGACAATCCTCGAACCTTAGGACTTGATATCTGCAGAAGTGTTTGGACATGGAGTTTTCTCTATCCTGTGAATTTACTTTTTTTTAACATCCCATCTAGGAAAGTCTTTTTAGGGGGAAAAACAAAATTCTTACCTGGTGAACTTCTGTTCTTTTCGTGTCAAGGACATTTTGTCCACCCCTTTCCTTTACTCAGATTCTCATTCTCTGCACTCTCATATGTTTCCTCTCTGTTTTCTCTACACTCTCCATGTTTTTTCAGTTCATAGCATGTGAGCCTTTTTTTCACTTGTGCTTAGTACACCATGAAGTTTTGGTCCTCCCTGATATTTCCTTTGTTTACTTCTGATTTTGACCACTTCGTTGTAGTTTATTTGTTTACTGCAGATGTTCCTTTTTTAGTTATTTATTTATTACATTTAAATACCACCTTTTCCCTCCAAGGAGCTCAAGCTGGTGTACATAACTCTCCCCATTTATCGTCACATCAACCATGTGCTAGTAGGTTAGGCTGAGAGATAGTGACTGGCCCAAAGTAACTGAGTGAGCTTCATGGCTCAGAGGGGATTAAAACCATGGTCTCCCAGGTCACAGTCCAACACTTGTAACCATCCTGGAGTAATTCCCATATCTCAGAAAATGGCACTTGAGCCCTGCCCTTCTGGTCTTAGATTTTTTAAATTGTGTTTTTAAATTGTTTTTTGCATTTTAAAATTTATATATTTGTTTTTAATGTTTTTAATTGCTGTAAAGCGCCCAGAGAGCTTCATCTATGGGGCGGTATATAAATGTAATAAATAAATAAATAACCCAGCTAGGAATATCCTATCCTCCTAACCATGAAAAGAACAGAAGTTCACTAGGTAACCAGTTCATAGTATCACTAATTCATTTTGATTCATAGCTTCCCTTATTCCAGTTTTATATTAACTGATAAAGCACATAACAATGACATGGAAATTAAGGTTGCAATCCTTTACACCTGGGAATTAAATGCCATTGAACTCAACAGAACTTACTTCTGAGTAAGGATTGCATTATTACACACCCACCATGCTCCACCACTGATACAATTGTCTGTTCCCACTGCATCCTCAGTCTCTTGATACTTGATACCTTCTTGATACTTCTTGCTAAATGAACGTAACAACAGATGAGACCTATATTAATTTAATGGCTGCGGACCTTGTTTTTCCAAAATACCAGGATACTATTATTGATCATAGATGGATAATGAAAGAAGGATTAGATTATTTTATATGTTTAAATATTTGTCTTTTTAAAGGGTTTTTTAATGCTATATCATTATTTTTTTAGCTCATCAGTACCAAGAAAAGATGTCCGAGAAATTAGTGACTCTTCACCAAAGCCTGATGCCGTACTAAAGCAAGGTAAAAATAACCTAGAAATTATTAAAGAGAACATTTTCCAGTTCACTTTGGCAAGAAGTCAGTAGCATATACTATGAGGAGCAACTGTGCCACCAAAAAGTGAGAGTGCTACAAATTTGACCAGCTGCTTTTCCCAAGTTCAACCCACCCAAAGCTGCTCCTACCCCTCCCACTGCAGAAAGCCCCTTTTATCAGCCATGATAGCTAAATGAAACCTTCATGTTCTGGGGCAGTATACTCCTGAACTATATACTCATTGAGCATACTCAGTGAATACTGGATGCTGGGGACAAACACAAGAGGAATGTTGTTGCCCTCACGACCTACTAGTAACTACTATTTGGTCAGCATTTGACTGACCAAATGGTGCTAGCCTAAATGGAGATCAGTGATTTGCCCAAGGCTTCAAACAGTATATGGCAGAAGTGGAGTCTTAAACATTAGAGCACTTCTGTGATCCCACATTGGTTGCGATCTATTGAGGCTGAGAGATTAGTGTCTTATCCAAAACTGCTGCCTGAGTATTAAATAGAGCAAGGAAATAAGCCCCCAAACTTCCCAATTAAATTCCCCTTTAATTAACTTACCTCCCCAAATCAATTCTTCCTCAACTAATTTACACCCAATATACTCATTTATTTATTTATTTATTTAATTGCATTTCTAAACCGCCCTATACCCACAGAAAGAAAGAAAAACACAATTTTCCTTTCTCCTTAGCCTCTCCAAAGCTCTTGTTGTACAGCAGGGGCAGGAAATCTGTAGCCCTCTAGATGTTACTGGACTCCAGCTCCTGTCAGCCACAGCCAATATGGCTAGTGGGCAGGGGTAATGGGCACAGTAGTCTAGCAGTATCTGCAGTGCCACAAGTTGCTTACTGCTGTGAACACTAACAGTCTTCTATTCCTGCCTACAGCTCAGCTCAGAACAAAAAAGGCCTGAAATTTAAAACTGGCAGCTGCTGTCCAGTCAGCAGCCACCTGATATGCTAGCCAGCCCTGCCTGACTCCACTATATCCCCCTTCCCTGCGGCTCTTCTACCTAAGAAACACACATGCACTCTCTGGCTTCTGCTGTTGTGGCAGGCAGAAAATGAAACTTCCAAATTCCTTCTGAGCCCAGAAAACGACCCATGCTGCAATATCAGGGAAAGGAAGAAATAGAGTCAGCTGAATTTTCATTATTTATTCATTAAATGTATTTAAAACATGTATGCATTGCCTCTTAATTGTAATTTCTGAGGGTGCTTATAATATATGTATATTAAAATGAAAACCAACATCATACAAGACAAGCAGCTTTAGTAAAAGTGGACTAAATACCATTTTAAATAGCTTTAAAACCAGTTTCAAAAACAGCACTTGAGGGATACCTTACTTGTAATGGAGCAGTGTCTCCAGCTGGCATCTGAAAGTTATCAGAGATTGCTAGGCTAATGGACAGGAAACGAGTTCCATAAATGTAGGGCCACAACTGAAAGGGCCCTGTCCTTTACAGCCACTCACCATGCTTTAAGAGGTAGGGCATTCTGCAGGAAGTAGGGCCTCTGATTGTAATATTCAGGTTCATTTGGATAGGATTACGTACTTTTTCAGATACCCGGGTCCCAAGCCATTTAGGGCTTAATAAGTCAGCCAGCACCTTGAATTGTGTCCAGAAATAAATGGATAGCTTGTGATCCTTTTCTTAGGTAGTAACAAGGTACGTCCCCTGCTATTTGCACCAGTTAAAGGGTATGCTGTTATTCTGAGCTAATTGAAGTTTACAATTGTTTTTTCGAAGAACAACCACAGGTGGCATTCCAACCGAGTTGGTTAAGGTATTATGATCCATTGAGCATTCATCTGTAAGATTGGATCAAACACCACTGCCAGGCTGCACACCTTATCTTTTAGGTGAAAGCCTGTCTTGGCCAGTCACATGACAAACTATATCAAGACAGAATGCACTGCTAATTTTGTATATTTATAAAACTATTTGTTATGCGCCTTCAAGTAAACTGTATTTAATGTTATTAGAATGAAATATAGTGAAAGGTGAGCTATGATTAAATGAACACATTGCATTACTTTGATTCACAAAAATTATGTGATTGTACCAGGTGTTTGCCTTGGCTGATGGACACATGACTCATAGCCAATCTGCTAATGGTTACTTGAAAGTGATATGGTAGTATTTAGCTATAGTAGATGCACCTGTAAACATTTGTAATGCCAAAAGCATAGATCCGTGAATGTGCTTACTATGATCAGTTGACCAAAGCCCTCCAGAACAAAGGTGGGGATTATCTCTTAGGATAAGGGAAATCCAGTGGTCAAATAAAAGTAGGATCCTTAGGGTACTTACTGTATTTTCCTCACAGGGTAAAGGTATATGGCCTGCACTAATCTGTCTCCAAATAGAATGCCTGAATGAGCCCTGTTTTTCTTCTTTTTGTGTTTTATGAAGCTGATCTTTTTCTTTTTGCTAAGTTTCGTTTTTTAAATGCAGGAGCAAACTTGGCATTCAGTGTTAATAAATTGAATTCCATTTACAGCTTTTGATCAAGCCTTAGAATTCCGTAAAAACAGAACTGTTCCCAATAACTGGAAGACTGAGTTGAAAGAGGAAAGCTCCAGTAGTGAAGCAGAAGAAGAGGAAGAAGATGAAAAAGAAAAAGAAGATAACAGCAGTGCAGAAGAGGCAAGTACAGCATTGTAATCTAGTGAGGTCATGTTAGGATACTTCCTGTTTGGAGTATACTGGTTGTTGAATTACAGTGGTGGCACAGACAATATCAAGACTTTTATTACATTGGGTGGCATTCTACTAAATAATTATGCTAGTGCAACAGAAGTATCCTCCCTGCCACTCCCACGTGCTGCGTACCATCCCTAAATCTGCTCTGGAGGGTTAGTGGAACTCCCAAAATAGATTTAGGGAGAGGAGAGGGAGAAGACTTTCTGTTGTATGAGGAAAAATCTTTGCAGTGATAGAACAAACGTCTTAGCGCTAGGTTGAACACAACCCTTTAGCATACAACTTCCATACATATAGTCTATATTTGTGAACCTTGATTAATGAATGTAGCCAGCTTTCTATATGCAGCAAAGAAAATTAGTGTGTGATCAATGTGAACTTCTGCAGGAAATAAAAAAACTGCCACTTGGGATTTCTGGCCTATATGTTACAATTTTATTTAAGTTCAAGAAACACGTAGAAAGTGTGGAAATGAGCATGATTGGCAAGAATAAAGGAGGGCCATATAATGTCTTTTTTCTGTTACTTGAGTTTGAGTTGTGGCCAGCAATGTGTCCTCTTGTCCCTTTCCCTTCTTGGCTTCTTAAAGCTTGCTGAGGGGGTCTGACCGAGTAGATCCAGGGTGTGGTCAGTGCATCTTTGTGAGAGGGAGTAGTCCCAGCCACCCTGAAAGAGACAGTGATCCGATGGCTCCTGAAAAAGCCCACCCTAGACCCATTGGTTTGTGACAACTACCACCCGATTGCAAATACTCCCTTTTTAGGGAAGGTGATCGAGAGCATTGTGGTGCAGCAATTGCAAGTACTCTTGGATGAAACATTATCTTGACCCATTCCAATCTGGGACTGAATCAGCCTTGGTTGCCTTGATGGATAACCTTTATCGGGAGAAGGATGGTGGGAGTGCGACCCTGTTATTCTTACTTGATCTCTCAGCGGCATCTGATGCTATTGACTATGGTAGCCTTCTGAGCTGACTTGGTGAGATGGATATTGGAGGCACTGTTTTACAGTGGTTCTGATCTTATCTTTCAGATATTGGATTGGGTGATTGTTTTTCAGCCCCCTGGCAGTTGTGCTGTGCTTGTCCCCAGTGCCGTTTAACATCTATATGAAGCCCTAGGGAGCGGTCATCAAGAGGTTTGGGGCGAGGTATCAGCAGTACACTGATGATACCCAGCTCTGTTTCTTTGTAACATCTGAATCAGGAGAGGCCATGCAAGCCCTGGACCAGTACCTGGACTCAGTGGTGGGCTGGATGATGATGATAAACTGAATCTGAATCCTAGCAAGACAGAGGCGCTGTGGATTGGTGGTTACCAAGTTCAGATAATTGGTCAATTGCCTGCTTTAGATGGGGTTATACTCCCTTTGAAAGAGCAGGTTCGTAGTCTGGGGGTGCTTCTGGGTGCGTGTTTGTCGCAAGAGGCCCAGGTCACCTCAGTGGCTAGGAGTGCCTTTTACCATCTTCAGCTGGTAAGACAGCTGTGGCCGTTTCTGGACCAGAATAGCCTGACCACTGTTGTCCATGCACCAGATTACTGTAATGCACTCTACATGGTGCTGCCCTTGAGGTTGGTCCAGAAGCTGCAGTTGGTGCAAAATGCAGCGGCTCAGCTGCACACTGGGGCAGGGTATCGGTATTGCCAATATGTTACTGCTGCTGAAAGAATTGCACTGGCTGCCCATTTGCTACCAGGCCAAGTTCAAGGTTCTATTTTTGGAGTACAAAGCCCTACACAGCATGGGACCAGGATACCTGAAAGATCATCTTACCCCTTCTATACCCAGTCGATCACTGTGCTCTGCGGGTGAGGGCCTCCTGCAGATACCATCTTATCAGGAGGTCCACTCTACACAACATAGGAAGCAGACCTTTAGTGTTATGGCACCGATACTCTGGAATTCCCTCTCCTTAAATATTAGGCAAGCACCATCTGTGTTATCTTTTCAGCGCCTACTGAAGACCTTCCTGTTCAACAAATTAAATAAATTCATAATTTAAAAAATGGGCTGCTGATGCCATAACCATTGTGGTTAAGGCATTGAACAAGCAGCATAACCGAGAAGGGGAAAAGCCAATCACACACGCCAGTTACGAAGTGGACTGTTGTACATGATCTGAAAAGTCTGCATACTTAGGCCGCCAGTGTCCTGCTTAGAATCCTTCTTAATATTAGCTTTGTGTTTTCCTCAATCCCACTTCTAGCACGCATGGCCATGTGCAGTGTCAGCAACAACTGCTTTTCCAAATGTTTACTGGAAATTGTTTTTCTGGTCTCCAAAAGCTAAAGAAATAAAGAACAGGGCAACAAAAACAAACAGTGCACCTTCCCTCCCAAAACCAAAACCTCAAAATGGTGCCAAACTATATGAGGAACTCTAATAAAAATGTCAATTTGCTGATGCATGTCAATGGAAAGTGGAATTGGTTTATCAGTCTACAAAAGTTACCATCTGCACAACTGAATATTTTTGTTCTGGAGAGGAAAATGTAATTCCTGGTTGGCTGCTATAATCAAATCACAGAGAACAAAGCTCAGCTAATTATTTATCTCTAATTTGATATAAGCTTTTATTATGGCACTTTAAGGCTGCAATTCTGTGCACATGTGTTTAGCAGTAAGTCTCATTGAATTTACTTCTGAGTAGACATGCAGATGAATGTGCTGTAAATATGTATTTATTTATTTTTCTATGCCTCCCTATAGTGAAACTCTGAACATTTTGCAATGAAATTAAACTTGAAAATAGTCATTAGTTTAAGATATGGATAAATAATACTTGTCCTCAGAGATAAAGTACTGAAGCATTCTATAACTGTTCTTGATCTTTTAAAATATAAATTTAATTCCCTGCAGTACGTTTTATATAAAAATTTGATGATTAGCAGAATAAGCTAACATGTTCTTTTGTTATTGCATTATTTAAATTAGGAAGAAATAGAACCCTTTCCAGAGGAAAGAGAAAACTTCCTACAACAGCTTTATAAATTCATGGAAGACAGGGGTAAGCATTTCGTTATATTTTTATAGAGTTTGCTTTACAGTACAAAAATGTAGTACAGTAGAAATATGTAGTGCAGCTGTGGAAACTTGTTTTTTGTTGCTTTTCATATATTTATTATTACATTTATATTCTGCCTTTCAAGGAGTCCAAGGTGGCATGCATGGTTCTCTTCCTCTCTTTTTTCTGCTCACAACAACCCTAACCTGTGAGGTTAGTCTGAGAGACTATGACTGGCCTAAGGTCACCCAGTGGGAGTCTGAACCCTGTCCAGGGGTGGGGAACCTCGGGTCAAATGTGACTCCCCAGGCCTCTTTATCTGGCCCTTGGGACTCTCTCCGCCCACACCCTCTTTCCCCAGGCTACACCCCTCACCAGCCTTGCTTCATATTCTCCTTGACTGTTTTCCCAGGCTGCAATGTGTCCTTGAACTCTGATAATGAGCCTTGCTTGCCTGGATGGATGATAGAGAGGGTGTGTGAGAGTATGTTTAGAAACTAGCCTATTGTGCAAAGGTAAACATTTATATTAATTGCTCCACCCACTTTTGCTTCTGCCCTGCTCACTACTGATATGTGGGCCCAGAAGATTCTCCAGAAGAGAATGCAACCATCAGACTCAAGAAGGTTCCCCACCCCTGTCCTAGTCTAACACGCTAACCACTATGCCACATATGATTGCAAGACTTGCAATCCATCAAGACCAAACACAGCCCACCAGCCATATGTTTTGGCCTTACAGATGCTTGATACCACTCCATTTTTTGCAACCCCAAACAGGTAGTTAAAATAGGAGATTTATCAAGCCCTCAGTGGCTGCCATGCATGGCTGGTGGGGGGTGTTCTGCTTGGTGAGTTACAAGTTGTACAGACCTAAGATAAAAATCATTGTAGAGCAAATATTATTTCAGTATATTTTAGTCTTGAACTGTATCATAATGCCATTTGTCCAACTGCAACTTTGCAGTTATAGGGCAGAATGAATTGATGTGAAAAAAGCTGGATTAAATTGATTCATCTCTTGTTTTGCAAAGACTTTATGTCAGATAACTCTTCCTGTATGTGTTGCTAAAGTCTTCGCACTTCTTTTTTTGCAACTTTCTGACTCCATATATTTTTGATAATGATTTTACCAATTATTTGGTGGAAAATGTATCATTTGAGTTTTGTTACATGATTGTTAACTAGGAAAGTAAGGCTATGGCTGCAATCCTATGCACGCTTACCTGGAGTAAGCCCCATTGGAATTACTTCTGAGTAAATATGCAAAGTATTGAGCTGCACAGAATATATGTGGTATAGTCTGTTTGTGTGATTGAAACTCTGAACTGATTTATGTGCATTAACATCAAATTGAGGAGTTGTCCTTGCCACGCTAAAAAGCCACACTTCAAAATACTTTCTTTCACAGGGACTCCTATTAATAAACGACCTGTACTTGGATACAGAAACTTGAATCTCTTCAAATTATTCAGACTTGTACATAAGCTTGGAGGATTTGATAATGTAAGTACTATTACTCAGGATAGAAAGAATTTAACAGTATAAAGAAAAGTTAATAGTGCAGCTTTAAAACAATTAGGAAAAGAGATTTGTAGATGATGATGTGGACATAACACTTAAGGCTTTTTATGTATTAATTTTTCCAACACAGAGATTATTTTCCAGGTTAAAAAAAGCAACTTGTAATATTAGTTTAGCATATACCCATGTATCTGGGAGTAAGCCCCCAAAGAACTCAGTAAGACTTACTTCTGAATATACATGTACAGCAGTGGTTCTCAAAACTTTTTGAAGTGGTGTAACCATTCACTTTTAACAAAACATCAGTGGAACCCTTGCAGTAAAATATTTTTAAATAATTTAAAAGGTTGGGGAGGAAGCTGATTATTGGGGGAGCAAGCCAGGGAGAGCCTGCCAGAGCAGTAACTTTTAAAAAGCAGCAACTTTGAGACTTTGAAAAAGTTTTGCTGACAATCTCCTCTGATAGAAGCCTTTGTTTTGTTTGTCAGGGCTTCAGGTCTTATCAGAGAGCTCTTGGGCCATATTCAACTAACTCATTGCACTAATGGAAGCCAGCTCAAGGATTCCTGCAAGGGCAATGGGATTGCCCCCCGTGCCCACTCCAAATCTGCTCTGAAGGGTTGGGAGAACTCCAGAACAGAATCAGTGCGGAGGGAGGAGAAAGGCGATCATTCTGTTAGGCAAGCAGAGATTCTTGCACTGACCCAACTGTCTCCTGAGCGCTATGTTCAGTACAACCTCTTATCTCTGTCAGTGACAGTGCCAAGGAACAGCATATTTAACCTTTGCTGCCAAGCTGCAGCTCAGTGGAAGGTGCTAAGAGGGGAATGAGGGATTCCCAGGACAAGTACCTGAATGACACATTTAACCCAGTAGCGGGGCATCATGGGCAGCACAGCATTGCTTTCCTAGCTTACCAACGCTGCCAGTTACCGAGTAGTGCAGGAGTGGTGGATTGGCTCCACTGCTGCTGCTGCTGTGCCCAGCTCCCTGCCGCCTCTACTGATTTAAGCAAGGGGAGGAAAGAAGGGAAAGGGCTTCCCACGTCTATTGTTTGTGTAGTGCATTTAATCTCCACTGCTCCAGCTCAGTGAAAATTGCACATCGTGTGTGCTTGTCCACCGTTACAACTTTTTTCTTCACGGAACTCCTTGGACTGCTTCATGGAACCCCAGGGAACTTTTGTGGGACAGGTGAAAAACTGTGGTGCATAGGATTGTACTGTGAGTGCCCTTTTTGGGCTCGCATGAAAAAGAATACACAGTTTGCAAATCAAACATTACATTGCTGTTTTACATGGAAAAATAATCTCTTCCTTAGAAAAACATTAGTCATTAGTGCTCTAAGCTAATACATGTGTCCTTTTACTTATCTACACAATGAAATTATGATTAACAATATGTGGAGTTTTTAACAGGCCTGTATGTATTCTGTGGTTCATTTCTAGGTTTAACTCTTCCTAACTCTAGCTACTGATAAACTTCAAGGGAATGAGCAATGTGAACAGTATAGCACTCCCAAAGTACTTCCATGTGGTTCATTTGCTCTTCCTGAAATTCTAGATCTTTTCCCTTTGGGTTAATAAAGGATGTCTGCTCCAGGGGTGTACAGAAATTATGCCCTTATTTTTGCAGTTTTACTGAAAAGGCAGAAAACCAACAGGTGTTTACATTTTTTAACCAAATTAGGGCAAGGGGCTGAATCCTGATTTTCAATATTCAAGACTTGCAGTAGAATAGATTGCTTTCCATGGTTTTCAGGATGAGGTAGTAAGGAGGGATAGCAGTGCAGACCTGGCCTCACTGCTGCATACCAGGACAGTGCAGGAGTGGAGCAATGGTGAAGTCAGGATGGTACAGGCACAGGAGTACCAGACTGCCACACCATCCGAGTGTGTGGCAGCAACACTGTTGCCAAGACCCAGATTCACGCCACTGCCTGTCCCTCCAGCTGCTCCTGATGATTTTGATTGTTGTAACACTCAGATAATGAGATGGGACTCATATCTATGAAAATAACATCTACAAGCCAACAACAGTCTTTGGGAAAGGATTTTGCAAGTGTGATTTAGAATTGGCCCGGATTAAGTGGAAGTGACATACCATGCAGAATGGCATGCACAGATTTGTGTTGGAGTGACAACCATGCTGCTAGTACATCATATGAAACAGGCCTCACAAGGAGATGGTAGTTGTCTGTGCAGTGAACTGACCACTATGTGGTATTTAAAAGTGAAGTAAAAGTGCTGTCTTACTGCAGTAATGTATTCCGTATTAATTACATCACAAGTTCTTAGACTAATTTTCATTAGGCTATACTAAGATATTGAATAGAACATCATTACAGAGTCATCTTAATCCCTTCCTCAGTGGAAAACCATATTAATCCAGAACTCTGTCTGTGGGATCATCTGCTGGAGGAAGACCATTTTTGTTAATTCATCCTGTGACTTTTGAAAAGCTGCTCTGGCAGGTCAGGGGACCCTTCTCCCTTTAGTAGAAGGCTTTGCTGGATCACAGTCCCTTTCATGAACAAAAGAAGAGGGGTGCCTAACTTTTTTTGGGCCAAGGACTATGTTGACCACTGGTCAACCTCCATGGGCTGCATGTCAAAGCAGGCATAGGTAAAGTGTAAAAATAGGTCTGGCAAGAATTGCTGTTGTCCAGGCTGCCTTCTGAAAGGCTCCCCCATCAGCTATTCTGCATTATTTTAAAATGCTTTTTATCATTCATTCTGCATTGTTAAATTCAGTTTTAAAAATTAAAAATATTTTTCTTTTAAAAAGGACACATTTGGGGATGCAGTCACAAAACCCTTCTTGACATTACAGCAAGGGGATCTGGTCAGTTTTTTAAAATTCCATTTTTTTAAAAAAAATGGAGAAATTGGAAGGGCACAAACATTTTGGCATCACAGCAGGGACCCACAGGAGTGGTCTCCTTTAAAAATGATTGAAAATGCAAAATTGGGTTTGTTTTTGTTGGGGGCAAAGTGTGGGTTAGCCACCCTCGCCTTACAGAATGGCAAGTCTGGATCCAGCCCTGTATAAATATCTACACAACATTTGCTTGAAATAAATCTAACTGAATGCCAAAGAGCCCTTCAGGCTACTTTATGTGAAGTTCAGAAGGGGGTCCAGTAAGCCACGGGTGTACCCACACATGAATTGGCAGTGTAAAGTGGTAAAAGTGGTACAATTATTATTCTGTTTGGCAAGTAGGGGAATCTTTATTGTGCCATTTCACATTTTGACACTTGAGCAATAATCTAGGTCCTTCCAAAGATGCAGAAATATTGATTCCCATCTGTCTTACCCTGCTGACCCTTTCTAAGGGAGAGAGTGATTATTTGGGTGCCGCTACTTCAAGTTTCCCCGAATGCCTTCTGGCAACAGCATCCAACAACCCCACTCACATGCTTTTTTTGCTTTGGAGCAGGAAAAAAACAGTGGTTAAGGAATGGCTGGCAGGGATGAGGGAAGGAAATTCTTGAATCCAGATCACAAAGTAAACTCATCAGATCCACATCTCCCATACTAATGTGACGATCAGTATGTGGCCTCAGATAGATTAGCCTAAAGGGAATGTAGCTCTAAACAAAAAAGACTGAACACCCTTGTTCTAAACCAGGGATAGTCAACATGGTGCCTTCCAGACATTTACTAGACTGTAACACCCATCATCCATGACCATTGGTCGTGCTGGCTGGGGCTAATGGCAGCTGGAGCCCCAAAACATCTGAAGTGTGCCATGTTGGCTGCCCCCATTCTACAAAGTGATCCACTGAAGCACTGTTCCAACATAACTCAAATATGTGTAGACTATGTGCTTTGGGGCAGTGGCATTGTGCATAGCCCAGACCAAAGTTGCCTCTACCTGTTATGCTACTGGAGCCAGGTCACCTAAGCTTATTGGGCATAATGTGTGGCATTAACCAGAGGTACATTCCAATGCACAAAAAGCCACCAATAATGTACAATCCTCATATTGCCAGTCATAGATCTCACTTTATTGGGCTCAGATGCATCACACTGTACACATGGTACACACTGCAATGTTACACCCAATGTATGTGGGGGAGCTGGTCGTGGGGCAGAACAGGTGGAAGTGGATTTGCGTACTCTCAAGGTATGGGCTTGTATTTACTGGAAATGCAATTGTAATGTGGCTTAAAACAATGTACCGTTTTATAAGCATGAACAAAGTATATGTCCATCTAAATACTTGTTTTTCTTGTACGTTTAGACCCTTTAAGTCTGAATCAGAATAAATTGTTTCATAGAATCATAGAATGGTAGAGTTGGAAGGGACCTGTCAGGCCATTGAGTCCAACCCCTTGCTCAGTGCAGGAATCCAAGTTAAAACATACCCAATAGGTGGCTTTATTTATTCATTATTGCAGAATTATTCATTTAAACACAGACACAGTGTTTTTATTGGGGTAACAAGTTTCATTCTGTTTTATAGATTGAAAGTGGAGCAGTCTGGAAGCAAGTGTATCAGGATCTTGGGATCCCTGTCTTGAATTCTGCTGCTGGTTATAATGTTAAATGTGCTTACAAAAAGTAAGGAGATCTAATATATATGACATTCAGTGCTGCATTTGGTACTCAAAATGGAATGCTTCATCTCTGCCAAAATAAATATTGCATATGCATTCTGTTTTATAGCTGGCATTATTTAAGAGAAAAATGTCCTAATGAAAAGACATTTGTACTATGAAATGCTTGTTTATTCAGTAGTTTAAAATTCTCTATAGATTTTTAGGACTGACTGTCCTCCTAAGCTATTTACCTGGAAATTAGTGAAATCAATTAAACTTCACACATTTATGTATAAAGAGCTATAGAATTAGTTATTAATATGTTTTTGAAAGTATATCTCTTCAAAGACAGTGAACTGTATCCAGTTGTGTTTCTTCGGTCACAGAAGGCTCTTTGATTCAGTGGAGGCTTCCATGAACAGAACAATGGGGAAAGCAATTTTCACTACTTCACACTTCCCTCTGCACCTTTTGCACTATCACCCCTAAATCTGTTCTAGATGGTTGGGAGACTCTTTGGGACACGTGGGAGGGGGTGCAAGGGACTTTAAGAGAAAGGGGGAAATTGCAAAAAATTCAATTCCCAGGAAAAAAATCCATTCCCATAAGCATCCATGAAGCAAACAGCATAATACTCTGACAATGCAATCTTATATATGTCTTCTCAGAAATAAGTCCCATCCAGTTTGATGGGTCTTACTCCCAAATAAGTGGATATAGTATTGCATCCTCTTAACTATGGTGCTGTCTGTATATCGTGCCTTGTGTAGTAACAACTACTCAGATCAAGCATGCTGTTGTTACAGAGGCTCAGAGAATGCCAGTTGTACCTGCAAGCTCTTTCCAATTTGCTTAGAAGTTAATTAAAGTTTACTTCTGGGTTTTTAGACTGACCAGATACAATATAACTGTATTTCAGACATTTTCGTTGATAAAACAAGTTAACCCTTTTGGCCATTAAGAAAAATACAAATTATTTAGCTGGTACCAGGTGGTTTTTTTAAAACAATTTAATCTTAAACTATTGTTTAGCTAATCAGTTAATATCCTTAAAGCATAGTTGTTTTATAAAGAAAACTAATGTTCCCTGACCTTTATGTTGCTGTCATCTTTTAGATACCTCTATGGCTTTGAAGAGTACTGCACATCAGCTAATGTTGAATTTAAAATGGCATTACCAGAGAAAATAGCAAGCGAGCCCTGTAAGGACCTTGAAAAAGATGTGAAAAAGCATGAAGAAGCTGAGCAAAACATAAAAGAATTCAAGTTGGAAACTGAAGGAGATGATGAAATAGTAATGAGGAAACAAGAAGTTACACCAACTGAGAATGAGAGTGAAAGAAAAGAAAATGAGACATCCTTGTCTTTGGTAAGAGCTGTTCCATTCTGTCTTGTTGATTTTATAAAACATATTCTTGTGTTCTGTTACATTAACTTGAAATTTCATTGTATTGTACCTGTGCAGTCACAGGTTTTATTGTAGCAGTAACGTACTGTATTATTACCATTTTCAGTGTTAATAAGCATACTACCTGTTAACCAGATTCACTTTGACAGATCTTTGATTGTTCTACTAAGCAATATGTTTGTGGGACCCCTGCAGAGTTCTAAACAAGGTCCAGAAAAAACTCTGTTTAGGCTGAAATCAAACACTGTAGTGTCTGGTTCATAGAATCATAAAATAGTAAGAGTTGGAAGGGGCCTCTAAGGCCATTGAATTCAACCCCCTGCTCAATGCAGGAATCCAAATTAAAGCATAGGTTATATTTGGAGATTGTGCCCCAAGAGGTATGAAGAAGACTTTTGTCTGCACACTCAGCCCTTTGCCCCTCTCTTCGTGTGGCTCTTGTCAAGCTCCAGAACAAGCCAAAATCTTAAAACATGGTTCAAAGCCTCCTTGCACACATAGAGCTCATCACATGGTCTTAAGGATTCCATGTAGCTATAACTTGCACAATACAGTAGGACCCCACTCACACGGCAGGTTAGGTTCCAGACCCCCGCTGGAAAGTGAAAACCGCCGAAAAGCAGATCAGCTGTAGCGCAGGGGTCTGGAACCTAACCCGCTGATCGCACCAGAGGAGGAGAAGATCAGATCTTCCCCTCCTTTGGCACAATCAGCTGGAGTGCGGGAGTCTGACTGCCCTGAGGAGGATAAGATCAGCTGTAGCATGCTACAGATGATCTTCCCCTCCTCCGGCACGATCAGCTGGAGTGCGGGGAGCTCCAGCCCCCCCCTCCAGCTGATCACCCCGCTGCCACCGTATTAACAGAACGCCGAAAAGCACGGCGCTGAAAAGTGGGGTGCTACTGTATGGAAAATCAGAATTCAGTGCTTCTGCTGTTGTGCTGGAAACAAACAATCTTGAAAGTGTTGATGGTATCATAGTACCTCATAATGTAAATTGCACTTCTACATGCAAAAAATGAAATTTAAAAGGAACTCAATGGGCAAGGGTTATTGTTCAGTGGCAAAGTACATGCTTTGCTTGCAGAAAGTCCCAGGATTAGTCTTAGCATCTCTAGTAAACAATTCTCAGATATCAGGACTAGGAAAAACTGTTTTTGTTTTTTTCCTGAAATGGGAAAAAAAACATTTTGAGGGATTTGAGGTAAGGGAAAGGGAGGATTCTTATAAAATTCTTTCTTAGAATAGCGAGCAAGATGGTCTTCAAAGCAGGGTTTATAAGTAATGTTCACTGCTGCAAATCTTTTGAAACCAAGATTACTGTTGGTGATGGAATTTCTGCTGCATTTGATTGGACACTAAATAAACAACACACTTAGGATTTGATATTAGAAAAGTATTTCCAAATGTTGCAGAATTCAGAACATCTTTATGTGTTTGATCCATGGATCTGTCGAGCATATTTCTCCTTCAACATAATATAATGGTTTTTGTGTAACATAGCCTTTTTTATTTGCCTCAGATTCCTTCCATTTTATGCATCAAGTGAAATAAGTTGATCAATATTTGAAAATACTCTTGCATAGTTCAACTATGCAAGAATGCTTAGAGTTTCAGACTGTCTATGATTAAATCTTACTGAGCAGTCCAATGTCCTTAAAATGTATTACTATTACTATTATTAAATGCCCACCCTTCACCAATAGGTTCCAGGGTGGGTTACAAAATCTAAAATACGATATTAAAAAGAATTAAACCAATCACAAGAATAGGGTGGGTTGTGAAAACATAGATATCAGGAGTTAAAGCCCAGGGTAAAGAGGTGTGTCTTTAGCATTCGCTGAAAACTGTATAGTGAGGGTGCCAGATGCATCTCTGTAAGGAGGGAATTCCACAACTTAGGGGCTGCCACAGAGAAAGCTCTCTCTTGGGCCACCATTCCCCAAACTTCTGAGGATGATGGAACTACCATGACGATCTTAAGAGGGTCCATAGGGAAGGAGGTGATCTCTGAGATATTTGGGACCTCAGTTGTTTCGAGCTTAAACATTAACATGAGCACCTTGAATTGGCCCAGAAATGAACTGGCAATCAATGCAACTGTTTTAGAATAGTTTAGAATAGTTTACTATTATTATTTAATTTACGAATCGCTTCCCATGAGGCATCCCAAAGTGATTTACAATAAATAAAACGTATATAACATCATTATATGTACAAAAACAGTTAAAACAATTGCATATATGAAAACAATTTTAAAAAACACATATATATATATATATATATTTAAAACAACAACACATATATAAAATCAATTCAAATCAAATACACATACAATAGGGGAAATGGTTGGTGCTGATGCGTCCTAATTGAAAAGTTAACAATTTTTAAAAAAAATAATTGTGAGCTATAGCAATGTTTTTATTTCTCTTAGGGAAGCAAAAAAAGTTTTCAGGAATCACACACTGACCAGGAAAAGGAATTAAGAATATTGAAAACAGATGACGAACCCAATGTGGAATGTAAAGAGGATGAGAAGTGTAAGGACTTGGAAAATCAGAATACCAGTCTTGAAACCGAAGAGAGGGAGAAAAAGTAAGAGTCTTTTGTTTTCAGTTAATCTTCAATTAATCTGAGGGAAGGGTTTCAAATCAGAGTTGGCTTTGATCACAAAAAGATTTAACTTAAGAGGAACTGTGTAATGGCTTAGGCTGCAATCCAATATACACTTACCTGGGAGTAAGTCCCATTGAACCCAGCGAAGCTTACTTCTGAGCATACATGTATTGGATTGCAGCCTTAGGCTGTAATCCTAACCTCACCTCAAAGTAATCTTGAATTCAATAAGATTTACTTCCATCAGTATGGTTACGTTTGCAGCCTTACTGTCAGAAAAATACAGTGACGTGCTCTTATCTTATTTAGGAGTTCCCTTTTTTCAGGGTTGGTTCAGTCTGTCCAGTTAACTTGCTCCCTTATTCTGAATACTACAGAGGAGGCATCTGCTGTCTTCTGATAAAAAGATCAGTAAGAGTGAAAGGGAAAGCAAAGAACAAAAAAAGCCCTGCTGAATCAGGCCAAAGGCCCATCTAGTCCAGCATTCTGTTGTCTCAGTGGCCATCCAGATGCCTGTTGGTGGCACACAAGCAGGACATGAGTGGAACAGTGCTCTTCCCACTTATGGTTCCCAGTACCTGGTAATCAAGGGCATACTGCCTCTGACAATGAAGGATATGAGAGGAGTAGAAATAAAAGCTAAAATAAGTGTGTAGGATAGTTTAAAGAAAAATGTATGGAAAAAACTCAAAAAATAAATTACGGGCAGAATAAGTTATAGCAGGAGTTTTCAAACTTTCTATCCCCAGGGCCCACTTAAGACTGCTGAAAATTACTGAGTGATTCAGTGGCAGTGCTAGTCACAAAATGATGACGGATGGAGACAGAGTTTCACATAATCAGATGGCAATTAATGACATTTTCTACTGATATCTTGCACATCTTTGGAAATTGTTAAATCCTTTGTTATTGCATTTTCCTTGTGGCAAAGAGTTCCGCAGCTCAGCTTCCCTCATGCTGAGTACAGACATTTGTTGTGGAGATATTGTGACTCAGCCTCCCTATTTTAGGTAGAATTGCTTATCTAGGGGCTCTGCGTGGTGAAGGTTTTTTCTTTTATCTTTTCCCCTTCTCATTCCCACTTGTCTCTCAAAGTATTTTTTACCAATCTCATGTAATTTCTCCTCCTATTCTTCTCTCACACTCAATTTACACCTTTTCCCTCCCCCATGCCAGTTTTTCTTCCTATTTACTTCTTCCTCATATAACAGCTTTCCTCTCACCCCCCCCTTCTATTCCTGGCTTATGTATCTTTATTATTAATAATAAATATTAAACTTTTATCTCACTTTTTAATTACCTTCAACAACTCCTCTGGCCCTTCCCCCTAGAGGAAGGAAACCTTCCTTCCCTCTTTGGCTTCTGAACTCTCTCCCAACCATCTTTACTCAGCATGCAAGGAGTAGCTGATGCTAGCATTGGTCCAGTTAGAAGGCTTTGACATATATGAAGGCTATGAATGAGACAGAGTAGGCAAGTGAGGAGACGCAGGCAGATGGTGGCACCAAGACCCACCTGAAAGCAGCCCAAGGCCTATTGGTGGGTCCCAGCCACAGTTGGAGAAACACTGAATTATAGAAATGTGGTCAGTGTTTTAAAATATTTTGCTTAGCTGATGTCCACCACAAGGAAAGAGCCCCTTTCTTAGCCAGAAATTAGCTTAGTATAAATTAAGACTCCATAATTTTATTATTGTGGAAAGTGGCAACATCAGTAGAATTGATACTGCTACTTGGTTGAAGTAGCTGATAAATTATTTATCCTGCCAACACTCCCCTAATTTTGCTGCCAGACTTTGACAACTATGTTGAATATCCAAACAAAATTATTGTATTGCCATTCTGCTCTGAAATGAACATGGGCGTGTCTATGATCTGGATGTCATGCATGTGGCTGGACTTAATTTAGTTGGCACTCAGACATGTATGAAAGTGTTGATGTCTTTCAGGCATAAAGGTAATTGACTGATCAATTTTGTATATTAAAAAGTATGCAAATTTATGGTATATTGTAATATATTGGAATTAACCCATTGTGTTCTCATATTTTGTTATTAAGAAGAGCTTACTGCTTTTTTATATTGAAGCTTGCGTACTTTATTATGAATTGATATTTCAGGAACTTTTTTTAGGAGAAAGGGAATATTACAGCTGAACGTATAGCATTTTTAGTTCAGTGGGACTAATAAGTTCATTTATGCTTCTCACTCTTACACGTAGTTTGTAACTATCTTAGATTTGTATATTTGCCTACAGTGACAATTGTGTCTGGTATTACCAGCTCAGTGCAAGAGGCTGTTATATGATTTGTGGTGTTTAGATGTTAGGGGGTTGGGGTTGGTTGTACTGAGGAGCTGTGAGGAATGTGGTGAAACTAAGTAAAAGGAGCCATTCAAGAGAGTAACTAAAGGGAACAATTGTGAGGCAAGAGCCTTTCTTGTGGAGCACCTTGCAAAAAGTTTTTGTAGCAAGGAAAGGAGGAATATGCATGCCATCTTTTCTTGTCCATGCTCTAGACTTAGATAAGTAAGCATGCATCACTTTTGAATATATAGGGGTTTTTTTTACAGGAGATGCAGATGTAACAATTAGTGTACTGTGTTGCCTTAAAAGAAGTACCTCTCACATTATTTACTGCATTTAATTGGTAGCTCCTACTAATATTAGTACTTGGTTTTGCTATGTCAGGGATCAACAAGCTGTGGCCCAAAGCCTGATGTGACCCCGTCCTCCACCCTGGTGTGTTTGTGTAGTATGAACTATTTATTATGTTGGAATTCTAGGACTCCCAGCTATTGTTGTTTAAATGTACATTTCTAGCCATCTTGGTTTCAGGAAAACTTTTTGATTTGATTCTCAGGGACAAACAAGTGTTATATCCTTGTATATCTAGTATATGGTAGTAATGTTATTAAAGCTTTGGTTGCCAATTTCTTGATTTGGGGCTTAGGAGCAGTAAAATGCCTCTATGTAATTTTCATATGACAGAATTGGTCAGAATTTATCTTTCTGAAGATATCGTTTGCTACATGGAAGCAAATTCTTCCTTTCTGATGTCCTGTAGCAATTCAGTTTCATGACTTAGGAAGTACAGTATTAGTAATTTGACTTTGAACCTGCAGCTTTGTGCTGTTAGCCCCTTTTTTGTTTACAGGAACACATTATTTATTCATTTATTACATTTATATCCCGCTCTTCCTCTCAAAAGGAACCCATGTACACATTAACCTTCATTTCTATGGTGGCATTAAGTCAGGATTGCACTGGCTCTGTTTCATCTCATACGTTATAAAAAGTACTTATAATAACAGCTAAAAATAACCATTGGCTTTGTGAAGCTCTTTCATATCTACATACAGACATTATGATCTGATTTCTTGTATGTTATTCATGCAATAGAAACATCTGTATATAAAGAGTATACAACTATGTATAAAGATTATAACTGTGGCCTCTAATTGCCCCTACGATTAAAAACATAGATCAGACTATGTGGTTGTGTGGTTAGTTTTTTATCAAAAGTCATGGAGATATAGCAAACAATAAAAAATCGACCCTGACAGGTTAAGAACTTTTAGCCAAACTGCTTCATCAACATAAAAGAGCTATGGTGGTGGATGTTAACAAAAACAGCTGTGGCTACTTGGATTTAATTGAAATGAAAAGCATTTTAATATAGTTGGGGTATAAAAGGAGGCTTTTATCTTTGATAATCCTAAAACATACAGTAATGTATGTGGTTATAACAAATGGTTCTAAAATATTTATTTATTTAATTATATCCCACCGTTCCTCCCAGAAGGAGCTCAGAGCAGCAACGTGTAAAGCATGTATCAAATATTTGCGTTCTACACATTATGCCACTTCTATTCTGTTCACAAATTCTAACAAATCCAAAGCTCTGATTTATCATCCCCAGGTTCTTTAGTCTATGTATCAGTAAGTTTATTAATGTATTGTCTGGGACATTTACATTTGTGTTTTACTTGTAATTTTAGTGATGGGTATCAGATTTCTAATGCTTTGCAAATGTGTGCATCTTGCTCCTGTGAGTTGTGCAATACTGTAATGCTTGGACACAGATTCAGAAGTTAGGAGGGATGGCAATCTGCTAAAGCTAACGATAGGAAGAACTCGGCGAAGCAGTGATTGAAACCCATGAAGTGTATAAAAGGAATTGTAATAATTAAGCAAAATCACTATAATTCTTTCATAAACTTGGAGATGAGCTGTCTTTCTATCATGAAATTATAGTTAATTGTTACAAAGTCAGAATCGTTTAAATTGCCATAATTGTTCCCCACCTCCACCTTTTAAAGATGTTGTGTGTCCAAAAGTTGACTGAATTTGTGCAGTTGTGGAGACGTTGCCTATCTCTTACTTTTAATGTACCATATTTTAAAGTGTAGGAAACTTCCTAATGTTATTTGGTCAGTCTGTGATAATTTTTAAGACTGGCGCAGCAAATGCACTGTCAGTTCCCTTCAACCATAGTTTGTAAAGTTGAAGTCTGATTTGGAAACATGAGTCTTCCCGATCCCTTCTCCTGTACATCCCTTCTCCTGTTTTCACCATGGAATCCTTCCTTCCTTCCCTTTATCAGCCTTTTCCATGGTTTAGTGTACATTCACACCAACACTAATAATAGTTAATGCTAATTAGAGTTTGCAAACCCACTTCAGATGATTGCAAACACGTTATTAATCATGTTTTAGTGTCAGCACAGCTGCGGTTAGGTCTAATGATGGAGAAAATTTGGACTGAGGAAGGACAAAACGAAACTGTATTTTACAGAGGCTGGTTTCTGTTGCAAACCATGATTTTCAAGGAGCCAGAGTTGGACCTTCAAAAAAGTGTAAAAGCATTTTGCATGTTAAACTGACTGTAGGTTTTTTCAGCCAGGGGAGATTATTGTATGACTCCATTAGCATCTTTTATTTCAATAACAATTGAAAACACCTTGTAAAAAAGCATGTGGGAGTGATTGCCCTCTCTGCCCCTTTCGACTCCTTGGGTATTCTATTTATTTAGTTATTTATCTTTAATTGACAAAATATATATACCGCTCAAATGTAAAGACCTCTAAGGGTGTTTTTTTTTAAGTTTCTGCAGTGGGCACCAGGGCTGCTGTAGCGTAGCACTACCATTTCCCATAATGACTATCAGTGCACAGACATTTTCCTGGTGCAAACCCCACATAATGCAATGCTGCACTTCCTACTGGAACACACTGTTGTACCATTGTGGCAGGTGCCCTTTCTCAATGAAGGAGATGGCACTACTATAGCACTACTGCATTGCATAGATCTCTGAAATACAGAGTGAGAATTGGAATTATGCTGTAGATGTTAGGGTAACAAATCCATATGTGTTCAGGTAGAACAGCAGTAGGAAACCTTTTTCAGCCTCGTTCAGAAGGGCCACATTCCCTTCTAGGCAGCCTTTCTGGGGGCCACATGCCCACCACAACACATGTAAATTTCACCTTTGTACAGTAAGATCGTTCGGACACAGACTCACACATCCGTCTCTATCCTCCATCCAGGCAAAGCAAGAAGCATTGTCAGAGTTCAAGGACACATTCCAGCCAGGCAAAAATATTAAAGGAGGGTATGAAGTAGATCCAGTGAGTGGTGTGACCTGGGGAGAGTCCCAAGGAATAGATAGAGAGGCCTGGAGGGCCGCATTCAGCCTGAGGTCCCGTCCCCCCATGCAGAATTTAGGAAAAACAAGCAGTACAATTTTGAACTACTTTGCCTCTTCGCTTTGTGTTTAAAAAAGTACTTTAGGTATATGTTTGTACTGGATTCCATGTTTTGAATGAAAGGCACTAGGGTTGATTTAGGATTTCAGAGAGAATATTAATGAATGGTTTGGAATAAAAACTTAACATTTTCAGACAGTAGAATAAAAGACAAAATTAACAATCTCTTCTGCCTAGATAGCTTTTGAGTTGTGTTATAAAAGTGGACTTGCCAAAAGATGAATTTGCTGATTTCTTAGAAGTTTTACAGTGAATAATGTGCAATGGCAGAATGTAAAATTTTGGACATAAAGGTGGAGGGTTTATCATAACTGTCTTCCTATTTAGAGAAAGATTTAGAGCATTCTGCCCTAGAACAGAATATTTCTTGTGAAAATGTGCAGCTCAAACAAATACATAGTGAAAACAAATCCTATTTCAAAATTTAACTTCTGTTTTTCCTATGACTGCAAAGGAAAAGTGGACTTCTTGTGCAATGGGACTTCCCCTTCCTCTCCTTCCCTCTGCAGCCCTGCGGACTCCCCAAATGTGCTTCAGAGGGTCTTTCAATCCTGCAGAGCAGATTTTGTGGACATGTGGTGGGCTGCAGGAGAGGAAGAGGAAGTTGCATTATGCGACTGGAAGACTATTCCACTCTCATACAGAACCCCTTTTGGATACAACTCATAATCTTTTTTGCATAGCCATATTTATAGTTACACTAAGATAACTGGCAATAGCAAGTAAAACAATTTACTGATGACTTACACTGGTAAACCCTCATTGATTTCTGCCAAATACTGTTGTTGAGTATTAGCATGAACTGAAGAAAGTTCATGGAAGTTTTTGTGCTATTATCGCAATAGATTTTGAAAATCTTAAGAAAGCTACGCATATCTAAGTCCTGTTTGAAATACTGGGCTTTTAAGTATTTCAGTGGGCTTGTCCTATTGATTTATATAGGAATAAAGTGTGCCTTTCCTTGGATTGTGTTGTTAGAGACTTGCAAATGATGTTTCTCAAGAGAGAAATTACCTGAATAAATGTTTTATATTATGTGAAGTGGCCACTAATATAGAAGTAGTTGTTACTTGGAAAGGAGATTTACACTAAGCGGGATGCAGGGGAAATTTATATTTTTCCTTTTTCAAATATAAATGAAATGCTTACTGCATTGTATAGTGATCTTTCACACGCTTAAACTAATATTCAAACTGGTCTTTTAACAGTATTTACTTTCATGATTGTCAAGTATGTTTATTCCCTATAAATATTTTAATGAAGTTGCTGCCTTTTGTTGTTGCTGGCTGGTTTCCTACATTTTCCCTTTTTTGAAGGTTGAAGCTCCTGTTCTTTGGGACAGGTTTTACTTCAACTGCTTGAGGTAGCTTGCGTATGGGAACTGCTTACATCATCATCTTATCTTATTATCTTATTGATGTACTTTTTGATTCTATAGCTCTAATGAACTGGCCCTTCAGTTGTCTGCTTTACAACACTGCCATTTTTGTACTATCATTTAGCCAAAATCTTCATATTGCTGCAATTTTTTGAAACCCATGTAAGAGCTTACAGGCATCATCTGCTATGCAAATACTTTTTCTATTAGGTTTACCAAAATTGGAATACAAGAAATCTAGCTTTTGTCTGTATGCAGATATGGCAAAGTAAGGTTTCTTGAAGGCACACTGGCCTATCCTGGCTACAGTTTCCCTAAGGACATCTTCTTCATGGTATTCAGTGCTTTGCTTCTTTTCTATACAGCAAGATTTTCAATCTGGGAATAGAATGCTATGGTCTTCATAGTACAGATCTACAAAAAAAAAAAAGATATATTGAAAAACATGGAAGCATGTATTCTTGACAGTTCTGCTGTTCCCTGAAGTGAATATCCTTGACTTTGGTTATATCTTTGTATCTTCCATCAGTGATTGCAAATCACTCTTCACCCCTTTTAAATATAAATATATATATTAAAAAATGATCTCTGCTTTTACTTTCTTATGCATCCTGGTATTTGCTTCCAGAAGATGTTACAGCCTGCTCTGAGGATTTGAGGATTATTTTATTTCCTGAGCTTTTCACACTTCCATATTTTTTTCAAGCTTTTCTTTGCTACGTTGAAGGTTAGAAAACTCACTTTAAAAGAAAAGCAGGAGAACTGAAGAGAGCCAGTGGCTGTGTTATGCCTTTTTGTGATTAAACAATGAAGATTTCATAATATCTTAAAACAAAAATGTATATAATGTTAAAAGGATATAGGAACTCATTCATCAGTGTGTTGCCTTATATTTAATAGATTTTTTTAAAAAAGTTGAAAGCACTGATAATGTAAACTTGTTAGAAAGCAGGGGGTAGATGAGAGAGATGCAGGTGTTCATAAAACCTTTCTAGATAAGAACATCTCTTAGAATTTCCAGAAAATGAGAATCAGTTACTAACTCCGCACATCCCATAGTGCTTTTCTGTTTGCTTTTAAAAGTCTGAAAACCCACCACCACCATGCACTGCTCAACAAAATCAATTTTGAGGTGGTCATTTGAGTGTGCCTCTCTATATGCTGCATGGGGGGGGGCTACTGTTTGAAGAAAAACAATTTAAAAATCATGCTTGATGAGCTCAAAATCCCTTCAGTTGCCATAACAGACCCTGAAATAGGTTGTATCATGGATAATTTTGACTCCCGTTGGACATATGGGCATGTTAAGATTTAGTTTGGTCTGGGAGATGGATCCCTTTTTATGTGGGAAAAGCATCTGAATTATAATGAATTTGTATCCTTGAACATTGGGAGAGGAAACTATATTACTATTTGTTTATATGAGAAAGGGCTTTTATGAAATATTTAAAGTTTAGATAGTATATTCCTAGCAGAGCCTTTTTCTCTAGTTGAAAACTGTTCAATAACATTTTACCACAGTTTTGAGATTTTCTCTAGGTAGTGCTCACTTATTAAGCATAAATGTTTTTAATCTACACACGATGAAGTACGTACGCTGTCAAATTAAGTTTATGATTTGAGACAAATTGGAGGGTAGATACCAAGAAGGGGTGTGAATAACACAGGAGAGAACAGCATGCATAACTGAAACTTTGCTATCTCTTCTGGTCACAGCAGTTCACCCTGACTAAGAGACAAACAAATTTTATGCCAAATAAAGCCTTAATTCTTCAGCAGTAGAAACTGCTATGGCAAAAGCAGCTAGGAAAGCTTAAGCTGCTCATGTGGTTCTCTCTCATCCAACTTGTCCCCTTTTGGGATTCTTGCCAAGGCTTTAAAAAAACAGCCCTTAATTTTGGATTAATTTTGCCTCTTCAAAATTTAGGATTAAATTCAGTGGGAAATGTGGCAAACCTGCTTAGCACTTCTAGAGAGAGAGAGACCCCAAAAGATATCTATTTTTAAAGCATGATAAATATTGGATTGAAAATGTAGACCACTACTTTCTATGCCTACCAGGATCCAAAGAGCTATTTTATGCACGTGCAAGGGCATGGATGTGTCCATTGAGATTTTTAAAACACCTTTCTGTGAAACAAAAAGACACACACTCTCACCCTCAATCACAAAGTACTATTGAAATTCCTCTTGGTTTCCAAAGAGATTTAATGCGAGGCATGGTGTGTTGCTGCTGATTGAAAATCACAAGTCCAAAGGCTCTTTGAGTGTGCGGAATTAGTTTAGCAACCCAAGCATACCTCCTTTCCAGGCAGTTCTTTACTAATTAATGTCCTGTAACAAAACAAAAAAGCAGCCCAAATGTATATAGTATTATATACTGTATTTTGAAGGCTAACTATGTCTTCACTGAAGAAGCACACAGTGAAAATTTCAGTCTGAACTATATGTATCTGCATTAAGAAATATGGGCCTGGGCCCAAGATGGGTGGGGGGAAGATTTCAGCTAGGAGTAGTCAGCTTCATTAGCATCATAGCATATGAGTGCATCTTTAGTCTTCATAGATGGTGGTAGACGTTATTTCATTAGATCAAATCATCTTTTTAGATCTTCAGTTAGTTTTAAAGCTTCTTTCTGTCAGTGTCCTGGTTGCTTGGCTGTATTCTGTCAGTTGACAATATAAATTAAAATTTCTCATCTTTTAAGGAATTTCATATATAGACACACACATATATATATATGGAGCCTGCTGTTCTTCACCCTCTATGCATCCACAATATTAATCAGTATACGCCATTTGGCACTGAACATTTTTTCAATATTTTTATTAACTGACATTTTTTAAACCTTTCAAGCGATGGCACCATTAAGGAGGAGGAAGAAGATGATGAAGAAGCAGAAGAGGAGGAGGAAGAAGAGGAAGATGACCACAATGACAACAATGAGGAAGAAGAATTTGAGTGTTATCCACCAGGCATGAAAGTCCAAGTGCGGTATGGACGAGGGAAAAATCAAAAAATGTATGAAGCTAGTATTAAAGATTCTGATATTGAAGGTGGAGAAGTCCTTTACTTGGTGCACTACTGCGGATGGAATGTGAGGTAACTGAGATTTAGCTAGTGATTACTTCCTTAAAATTACTTCTAAAATACACTTGTGTATTTTAAATACACTGAATATTGGATTTTTTTTCAATATTGCTGCTCTATGAAGATCATTGTACTGTATAAAATTATTTATATTATAGGATATGATCACAGCAACTTAGTAGCATATAGTGAAGAAAAATAATCTTGTTCGGACTCCCGTCTCAGCTTTATTTTAATTACTACGTAACAATGAAATGGCTTATAGATCCTCTGTCTGTTAGTTCTGCTCATCATGTAATGATGGGAAACACAGCTAGTTCTCTACACATTTCTCAAAATCTAGCATGGAACACAAAACATTTGTTTTACTATGAAGTGGAGGTGAGGTTTCATTTGGAATAAGTGGATTTCTTTTTGGATGAATGCGTGCATGCAAGAATCTATAGTTCATTTTCAGCGTTCAAACCAGATGACCAGCCTCTCTGAGTACCTTGATTCCTTATGTGCACCTTTGCAAACAGTTGACTTTCACTTGGTCAGACCTGGTTTCTTGTTGCCATACACTTCTGAAGAAGATTCATCTTTGCATAGTTACTTACGTTACTGATTTTATATCTGAGCATCTTCCTCTTATTATGGCTTGTTGCCATAATTTAGTGCTTTTGGAGAATGGTGGGTTTAATCTTTTGCCAAAAATGTTCTTGACATCTTTTATGCCATTAACTGAATTTTCTAGTCTGAGCCGTTCCCATATTGCTGAATCCTCAGGCTCTTTCAAAAGTTTGTTTTATGGATATGTGCTTTGCAAAGGCTTTTGTAACAGGCTCCATATTTCTCGTTTAATACTCATATGGACTCCTTATCATCTTTCCTTGCCATTTGGATCTGTGTTATTCTTATAGTTATTTTTGTCTAAGAAGGTTGGAGAGGCGCCACATTAGACTTCTCTAGTGTTAGCAGAGTCAGCCAACATGAGTCATTGTTGGAAAAATTTGTCATCCTACCTCCTCTTTTTTCATAATGGAGCTATGTTTAATGAAGTCATTGCTAATCAGAAATAATAGGCTGATATGAAAGATTCTGATTTTTAGGCTTCTTGCAGTGTTTTGTTAACTGTTGCCTTACTCACATGCACCTTCAATCCAAATGGAGCATTATTGCAAAAGAATAAAGTCTTGAATTTTATGTTCAAGTATAAGTGGTGATATGCAGCGTATGATTTGCTTACTGACACAGTGCACTTTCATAAAAACCTTTAATTTTCTTGTATTTTATTTCCTTTGGAAGGAATGTATATTTTAGACTACTCAAGCAACTCTCTTCATTTCTCTCTAGCATTAGCAAGAAGTTGAAACTTGAGCACAGTTTTGCAAGCTTCGCTTACTTCATTGTGAAAGAAATGTTTTCAGTTTAATTTATAGGCCAGTATAAGAGACAGAAGAACAACTGTAGTTAAGATTTGAATCGATGCTGGTTTTAGTAGGTACAAGGTACAATTTGTGAGCAGTTTATAGTTACAAAGTCTTAAATCGTGGCTTGGGTAGTTCCTGTTGAACGTTAAATGTATCCTTATTTGAAACTCTTGCTTTTGAGGGAAAGATTGAGAGAGTACTTTTATATATAACATAGAGAATCCTCTTTATTCATAGGATCATTGTTTAGTTACTGGAATTTAAAAGGGTGTTTATTATATATGTTTAACTTGGAGTGTGATCCTAAGAAATGTTGTACTCAATAGCAGATACAGTATAAAGGCAATGTGATGCTATTTTAAATTTCCCCTGGAAGTCATGCTATGAGACTCTTGCAGAGTTCTACAAGTAATGCAAACACTAAATCTATAGCTTAGACTTCTCAGGCTACAAAGATAGAGAACAGAGTAGACCTTTTCATCCTGGAATCTCGGTATACAGTGCTGATCATGTATATGTGTGTGAGAGGAGAGAAAGAGAACAAAACAAAAAAAGTGTTTTTGCTGTCGCTGTGTTCTTCATGTTCCAAGGGGAAGCAGTTTCATAATGAAAGTAGATTGTCATAGTTCTCTGTAGCGTCTCACCCCCCACCCACCAAAAAAGAGTGAAATGAGATGGCTACATGTGTATTTCAACTTATAATATAGAGAGAGCATGCCTCACATCAGATAGAAATATTATTTTATAAAATATTAGTTAGGAATATTGTGACTGTAGAAACGTCATTGTTGGTTTGCAGTTTTTTTAACCCTTGGACAGACTATGCAAGTTGACTGTACATTGATATTTATACTGATGCTTTAGGCTAAAGAGCCCATGTTTATTCTAAGCCAGTGTTTCCCAAGCTTTTTCCCCCAATGGATTGCTTGAAAATTGCTGAGGATCTTGGCAAACCACTTGAAAACTGTGAGGATTTTGGTGGACAACAATGACTTTTTTGCCTGTTGCATCAGTTGTAATGTGCTGTGTTAGATGCTGTATGACTTTTAATTGTATTTTTTTAATTTCTTTTATAGTATTAGGGTTAGCATTCTGTAGAATTCAAGTTGTCAAACAATAAAATACCATATAAGAAATAAAAGAAGCAATAAAAATACAATTTAAAAATCAATATGAATATTTTATGTGGACATGCCATTAGACCACCTGGATGAAGCTCGTGGATCACTGGTGGTCCACGGACCACAGTTTAGGAACCCTTTAGGAAATCAAGAAATTGTCAGCTTTGTATAATCGGATTTATTTGTTTGTTTGTTTGATTGATTGATTGATTGATATCCCTCCCTTCCTCCCAGCAGGAGCCCAGGGTGGCAATTAAATGTTTACAGTACCAGAGACAGAAAGGGTGGGGAGGGTCTAGTACAGCCTTTCCCAGTCTTTGGGTCTCCAGAGACTGCTGAAGTACAACTCCCATCAGCCCCAGCCAGCATGGCCAGTGGGTGGGAATGATGGGAATTGTAGTCCAGCAGTAGGGGACACAATGGTTGGAAAAGGCTGGTCTAGTACATCCTTCATATATTTGTGCATTAGGAGACACATAATGCTTAGATGAGTAGGTAGTTATTTTGTAGGATGTGTCAGCAATAGATAAAGGTAAATTCCTCAATGATCGGAGTGGTTGTTTCTGCTCTATTAGCCAAAGACGTCGTCTTCTTTTCTGGAATTAGTGAAAAAAGAAAATAGCACTGATTCATACAATTTCTGTTCAGACACTTTTTGAGGTGGGGAAATATGACCTCCTTCAGCCTGAAACAGTTGTTAACCATGAGTTTACACGGCTTATGTTAACAAGGTGGTAACTCATTCATACTTCCTCTTTCTGTTGAATTTTGAATGTCAAGCCATTTTCATTCTGTCTCCTGAGAAGTGTGACTGTGATTGCCAGAATTCTGGAGGATATGCTATTAGTAAATGCAAATAATCTATGTATGGTTGTGCATGTGTTAAATATTTTATTTTTCATTTTATAAGAGTTATGTTGAAAACATAAGCTACATTTAATTTACATGAAAAGTGTCTGAACCATCCCAAAGAGATTACTGGAGATGCATGTTTTGTTTTTTAAAGTTAGCATCCACACTGGAACCAAACCAGACAGTTGTAATATACCAATGAACCAGAACTTAAATATAACCCTTTTTTAAAAAGCAGTTTAAGTCTTTGAATTTAAAAGCAGTTGTCACTTATACACAGATGACCAATTTGCTCTCTTTCCTGGTTCTCTGCCACTGACTCTGAGGTCTTCCTTGTTATATATTGTCTGACTGGTGTTGGTTAGAAAGAATTGTGGTAAAACTGAAATAATTTAGTTGTATTAAATGTAGGCATACAGAATGAAGTTGCCCCTGGTCATTCAGCTTCCCCTAGTCATTCAGATCTATAGTCTTGCAGTGTTATTTTTTTATTCTAGTTGTGTCCATGGCGAGTATGAGTGAGGGTTGCCGCCTGACTCACCATGTTACTGTTAGGCCCAGATGAGTGGCTTCTGAGTCTAGCTTCATTATTTATACACTTCAAGCAAGAATCCTGTAGTGCTCTCTACATTGAATGGCTGTTGATGTTTATTAATCTGGCATACAACATGGTATCTATTTTTTGTGATTAATAATTAAATGAAGATGACATCAGTAGATTATCTCTACAGAGATTATTTTCCACCACCTCATGAACAAATCAGCACATGTATTTTGCTACCAGTGTCTGTGAGGCTCTTTTTTAGGCAGCTTCACGTTAATTTTTAAAGGTGCACACTTAAAACAGTGTGAATGCAACAAAGAGGAACACTCATCAGAGTGCAAGGATTAGCTGAAGTTCCTATTGAGTATACATTTATTAGCAAAAACAGGATTGTGATGTGTGAAATAGGCCTTAGTGTTCCAGTCACAATTAAAGCCATCCTTTACATAGATTTCAATGGGTCTATTCAGCATACAGCACTGGAATGGATGGTATCTGACTCTCAGTGTCAAAGCAGAATTTATTGCTTTTGATTGGGCATTTTCTGTGTTTTTATGTTTAATATAGATGAGTTGATGCTGCTTTCTTTAAAGAAAGTATGAAATATGTTCTGAATAGGAAATGCTAGCTTGAAGCACTTTTATAGTGAATGGCCTTGTTGACAAGGAACTGTGCACTAGTGTTTTGAATTTTATACATTGTTGAGAAAACTACAGAAAAATTAGGGTAGTTGGTACATATAAAGATTTTACCACAAGATGTAGTGATGCCCATCAACTTGGATAGCTTTAAAAGAGGATTAGACAAATTCAAAGATGATACAAAATTCAAAGATCAATGGCTATTGGCTATGTTCTACCTCAAGTAATGGTGTTGTATGCCTTTGAATACCAGTTGCTGGGAATCACAAGTGGGGCAAGTGCTGTTGTGCTCATGTCCCGCTTGCAGACTTCCCATAGGCATCTGGTTAGCCACTCTGAGAACAAAATGCTGGACTAGATGGCACTTTGGTCTGATTCAGCAGGGCTTTTCTTAGGTTCTTAAAAAGATCTTATCTTAAAGGTTTTTTTTAACCAGTACCTTTGGATGTATTGTTGTAATAGTAAATCTTATCCTAGCCTTGTAGATGGTTGAATTTATGGAGATAAACTATTGATAGTATAAAATAACCAATAGTACTGATTTTTTATTCTTACTCGAAGAAATTGTTCCAATAATCTGCTTATCGTATTGCTCAATAGTCTTTCTGGTGTCCAATTTGCTTTTCCCCCTGCAACTCTAAGGTCTATTAAATGGAGTCAGGAATAATGACTGACAGTGGAGGGAAGAACCTGAGGCAACTGATGGCTCAGGAAGTAGGGTTAAGTACTTCTTGCACCCCATGAGTCATACATTGGGATAACTTGCAGATACAAGTACAAATCTATGTATGGGTTACTACAGACCAGAAATTCTAAACAAAAACCTAAAACTGCCCAGCAGAGCTGTAATACCCATTTTGTAGGTGAGGAACTTTGGAAGCTAAGAGATTTGCCAGCCATAGCAGATTTTTTAAAAAAATTGCAATTGTTAAAAAATATCCTGAGTCAGAAACCGTTGCTGATCTACTACACATCATCCAAAGCTCTGACAAGATCCTGATCCACCTTCTTGCCCTACTTTAGAATATCAAAAGTGCTTTACATATATCGTCTTATTGAAAACCTTACAATAACCTTTAAGGTAGAGTTAGTATTATTATCCCCATTGCGTAGCTGGGGGCTGAGACAAAGTGTTGGTTCAGATATAGTGCTATACTATGGTTTAGTGCTATGTGGATGAGCCCAAGCAAGCCTTTGCCTTAGCAAAACATTGAGCTCACATGCTCTCCCCTTCCCAAGGCCAGGAAGAGGGCAATTTGCTTTGTTTCAAAATTTATTTATTTATTGCATTTGTATACCGCCCCATAGCTGAAGCTCTCTGGGCGGTTTACAACAATTAAAACATTAAAAACAAATATACAAATTTAAAAACACATTTTAAAAAAGCAATTTAAAAAAGAATTGTGTTATGTGCAAACCAAGAATCACAGCCTACAACAAACAACAGTTAGTTGCTAATGAATCTGGCTTGTTTAGCAACTAATCATTCTAAGACAGGATTCTAGGTTTGCACGTTACATTGCTGAGATTCTTTGTCAAAAAGTAAACTCTCCAGAAACCTCCTTTCTGGCTGTGCAAGTGGAGAGGGAGCATGTGAGTCCAATGTTTTTCTCAGGTTCACTAAGGCTCATCCATACAGTGCTAAACTATAGTTTAGTGTTATGTGTGAACAGCCCCAAGAGAGTGAGTGCCTTGCTTAAGATAATCTAATGAGTTCAAGGCTGATACAAGATTAAATTTGAAGCTCAGTTTCTAAGCCAATATATTATACTAGGTTTCTTTGTGTTCCAGTTCATTTTCTTGGGACACAGAAGTCCTCTCGTTCTCTAACTCTGGTCAAACTCTGCTGTCTCTCCAAATACTCCATTTAATACGGAATCTCCTTCAACAGCAGCAGAAAGCTAACAAGACTATTGAACAATAAGATACGCAAATTATTGGAACAGTTTTTTAGAGTAAGAATAAAAAATCAGTACTATTGGTTATTTAATACTATCATTAGTTTATCTCCATGAATTCAATCATCTACAAGGCTAGGGTAAGATTTACTATTACTATCAATAACATCCAAAGACTGTCCACCCAGGCTCTCACATATTCTATAAAAGTTAGGTTATTGTTACTGTTATTCGTGTAATATCATTTCTAGTGGAGTGTGTGTGTGTGTGTGTGTGTGTATATATATATATATATATATATATATATATATATATATATATATTTGTTGTTCCTGTATGCCAGACATAGCCAACCTTGTGCCCTTCAGATACTGTTGGACTCCAATTACCGTCATTTCTGACCATTTGCCATGCTGGCTGGGGCTGATGGGGCTTGGAATCCAACATCTGGAAGCACCACATTGGCAACCGCTGCTGTAGACCATGCTTTGAATCTTTCTCAAAATGTAAGTTTATGTATGTTTATTACCTTGTAGGTATGATGAATGGATAAAAGCAGACAAGATAGTGAGACCAGCTGACAAAAATGTGCCAAAAATAAAGCATCGGAAAAAAATAAAGGTAGATCTCTTTGAACTACTACTGAATTTATCATATGAATAGGAGGAGGAGAGAAGACTACATATTTTGTACGTCACCCAGAGTGACTGGTTAGCCTGCCAGATGGGCGACTAAGAAATCCAATAAAAAAAATTAAAAAATAAACAATCTCTTATTTATGACAGCAGCTATTCTAGTCGGAGGGATATTCAGTACCACAAAAATAGAGTTTTATATTTATTTGTCATTATGTACGGCGTAGTGGTTAAGGTGGACTATGACCTGGGAGACCACGGTTCGAATCCGCACACAGCCATGAAGCTCACTGGGTGACCTTGGGCCAGTCACTGCCTCTCAGCCTCATGAAAACCCTATTCATAGGGTCGCCATAAGTCGGAATCGACTTGAAGGCAGTACATCTATGTTTTTAACTCTGAGTTACATAATGCTTCTGATTGTGAAGGACAAAGCCAAAAGTCCTGTATCAAAGTCATATTGTGTTTGGCAACTTATTAATTGAAACACACCAGTAGGCACAGTAGTACTTTTTATTGGCCCAGTTGTGTTAAATGAGATAACATTTTTGTTTATTTTATAGGTTTGTATCCTGCCCTTCCTCCAATATGGAACTTGCAAGATTTCCATTCTCAGAGAGCTTTTTCCAAGCAAATATGAGAAATCCATAATAGAAAAAAACGGCAAATTAGTAATGCAAACATCCAGAGTCTGTTTGGACTAAACTGTGACTGTTGCCAGCATATAAAGAAGCTCTTCTCCTGTCTATAGTTATCACTATGTTTTGAGGTGTCCCCTGAATAGAACTTAGAATAGACTGCTTGGTTAGATTATTGTTTCCCAGAGAATAAACAGGACTCACAGATGGGTCTTAATAATGTTCTGTCTTGTCAGGGTTGAATCCAATGATATCGCTCAGCTGACTAAGGGTTCCATCAGCAGAACAGGGAGGAAAACAATTTTCAGTGATCTCCGCCCCACGCAGCCCTTCACACCTCTCAGTTCAGGAAGGTCCCCTAACCCTCTGGAACAGATTTAGAGGGAGTAGGGGCTGCGGGGGGGGGGGTTGGAATTGCAAAGAATTGCTTCCCTCTCCATTTCACTGATGGGAGCCTTGGTCAGCTGAGCAACACCATTGGATATAACCCTCACTTAATAGATTTAACAATAGGTCCTTAGCATTCTGTAGTTAGACACAGTGTTCATTCCTGATGGGTGAGAAACATTTGTCCCTCCAGCTCTTGTTGGACTACAGTTCCCATTAACCTTGACCATTGGCCATGCTGGCTGGAGCTGATGGGGGTTGTAGTTCAGCAACATCGAAAAGACAAAGGTTCCCACCCCTGATGAATGAGATGAGAAGTGAAAGGATCCTGCATCACAACAGAACTGTAGACATGTCTATTCACCTATCTGGGATTTGTATTTTTTGTGTTTTGTTTTGTTTTGTTTTGTTTGACAAATTTATTTTCAAACAAAGGTAAAATTTCCCTTATGGAACTCTAGTAAAAAGCTTGAGAACTGCTCCACACAAGGTGCGATACTTTTCCATGGGATTTTGATTTTTTGCTCAAATTACTGTTAAGTCTATTATAAGATAACCTGTATTGGTTCATTAACAGAATATATTTTTTCTTTTAAACTAGAATAAAGCTGACAAAGAAAAAGATGAAAAATATTCTCCTAAAACATTTAAATTGCGACGCTCATCAAAACCACCTTTTCATGCCAGTCTGTCACCTGAGACAGTATCCAAATCGGACAGCACTGAAGCCAAAACTTCTGAACCTGCTGCAAATAAATCTTTAGAGATTATTTCTATCCTTAATGGACTTCAAGGTAATACACATGTTCTGATTTATTGTGTAAATATTTTTCTAGGATTAGGGGAAGAGTATGCTTTATGTAGCACAAGCTTGCAAACAGAACCTTTAACCTCTAGTGAATAAGAAGCATCTTCAAACAATGAGAAAAGAGAGCTTTGGTGAGCCTGTTGAAGGGTCACAAATGACTAGCACATGTATGTTTGGGAAGGCCTACTAGTAATTTTTGGTTTTTTAATTATGAACTAGTAAATTCTGACACATTTGCAAGGCTGATACAACAAAGCAATTCAAACTAAATAGAAAATTGCACAGAAAAGAATATTTCATTTAAAAGCTTTGGAAGCTTATTTATGCTTTGTAAATTTTATACCGCGTGTGTATGCTACATGCATTTTACAATCTTTTCTGTAAGGATTATCTTCAGTGCATAACATTTTTCCAAGTTTTCTGGTTTATTTCCTTACATTTCATGTGTTGAACCCAAAGGTAAAATTGAGCAAATGCTCTCTTTATTTCATTTCAGTGGCCAAGGCATTACTGATATGTGTATGTCTACCACCTTAGCATGAGTGTTTAGGATTGCAGGTCTTGAGGAAATTATCTCTACCAATGTAGTCTTAATATAATTTATCTATCACAGAATACATGATTATTTACTCTGGCCTGCTGTAGTTTTTCCATTTCTTATCCATGATTTGTTCTTAGTAAATGAATGGTTACTCTTACACTGGTTGCCAGTGTTACTGATTTCAAAATAAATGTGTTTCCCCTTTTTTTCACTATTTAACCTTTATCTTTGCCTTCTGTCCTTTCCTTGGGTGAAAGTCAACATAATGTTAGCACAATAGGTTGAGAGTTGATGTTGCATGAGCAGTAGCGAGCAAGCTTAACTGTCACAGAGTAAAATAAATAATAGCAGTTGCACTAGGGGTTGCACAACAACTTTTGCAAGACACCCATTGGATTTGGCTGTTGTGCAAGTGGGCAGCCACAGTTGGATAGCATCTTTTTTGTTGTTCTTTAGTTTCCTACTGTCTACACTCATCTGTTACTAGTTTTATACTAACATGTTTCTTTTTTATGTACATCAACACATTTTTTATTATCTGTCTGTTGTAGATATTGCAGCTTTCATTTTAACTTTCTACTTATTTTCACTCCCATCCTAGTAGTTCCATTCCTTCTTAAACAAATCTATGGCTTCCAGTCTTGGGTCAGAATCCAAGGAGCTAATGTAAGGTGCCCAAGGGCTTGTGTTTGGCCAATGGAATTCTTGGCAGATTTCTCTGAATAGCTGCTCTCCATGAACTTCTTCTCAGTTTTAAAAGCAGTGTTGATCAGCAACCTGCTGATCAATAAAATAAAATATAAAGTCCCCTTGGGCTCATGGAATTGGTTGCATAGTTTTATGAATACCGGACATGGTCCCATACAATATGGTATCAATTTATCATTTCTCACAATGGAAGCATACTCTTAAGCTATGCTGTCTGTTTAGGGAGTCTTCCTTCTCGTTTCTTTTCTGATTCTACAGTCTTAGAACATGTGGAACATATTCACTTTTATTCTCCAAAGAATATTGCGTTTCCTCTTTAAAGCTATTTCTTTTATAAATCCTTTTAAAATCATTGTCATTTCTTTTTTGTCTCAGTGCATTTTCCTTTGAATCTGTTTCATCATTTGTCTTGCAAGTTACTAGTTATCTTAAATTGTTTACACCTGTGATGCTTGTGTAAATGTTTTTATTAATTGTATTTAAATGTCCCATTTACATTAATAAAAACAACAAATATGGCTTTTGATGCAAAAAGTTGAGGGGGGAATACTGATATTTGCCACCCTGGGCTCCTGTTGGGAAGAAGGGTGGGATATAAATCAAATAATAAATAAATAAATACTGTTGTTTTATGCAAAGTCATGTCTTAAAGATAGCTGTGTTGGATTGAAAGGTTCTATTCCATGAACAGAAAAACCTCTTCTGCTCATAAAAGGGTTCTTCCATGAATGCTTGCTCATGGAACAGAACCTATGACTCAAACCTCCATAGAAGTGTCATCATTCAGTGGTAAAACACATGTTTTTTATGCAGAAAGTCCCAGGATCAGTTCCCAGCATCTCCAGGTAAGGCTGAGGAAGACTGTGCCTGAAACTTTGAAGAATTACTGCCAATAAGTGTAGATAATATTGAGCTAGATGAACAAATAGCCTGACTCTGTTGTAGCTTCCTATTTTGACTTAAGTATTTTTTTAATACAAGAGGGTGATGTTACACAGCTGGATTGCAGACTAATAAATCACTTGTAAGACTATCCAGTTCATTTTTTATCCATCCAGATTTCACATTTAGTATTTTTTTTCAGAATTTAAGGAATTGACATGGTAATCTGAATTTTATAGAAAACTTATGTTCTTTAAAAGACAAAAAACACAAATTTGGGGGTGAAATTCTTGGTAGTAAAAATGCCTTATCTTACCTGTTTGTTATATTTTTAATTCTAGGGAATAACAGGAGGTATAAAAGTTAAGCTTCTGTGCATTAAACTAAATTATATTAATTTTCCAGTTTTTTTAAATCTTAGTGACAGTTTCAAGCAGACATTTCAATATATGTTTAATTAAAAAACAATATCCTTAATTACATGTTCCTCCTTCTGGCAAACACAGGCTGCACACATAAACAAGCCTTCTGCACAAGGGTCACCAGTCTAGATCATGTGCAGTATATGCAAAAAGATGCTACATTGGTGGAAGCCCCATGTATCTCTTGCACATTGCCAGACACATGATAAGCACTCTCATTCATCTCTGATAGCATATCAGGAGTGGAATCTAAGCACCCCAATCTACCCACCAAGTTATCAGTGCTATAAGACAGGCCACTGTTTGGCTAGGTGACCCAAATCTTTATCTACCCTCACCCCTGCTGGCCAACTTTGATAGGTAGACATGACCACCCACTGT
This sequence comes from Rhineura floridana, assembly GCF_030035675.1. Classification (NCBI taxonomy): domain Eukaryota; kingdom Metazoa; phylum Chordata; class Lepidosauria; order Squamata; family Rhineuridae; genus Rhineura; species Rhineura floridana. The sequence continues at coordinate 136,446,691 of NC_084483.1, read as the reverse complement.
CTGTCATCTGATGTCATAATGACACTTTGACAGTTGTCAAAGTTGGCCAGCAGGGGTGAGGGGAGATAGGGACCAAGCAGGTTTGAATTCTCCACCCATCAACTGATGAGTTTGTGTGTGTGGGGGTCAATCCTGCTTAGTGCAGAGTGATGATGCCCATCAAACCTGCCCATCGAGGTGACATCACCAGATTGAGAGGTGCACATGGTTTAACAAAAATTGTCTCATGGGCCAAATTGGAACCCCTGGCAGACCAAGATAGGCCCATGGGCTAGAGGTTCCCCACCCCCTGCTATAAGAGATGATGGTGTCAATTGTATGCTTAACTGGGGAGATCTTTGCAAATGCTGCTTCTGTGAGCTAACATGTCTTTATCAGAGCCTCAAACAGAGTTGCAAAATACTATGGAAGTTCCTTAGAATAAATTACCCAGAGGCATTGCAGATAAACAAAAAATGCCACCAGTGTAGCTCTTGCAGTTTAAAGAAGTTTAGTTTTCTTAATTTTTTGTGTGTGTTACAACCATAAAGGATTTGAAGCCTAACACAAATGTTGTTTTTTACTCAATATAATACTAATGTATCAGGAAATGTGTTTAGGATGGTGGATTTTGCTGCTGATTTTCTTGTTTCCCCTTTCCCTTCCCTCCACCCATATAGCTTCTGACAGCTCTGATGATAGTGAGCAAGATGATGATCAAACTGCTCCAGGTGTCTATAATAATGGTAAGGAGGAACCTCAAGATGAGGCTGCAAGCCAAGATAATAGTGAACTCTGTCCAAAAGAGCAGAACAGCTTACCCTTTCCAGAAGAGGTTAAACCCCTTTCAGATGCCACAGCATCCAAACCAGTATCCAAATCTCCAGAAAGATTGAGAAAAGAATTAGCAGATCTATCTGATGATACTGATTTTGAGGGCGAGAGTGAAACCACCAAGAAGAAGAAAGAAGTCAGAAAGGAGGCAGTGGATAAAACAAAGCCACCAGTCAAACGTGGAAAACGAAGATACTGTGCCACAGAGGAATGTTTAAAAACTGGGCCACCTAATATTAAAGATGAAAAGTCAAATGGCAAAGACATGCTAAGTTTGGAAAACAGTGGCAACAGCTCCTCAGATGAAGACGAGGGGAAAAATAAAATAAAAATAACACCAACTAAGAAGTACAATGGGTTGGATGAGAAAAGGAAATCCTTACGGACAAATGCTTTTTATTCAGGTTTCTCTGAAGTGACAGAGAAGAGAGTAAAACTTTTAACTAACTCTGATGAAAGGCTTCAAAATACCAGAGCTAAAGATCGGAAAGATGTCTGGTCAAGTATTCAAGGGCAGTGGCCTAAAAAAACCCTCAAGGAACTTTTTTCAGATTCTGATACAGAAGCAGCAGCTTCCCCACCACATGTTGCTCCTGAGGATACCACACCAGAGCAACACCTGCAGACTCTTGTAGAAGAAGAGACGTCTTTGTCCAGTTCTAAAGTTGAAAGACCTTTGCAACTCAACTCAGAAACTAAATCTGTTGAAGAGAAACAAGTTGAAATGAATGACAAAAAAGTTGAATTCCCAAGTAGTGGCAGTAATTCAGTGCTAAATACGCCCCCCACAACACCCGAATCACCCCCATCTGTAACAGTGGCAGAATCCAGCAGACATCAGTCCAGTGTATCTGTGTCTGAAACACTGGCGCCAAATCAAGAAGAGGTACGAAGTATCAAGAGTGAAACGGATAGCACAATTGAGGTGGACAGTGTTGTAGGGGAACTGCAGGACCTTCAGTCTGAAGGGAATATTTCTCCTACAGGCTTTGATGCCAGCATCAGCTCCAGCAGCAGCAATCAACCAGAACACACTGAGAAAGGTATACATATTATGCCATTTAGCTTTTATCCTTTCTCCCAATTAGTACTGCATGGAGTTCAAATGTTTCTGTCTGTCTTGAAGATGGCTTAAACCTCTGTGGAAATTATACTGTTCAGAAAAATGAATATAATTATCAGTGGGTTGAACCAAAGGATTCCCTTCCAGGAACAGATTCAACCCTATATATTTTAGAGTTGAAAGAATATCTCTTATTTTCTATTTAAAATGGGCAATGTTAGAAATCTGATATTAATACTGAACTTTGTTAGCATTTTACTATTTTATCTCACAAATTTATCTCACAAGTGAGAATAAAAGTGTATTTGTTACTTCAAAAGTTATCCCCCCAAAATGTAATTTAATGGCTACAGACTATATGGTCTAGTAGATTATAGTTGGTCATGGGATCTAATAACATTATTTCAAATTTCAGTACAATATTAACTACAGTACTATATTTATATATTTTGCTAAGAGGACACCAGACTGCACATTTGATCTTGATCTGCTTGTCAGTGCCAACCAGTTCTGGTTTGCTCCACAGCATTCTTCCATTTCTGTTCATGTTATCTCTTGTTCAGAACAATAGTTTTACATGACCTGTGAAATGTAGCGTCCTTAGAAGCTAGGATAAAATTTTCTCAGACTTGTTAGATTTATAGTCAGTTGAAAATAACTAAATCTGTTGAAAATGTACATGCATGATTGAGTGTTCTTATTACTATAATAAAATACTTAATATTTAGTTTTATCCCTAATATGGCAGATTTTTATTACAGCAGTACTGAATATTTCTTGCATCTTCTAAAAGGATTTCTAATTATAAAGTGATCATTGCTCTGTCATTCTGTTAATGTGAACAGATTGTTGGTATGATGTATTGAAAGTTTATTTTAACACACTTAATAAATGTACTTTGTTCTCTCAGTTTTAATGAATCACCTCATGAAATCCTTGTTTTGAATAATTCAGAGTATCTACAATTCATATTTTCTGTGGTGGTATCCAGAAAAGGGATATGGGTGTTCAGGAAAGGACCACACACACAGTTGTAACTTCACATCCTGCTTTTGCCACAGTAGTTTCCACTGCCTTAGAGGCAAGATGCTTTCTAAACTGAACAGTTGCGTGCCTCTGCTGGGGCAAAAACAGCAAGCAAAGCTCAGGTTGTGTGTGTGGTTTTCTCCCACATGGGTACATCCCTTCTTTGGGTCTTGGCCTATTTTAGAGAATCTGCATTGAATCAGGAAGCAGATAATTTAAATTAATCCTCCCTCATCATTAAAATTAAACATTGGTGCCTCTGGTAGGTAAGATACATTGTATAATATCTTGTTCTTGCTATTATTTTGATCAAGCTTGTACAGGCCAGAAAAGGCTTAAAGATGTCCAAGGAGGTGGTTCCTCAAAAAAGCAAAAAAGAAGTCACAAAACATCTGTAGTGAACAACAAAAAGAAGAGCAAAAGTAGTAAGTATAGTAGCTAGGTGGAGAGCAAAATTTTGGCTTCAGACTTAAAAGTCTCAAACCTCAATGCCTTTCATATTTTCTCACAACTGAATTTATTTTATATTGTTTGAGTGAAGAAATTGTGGAATCTGTAAAAGAATATTGCATTCTCCACCCCCCATCCAAAGGAGTCTTCATAAATGGTAATGATGGATTTGAAGGGTTGTCCAACCCATAACAGATTATGCAGTCCCCCCCTCCCCTGGGACATGTAGCGCTCATCTATATGGAAATCTCATTCAGTTGTCTAACTGAAAACTGCCATTCTGTTTGTATTGAATGATTGCAGCCAGCTTGTCTGCCTTGAGATGATGGTGATGAAGATATTATTATTATTATTATTATTAGAATGCATTTCCCACCCTTCCTCCCAAAAGTTGTCCAGGGCAGATTAATTTTACCCTTCGAGAGGGAACACTTCTCATAACTGGAAACAAACATTTAAAAAGATGCTAAGGTCTTTAGAAATGTGCTAATCCTATACCATGTATTTGTTGCTTGTTTCTTCAGCAAATAGCAGTGATAGTGAAGAACTTTCTGCAGGAGAAAGTATCACCAAATCCCAGCCAGCAAAATCAGTTCCTGCAGCAATGAAGTCTCAGCATACCAAATCTCCAGCAAGAACACAGTCTCCAGGAAAATGTGGGAAAAATGGAGAGAAGGATTCGGATCTCAAGGAACAGAATAATCGTTTGCCAAAACTTTATAAATGGAGTTTTCAAATGTGTACGTGTAAATTCCCTGTTCCTGTGCCTGGACTCTTGAATGTGTGTACCTTCTGCAACCGCAAGGCTGGAGGGAGGGACAATGGAACGGAGCCCTGCTGGGGGAACAAATTCTCGAAAAATGGCCACGTTAGCCTGTTTGCAACAAAGACAAGAAATTTTGTAGCATCTTAAAGGCTTAACAAATTTATTATAGCATAAGCTTTCATGTTGCATCTAATGAAGCAGACTCTTCACCTCAAAAGCTTATGGCATAATAAATTTGTTAGTTTTCAAGGTACTACGCAGCTGCTTGTGTTGGGGGTTAAGGGGGTTGATTTTTTTGCTTCCTGGTTGAAGTAGCTGCAAGTTGAATGTACTGCATTACATCTGCTATTGCAAGAATAAGCTTGATACTCAGCTGGATCTGATCTTTCCACAGGTTTCTATAAAGAATCATTTATATTTTTTTAACAGTGTGCATAAGTTTGATTTTATTTAATTAAATCTAGGAATTGTATAATGCTATATATTTGTTGCATCCCCTTCAATTTCTTCTATCCCTCATATTTGTGTTATTCTTCATAATGTGGAAGAATTAACATTTTGGCTTGAACTAACAAATATTTTTATATATGCAGCTGACCTAGAAAATATGACCAGTGCAGAGCGCATAGCAATCCTTCAAGAAAAACTACAAGAAATCAGGAAACATTACTTGTCTTTAAAATCTGAAGTAGCTTCCATTGATAGAAGAAGAAAGCGTTTGAAGAAAAAAGAAAGGGAAAGTAAGTAATTAAGCCTTGGTACATGCTAACAAAATTAGAATTTGACTTTTGAATACCTCTTAAAACTGTTGGGTCTTATTTTGTGAATATTGGGTGACTCATTCTGATATTTATCTTTATATTCTGATCCTGCCTTCCCTTATTTCTCCTGCTGTTACTGGCTGTCTCTTCAATGCTGTATCTAGGCAAAGTAAAAAAAAGGGGGGAGGGCATCTCCTAATACAACTCATCCCTTCTCTATGGACAGACATTGTAAAAGAAGAGGGCAGGAATTGCTCCCTATAGACCTCCTTCCTGTCCTATGTGCTTGAAAGAAATCACAAGGAAGCAAACAAGTTTATGAGAAAGTTAGGATTATCTTTTTGCAACCACTAAATCCGTAAGTGCTACCTGACTTGTATTGTTTGTTAGGGCAGAAGGGGGAACTTGGCCATCTCTTTGTTAGTTCAAAGACTAACAAAAGTAGTGCTGACATAGGCAGGAGCTGAAACAAATCTTGTAAGCATCTAGATGCCAGCAATGAATTTCAAGCAACTTTCAGCATAGATGTCCACAAACGTATTCTATAGTTTTTATATTACCACTTCTCATAATTACTGTGAGACTTCCTGGAGAAATGGGAGGCAGGTAGCAATAACAGGACTATTGCGCTGGGAAATAATGTCCCCAGCCCTTTTCTGCTGCACCTGCACTTGAAAAACAACAGCCTGTTGAGGAGTCAGAAGGTTTGGTGAGCTAGACCTCTGAAGAAGAAGAGTAAGAACTTTGTCATAGCTATAACTGTTTCCAGGGAATCACAGGGAATTTATTTGGAGGCTGACATGGACAGCGGATCATCACTGGTGGAGGAGACACCAAAAGCCTCTTCTTCAGGATGTGATGTAGTCGAGGACAAACATACCCCGGGATTTGTTTGTGGATGGGCTTGCTCCTAGCTGAGAGATTGGAGGGTGGGAATGTAAGTTGAGCTGGCTTCCAAGTGAGAGGTGGAATGCTGAGGAGTTGTATCTGGTGAGAGTAGGAATGTAGCTCATGAATGTATATCCAGTGTGATTGGGCATTTTGTGATCTTGCCGTTTTATATTGTTTTTGTATTAATATTCTGTCAGTTGCTTTGTGGGCCTTTGAGGCAAAAAGTGACATATAAATAAACATAACGTACCTAGATAGCAAGAAAAAGCTTACAGCTTGCTTAGCAGCCAAGCCACTTAAATGTGGCCTGCTTAACATTGAAAATCACACCACAGAGTACTAAAATTGCTACTGAAAATCACACCACAGAATGCTAACATTTCCCATCTTTCAACAATGTCCCAGATTGCAACCTTTTTGTTGTTGTTGTTACATAAAACTGAATTGCAGCCATAGAGAACTGAGCCATCCCCATTTTGTATGTCCCCACTTTGGGTTTCATGGAACCCTAGAAATTATATTTTTAATATTTTATGTCTGTAATAATAATGCACAAAAAAGGAATGATTGTGAAACAAAGTGTGAACCTATGTGTGATGGGAAGTGGATCTTGAGATTATATTTCCCTCACCTCTGCTGCTTGTCTTGCTTCAAATGTAATGCCTGAACTGGAAGATAACATACCCCATTTGAACATGGGATATGCCTGACCGAGAAGTCTTAAACCCATCTGGGAAATGAACTCTGAAGCAAGTAAAACTACTACATTTCTGACAAATACCCTGAACCTTAAATACATGGAAGTAAGTGCCTTTGATTTTAGTGAAATTTACTACTTCGTTACTAAATTTGGGATCAAAGACAAAATACTTCAAAAATACTAGACGAGCCTTTCCCAACTAGTGGGCCACCAGATGTTGTTGGACCACAGTTCCCATCTTTCCTGACCATTGGCAATGCTGGCTGAGGCTGATGGGAGTTGTGGTCCAGCAGCACCTGGTGGCCCACTAGTTGGGAAAGGCTGTACTAGACAGACAAGTTGATTATCTACTACTAGTCTTCCTTGTGTTGCAAGACAGAGCTTCATAGAGCTTTTCTTCAGTGTGAAAGCCTACATAAACTTAGTAACAGATCCACTGCAAGGTCTAGGTACACCTTCTTAATGCATTTCAGATTGTGTGGAGCAAAGCAAAACTAAGGCTCCAGTCTTACCCACTTTCCTGTGAGTAAGCAGTGGGCTTGCTTCAGAATAAACATATATGATTGGACTGTAAATCTCCTTAAGATTACATAATAGACTATACATATCATTGAAGACTAGAAAATCACTGAAGGTGTATACAAAATGCCCATATGTCCCAGTTTTATTTGATTTAAGTAACAATTGTTTTCAGGGAGTCTTTTTTTTTTGTCTTACAGGTGCTGCTACCACATCATCATCATCTTCCTCACCTTCTTCCAATTCCATTACAGCAGCCGTTATGTTAAGTTTAGCGGATCCACCCATGTCAAGTTCATCACAAAATGGAATGTCAGTTGAGTGCAGGTGACAGCAAGACTTGCCTAAGCACTTTGCACTTAATGGCTGTTGAGAGCCACTTTTTATACTGCACAGTGGCACAAAATTCAGACAAGCACTATTTTGTATTTAAATTTTTCTTGACAAGCTAACTTTGCACTTAAGTGCACTTTTTTTGAAGAAAAAGTACAAGAAACTGCTTTTCCTCAAGCAATAATTGTTTCCAACTTGTCTGGGAATTGTGTGTTGAATGAGATGAAGGCCTTCCACTGTGGCAAATGAAGGCTATTCACTGCCGGTAGATCGATATGGTAAGCATACAGTTGTTAGGTAGGCCTAATTAATGTGTTAAAATGGCTTACTGTTCACATATTCCCTGGTATTTTGTTAAAGCTGGAGCATTTGATATTTTTCCATTATTTAGGAAAAATGAACCTATTTTCATTTTTACAAGATAATTGTTTTTTAACTAAGCCACCTTATGGTGGCTGTAACTGTACAAGTCAAGCACATGTAATTTAATTCCAAACCTGCCGTCAATAGGATGTTTCTCATCAGACCTGATAACCAAATATAAGGATTCTGTTTAAAAGGCTAATGTTTACAGGTTTGAATTAGGCTAAATAGGTTACTGTGGGTTTTTGAATAACCCATGAATTGGAATGAAACTACTGTACTTTGCCATTTTTCTATGAATCAGTATTTTTTTTAATTTTGATAAAAACACATTGTGAAAAAGGAAGAAAATGGCTAACAAACTGTATTAAATCTTAATGTATAAAGTTTGTATTTAGCCAGTTTAAAGTGTATATTTATTCATAATGAATTATAACACTTATATTTTTGTGTTTTCTTGTAAAAGTTTCTTTTCAGTTAAAGCAACAAATATTTCATTTGTAATGCTTATTTTATTATGTGCTACAACTGAGAGGTCTTTAAGAAGGAGTAATCTATGTTAATATAATTCATGGGTGTTGAGAAGAACATTGCCACAGAAGGGATAGTTGTTTATAATATAAATAGCTAACTGAGTGGTAGATACAGTTTTTTAATTGCCTTGTACAAAATCCAAAATCAACTCAACTGTTTTCACTTCTATTGACTTTATGTTGTATGTATCCCAAGCCCTCTCTCGTTTAGCACTTGTATTTAATTACACAACTTTGTAAGACATTTGTATATTGCGGAAGTGTTCATTCAAGCTATTTAATACCTGGCACTGTTAATACACAGTACTTTATTGTACAGATTGTTTTTCTGTTTTAATTGTAGTTCTGTGTAATTTTTTTGGCTGGGCTTATGGGGGCTGGCATGTTTTTTTCTTTTCTTTTTCTGGCAATACAACATGTAAGAATTTCAAACATTCTGTTTGTAGATGCTAGAGTGTCAGAATCTTTACATTTGACTTTTCTAAGAAAAGCATTTTCAGTCTTAGTGTGTGCTTAAAGGTAACTATTGAAAATGGTTTCAAGCTATTCAGATATGTACAGGACTGTAAAAAATTGTTGACAAACATTGAAGGAAAGGCATATAAAGAAAAGCTATAAAATATATATTAGGTTCTGCGGACAATGGAATTATGTAATATATTGTACAAATGTAAGCAAAGGCCTCCGAAATAAAATGCCATAGTTTGTGAATACTGGATTCTGTTTCTAACAGTTTCATTAAGACATTTCAGTGTTTTCGGGAGCATCAGCTATAAACTTAGTTTAGCTAAAGTATTGGTCATTACAATTGTTTTTGGGGCAAATCATATAAGTGCTCCTTCGAGCCAAATTAAAGTTAATCTAACAGGAATGTGTTCGTCCATTGGCATCTATGAGGCTGCATCTGGTTCCTTAGCTTGCTAACCAGCCACTTTTTGTGCTTGTCATCAAACCCACTTTCCCATTTCCTCTAGCATATACAGTAGGCTTGAGGGAGAGGCAAGAATTTATCTCATTTGCATTGTGGTTGGGAGAAGGTAAATGATTGATTGATTTGATTTGATTTATATCCCACCCTTTCTCCCAGTAGGAGCCCAGGGCGGCAGACAAAAGCACTAAAAACTCTTTAAAACATCATAAAAACAGACTTTAAAATATATTAAAACACAACAACCCTTAAAAACATATTAAACCAAAACATTTTTAAAACATTTTTAAAACATTTTTTTAAAAAGTTTAAAAATATATTAAAAAGCAATTCCATCACAGATGCAGACTGGGATAAGGTCTCGACTTAAAAGGCTTGTTGAATGAGGAAGGTCTTCAGTAGGCACCAAAAAGATAACAGAGATAGTGCCTGTCTAATATTTAAGGGGAGGGAATTCCAAAGGGTTGGTGCCACTACATTAAGGTCCGTTTCCTGCGATGTATGTAACGGAACTCCTGATAAGATAGTATCTGCAGAGCGTAGGAATCGACTGGGTATATAAGGGATAAGACAGTCTTTCAGGTATCTGGTCCCAAGCTGTACAGGGCTTTGTACACCAAAACTAGAACCTTGAACTTAGCCCGGTAGCTAATAGATAGCCAGTGCAATTCTTTCAGTAGTGGAGTGACATTTTGGTGATACCCTGTTCCGGTGAGCAGACTTGCTGCCGCATTTTGCACCAGCTGCAGCTTCCAGGCCAACCTCAAAGGTAGCGCCACATAGAGCTCATTACAGTAATCCAACCTGGAGGTTACCAGTGCATGGACAACAGTGGCCAGGCTATCCCTGTCCAGAAATGGCTGCAGCTGTCTTACCATCTGAAGGTGATGAAAGGCACTCCTAGCCACAGAAGTCACCTTGGCGTCTAGTGACAAAGATGGATCCAGGAGCACCCCCAGACTATGGACCTGCTCTTTCAGAGGGAGTACAACCCCATCCAAGCAGGCAACTACAGTCTCTCCCACCGTCTATTTTATTCAAAACACACAACTGAGAAGCCCCCTGCCTCTGTCACAGGTCCTCTGGCACGTTTCTGCTGGGGTATGTGCCTCAAAATATTTTCAGAGTTTTAAAAGTGTCTGGTGGGGCTCTAATATTTACTATTAGCTGCCAAAATTTGGTTTAGTTCCAGCGCAGTCACTGAAGTTGTACTCACACACTAGCACCTAACAGGATCTTTACTATGTAAAATGGGCTGCAGCCTTCTTTACCTCAATGGACTGATACTGTTTGCTGACTATGATTCTGGTCAGAGAATGTGCCTACTGGAGGCTCTCATAACCAGTCCTTGGAATGCCCCAAAACAGGAGTCCAGCAAGTATTGTTCATGTATTTGTAAAATTTGTATCACACCCTTCAGCACAGACAATCTCTAGGCAAGTGTCAACTTTTAAAATTACATTAACCCAGCAAAAGCATCAAACCAGCACAAACATAAAACAAAATACATTATACTGTCTTGTGATTTTAAATTAAAGCCAATATATAAATAAACAATTCAATACCTAGAAAACAATCGGTCCATCATCATGTTAATCTACAGGTCCATACATCTAAGATACTCAAAGGCCTAAAGAAAAAGAAGACTTTCAGCTGGCACTGAAGGGATGGACACAGTGTTGGCACCAATCTGACCAGGGGGTTGAGTAGGAGTGTGTTTAAGAACCAGGCCGGTATTGTTAAGAAAGTCTCCGAGCCAGCCAAAACCACCCTCTATGATGGTATCTATTGACAGAAGGGCTTCCCAGGCAGATCTCAAAGCTCAGACAGGACAATAGGTGAAGAGGCTCTCCTTCAGGTAACCACACCCCAAGCCTTTCAGAGCTTTTTTATGTGAGAAATAAAACTTGAAATTGGGCTCCGTGATAACCAAATCAGTGTTATATGGTCCCATGTAGTCAGACCCATTAAAACACTGGCTGCTGCAGTCTGCATGAGCTGCAACTTCTGGACATCTTCAAGGGCAGCCGTATGTAGAGGGAATTGCAATAGTCTAAATGGGAGTTTAGTAGAGTATGGATAACTATGACTAGGCTGTCCTTGTCCAGTAATGGTTGAAGCTGGTGAACAAGATGCACACACTTTGCTAACAGCAACACAGTAAAATCAAGGAGTATCCCCAGACTACACACCTTAAGGCAAGGATGGCTAACCTGGGTCCTCTAGATGTTGTTGGACTCCAACTCTCATCAATCCCAGCCAGCATGGCCAATGGCCAGCGATAGTGGGAGTTGAAGTCCATCCTATATCCTGTACCTGGGAACTACCAGCACCTGTCTTGTCAGAATTCAGCCTTAGTTTTTTGGTCCTGATCCAACCTATTGTTGCCACCCACACACTGATCAAGCACTTGCATAGCTTCATCCAATTCAGATGTCTAGGAGGGTCACAGTAATCTGCTTTATCCAAACACCCTTGAAGCTTGCGCAGCTATCTTCCTTTCAAACCCCAAAAAGGGATATTTGTAACAGGGCAGAAAGTTCAGAAAGGGGATACGACAGAAAGCTAAATTAAACAGCCAATTCTGGTCGTCCCCCCCCCTTCAAAATAGTATTTTATTGTATATTAGTCCTTAAAATTGAGCCCACGTGTCCTATCCAACATTAGCAATGGGTCTCTAATACAACTTTACTGTGGGTCTCCTGTTTGCCATACAGACACAGACTGGTAAAGATGTGTACTTAATGGCTTCTACAAAGCTTATTGCTTTAAGAAACAATGTTTTCTGTAGCAATAGTTTGCTTGAATGTACATGGATATCATATATGTTTATTACATGTATTGCCTTTAGACCAGCCTTTCCCAACCTTTGGATCCACAGTTTTTTGTTTTTGCTGGACTACAACTCCCAGCCAGCACAGCCAATGGTCAGGAATTATGGGAACTGTAGTCCAGCAACAAATGGGAACCCAAAGGTTGGGAAAGACTGCTTTGGACAGTTCTATAGCAAGGTGCTATAGACTAAGATGCATCCAAACTCAGAGGAAGGCAATGGTAAACCACCTCTGAATACCTCTTACCACGAAACCCCTATGAACAGAGAATCCAAAATGCAACACGAGATAGTGCTGAAAGATGAGACCCCCCCAGGTCAGATGGCACTCAGCGAGTTACTGGGGAAGAACAACAAGCAAGTACGATTAGAGCTGTGACTAATGACACAGCTGGGTCAAAGCTGAAAGGAAGCCCAGAGGCTGATGCGCACAAATGCGATAGGAGAGTCCGGAGTTGTACGACGCACACCATAGGAACATGGAATGTGAGAAGCATGAACCAGGGAAAGTTAGACATTGTCAAGCAAGAAATGGAACGTATCAACATTACAATACTTGGCATGAGTGAATTAAAATGGACGGGAATGGGACATTTTCAATCAGGCAACTACAAAATATTTTATGCAGGAAATGGGAAATTAAGAAGAAATGGGGTTGCTTTAATAGTGAGAAGTGATGTATCAAAACCAATTAGGAAATACAGGAGCTACAACGTAAGGTCTGACCGAGTGATATCAATGAGATTAAGTGGGAAACCTATTAACATAACCATCCTCCAAGTCTATGCTCCAACGGCAAACGCAGAAGAAGAGGGATTGGATAGATTTTACGCAGAAGTACAGGAAGAAATTGATCACACACCAAAACAAGATGTGCTGATGATCATGAGGGACTGGAATGCAAAAGTAGGGAACAGAGAAGAACTAGGAATTGTGGGGAAATGGGGCTTAGGAGACGAAGCAGGAGAAACACTTAGTGAATTCTGTGAAGCCAATAATTTGTTCCTTGCGAACACATTTTTTGAACAACCGAAAAGACTGTACACATGGACATCACCAAATGGTCAATACAGGAATCAAACTGATTATATAATTGGTAGCAGAAGATGGAAAAGCTCCATACTTTCTGTGAAAACAAGACCAGGAGCAGACTCTGGTATACATCATGAACTGGTAATATCAAAACTCAGAGTAAAGCTAAAGAAGAACAACAAAGCAATCATAATGCCAGAATACAATGTAAATAACATCCCAGAAGAACACAAAGATCAAATAAGGAACAGATTTGAGGCTTTCAACTTAGTTGACAGAGAACCAGAAGAACTATGAAGTCAGAGACATTATCAGGGAAAACTGCAAAAAGATAATACCTCTAGTTAAAAAGAGAGAAAGACCTCAATGGATGACTGAATAAACTCTTAAAATGGTTAAAGAGAGAAGGAAAGCAAAAGGAGAGAGAAACACGGTCAGAACCCTAAGTGCAACCATACAGCAACTAGTATGTTGGGACAAAGGGAACTATTACAATACTGTACAGAAATAGAAGAGGACAACAAAAAGGGAAGAACAAGAGCCCTATTCCAAAAGATTAGAGAAATGAAAAGGAAATTTAAACCAAGAGTAGGGATGTTGAATAATCAACAGGTGAACACACTGACTGACCAAGATGAAATAAAAGGAAGATGGAAGCAATACACTGAAGAACTCTATGAAAGAGATGCCAGGGTGACAGATTCATTCATGGAGGAATCGTATGATGAAGAACCAGAAATTTTAGAATGTGAGTTGAAAGCTGCTCTTAAAATGCTTGGAAGAAACAAATCACCAGAAACAGATGGCATACCGATAGAGTTGCTACAAGCTACTGAGACTGAATCTGTCCAAATTTTGACAAAAATTTGTCAACAAATATGGAAAACTAAACAATGGCCCACAGACTAGAAGCATTCCATATACATTTCAATTCCAAAGAAAGGGGATCCCAGGGAATGCAGTAACTATCAAACTATTGCCTTAATTTCCCATGCAAGTAAAGTAATGCTCAAGATTCTACAACAAAGGCTCTTACCATATATGGAGCGAGAACTGCCAGACGTCCAAGCTGGATTTAGAAAGGAAAGAGGTACCAGAGATCATATCACAAACATACGTTGGATAATGGAACGGACCAAGGAATTTCAGAAGAAAATCACCCTGTGCTTTAGATTACAGCAAAGCCTTTGACTGTGTAGATCATGAAAAACTATGGAATGCTTTAAAAGAAATGGGGGTGCCACAGCATCTGATTGTCCTGATGTGCAACCAGTACTCTGGACAAGAGGCTACTGTAAGGACAGAATAAGGAGAAACTGATTGGTTCCCCATCAGAAAGGATGTGAGACAGGAGTGTATTTTATCACCCTATTTGTTTAACCTATACGCAGAACATATCATACGGAAAGCAAGATTGGACCGAGATGAAGGCAGTATGAAAATAGGAAGGAGAAATATCAATAATTTAAGATATGCAGATGATACCATTCTACTTGCAGAAACCAGTAAAGATTTGAAACGAATATTGATGAAAGTTAGAGGAAAGCACAAAAGCAGGACTGCAGTTGAACGTCAAAAAGACTAAAGTAATGACAACAGAAGATTTATGTAACTTTAAAGTTGACAATGAGGACATTGAACTTGTCAAGGATTATCAGTACCTTGGCACAGTCATTAACCAAAATGGAAAAAATAGCCAAGAAATCAGAAGGCTAGGACTGGGGAGGACAGCTGTGAGAACTAGAAAGGTCCTCAAATGCAAAGATGTATCACTGAACACCAAAGTCAGGATCATTCAGACCATCTACGTATGGATGTGAAAGTTGGACAATGAAAACAGCGGATAAGAGAAAAATCAGCTCATTTGAAATGTAGTCTTGGAGGAGAGCTTTGCACATACCATGGACTGCGAAAAAGACCGATAATTGGGTGTTAGATTGTCACTAGAAGCTAAAATGATGAAACTGAGGTTATCATACTTTGGACACATCATGAGAAGACATGATTCACTAGAAAAGATAATAATGCTGGGGAAAACAGAAGGGAGTAGAAAATGAGGAAGGCCAAACAAGAGATGGATTGATTCCATAAAGGAAGCCACAGACCTGAACGTACAAGATCTGAACAGGGTGGTTCATGACAGATGCTTTTGGAGGTCACTAATTCATAGGGTCACCATAAGTCGTAATCAACTTGAAGGCACATACCAATAGCAAGGTGCATCGTTTAGATTTTTTAATAAAATAACTTTGGTTTAAGATAAGAGTACATGCATTATAAAGCACAGAAGTTGTATATTCTATCCAATTATATCCTTCCTTTCAACATAAAAAGCATTCTCAGAGCAGCTTATAAAATATAAACAGTAAAAAGCAAACAATAATGAAGCATGTTAAAAAGCTTCTGTCCAGATTAAAGCATGGTAACATAAGATGCCAGGGGAGCATTCTATAAGCAGAGTTGAGATGGCTCACAAATGAGAAGGGCCCTCTCCCCAAGTGCCGCCTGCCTCACTTTCAAATCCTTCAGGAACCCAGGTGGCAAGTCATGTAGGACTTTAAAGAAAAGCACCAGTGCTTTGAATGGAGCTCAGAAACTAACCAAGAGCCAGCGCAGCTGTTCAAGCACTGGTGATATGGCTAGGGCTGCCGAGAGTGGGTTCGGGCCCCAGTGAAAAAAAATCTTCACACTTTAATCTTTTATATCATTATTATTTTCTTTGAAATTAACTGATTTTACAATGGATGTCAAAAACAATAGACAAATAATGATACTACTGAGAAAGACAAAAACATATGCAACATAGTTGGGCCCTTGGGCCCCTTCCAGACCGCTGGGCTCCAGTAATTTGTACCAGCTCCCCCCCCCTCGTCCGCCTTGGATATGTCCTCCCATTGACTGATACCAGCTAACAGCCTAGTTTCTCAACAATATTCAAAGCCAACCCCAATCATTTATTTATTTGATATCTTGCACTACTGTAGTCTAGTCTGGCAATTCCCTTAACATCAACATTTTTAGATCAACCATTGGCCAAAATCAGTAAAATACACAAATATAATTCAATAAATAAAAATGACACAAAATTCTCATACAACATAAGCATAAAGCATACATAATCAGTAGTGCCACTAGGACTGTGGGGCACAGATTTGGGGCCCTGTAACTCCTGTGGGACCCCCCAAATGCTGGCACTATTGACAGTGGCAGCCCCTGCAACCTTTCATTTTAAAACATGCACATTTACATTGTAGGTACATTGCTGTATTCAGAGGCCCCTCAGGGCCCCAGGTGGAGACTGAAGAACATATTTGCTACTTTCGTGATGCAGGTGACCCATCTTAACTTAAAATTTTCATGTTTTTAGTGCATAAGAGCATTTGTAAGCACCTTAAAATCAAAGTTTTTTTGATACTAGAATTTCTTTGCTTTTAAAGAAGGAAAATCACTGAATTACATACTTCATGCAGGGATAGGGCAAAATTGACCGTCTGTAACATTTATAATATGTATTATGCTTTTACATGTTGACAGCACTTCACATGTATTTCAATAACCTTCATGCTGATACCACAAGATAGGTCATTTTATTATCTTCATAGTCCTCCTATTTTGAACATTATCTTCATAGTTTGTTTGAATGATTTAAGAAATGCACTAGGCATGCAACACAGTTAATTGTTGTGACTCCCATTTGGCCCATGGGGTGGGGGTGGGGGTGGGGTGGGAAGGGAGTAAAACTTGAGACACTGGTATGTGACCACACTGGAAAGTATGTCACTATTATCATAGACTGCAAATCCAGCAAAGCTACAGCAGAGGCATTCCAGGAAATGTTTCACCCAATGATTTTTATTATGCTGCTGTTAAAGACAGAGGAGAAAAAAATAGCAGTCCCTGCACATGCTACCTGAGGTAGATAAAAAAACAGAAATTTCCATAATCCTTCTCCCAAGCCCGTGTCTACATTTTAGCGTATGTGACCAGTAGTGTAGTGGCAAAGTCGGAAGTGTAGGGTCCCTTCATGATAGTCATGCCACGCCCCCTCACTCGCTTGCTTGCTCTCAGGCCTCATCTCCACATTTCTCAGTTCTTCCCACACAAGCCTTCTCCCACAATAATAGAGGCCCCTAGGAGCCAACCTGCTGAGAAGAGTCTTCTCTGGCTAACTCACCAGTTTTCCGTCTGATTGGCTCCAATCAACAGAAAAGGATAAGAAACCATGTTAGAAGACTCTTTTCAGTGGCTCCCACAATTTCATGCTGATTCACTCCTAGGATTCTGGAGACATAGGTACCATGCTGAGACTGCTCTCAAAAAAATAAGGGGTATAAGACCCCCTAGACAGGATGGCTATACTCCTGTATGTGATCTATTAACATCAATCAATCAATCCAATTTATTTCGGTCGTAGACCAGCGAGTATTAACATCAAAACAAGTTTGTTGTTTTAGTTCATAAGCTTTCACCTGCATATAATGAATGTCTACCTTCTACCAGAAATGAATAACTTCCTGAAGTTACCTCTTACCATCACCTTTAAGCAGCACACCATGCTCTTAATCACAAGGAGGTTCAAAGGATCACATCACTTACACATGGTAATTACATTCTTGAAAAATCCTCCCTGAGTGAGGACGTCTTGGAAGGATGTTTATGGGCTCGGTCAGGTAGGTGGAGTGTTACCACTTTTGCAGGGCCCCAGTTACCAGTGCCGTGCCTTCTGGTTGAATTAAAAACAGTCCTGTTGTAAAAGCAAGATCTCGTCCCCCTTCTCGAAGCAAGTTTTAAAGTCACAAATTGAACACCCTGCAATTTTGTTGCTGTTGTCTTCGTTTAGGTGGGGTTGTACATGCACTGGCCCTACCCTGGCTTCAACTAAGTGAGATGTAATTTTGAAGTGTTTTATATAGGCCAAGAGCACCTATCTTTTAATCCTACTCAGCATCCAAACACTGAGATGAGGCAGCCTTCCAGATTGAAGGATGTTGTTTGCAGACCTAAATCCTAATCCACTGGACACCCTGATTGCAGATAACCCAGCACTGCAACTTTACCAGCACCCTTGGAGCAACTTTATGAGCAGCACTTGACTGCAGCAGAGATGAGAACCTAACAAAAATCTAATCCAGCGATGACGAGATGCCCTTTAACTCCTAGACTACTTTACGTTTGGTTGTTTTTCTCCAACAGATGCACACGTGCTGCTTCTACAAGCAGAGCCTAGCATTTAGCAAAATTACATGGGCAAAAACATAAAAGCAACTTGGGTGTGTTTACCACCGGAGATGTGGGCTGAGAAGAGATGAAGGAAACCATCTTATTGATTGGATAGGGAACTTTCAGGTTTATCCTGGGCACCACATTTTTGTCTCCCCTGGACGGAACTGAGAGCTCTCCATCAAAAGCAGTGGAGAAATCCAGGATTTTAATATACCTATGACTGGACAACACTGTCTCTACCCAGAAACAAAAGGTAGCAACAAAGGTGGCAGTTCATACTCCTTCTAATTAGCAACTTATTTCTTGTGAGTGGTTAAACAAATTTTCCTGCGAGTGCCAGAACCAATATAGTGCTTTATTCCCCATATTGCACATTAGGGGTGAGGAAAGTTGTGTGGCTGGGAAAAATGGTTTACAACAGCCCTGGCATCCACTGTTAATACTACAGGTTAGAGGTTGGTTTGGATTTCCAGCCCAAACTCCCTCATACAAATACCGGACAAGTTGCAGATTCCTACAAATCCAGCACTCAGTTACATGTCTTGTGCTCTGCTGGCTTGCATACAGACTGTACTTTTTACAGTGCAATCTTAAGCAAGCTTACTTGAAAGTAAGTCCCACCCTGTGCAATTAATCTTACTTCAAGATCTGTGTAAAGGGAATAGAAACTTCCATATACCCAGTCAAGACCATCTAGCTCAGCAAGGGCACTGCTAGGGCCAGTATGGTGTAGTGGTATAGAAGCTATGGCCTTGGGTCAGTCTCTGTCTCTCAGCCTAACCTACCTCACAGGGTTGTTGTGAGGATAAAATGAGGAAGGAGAAGTGTGTGTGACACCTTGAGCTCCTTGAAAGAAAGGTGGGATATAAATGAATAAATAATATTTAAAGGACTAAGGGGTACAGAGGCCCAAGACCCAAATTTGCATAAATGTAGAGAGTGCCTCTGGCCAAATTAAGATGGCAAGTGGCTGGAGTCTTACTGGTCCTGCATTTTGCAGCATACAAATAATAACGGAGAAGAAGATCTGGGACTAAGTATGACTTGAGGCCCCTCAGTCCATTCTCTAACGTCCCGTAGCTCAGTATTGCCTCTCCAGGGCTTCAGGCATGAGTCTTTCCCATCTGTTCCTGGAGATGCCAGGGTTTGCAATCTTAATATTTAAAAGCTCAGACATACTGCTTCCCCACACACAATACACACACACAAAACCTGACATTGTAAACAGCTTAAGTGGTCTTTTATTCTTGAAAGAGGTACGTATATTTTGTTAAATGAAATAAATTAGAAAAGAGCGTCTACCTCTTATGTCTGGGAGGACATGCTGGTGTCTTGGATTTCTCAGTTGGTTTCTTGATGGACAAATAGTCTGATGTGGCATAAGTCAGTGTTCTTATGTTCAGTATTCATTTCAACTCAGTAGTACAGCACATGAAGAAAGTCTCAGATTCAGTCCCTGGCATCCACAGGTAGAGCTGAGAAACACATCTATCAGAAAGCTGTGAGGAACCACTCCCAGTAAAGTATAGGCAAGACTGAGCTAGATGGACTAATGGTCTGACTCAATATAACACAGCTTCCCATGTTATCATTTATTTATTTAGCATCATCTATGTACATGGTGTTTTGAAAGATCCAGTCTATGCCAAGCAGCATACTATAATTACACACAGAAACAACAGAGGAAGGAGGTAAATGAAGGCAGAGGTAGGCAGGGAGATAACATGTTTTTATCTTATTTTATTTATTAGATTTATATTCTGCCCTTCCTCCCAGCAGGAGCCCAGGGTGGCAAACAAAAACACTAAAACATTATAAAACATTATAAAAACAGACTTCAAAATATATTACAAAAATATCTTTTTTAAAAAAAATAGTTCTATTACATACATGTGGGCTTAGTTGTTGGGAACTGCAAGTGCGAAGAGCACAACTGCACATGTCTCTTGTGGACTTCTCATAGGAAGCCACTGAGAACAGAATGATGTGCCTCTTGTGCTCCTACAAGAGTCTACGACTCTCTTCCCCAACCTGATACCATCCAGATATTTTGTACTACACCTCCCATCATCCCAAACTGGCTGGGGATGATGGAAGTCCAAAAGACCTGGAGGACACAAGGCGGGGGAAAGACCGGTCTAGGGCAGCCTTTCCCAACCTGGTGCCCTCCAGACGTTTTGGACTACAGGTCCCGTCAGTCAGCACGGCCCTGTTGGCGGGGGCTGACGGGAGTTGTAGTCAAAAGCATCTAGAAGGCATCAGGCTGGGAAAGGCTGAGAGGATGATCGGCATCTACGTTCTATGGAGCATTTCCCGCTTCCGCCCGCAGCTAAAAGAACCGGAAGTTTATGTCTGAGCGTCAAGTCCCCATTCATGCTTGGCTGGGGAGGCGGAAGTGGCTTCTGCAGCGGCCGCGGCAATTGGGGAAGCATTTTCAAGCCGGAGATGAAGCCGTCCAAGGTGGTCAAGGTCCGCCCAGGCACAAGGTGAGGAACGCGGTTGACGTTATTCCTTCTTCCCCTTTTCTCATGGTTACCTTTTCCTCTGATGCCAGGAGCTAACGTTTTGCAGTCTGGGGTGCTCGTTGTGGTCCATTCTGTTCTCTCGTCCCGGTGCCTGCCGGCCAACCAACTACACTCTTGCACACTATACTGCTGCGCACGCGTAGCTTCTAAAACGATAGGTGTCGGGGCTCAAGTCTGCCTTTTAGCCATCACGGCCTTTGCTTTGGAGGGAAAGGCGCTCTGCAAATGCTCAGCGTTGCTCGCTTTTACGTGATTACTCCTCGCATCTTGTGGCTGAGCGTTGGCATTGAAAAATATATTCTGGGCCTACGTGCAAGTTCAAGTTAAACGTATTTATTATCGAATGAACTTTCCTAACTTGAGACTATAAAAATGATTCAGGACCCCAGCCTATATCCTAGCTTTGGACTCGATTGTGGGAGCAGCCGTGTATATGTACAGTCGCTGGTCCCAGAAGTTCTTAACAGAAACAAGCCAGGACTAAAACCCACAAACAACAGGAGTGTTTTAAAATTGCTATCTTCCCTTCCTCTGGTGTGTGTGTGGTTAGCCTACTCCTTAATCTAATTGCTTCCAATACTTAAATATTCTATGGCCCTTAAGAATATAAAAGCTTGCTGACCAAGCCAATGGCTCATCGAGTTGACCATCTCACAGTGGTCAATTAGATGCCTGTGGAAAACCCAAAAGCAGGACCTGAGCACAATCCATTGTGCAAGTTTCACAGCTTTGCACTATTTGAAGCTGGATATTTAAATTGTGGAAGTAGGTTATTTCATTTCTGCCTCTGTAAGCTACACACTAACCTGGGTATGTATGGCAAATATTGCAAGTGGTATCTTACTAATTTTTTAATAACAAAACTATAAGAAGTTATTTTGGTGTGTGATGTGCTGAAGATTAAGTTCAAGAGGAGTGGGCTCGGTACACTAAGATTTATGCCCCTTTGTAGCATGACATGCTTGGGAAAATGGCAAACATTTTCCTAATAACATTTACTGCAGATCAACTATGATGGTACATGAATCTTTCTTAGTGTACTAAGCCTGGTAAACTTAATATTTGTCACATCACACAACAAAATAACTTTCTATGGTTTTGTTATAAAAAATAATAAGACAAACCGCTTGCAATATTTTTGGAAAGACAGAATAATTGCTTCTTCTCATAAATGTAATCAGAGGTGCTGCCTCCTGTTTGTTTTTCTCCACCTACATAGTAATAATCTCCATTAAAGTTATGCTTTTTGAACTGTATTTTGCTTTAATTGGAAACTGCTGTGGAAATTGTCTTGTAAGATTGAAGGGCAAAGTAGGAAATATTGTAGGCTATTGCTTGTGAAGAGCAATGCGCTTATTTTGCCAAAAGAGGAAGCAGGTGCATGCAGAGACTTCCAAATCTGCATATTTACAGCAAATTAAACACTCATGCTGCAATAATTCTTCAAAAAACTTGAACCCACCCAGACCCTGCATTCTTAATCTGTGGCCCTCCTCCATGTTCCCCCCAGCTGAGAAAGGTACAGAGGGTGTTGCCATGAGAACGGGCCTTCTCAGTGGTGGCCCCCCACTTGTGGAATGCTCTCTCCAGGGAGCCACGCCTTATGCCAACATTGTCTATTTTTAGGCGCCAGGCAAAAACCTTCCTTTTACCTGCACTTTTGGCCCTTAATTTGAAGGGCTTCAGGTATTGGTGGCCACCTTTAATGTGGCAGGTTATGCAAGACCTGTTTTTTATTTGTACAGATGTGTTTTAGGTTTATTGACTGTTTGTTACCATTTGTTTAAGTGTTGTTGTAAGTTACTTTGAGTCACTTTTGTGAGGAAAACAATACTTATAAATAATGATGATGATGATATGCACAGTTTGCTTGTTTGTTAGCATGGATATTATGGGTTGGTTTAATCTCTGTTTACTAATCAGGATATGAAACCATGATTATGTCCGAACAAGCCCATTATCTTCGTAGGAAAAACAGGTCTCACTGGCATAGTTTAGAATGAATAGAAATGATTTTCAGTGAGCCCTGGCCTTGTGCACTCCAGTCCCCCCTCCTCTGGTATGGCCAGGAGAAGAAGTTTAAAAATGTTCGCTTTTGCTTAACCATGGTTTGTCATGTCATCTGGACCAATAAACTATGATTAAACCTGACTGTGGTTAGTTTCAAACCAACCAACTTCAAAGCATAGTTACTGAAGCTGGCTTGTTTAAACTAACCATAGTTAAGATTAACCACTGGATAAGACAACAAGCAGTGGTTAATCAAAAGTGGAAGGTTCTTAACTCCTCCATCTGGCCAGGAGAAGGTGGGAGCATGTGAGCCTAAAGCTTGGTGCAGCTCATTCCTATGTTTTCATGTTGCACTAAACTGTGACACATGTGAACACAGGCAGTTTATATGAAGCAACCCTGGGAAGCTGTACTTTGAAGGTCATGCTATGGAGTAAGTGCAAGAAGTTTAAAATACCCACCCACCAAGTACACAAATTTTGATGTTATACTGAGAACTGACACCTTGAAGGTAATTTGCCATATTTTCCCTTTCTTATCATCTACTCCTGGCTTGTTTTCCAAAGATGTTGCATTTCAATTATGAGGTTGATGAATTGATAATGAATGTAATAACCAAGGCCCAAATTTAAAATGAAATAGCATTAAAGTGTTCTTAACGTCTGAATGGACATGATACTACACAGCAGTTTTAAATAAAAGTTAATCAACGTTACAGCTTTACATTTATGCAACTTTAGCAGAAGCCGGAGTTTTTAGTTGACTGAAAGTCAGTTTGCGTTTTCATATTTGCTCTTTTTAAAATGTCTCATAATTTTGATGTCTGTTAAGAAATAAGCATTTCAATAACTCCTTAAAATCTTTAGTGATTCTACAAGAAGTCACTTAAGTCTGTTGCATTTCAAAACCTTTAGTATAAAATGTATCTTACCTGGAGTATATGTTTTATATAAAATCACTAGCAGTACTAAATGAAAACTGATGACAAACTTTATCTTTTTAATAGCAAAGCATGTGGAAAAGAGGATGTTGCTGTATCAAATGAAGATTATATTGTGGGGCAAGTGGCCAACAGCCTATTTCAAAATCAACCCACAGCATGTGGTGCAAGTCCCCTGGTACGACTCTTCAGTGCTCCTGAGGCTGCAATACAGCCATTATATGTTGCTGTGCCAAGAGTAAGTATGTTTCTTTTCCTGAATCATTCCAAGAATGTGAGTTCAGTTCCCACTACTGAGCAAGTGGAGTCTTGTAGTAAGATTTGCCCAGGGGTGTAGCGGTCCAGAGTCTCAGGGGGACTTAGACCCTTTACTTTTTTGGGAGTAGGGTCCCAACAGGGTCCCTATGTCTCCAGCATCCTATGAGCCAGTTGGCATGAAAAAGGAGTGTGTTGGCCAGTAAGAAGAGTCTTCTACCATCCTTCCTTGTCCTTTCCTGCTCATTGGAGCCAATCAGCCAATGTGTGGATGTACAGAGTGGGGTTGATAGGCCACATAACATCAGAGCTAGGGCCAGCAGACATGGTCTTACTATCCTCTCTATGCATTGAGTAAATGGCATAGCAGTGAGTGCCAGAGTAGAGACAATCTTTCCGCCTAGGCCCCCTAAGTCTTTTCATAGCTGTGATGGAGTAATTTTAGCACATACCACTTGTCATTTTATGGTTCTGCAGGGGTCTGAAATCTCTCAGAACGTTATCATTTCTATGGTTACAAAAGATACCAGAGCTCTCATGTTGAAAAGCTAGCCGCCTTAGTGTAGAAATGGATAATGTGTGTAGGGGAGAGCCATAGCTTAGTAGTAGAGCGCATGCTTTGCATGCAGAACATGCCAGATTCAATGTCTGGCATCTCCAGATAGGTCTGGGAAAGATGTCTGCCTGAAGCCGTGTAGACCTGCTGCTAGTCAGTGTAGGCAATACAGAGCTAGATGCACCCATGGTCTGACTCTATATAAGGCAGCTTTATATTGGGCTCTATTTCACCAAAGCTTATGTCACAGTAATTTTTTTAATTTATATTCACAAGCAGTGTATTTGTGTTTGTAAGAATGCCTAAATAAAAACCCTTTGAGATATGAAGTTCTTGGACAGATCTGTTACACAAGTTAATTCATGTAACTTCTCCCTCATATACAATAATTTTGTATAATTCTTTCTTCCAACTGTTACAGAAAAATCTTTACAAAATATGTACATGAATGATTTTCCAGTCCATATACTAATACAACAGTAAAATGTGTTAGTCTTTAGGGTGCCACAAGGTCTTCATTGTTTTTACTATGTTTTAAGTGGCCCTAGTATATCCCATACTCTTAGCAGAAACCAGTAATGATTTGAAACGAATGCTGATGAAAGTTAAAGAGGAAAGCACAAAAGCAGGACTACAGCTGAACGTCAAGGAGACTAAAGTAATGACAACAGAAGATTTATGTAACTTTACAGTTGACAACGAGGACTTTGAACTTGTCAAGGATTATCAATACCTCAGCAGTCATTAACCAAAATGGAGACAATAGTCAAGAAATCAGAAGAAGGCTAGGATTGGAGAGGGCAGCTATGAGAGAACTAGAAAAGGTCCTCAAATGCAAAGTTGTATCACTAAACACCAAAGTCAGGATCATTCAGGCCATGGTATTCCCGATCTCTATGTACGGATGTGAAAGTTGGACAGTGAAAAAGGCGGATAAGAGAAAAACCAACTCATTTGAAATGTGGTGCTGGAGGAGAGCATTGCGCATACCATGGACTGCGAAAAAGACCGATAATTGGGTGTTAGAACAAATTAAACCAGAATTGTCACTAGAAGCTAAAATGATGAAACTGAGGTTATCATACTTTGGACACATCATGAGAAGACATGATTCACTAGAAAAGATAATAATGCTGGGGAAAACAGAAGGGAGTAGAAAATGAGGAAGGCCAAACAAGAGATGGATTGATTCCATAAAGGAAACCACAGACCTGAACGTACAAGATCTGAACAGGGTGGTTCATGACAGATGCTTTTGGAGGTCGCTGATTCATAGGGTCGCCATAAGTCGTAATCGACTTGAAGGCACATAACAGCAACAACAAAGTATATCTGCAGTATTGAGAAAAAAAGTAGAGATTCCTAGGTAGCTTCCTAATGAGTTGAGTATCTGTGGTTATATTCATCATATTATCAGCCTAATAGTTATAATATTTCTTATTGTGCTTAAAACAGGCCTGCACAAATTATTTATTTATTATTTGACTTATATCCCACCCATCCCAATAGGAGCCCAGGGCAATAACATATTTGGTAATAATCCCCAAAGCCAAGCTTTGTACTCTGGCTTGCCAGGTAAGTGACCTACCTCCTCTGGTGTCTTTGCAATCCTAGGCAGGCAGCAGTGGTAGGAAGTTTATTACGACTTTGGTGGGCATGTTGCTAGTGAGCTGCATTCTGCAAGTTGTACTGGCCTGATTTAAGATAAAAATTGAGAAGTGCTGCAAGTGAGATTATTGTTTGCATTCAAGTTGCAGACAATGAATTTTATGTAAATCTGCTTCAGTAATGTAGCTGACTATGGGTAGTAGGCAACTAAATAATTGTGTGAACGGAATGACTTCTGCTTGCACGATGAGAATTCCCTCATCCCCCCACCCATGCACCCTGTGCCATACTCATATCTGCTCCAGAGGGTTGGGGGGAAGAAACCCAGAACAGATTTAAGGGACGCACCGGGGAGAGGGAGCATGTTCCATTGCACAAGGAGAACTCCTTGTGCTGATGGAACAAGAGGCTACATTGAACACAACCCTATATCAATACACAGAAAGTAGTAGACACCCGTATATGCCTTTTAAAATGCAAAAATCCAAACCAAAAACACAAACCTCTGTGCTACTCACATATTTCAAGTCCTGACCCTGCAGAATTCAGTGGAAGATGATACATTTTCTACTCCGTTTATAACCTCATGTAAGGTATAAAGTTTGCTGAGTAACTGACAGCATTAACAGTTCCATAATATTTCATTGGCTTAACCAAACTGAAGACTGTTTGCATTCATGTTACAGAAATTGAAAATGATAATTTTGTTAACATAAGGATGGTAATAGCACTCTTATTTTTCACACCAGGTTTTTGTTTAAAACTGTTGATCTGTGAGTAAAATATACATCCTTTGTGGTGGTGCAGGCCAAGGACCAGGCAGCTGTTGTTAAAAAAAAAAGATTCTCAAATACAGCAGCTGTGCCATCCTGATAAGTCTTGAGAGCCATAAAATCTTTTAACAATTGCTCCTTCATTGAAAGCTTATGAAACCCAAAGGTGTTTCAATATACTGTGTTTGTCAACTGTCATTAGCAGTGCTTAGACTTTTTTTGTCAGAGAAGCATCAACACAGCATTTGCCACCAACAAGCAGTATATACAGAGCCTTCAACAATCTCAAGTGATGCTTCATTTAACAATTTAAGCCACCCAGCTTGTGAAAGCAGAATTTTGTCCAGGTGCTCATTTCTTTATTTCAACATACTTCATGAAAATGTTTTCTCTACTGATAGTCTGTAGAATTGTATGATTATTGATAAATACAACCTTGAATTTTCTTTTTTAAAAAAACAAATCTGTTTTTCAGTTCTGATGGAGGCCTGATTCATACTTTACCAGTGTAGCAAGAGGCTTGTTTCCACTAGGGCTGGTCCAATGCTGCACTGTTCATGTATGCAAATAGAAACTACACTGCACACCCATGTAATTGATGGGACTTCTGCAGTGTGGAAATAGGCCGTGTAGAAGCTACTCTGATTAAACACATACATTGTGCCCTTAGCTCATGTGGAGTAAGAAACTTTAAGAGACAGACACTAAGCCTTTTAAATCTTTCAAAATCTGTTTAATGTCATCTGCACCTTTATTAAAAACACTGTTTAAAAATACTTTTCAGTATAACAAAACAAAGCCTTGTGTTTGAACATCGTCTTCACTATTTATCTCCGATTCCAAAATCTACAACCTGTTAACAAAACTTATATGCTTCCTCTCAAAACAATGAGAGCCAGAAGAAAATATATCTGAGAGCACATGTGTGAAGTTGTTTAAGGGTAATTTTTTCACATAAAAACTATATTTTTTAGGTAACAAGTGAGCTGTCAGGGAACAAGCAGTCAAATAAATAATACATGAACAAAGGGGTCTAGATGTCCCCAATGTACATATTTTATCACTGTCTGGTGGCATTGTATTTTTTTCTCATTTGACCACATTCTAACAAACTTTTAAAAAACCACTTCTCTAAAAGGAAAATAAGAAACGGAAGCATACGGAAGAGGCAATTGCCACCGAAGTTCAGAACCTATCTACTAAAGGAGAGCCTTTGAAAAAAACAAAGAAAGCTAAAAAGGATCTCTCTCTAGCAGAGGAAAAAGTAGCAAGCAGGTAAATGAAGCATTTTAAAACTTACTAAGCTCAGAATTGCCTTTTAATGATAACCATCTCCCCCCACTATCTAACTTAAAGACTCAAAAGTAAGTCTTATTGAATTCAATAATGCTTACTTCCAGGTAGGTATTGCAGTCTAAACTGTTTGCGTTAGTATGGAGCCCTTAATATATTCCAAATTTATCTTGCTTGCCAGCTTTATTGGTTGGTTATCTTCTCTGGGTCCTAGAGATGAGGCAGATTTCAGAAATACAGAATGAATAAAGGCACATAACATACCTGTCCTTTTCTGTTAGCAGTGTACATTTTACAGAATAGAACTATTGTAAAAGTAAATGCACTCTTAGATTAGAACAATCTGAAGGCCAGTAATGTTAACAGAACAAAACCATGCCTGTCTATTCCGAAGTAAACCCAACTAAGTTCAATTGGGCTTACTCTCTGGTATGTATAGAATTACAGCATAATTTTAGAGTGCAAGTCATATGCGTGTCTGCTCAGAAGCAAGTCCCATTCGTTTCAGTGGAACTTACTCCCTGGTAAGTGTATGAGAATGCAGCCTTACTTTAGTTCAGTTTTTTTTCAACAATTTGTTAACTGCATGTAGCTTAAATGGCAGTAACCACATGCTTTTAACATAGTTGTTTTCAGTCTCTCTAGCAATGGATTTTTTCTCACACAGTGGCTTATTATATAGAATTTTTGGTGGCTTTTAAAAATACATGCTAACAACATGGTCATAATTTTTCATTGTTTATCAAGGGAATGTGTTTTGGATGAAGCAGATGAAGAGGAGAAGAAAGAAGAACAAGAAATTAAGCAAAAGCTGAAAAATAGACATTCCAAATTGGTTACCAAAAAGCTTTCAACTTCAGATGAAGACGCTGGACTAAAACGAAAGAAAACACAAGTTAACCTGGCTGAGGAAATGCTCAAGAATAAGAGGACTCTCTTTGTAGGGAATTTACCTGTTAGTTGTACGGCACAGGTGAGTAAATTTGGGCATACTGCACTCTCTGTGTAATATTTGGTGTATAATGTATATGGTTGTGGTCTCAAGCAGACTTCATAGGAGGTATTTATGTCAGAGCTTAAGTGGTCATGCATGGTACCTCCATGCTCTCATTTTTTATCCTGTTATGTCTTATTGCCATATTTTTCTCTGCCTCTTTATCCTAATTCCAGAATACATAAAATTCAGCTTTAGAGAAACCAGGTTTTCCAGTTACATGTTTATCTTTTGTATTTTTTCTGCTAGTACATTTCCCCCCAAAATACTGCAAGACCTTGTTTTTTCTATTCTTAATACCATAAACCAAATAAAGTTGGGTGGGGACAGTGGAGTTCCACTCACTCTGTATGTTTGGAATTCTTGCTGCTTATTCACTGTTGCTCAAGTTTGCATTGACAAATTAAACCAAATGTCTGTCTGAATTTAGATGCTGAAGATGTTTTTCAAGGAATATGGACAAATTGAATCGGTTCGTTTCCGCTCTTTGGTATGTTTTGTTTGGTTGTTAATTTTTATAATATTAGCTGCGTGCATCTTCATTGGGAGGGAGCCTCCAGTCTCTTGACAGGAGCAAAATTGAACTGCATGTGGGAAAGTGGCTCCTTCAGCCTTTACCCAGGGTCTGTTATGTTTCTGCAGCACAAGGGTTGGTGGACACGCCATCTTGGGACTGGCAATTTCTCATGGTGGAAAAGATGCTAGTTTTAAATTAGGGGAAATATTAAAATATGCTAATAGACATTCATTCATCAACATTCATTGCTTTGTGGTGGTTTTGCAATAAAATGATTTGTTTACTTGGAGCCAAGTTCTGCTGAGTTCATTTGGTTTTGTTTCCTAATTAATATATTTAGAGTTGAGCCTTAATGAAATATAAACAAGTGCAGGCTTTGGTGTAAAGCTGGATGATAATAGTTCAACTTATCTGCTAAATTAAAAAGAGGATGTCTCAAATGAGCGGAAAATTGAACTTAGGTGAATAGAAACTGCCATAAGTACTTAGCGCATCTGGCTGGCTGCAATAGACAGAACTGTTTGTTCACTGCA
The DNA here is from genome assembly GCF_030035675.1 of Rhineura floridana. Lineage (NCBI taxonomy): Eukaryota > Metazoa > Chordata > Lepidosauria > Squamata > Rhineuridae > Rhineura > Rhineura floridana. The sequence continues at coordinate 136,416,453 of NC_084483.1, read as the reverse complement.
CATCATGACAGGAGTTAATAAAAAAAATCCAACTATTTGTTGTTCTTAACATAGAAAAATGTTCTCTGTAATACATAGGCAATCTCAAATGATGTAGAAATGTTTATCATTTGCACTGAGATTTGTTACCCTAAGCCAAAGGCTTATATCTATTAGTGTTGAATTTAATATGCAAGACAATTCAATATACGGTTTTGTCTCTGTAAAGTTCATTTGGCAGTTGCATGCTAAATCTACATAACAGAATTGCATCCTGGACAAGAGGTTAACGCAATTCCATAATGTCTCAACTCAGTTCCTCCGTACACTTGTTACTCTAGTCTGGTTATGTAAATTTGGCCTACATGAGTATAATTTAGGACACTATTAGCCCTATTAGTCTAAAATGAGTAACAATTGCCAGTGGAAGCGGTAACAAAATTTATCTGGCCTTTCCACTCCCTTTTGTGTACTCATTTCCTAACCACTGTTTGTTCCAGTCTTAAAGGGCCACAACAGGCAACAGAGATGGTGCTGCAGTTTTGAGACAAGCAAAAGGAAAGGTGGAGAAGCAAAAAAAAGGGAAGGGAAATGATAGGAGTAGGAAAGCATCTTACCCAGAGTTCACCAATTTTGGCTTGGTTTAGCCAAGGCATATTTTCTAGTTACCATACTTCTTCCAAGTTCTCAATCCATGCTCTCTCATATCGTGCTGGGCTTTGGAGCTGCCAGGAGGTGCAGCAATGTGACCTGAGAAATCTCTCTCCCCTCCCACTAGAGATCAGGAAGGAGGGATCTAGTGTGGTGTTGAATTCATAATGTGATATAATAACTGAATAGGACCTACCAACTAATGCACTCGTTTTTTCCCTCCCTTTAAGATTCCAGCTGAGGATACTCTGTCCAAAAAAATGGCAGCCATAAAGTAGGTTATGCAACTTGTGTTTCATTTTTAGGAGGGGAACACATTTTAATTTAATACTTTAAACTTTTTTTCTTTCTTGCTGTTAAATTTTGGTAATTGTTATTTCCAAAATAAATATATTCAGTAATAATGCATAAGGAAAGAAATCCTCCTATAACTACCTATATAGCATTACAGTTTGCTAACAATCAGGTATCCTTTCAACTGTTCTGGAATTAAGTGGGAAAGGAATCTGCCATTCATAGTCCTGTTCTAGAGCTCAGTATAAATAGTAGAGCAGTGAGAATGGCTTTACACTATAGGCTTGCAAGCACAATGAAGTACCTCCAACTCCTCACCTGGAAAAAGTAGAAACTGTTTTCTATGCAATCCTGTAATATGGTCAATTGATTGAACATCTATTACACAGAGCTGATGGAAGCACAGTTTTTCAGGCAAAATGATGTTTCTTAGGACTCCTGAGGATACTTCCCAGTGGGTCAGAGGAAGATTCTGTCTCCCTCAGCCCAGCAATATTGCCTAACATTTGGGCTCGAGTGGAATTTCTGATGGAGAAATATCAGAAGAGACTGATACTATCACAGCATACCATTCAGAAGTTCCTCAGGAAGGATGCTAAGTCTCTTTGAATTAAGAAGAATTTTTGTCTTAAGTAAACACGTTGAGTTTTCTGCTGTTCATTCTAAAGCGGGTGGAGAACTTGTGGCCCACAAGTTGTGGACTCCAACTCCTATCAGCCCTAGCCAGCATGGCAAATGTTCAGGGAGGGTGGGAGTTTCGGTTCACCAACAACTGAAGGGCCACAGTCTCCCCACACCTGTTCTAAAGCCTTTTAAGGGCCAGTCTTATATTTAGCTTACAAATGTTTTATTATTATTATTAAGTTTATTTATACCCCGCTGTTTTTCCAAATTGGAACTCACGGCGGCTTCCAGATAAAAAACAGATACAATTAAAACCTACCAAAGTTAAAAGCATATAATACATAAGTAAATAAATATAGACAGATATAATTAAAAAATGAGCTCTAATTTAAGATAGCATTAAACTGTTTCTGATATTAAAAACTATACTCATAAAATCAGAATAATTAAAAAATAAACGATCAAGAGCAATATGACCTCCTTTGGGGCCTATCCTTAGCCGCCTTCGGAATCAAAGGCTTGCTGAAATAAGAAAGTTTTTACCTGTCGACGAAAGGACTGCAGGGAAGAGGCCATTCTTATCTCCTTAGGGAGGGAATTCCAAAGCCTAGGGGCAGCCACCGAGAAGGCCCTATCTCGTATCCTCACCAGTTGTACTTGTGTGGATGAAGGTATTGAAAGAAGGGCCTCTCCTGAAGATCTCAGGGCCCGGGCAGGCACATAGAGGGCGATGCGGTCTGACAAACAGCCTGGACCCAAGCTGTGTAGGGCTTTATAGGTCAACACCAGCACTTTGAATTGTGTCCGGAAACAAACTGGCAGCCAGTGGAGCTTTTTTAGCAGGGGAGTTGTATGGTCCCTGTAATCAGCCCCAGTTAGCATTCTGGCTGCAGCACGCTGTACCAGCTGAAGTTTCCGAGCAGTCTTCAGAGGCAGCCCCACGTAGAGCGCGTTACAGTAATCTAAACGGGATGTGACTAAGGCATGTGTCACCATGGCCAGATCGGACGGGTCAAGGAACGGGCACAGTTGGCGTACTAATCTCAAATGTGCAAAAGCCCTCCTGGCCACTGCAGAAACCTGGGAATCCAAATTTAAAGCTGAGTCCAGGAGGACACCCAAACTGCAAACCTGTGTCTTCAGGGGGAGTATAACCCCATCCAGCACAGGCTGTATCCCTATTCCCTGATCTGCCTTACGACTGACCAGGAGCACCTCTGTCTTGTCTGGATTAAGCCTCAATTTGTTCATCCTCATCCAGTCCACAACTGATGTCAGACACCGGTTTAAAACTAAGACAGCTTCCTTGGAAGAAGGTGGAAAGGAGAAATAGAGTTGGGTGTCATCAGCATACTGGTGGCACCGAACTCCAAACGCCCGAACAACCTCTCCCAGCGGTTTCATGTAGATGTTAAATAACATAGGGGACAAAACTGAACCCTGAGGGACTCCACAGGCCAATGGCCAAGGAGTCGAACAGGAGTCCCCCAGTACCACCTTCTGGGTTCGCTCCTCCAGGAATGACAAGAGCCACTGTAAAACAGTGCCCCCAAGTCCCATCCCAGCTAGGCGGTCCAGGAGGATACCATGGTTGATGGTATCAAAAGCCGCTGAGAGGTCCAGCAGAACCAACAGGGACACACTCCCCCTGTCCAGTTCTCTGCGTAGGTCGTCCACCAAGGCGACCAAAGCCGTCTCCGTCCCATACCCAGGCCTGAAACCAGATTGAAATGGATCTAGATACTCTGTTTCATCCAGGAATCTCTGGAGCTGGGAGGCCACCACACGCTCTATTACCTTACCCAAGAATGGAATATTGGACACTGGCCGGTAGTTATCCATGTTTAAGGGGTCCAGGGAAGGTTTTTTCAATAAAGGTCTCACAACTGCTTCCTTTAGGCACCTTGGAATTCTGCCTTGTTGTAAGGAGGCATTGACCACTTCTTTCACCCACTCAGCCAGTCCCTCTCTGGCCTTTTTTATAAGCCAGGAAGGGCAAGGGTCCAGCAGACATGTGGTGGCTCTCACCTCTCCAAGGATCCTGTCCACATCCTCAGGCTGCACAAATTGAAAAGAATCCATCAATATTGGACAGGCAGGCGCCAAAGTTACATCCCCTGAGACTGTATCAATCCTAGCGTCTAAGTCGGAGCGAATCTGAGCAACTTTACCCGCAAAATGTCGTGCAAACTCTTGACAGCGGGTTGTTGAATGGTGTATATTATCCTCTCGGTGGTCCAAATGTAAAAGACCCCTAACCACTCGAAACAGCTCCGCTGAACGACTCCCCGCAGATGCAATGGCAGCAGAGAAAAAAGATTTCTTTGCTGTCCGTACTGCCACGGAGTAGGCCTTCAAATAGGCTCTAGCCCGTGTTCGGTCATACTCGCTCCGAGTCTTCCACCAGCGTTGCTCTAGTCTCCGTCTTACTTGCTTCATCACCGCCAGCTCCTTGGTGAACCAAGGGGCAGGTTTGGCTCCACTACGTGAGAGGAGACGCTCAGGAGCGATCGTGTCCACCACTCTGGCCATTTCCTCATTCCAGAGGTCAACCAGGGCTTCGACAGGATCGTCTGCCAAGGTGGCAGGAAAATCCCCAAGAGTCCGCAGGAACCTATCTGGGTCCATCAGGCTCCTGGGGCGGACCATCCTAATCGGTCCCCCACCCTTGCAGAGGTTCTGAGTCCCAGTGAGTCTAAACCCAACCAGGTAGTGATCTGTCCATGACAAGGGAGCCAAAAAAAGATCCTCCACACCAAGATCACCATCATCCTTCTCCACACAGAAAATGTAGGCATGTAATTTTCAATTAAATGTGCAATAAACTTGCTTTTTTTTCCTTCAGGCGAAAAGTGCATCCTAATATGAAGTATATTAATGCTTATGTCGTTTTCAAGGAGGAATGTGCAGCTAATAAAGCTTTAAAACGGTATTTTTTTTAAAACAAATATAACAGTCATTCTTGATTTTATAAACTATCAAGATAGGCATTTAATTATACAAATCTTAACAATTAAAAGCATATCAATCCTAAATTGTAAAGACTTTTTCTGAAATAACACAGAGTGCAAACTAAATGTGATGATAATTAGCTGTTTTGTTCTGATGACTTTTTCCTCTTATGGTTTTAACAGTAATGGGACAGAATTTACCAGTGGATTCCACATAAGAGTTGACCTTGCTTCAAAATCCACATGTGTAAGTAATTAAACTGCTGTAGGAAGAAATTATTTTCCAGAGTTGTTTCTTCAGGCTGTTGATTCAGCTCTTCTTGTTCACTTGTTTTACAGCATGATAACAAGAGATCGGTATTTGTGGGAAATCTCCCTTATGGTAAGTGTTAGGTGGAATTTTATGCTCTTCAAATGAATGTAGACTTCTCTAGCAGAAAAAAAATTCAAAGACTTATCAAATACACTCTTTGTAGCTTTTGCAGACTCGTAGGTTTAGACTTTACCTAGAAAAAAATATTAATAATGTATTTAAATGTGTACTTAACATAAATCACACAAGTCAATAACTTTGCTTTGCTACAAAGAGTCAGATGATGCTCATTATGTATTGTCACAGCTTAACAAGAAATATATATTCCTGCACAAGTTCACAGGTGAAGTTGTCATTGCTGGTAGTAAAAAGTCCTCCATTTCAATCTTGAAAATGTTTTGAATTTTGGCCACATGCCTAACGCTATTATGTTTTAACACCAGCACACTTTTCCCCCCAAATATTTTTGCTTGCAGAAATTGACGATGATACTGTAAGAGACCATTTCTCTGAATGCGGAAGCATAATCAGTGTACGAATTGTGAGAGATCGGAACACGGGCATTGGCAAAGGTTTTGGTTATGTTCTGTTTGAGGTATGTTAATTCAGTATCTGTGATGACAGAAATTTGACATTGCATTATATTTAAGACATGGAATGCTTGCTGTGGTTGAAGGGTGACAACGCCAGTGTCATATGCTCAGCTGACAGCAACACTGTAATAAAACTGCAGTAACAATGATGCAGCTGCTAAATAATTCATAGAAACTGCACCTAACTGTTGATGGTGACATGACACTTCCTATACAGTTAAAAAATGCAAGGTTGGAAAAATAAATAGTGCAGGATTGAGGAACTGTGGTCCTCCAAATGTTTCTGGACTACAACTCATCATCCATGACCACTGACTGTGTGTGTTGGAACATTTGGGAGCTGGAGTCCAATAGCATTTAGAGGATCACAGGTTCCCCATCCCTAGCACAGGACAAGCACCAGTCATAATGGAGTAACTACTGCAGGACTGAAAACATGATTTGCACTGCAGGATTGAAAACAGTTAAAAGCAAGCAATCTCCCACAACATGATTACTGGGTTTTACGGAGGGTATCATCCTTCCACTCTAAAATATCTATAATCATGGATTTGTGGCCCAGCAGATACAGTAACTCTTGTAAGAACTGTGCAATCCTAACCATCTCTACTAAGAAGTCCAGTTGAATTCAGTGGGGCTTTCTCCCAGATAAATGGGGTTAGGATTGCAGTCTTGGGCTATAATTCAACGCATGTCTACTCAGAAATAAGTTCCATTGGGTTCAATGGGACTTACTCCCAGGTAAGTGTGTATTGGATTGTAGCCCAAGACACCAAATCCTGCTGCTGGCAAATGGTGTCATACTGCATTTAACTTTTACCACCTGCATGCAGTGTGTATTTTTCAATACAATCCAAAGCTTACGTATATGGCCATCTATAGTTGGTTTTTAAGTGAAATGTTCACCGGAAAAAAGGATTAAAGGAGCAAAGTCAACATAGGTAGCCTCTTATTTGCAGCATGGATTTGTTCAGAGTTGATGTGCTTGTGAACAGCAAAATCTGCTTCCATTTCATGCTCCAAGGCAGTTAGATGGCTTACCTAGTAATTATGTCACAGTATACTGTTTGTTCTGGTATTCACTTTGTGTATTTTGGGTAGACCTACAATTTTATTGTTTAAAAATATAATGCTATATAGAACAAATAGACTTCTATGTCTAGTCTGGATGTGCTGGCATGATCTTAAAGAAAACTTCTGAGCTGACCTGTTTTGTATTTTGTGTGGTTTTATTCTTATTGATTATGTGAAGTTTTTTTCAATTTTTGTACATTTCCCTAAAAGGAGGGGTATAATAATCAAATATGAATGGCTAAAATGTTAGATGAATGCCTGATTTTAGGTGCTGCCTTTTTATTTTTAACATCTTATTTTTCATCAAGACCACAGATTCTGTACACCTTTCACTGAAACTAAACAACTCTGAACTGAAAGGAAGAAGGCTCAGAGTGAAACGCTGTGTTGAAAGAGAAAAAGCTCAACAGAAATGTTTAGTCAAGAATGTTACAAATCCTGTTGGACTGAAGTATACAAAGGCTTCTTCACTGAAAAATGCAAAAGGCTGCTCCAGTAACTCTTATGCTGGCGAAAAAGCAGCCTCAATGAAAAAGAACAAAAAAGGCAAATCAAAAAACCAAATGAAGAAAAAGTTGAGAAAATCCAAGTGAAATGCAAATTTTGAATTGTATTTTTAAATAAAAGGTATTTTGTAGTCTTTGGGCGGGTTACATGTTCTTTCTCCAGTCTCAGTTTAGAGATTGAGTTGGATTAATTCATTATGTTAAAGATGGAATATAAACTAAGAAGATTCAAAGTAAGTAATCCATAATAACTTTTTTAGTTCATCTTCACTCACTGCATAGTAATTTGGGATCTAAAAGGGAAAGAAACAATCAACTCCTTGAACACTTCCTTAAAGAAGGTTTACTAACTAGAGGCACGGGTCATTTACAAGTCTCTTATTACTACTAATTGTCCTAGCTACTCAAAGTGTGACTTGTTATTATAATTATTATTTTATATTCTGCCCTTCTTCCTAGCAGGAGCCCAAGGTGGCAAACAAAAGCACTAGAAACATTAAAACATCATAAAAACAAACTTTAAAACAAACATCTTCAAAAACGTTACTTAAAAAAGCTACCAAACATCATTTAAGATTAAAAACATTTTAAAAAAGAAAGTTTAAGGACATATTAAAAAGCAATTCCAACACAGATACAGACTGGGACAAGGTCTCAACTTAAAAGGGTTGCTGAAAGAGGAAAGTCTTCAATGGGCACTGAAAATATAACACAGATGGTGCCTGTCTTAATATTTAAGTGGAGGGAGTTCCACAGAGTAAGTGCTGCCACACTAAAGGTCTGTCTCCTATGTGGTGCGGAATGGACCTCCTGATAAGATGGTATCTGCAGGAGACTCTCACCTGCAGAGCGCAGTGATTGACTGGGTATATAAGGGATAATATGGTCTTTCAGGTATCCTGGTCCCAAGCTGTATAGGGCTTTGTATACCAAAACTAGAACCTTGAACTTGGCCTGGTAGCAAATGGGCAGCCAGTGCAATTATCTTAGCAGCAGGGTGAGATGTTGGTGATACCCTGCCCCAGTGAGCAGTCTTGCTGCCGCATTTTGCACCAGCTGCAACTTCTGGACCAACCTCACGGGCAGCTCCACATAGAGCACATTACAGTAATCCAGTCTGGAGGTTATATGAACAATGGTCAGGCTGTCCCGGTCCAGAAACAGCCGCAGCTGTCTTACCAGCCGAAGCTGGTAAAAGGCACTCCTACCCACTGAGGTCACCTGGGCCTCTAGTGACAAAGATGGACCAGGAGCACCCCCAGACTACGAACCTGCTCTTTCAGAGGGAGTATGACCGCATCCAAAGCAGGCAACTGACCAATTATCCAAACTCGGGAACCACTAACCCACAGTGCCTTCATCTTGCTAGGATTCAGACTTAGTTTACTGGTCCTCAACCAGCCCACCCCCAAGTCCAGGCACCAGTCCAGGGCTTGCACGGCTTCTCCCAATTCAGATGTTACAGAGAAACAGAGCTGGGTATTGTCAGCATACTGCTGACATCATGCCCCAAATCTCCTGAACACTCCGAAGGGCTTCATATAAATGTTAAACAGCATGGGGACGAGATGGTACCCTGTGGCACCCCACAGCACAACTGCCAGGGGGACAAAAGACAGTTAGGCACTGGGGAACATTTTGGGACAAGCCGGGCCTGTACAAAAGGGACGGGCTCCACTTGAACCAGAATGGAACCAGACTGCTGGCACTTAAAATTAAAAAGGTAGCAGAGCAGCTTTTAAACTGACTGAGGGGGGAAACCCGACAGGAGCTGAGAAAGGTCCGGTTCGGAATAAACCTCCCCCCTGGGATAAAAACCAAAGAAATGATGAAATTTTAAAAGGGGTAGGCCTAGAAGTAGGCATTGTGAGAGCAGGGGCACAGGATATAAATTCAGAAGAGCAAAATTACCACAGGCCTAACCACAAGTGCCAAACACACTTGAAGAGAGACACTGCTTACAAGTGCCTGTACGCTAATGCTAGGAGCCTCCGAACCAAGATGGGAGAGTTGGAGTGCATGGTCTTAGAGAAGAGCATTGATATAGTAAGCATAACCGAGGCCTGGTGGAATGGAGAAAACCAGTGGGATACGGTTATCCCTGGATATAAACTATATCGGAAGGAAGGACGTATTGGTGGCGGAGTCGCTCTATACGTGAAAGAAGGCATTGAATCCAGCAAGCTCGAAACCCCAAAAGAGGCAGACTCCTCCAGAGAATCGTTGTGGGTGGTGATACCGTGCCCCAGGAGGGACTTAATACTGGGAACGATCTATCGTCCCCCTGATCAAAATGCTCAGGGAGACCTTGAGATGAGATATGAAATTGAGGAAGCATCCAAACTAGGAAATGTGGTAGTAATGGGTGACTTCAACTACCCGGACATAGACTGGCTGCATATGTGTTCCAGTCATGACAAAGAAGCAAAGTTTCTACATATTCTAAATGACTATTCCCTAGATCAGTTGGTCATGGAACCGACCAGAGGGACTGCAACCCTGGACTTAATCCTCAGTGGGGACCGGGACCTGGTGCGAGATGTGTTGTTGAACCAATTGGGAGCAGTGACCACAGTGCTATTAAATTAAACATACATATAACTGGCCAATTGCCAAGAAAATCCAACACGGTCACATTTGACTTCAAAAGAGGAAACTTCATAAAAATGAGGGGATTGATAAGGAGATTGCAGAGAAGCTAAATGAATTCTTTGCATCTGTCTTCACAGTGGAAGATATAGGGCAGATCCCTGAACCTGAACTAACATTTGCAGGAAGGGATTCTGAGGAACTAAGACAAATAGTGGTAACGAGAGAGGAAGTTCTAAGCTTAATGGACAATATAAAAACTGACAAATCAGCGGGCCCGGATGGCATCCACCCGAGAGTTCTCAAAGAACTCAAAGGTGAAATTGCTGATCTGCTAACTAAAATATGTAACTTGTCCCTCGGGTCCTCCGTGCCTGAGGACTGGAAAGTGGCAAATGTAACGCCAATCTTCAAAAAGGGATCCAGAGGGGATCCCGGAAATTACAGGCCAGTTAGCTTAACTTCTGTCCCTGGAAAACTGGTAGAAAGTATGATTAAAGCTAGATTAACTAAGCACATAGAAGAACAAGCCTTGCTGAAGCAGAGCCAGCATGGCTTCTGCAAGGGAAAGTCCTGTCTCAGTAACCTATTAGAATTCTTTGAGAGTGTCAACAAGCATATAGATAGAGTTGATCCAGTGGACATAGTGTACTTAGACTTTCAAAAAGCGTTTGACAAGGTACCCCACCAAAGGCTTCTGAGGAAGCTTAGCAGTCATGGAATAAGAGGAGAGGTCCTCTTGTGGATAAGGAATTGGTTAAGAAGCAGAAAGCAGAGAGTAGGAATAAACGGACAGTTCTCCCAATGGAGGGCTGTAGAAAGTGGAGTCCCTCAAGGATCGGTATTGGGACCTGTACTTTTCAACTTGTTCATTAATGACCTAGAATTAGGAGTGAGCAGTGAAGTGGCCAAGTTTGCTGACGACACTAAATTGTTCAGGGTTGTTAAAACAAAAAGGGATTGCGAAGAGCTCCAAAAAGACCTCTCCAAACTGAGTGAATGGGCGGAAAAATGGCAAATGCAATTCAATATAAACAAGTGTAAAATTATGCATATTGGAGCAAAAAATCTTAATTTCACATATACGCTCATGGGGTCTGAACTGGCGGTGACCGACCAGGAGAGAGACCTCGGGGTTGTAGTGGACAGCACGATGAAAATGTCGACCCAGTGTGCGGCAGCTGTGAAAAAGGCAAATTCCATGCTAGCAATAATTAGGAAAGGTATTGAAAATAAAACAGCCGATATCATAATGCCGTTGTATAAATCTATGGTGCGGCCGCATTTGGAATACTGTGTACAGTTCTGGTCGCCTCATCTCAAAAAGGATATTATAGAGTTGGAAAAGGTTCAGAAGAGGGCAACCAGAATGATCAAGGGGATGGAGCGACTCCCTTACGAGGAAAGGTTGCAGCATTTGGGGCTTTTTAGTTTAGAGAAAAGGCGGGTCAGAGGAGACATGATAGAAGTGTATAAAATTATGCATGGCATTGAGAAAGTGGATAGAGAAAAGTTCTTCTCCCTCTCTCATAATACTAGAACTCGTGGACACTCAAAGAAGCTGAATGTTGGAAGATTCAGGACAGACAAAAGGAAGTACTTCTTTACTCAGCGCATAGTTAAACTATGGAATTTGCTCCCACAAGATGCAGTAATGGCCACCAGCTTGGATGGCTTTAAAAGAAGATTAGACAAATTCATGGAGGACAGGGCTATCAATGGCTACTAGCCATGATGGCTGTGCTCTGCCACCCTAGTCAGAGGCAGCATGCTTCTGAAAACCAGTTGCCGGAAGCCTCAGGAGGGGAGAGTGTTCTTGCACTCGGGTCCTGCTTGTGGGCTTCCCCCAGGCACCTGGTTGGCCACTGTGAGAACAGGATGCTGGACTAGATGGGCCACTGGCCTGATCCAGCAGGCTCTTCTTATGTTCTTATGTTCTTAGTCACCCAATGCTATTCTCTGAGAATGACCTTGGAGATGGGATCAGAATCACTGTAAAACAGTGCCTCCAATACCCATGTCACCAAGTCTGCCAGAAGGATACCATGGTTAATGGTATCAAAAGCAGCTGACAGATCAAGTAAGAATAACTCCCCCTCTCCTTCTCCCGATAAAGGTCATCTATCAGGGCGACCAAGACCGATTCAGTCCCATAACCAGGCCTGACCCAGACTGGGATGGGTCAAGATAATCTGTTTCATCCAAGAGTACTTTCAATTGCTGCACCACAACCCTCTCAATCATCTTCCCTAAAAAGAGGGTATTTGCAACTGGTCGATAGTTGTCACAAACCAATGGGTCCAGGGTGGGCTTTTTCAGGAGTGGTTGAATCACCGCCTCTTTCTAGGTGGCTAGAACCACTCCCTCTCGCAATGATGTGTTGACCCCACCCTGGATCCACTCAGTCAACCCCCCATAGCAAGCTTTAATAAGCCAAGAAGGGCAAAGGTCAAGAGGACACATTGCTGGCCGCACCAACACATGCACCTTGTCTATGTCATCAGGCCGCATTGACTGAAACCAGTACCAAGTTGCAGCAGATGTTCCACTGGACTGCTCCTTGAGGATGCGATGGTGACAGAGAAGTGGGCCTTCTTTGCCGCCCTCACCGCCACACAGTAGGCAGGGTTATGATGTTTTACTTGTGCCTGATCACCTCACAGCACATCTTTTGTCACTTGCACTGTAGCCATCATCCAGCCTGTTTCATTGCCCTTAGCTCACTGGTGTACCAAGGTGCAAACCGGGCTCCACATGCTGGAGAGGGCACTCGGGGGCAACTGTGTCAAGAGCCCAATGCACCTCACTGTTCCACAGCATGACAAGGACTTCAACAGGGTCACCTGCTCTATCTACTGGGAACTCCCCCAGGGCATTCAAGAATCCATTGGATTCCATTAGGCTCCGGGGGCGGACCATCTTAATCTGTCCACCACCCCTGCAGGGAAGGATCGGAGCCATAAGTTAAGTGGTCTCCCCTGTCTCCAGACCACCCCTTCCTCCATCTGGAGCAAAAATCAAGTCGAGGGTGTGCCCCGCCCCATGTGTCAGGCCAGTGACAACTTGAGACAGCCCCATGGTCGTCATGGAGGCCAAGAAGTCCTGAGCCAGAAAACCAGAGGCAGTCTCAGCATGGGCATTGAAATCACCCAGCACTATCATTCTGGGCTCCTCCAACACCACAGCCAAGACAGCAACCGCCAGCTCGGTCAGAGAAGCAGGGTGGATGATACACCAGCAGCAACCCTAGTTTACTGTCTCCTCAGCCCAATACCAGGTGCAGGCCCTCACAGCAAGTTCCAAGACAGAGTGATTTTCTGGTGACAGAGATGGAAGTTCTGTTGACCACAGCAACTCCTCCGCCCTGTCCTTGCAGCCTCTGCTGGTGTTGGTGGGCAAAGCTGGGTCAGATCCACTCCTCCCAGCTCACCCACCCAGGTTTCGGTAATGCACACCAAATCGGCACCTTCATCCATAATCAAATGATGGATGAGAGTGGTCTTGCTGTGTACCGATCTGGCATTAAACAACAACACGCCCAGGCCAGTGGGCACAGCAGATGAGCAACGAGGAACTCATCCATGAGAGGAGTGGCAGCAAGGAACAAGGCGCACATAGCCTTGCCCTCATCTATGGTAATTCACCACCTCCCCATGGCTATATTTCCCTCTACCCGTGATTACTGAAATTGGGGTGGCATCACTCATGTTCCTCCGTACTAAGACTCCTCCTAAACACCTGATATGGACTCAACACGAGCCTACCAACAAAACCTGCCTCAGCCAATTATCCCAGTAGGCCTCTGCGAGAATTGGGAACAGTCATACCCATTCAAACTTTTTCCACAGAGGGCCCATCAGGGAGGGCCAGCCTTCTGCCAGTTACAGACTCTCATTCTGAAGGCATCTGGTGACTTTCTCCTATCATTCAGTTCACTGCACAGGCTCTCACCCTGTGCAGGAACTACACATGCCCCTCATGCCCTCCCCACCACCAATCACCTCTAGATTGGTTTAACAGAAAAATAATAAAACAATTTTTTAAAAAAAGGTAATAGAAGGGGGTAGTTTTTTTCTTAAAGATTTCTTGAATTTGAATCAATTGATGAAGTAATCTTGTGGCTGTTGCTTGCTCCTTCAATCCCTGTTGGTATTTGAAGAAGGCAGCATAGATCCAAATTTTGGGGATTAAGACTGCAATCCAATATACATTTACCTGGGAGTAAGTCCCATTGAACCCAATGGAGCTTACTTCTAAGTAGACATATATTAGATTGCTGCCTAAGTTTGGTAAACTGCCTTGATGGCTTTTTAATTTAGAAGGGGAGCAAATACCCTAGATCAGCCTTTCCCAACCAGTGTGCCTCCAGATGTTGTTGGACCACAATTCCCATCTTTCCTGACCATTGGCATTGCTGGCTGAGGCTGATGGGAGCTGTGGTCCAACAACATCTGGAGGCACACTGGTTGGGAAAGGCTGCCCTAGATATTACTTCATTTCTGGCTTTTCACACTTGGAACTGTTCCTGTTGTACTGTCATCTTTGAAGAAGCTATCCAAAAAGGTCTATGCAGCTAGGGCTGGCTTTAGGGGTGGATGAGCTGAGCAGTTGCCCGGGGCACTGACATGAGGGGACGCAAAGCTGAGCCCAGTGGCTGTGTGGGTATTTTCACTGTACTGTCTGCAGTGAGCTAGGGTGGCCAAAAACAAGTGTCTGTAACTTTTTTTCAAGTTCTACAGGTTGTTTGGATACTAACTATAAAATGATTTTCCTTCAGTTAGCTTTAATGTATGTTTCTTTTTCAATTTCCACTTTGATGTCATTTGCGCTACGTAAAAACAGTGGAACGCAGCTTTACTTTAAGTCAATGTTACCAAGCACTTAATACCTCAAATCCTATAAACATTATAAGCACTATATAAATAATAATAAAATTAAGCTGTTAGTTATAAGAGGTCAGTTGGATACCTTTTTTATATCTTTTCTGTATTATTTTAAAGAAAAGAAAGTTATTCTAAAATAACACTTACCAAAAGATAGGAACTGCTACAAAAAGATGAAAGTAACACCTGTGGTAGGTGAAGAGGGCATGCAGTAGGAGTTATTTTGTGTGTGTGCTGAACATAATAAAGATAGAGGCTTACAACTCCATGAGAATAATTATTTGAGAGCCATACATACTACATGGCAGAGACTTCATTGGGATCCTAGAACTGGAGCAGGAGTGCACTGAAGGCATAACAGCAAATAAGAGGTAGCTCACTCTGGGCCCATTTCATAGGCATTGCTGAGGAAAAGCCTGGATGTGGTAGGGCCTGTTACACTGCTATGCTTTGGAATCCTGCACAAGCCATACAACTTCTTAATGCTACAAATCTGCAGGGCTGCCCAGGTGGGGTGGCAACTGGAGCAATTTGTCCCAGGCCCCCACAAAGCAAGCTGCCCCCTACCTCAGTTCCTGTGCAAACCACTGGCTCCTGCCCTGACCCTTCCATGTTGCTCACCAGAATTCTTGGAATTTTGTTTAAGTTTTCATAAAAAGAAATGGTGTATTAGAATGAAAGTCAACACTGAATCTCAACATGTAGTTGTGACATAATGGGACCTCTCCCTAGCCATGATGAATATCTTACATAGCTGTGTATGAAACAGACTAGATGCTAATTGGAGGCTTAAATTGGCTGTAAAATGTATCCTTGGGAGGCTGGCAGGAAAAAGCCTGCTTAGTAGCTAGGCCTGCATCCCAACTGTGAGGGAGTCTAAACCAATTATGGTAATTTATGTCTGGGCAGCAATAGAAATAAGACTGGTCAGGCAAACTTATGATTGGTCCAGGCCAAGTAGCCCTAGCTACAAAGTTTGTTTTAAGGAGAGAAGGAACAGGGAAGGCTTTAAGGAGGATTTTACTGTTAGTGCAGGCAGTCTCTGTCACAGAAAGAACCAGGCCTGCCAGGGAAATAGTCCAAGGAGTGAATGAACAAAAGCCACCCAAGATTTCCAGGCAAGGTGCCACTGGAGAGTAATTTTCTTTGGCAATTACCACAGGAAAAAGCATAGGAGTGGTGTGAGGCCAGGTCTTGAGAGAGGAATCCTTTCTGAGTGAGCAATGGAGAAGGCCAGCAGCAGGCCACAGCCAGAAGACCTGTGAGACTAGCCTCAGGAAGTAGAAACTCCCCCAGAAGGGGTTTGGAATTTGGAGGTACTCAAGAGATGCACAACTCAATCCCTATTTCCTCATCCCCATGTAAGAAAAAATAAAGTGCATATATCATTCTGCTTGATCCCAGGGCAAGAAGCTGCAGGTGAGAACTCTCACATGTAGTCCATGCATGCAATAATTCTTGCATGTGACCTCTAGGTTTGTGTACACATACATGAGTTCTTGAGGAGGCAGTAGCAGAGCCCCCAGCATCACACCTGTACCAGGTCCTATAAACCCTCTCGGTGGCCATACAAAGCTGACCAGGGGGCACCTAAGGCACTCCTTACCCAGGGTGCTATTTATCCTATGGCCAGTCCTGTAAGCAGTATCTGATAAGGAGAAATCCGGTCATTTATACTAAGGATTTCTGTAGATTGCAACAGAAAGCACTACTTTGGTATCCTGGTCTATAAATCCATACTGACTCTGATTGCCATCAGAGCTGGCTGACATATCATGTAAAGAATTTCTTTGTGATTTTGCTCAGTTCAGTGAAAGGTTCCTGGGAATATGAATGTCAGTTAATAAAACCTTCCATTTGTCTGCAATATTACTAGCTTTAAGAGCCGTTTCTCTAAAGTAAGTAAACTTTAGTGGGCCATCTATTTCTTTGAACCCATTTTTTAGAAGTTGGCCCAATTCACTTTTAGAAATGTGAAGGCTCAAAAAAAAAAGGCTTCTCCCTGAAAAAAAAAGGGGGGGAAACTGTGTTTTCTGATTTTTTCCAGGTGTTCACATCTCTACTTTTAATCTGGTATAGGAAACTCCTTTGGAGGAATCTTGTTTACTAGTCATCAACATTTTGTATGAATTTTGTCTCTGCAGGATATGACTTTAAACTATTATCATGGGAATTCTGTTAACACTGGCAACTTCTAGCATATGCCTCTGATCCTAGTCTACACTATCTGTTGCTGCCAGAATTCCACAGCCAAAGGCTTTTTTCCCCTTCTCTGTGGAGGAGGCCAGCCCTATCCCATCCTAAGCAAAGATATATCATCATTGTGATGCTGAGGTGTATTTGCTGCTTAGCTTGCTAATTCTCAAAGGGCCAGTTTACAACTACTGTTTTTGCCAAGTCCTGTGAGGTACAGAAGAAGCAACAGAGAGCAAATAACTATTTTCCATTTGCTGCTGCTTCACCAGCTAGGCTGCTGTGGGGTCAAAGTATTAACTAGGCCCCTGTGAGCCTGCAGACGGAGCAGCACAAAAATGCTTCAAGTGTTTCCGTAACAAACGTATTCCCAGAGCAGCTTGCAAACATCAGAAATAAATCTTGCAGTATAAGAGAGCGGACACAAAAAGGAATGAGCTTAAGAGGGAGGAGGAAAAATGCTACCTCAGACTAGCTTTTAGGTATGAAGTTTGCATTGGAGTTTGGTAGACAGATAGATATCTGGGAAATGCAGAAATGAATAGTCAGATAAGACTGGTGGTTGAAAGAATACAGAAAGTTAAGGGGATATTCAGTGCTAGTCCTAGTCATGTCTATTAACTTTGCCACCCTGGGGTCCTGCTGGGCGGAAGGGTGGGATATAAATCAAATAATAAATAAACAGCAATGGTCTATTCTATGGGTCTTCTTTGAGTAGTGTTACACACATATCTATTGAGAATCATGTGTGAATCTGCCACCCATATATCCCTTGAACCATGCCTCCTAAAGAGGAGGGGGATCTTTTACTAGATAACCATGTGCTTTGCCCTGAAATGTTGATCCAAACCAAGTTAAAGCAAAGGTTTCTTTTATTGAAAGAAAAGAGAAGAATAGAGATACAAAATTACTGGGTGTGTGGTAGCATTACTGTACTTATTAATAACCTAACCCATTCATAACTCTAAAGAGATAAAAGGTCCCTACTGCTATAAGAGATATCAGGTAAAAGTTACCTCTCCTAGGCAATGGAATACGCTGGAGTGATGTAAAGGAGCTCTGTTCAAAAAGCAGGAAGGAATCTCTTTGCCTCAAGGTTTGCACTGGCTTGTCCTGCCACTACCTTCCTTGAAAGCATAGTTACAAGTTAGAGCTCATAAGTTGAGCTTATGTCTCAAATCCTGCTCTTAAATACACCTTTCCCCTTGCAAATCAACATGAAATGGAGGGTCTGGCTATGAGGTGATCTCATGCTATGAATGCATTTCTTGCTGACACTCTGAGAAAAAAACTAGTTCTGATTTCTAATGCTATCTTAAACAATGGGATTTGCTACTAGGCATAAGGGAAGTCTGCCAAGGAGGCAAGGTAACACTCAATTCAGGGTCTCCATGTTCCTTGGGGAGCAGCCAAATTAATTAGAGGATTGTTGCAATAAATGCCTACATCCATGTCTTTTCAGTAATAACAGTTCAGGAAAACAAGAGGAGGGGGAGTAGTCCAGGATGCCTTTACAGTTGCCAAATCTCCACCTTAAAATTAATCAGATGCTGGTCTGCCACAGGCACATGAATACAATTTTAAGATTTATTACTCCTGGGAAATAAAGCCAGAGTACTGACATACATATGGCCATTGTGGAGTCATGAGGTTTATTTTATTTATGACATTTATATACCCAAGGAGCTCAAAGTGGTATACATGGTTCCCCCCCTCCATTTTATCCTCACAACAACCCTGTGAAGTTAATACCAACACTAAGAAGTAGGAAGCAAATACAGCCCGAGAAAAACAATCTACTTATCAAGAAGTATTAGTTACTACCTGCCTTTCAGCAGACGGGTTACAACTTAAAATACATCCTTAGTTATACTTACTAAAGAGGGAATCGGTGAGGAGAGAATAGGTTGCCTTTCTGCCTATCACCCCTTACTGGTTCAGGTTACTAGTTACGAGCATTGGTGCTTTACTCCCGAACAGTGCGGTAGGGCAGCGGGATTTAAAGCCGTATGTAAGCACCGTGGAAGGGCTGCTGCGTCGCCTGCTGGTAGCCGCAGTGACTGCATCTGATAGCGGGAGGGGTGGCGGGCTTTTGGCTGGAGTTGTAGCCAGGCACTATAGAGAATGTTGGTCGTTACGTTTCTGTGGTGCGTCTCGCTCCCAGACACAATAACGTGCATTTTGGAATTCTGGTGTTTGCTGCTTTGTTGCCTGGAGGTACAGTGCCATGTTATTGCCTTTGATGTTAAACCGCATTTTTAAAGGATTTAGTTTCAAATCACCACTCGTTTGAACTTAGGACGTACCAGGAAAAGAGCGGGCGGCGGTTAAACGGGACAGACCTCTGAGTAAACAAGCACGAACTCAGTCAGCACAGGAGCACCAAACAGGCGTGACTTCTTTCACAGGGTCGGGGGAAAAGATCCGCGCGAATTTACAACTCGTGCGCATGCGCAATGCAGCTCGGAAATCGGCTCAATTTCCTTCCTAAGCCCTTGCCTCGGGCTTAGCGAGTCGTTTGTCGTCGTAGTCGTCGCTCGCTGATGACGAACGGCGCCTGCAGAAGCGTGTGTGGAGCCTCGGTGGGTGGGGTCTTCCTCTTCTGCTCTGTCCGCTCCAAGGTGCCTGTGAAGTACAAGGCGGGCTAGAGAGCCAGGATGATGGGGGGCAAGACCAGCGCTATCGCCGCGGGCCTTTGCGGGGCTCTCTTTATCGGCTACTGCATCTACTTCGACCGCAAGAGGAGAAGCGACCCCAATTTCAAGAACCGACTTCGAGAACGTGAGTCGCCTCTCCTCGTGCGCCGCCACCTGAGTTTCCTCTGTCCCCACCCCTTTTGAACCCTCGCTAGATTGTTCTTCCCGCTCCTCTTTCTCCTCCCTTTATGGCTGAGTGGGTGAGGGTCGCACTACAGGAACTTGCCTGCATTCTAGCCTGCTTTCAAGGCTCTCTTCCTGCCCCGGGTTGAGTCTTCTGTGGCGGAGGGTGGGGTGGGGTGGGGTGGGGTGGGGTGGGGACTGGGGATAGGAGGATGTCTTGGAGGGTCCTTGCTCATCTTTTTGGAGCATCCCAAACTCTGCACACAAAGTAGAGCAGGCCTCTGACTGGATATCCCTCTTGTACTGTCCTTCGGTGTCATTTGATATACTTGCTTAAGAGAGATGACCTATCCCTCTAGCGTCAACCATCACTGTGCTCGCTTATATTTGAAAGGTAACTAGCCAGTCCCAAGTTTTTTGACTGATTAGAATTTTATCCCAGTCTTCCTCCCAAAGGAGTCTAGGGTTTGATACATGTTTGGATGAGGATAGCTTCATACATTGTTCCTAGCGTATGCACGCACCCAGTGTCTTTTCTGGATACACAGTGTTAGAAACATGCACAATAACGTATACATGCAACAAACACATGTTCACTGCTGCATGTATTGCTCCTGGAAGTTGGATTTGCCTGTGGCTCTTTGCTGTAGATATGCATGGATGATATGTTGGCCCCTGCATATTGTAAGAAGTGACCCGGAGGCTGCAGAATCTTACTGCATTTTTAATTCTTTGTTTTGTATAAGTTTTTTAAAACTTAATCTCTCATTTGAATTTCTTCCTCCTCAGGCTGCATGGGAAAGAGACTAGAGCCCTCCTCAATTGTTCTTTCCTCCTGCCCCGTGATTGCCATTGCATGAAGGGGACAAGTGGGGACAAGCCCAGTGATTCCACTTCTTCCATCAGGCCATCTTTGTCACCTTCTAAGTATTTGGGGATGAAGCCTTTTCTACTCGTGTAGATTTTACTGGTGCTTTAGAAACCTGATCTTCTGCTGTAAGCAAGACCCAACTGAGGAAGTGGGCTTAACAGGCTTGTCCTCACTCTCCCCCTCAGCATGTCAAACTTAAAACATCTGAAGAAGGTTTAGATTTATCTGTGTACTTAGGGTATGCTTATGTAATCCAAATCTGTACTGAAGTTCTGCTTTTGAAGAGTCATCATTCCCTCAAACAGCAATGACAGATACCTTAGTGCCAACAGGATTGGAACCTGAAGTGGGGCCCTGAAAAACCAGAGGGAAGTATTGGTATGCTCAGGGGAAACCTGAGGTATGCAGAAGTGGAAAATGTTTTTAAAAAACAAAAGGGGGCAAACACCAGTACAGCATACTCAGTGGCCTCCAGGAGCCACAGAATGTTGATTGTCAGTTGGAAAAGAAAAGCAGGAAAGGGCAGAGGGAGCGTCAATTGGCTTGCTTGAGCTCCTTACTAGTATCATGGAAAAGGGAATAACTGGCTGGTGTGATGCCTGAATAAGAGTACACTTTTTATGGTGAGGATATACTGCTGCATTTTGTTACAGGCCCTACTTTTACAGTGATATAATCTGGATGCCTTCATATACTGAAATGGACTCATATTTGTCCTTTTGGTAAGAAGAGGTAACACTATGTAGCTGATGGCTGAAAAAGCTAGGGGGGAGATAATTTCAAAAAGTTAATCTAAGTGACTCCTTAGTTACTTGCTGTACTGTCATGCATTCTCAAACCCTCCTGGTATTGTTGCTGTTATAACTTCCAGGATAAGGATGAATGCAAGAGAAGAATGTAGAGTTATCCAAAATGCAGAATGTTCTCTCATACATCTGTATTATTTCATCTCTTCAACAAGAACTGATATCCTTTAACATGTTCTTTCTTAAAAGGCGTGCCTATAGAAACAAGCTGTGTAAATATTTTGTACCCCATCCTCTCCTGTTGCTCAAATTACCTTTCAACATAATTTGCAGTAGAATATAGTACAATATGATGCAATTAACTTGTCTGTTGATGGTGGGACAGTCAGAGGACGTTGGGGCATGTGATGTGAAAAGCTTCTTCCTAGCTATCTAGTATTTCTGCCCTGCTGTTAATATTCTTATAGGGCATGTGACCTATTGAGGCAGAATAGCTCCCCATCACCTGGAAGTGTGCTTCAAGGCAGCATTGGGTTTAATTATGTCACTAGGTGGTAGGGCCTCTCACAGTTAACACTTTTCCTTGGCTCCTTGGTTGCAGTGGTCCTGCTGTTGTATTTACAGGGCCTGCAGTGAGTACAGAGGAAATAGCTCTACCCTAGGAGGGAACCACATATAATCTTGCATAAATTCTTATTAATAATTGCTCTATACGCAAAAAGGCAGGTATTTGTAGGTTTGTCTAAATATGAGTGTCTACCTATATTTTGTTTTATTTCTATAGTACATTTCAGAATGATCACAAGTGTTCTTTTTCCCCCAAAGTCAGTTTGGAATGCAAATAGTAGTATGCTTTAAAAATCAACATGTCCTTATCAAATCTGAATCTGTAGATTACTAGAAAATATAAACTGAAAATGTGTGGTTTGTTTAATTCATAGGACGGAAGAAGCAGAAGCTTGCCAAAGAAAGAGCAGGACTTTCAAAGGTACTGATACCTTGTTGTCTTGAGTTCAGCTTTTACAGGATTCATTTCAAATTGGAATTTGGCTTGAATTTATCATGCTAACAGTTTTTCTGATATACATTATTGGATCTGAATCCAGAGAAGTCCCTCTCACCAAAAGTGTATTTCCTGTTTTTTTGCAGTCCCTCTCTACTCCCCAAACAGCAGACATCCCATTCTGGAGTCTCCCCAACCATCAGAAGAGGCTTTGAGGAGGCGGGAAAATTACTCCGCAGTCCCCCTTCCATCAGTGCTTCTTTGGATCCAAACCTATATTAATTTATTTTCATGGCGTATTTGTGGCATATAAAGTTTGATAAATTGTAGTTCATTTCTATAGCAAATGCCAATGTGATGGTGACTCCATGAATTTCGGATGTCTTGCCAATGTTTAACAATCTGACTTTTTTAAAAAAACTAGAGTGTAATATTTCCAGTAAAAGTTGTATTCTTCCAGGAGACCACTTAATTTTATAGACTATCAAATATGTAAATATTCCACAGTACTATATCTAAACACATGTGGGAAGAGGTTGTTTTGACTTCTAAATGGCTGATTGCTGAAATGTCATTGTTACAGTTGCCTGATCTCAAAGATGCTGAAGCAGTTCAAAAGTTCTTCCTTGAAGAGATACAGCTGGGCGAGGAACTACTAGCACAAGGTGGTTGCAAGTTTAATTAAAAGGGGGAAGGGGGAGTAAGAGACATTACAGTACAAAGAATGCAAATTATTGAAATCATTGTCTGGGAAGCTGAGGGATCTGAATGACCTTTACAGTGCAATCCTATATATGTCTGCTTGGGGAGTAAGTCTGATTGAGCTCAGGGTGACTTACTGTTGCATAAGAGTTTACGGGATTGCAGTCTGTGTCGGCTACCAAGTTTATTTGATCTTTTACATTTTTATTAGAAGTGTTTCTATTCCACCTTTCAGGACACAAATCCCTTCAAGGTGGCTTACAAGTCACATTATGTTTTTAAAAAGTGCAGTGAACAATATTAGCTGATTAAAAAGTCATCAGGACCTGTCCCACAGGGCAGTTGGTGTTAAAAAAGGCCTGGTGGTGGTGGGGAGGGATAGTCCTGCTAGGTCAGGCTCTGAAGCGGTCTTCCCTCTGTCCCCTCATATATTATAAGTTGCATGCATTATATTTGGGGGGGGAGTCTTGTAGTACCTAGAAAGCATAACCTTAGGAATTATTTGTTTTTAAATAAAAAAGAAACTAAGAAAATACACATTTGGGGAGATCATATCAGCTTCAGCTGACCCCACATGTGGTTGCTCTGCTCCTCCCTTTGCTTGAGCTGGGAAATAAGCCAGTAAGTCTTCAGCTAACCATAAGCTTTCTGTTGCATCAGAACTGGAAAACTATGGTTAATGGCTTCCAAGCAAACCTGAACACAAAGCCAACTTTTAAAGTATGGTTTTGTGAACTTGTTTGGACATAATGGGAAACAACAACAGTTAACTGAAGACTTCCTGGTTTGTTTTCTCTTGCATGCCAAGTGGCTGTTGCAGGGTGATGAGATTCATTTGTACCTCAGCCTAGTACGCCCAGACACGATTGTCCGAATGCAGCATTTTTAATAAGATAATCATCTCATCTTAACTGTTGTGTTATATAAAACTAATACAGAATTAGTATACTATCCAGACTAGGGATAGCCAATGTGGTACCCTCCAGATGTTGTGCAGTACAGCTCCTATAAGCCCCAGCCAGGACAGCCACTGGTCAAGTAGGATGGCACTATAGTCAATAACATAAGGAGGGCACCACAGGCTATCCCAGTCCAGACTATCAAAGACCAGTTGCATTTAGAATTATAGCCGTAAGTGTTCAAAATAATATTTATTACCATGATTACATTATTATCACAGCCATCCTACCTTAGGAATATGACCATAGAGATACTATATTATGAATTCCCTGTAAAATAATACAATCTACCCCCCCGGGGGGGGTTGTAGTGCCCATTCCAGCACTGAATGAACTGATGTGAAATTGGGTAAAAGGTCCTGATCTTAGAGCAGTCTTTCTGCCCTTCCCTAAGTCAGTTTCACCACATATTAATTATTCTGTGCCTCTCCTAATCAGTCCCCCACATGAAGTTTTACCATCTTCCATTTATTTGCATACTCTATTCTATGTTGACCAGAAATCCCTCCCAGTGCTTACATACTATCCAAACAACCCACAAATAGTCTTAAGGGTAGTTAGGATTTTTTTTCTAGATTTTTTTTTTCTGTTTAAGAATTGCATCTTGGGAATAAAGTGTTGGTATACTGATTTCAGTTCCCTTGGAAATATACCAAGATGTACTTTTTAACTGACAAATGAAGTCTGAAAGTTCCAACTTAGTGATTTGTCCTTTAGGTGTCCTTTTTTTCCCCCAGTGACAAATTACATAGCTTAGGGACATCAACCTCATTTAATGAGTTTTGCTTTGAGATGGAAGATAAGTCTTCTTCAGGCATTCAGAGGCTACATGGGAAAGTCAAACATAGGGCTGCACACATCAACCCTGCTCCTAACAGCTTTGTTGCTCCTGGCTCCACCCTGAACTTTACACACTGACGCCAAAAATCTGAAGGGGGTTCTTCCTTTGCACGTTCAGCTGAACATGCTAAAATCTTCTGCATGATTGGGAATTCAGTTCAATGAGAGGTCCCCATCACAGGGAGATTTCTCAGCATGTCCAGGCAAGCAAGCAAAAAATTGCTTTTCAGACCTTGCACTCAATGTGGGAAGGTTGGGAGTGGAGGCAGCAGGGATATTGGGGGTAGGACTAGCATACTTCATTTAATCCATTTGTTCTTGGAACACCAATAGGGCTGAAGTTGTTTACCACTGGTGGTTCCAACCTGCTTTGAAGGTGAAATTCACGACATGCATTTTAAAGCTAATGTAACATGCTTAATTTTATACAGGAGAATATGAAAAGGGGGTTGATCACTTGACAAATGCTATTGCTGTGTGTGGACAGCCACAGCAGTTACTACAAGTTCTGCAACAGACTCTTCCACCGCCAGTATTCCAGATGCTTCTTACTAAACTCCCAACAATTAGCCAGGTATGAAAAACTATTTTTACGTTATTTTTTGTACTTTGAAGTAGGAGTAGTCACAATTGCCGCTGTTTGCATGCCCCATGCATGTTTATTCCCACTGATTTTAACAGAGTTGCCGCTCCTGAGTAAGTGTGCTCAGAATTGCAACTTTACAAATGGATTTTCATAGTTTTCCTGATACTAAGACAAAGGCCTAATTCATCATCTCTTTCAACATTAAAATTAGGGATGTACTCTTAACTGGCATCAGGCCAGTGGTGGACTTGTTTTTTAATTTATTTATTTAGTGCAGGGATAGGCAACCTTTCTGACTCCACTGACCAGATCCTTATTAAGATTAGCCTAATGGGCCAAATTTGACAGGTGGGCAGGGTTGTCCATCTATCAGTCACATGATGACATTATGATGTGACATGATTGACAGGTGGTTTGTCTAACTGGCAGGTGCTGCTAGCCCTCTACTCAGTGTTTTAGGAAGTGGGGAAAAGAAGTCTGTATTTTAAGGCGGCAGCAGGAAGTACAAAAAGCCTGCCTTTTACAGGCTTTCTTTGGCTGTGCCCTGTTCCCTGAGCAGAATTTAACCCCTGTTCATAGCTGATGAGCGGGAGTTAAATCCTGCTGCGTTGGCTGTTGGCACCTGTTCCCTGCTGCAGCCAGTGAGGAATCAAATCCCACCCATCAGCTGATGTCACAAATAATGTCAGCTTATGGACAGGCGGGTGTAGTTTCAGGGAAAATTAGACCCTCTGCTGGGCCAATCTTGGCCCACGGGCTGGTAGTTCCCCTCTCTTGAGTACTATAGTCTTCAAAGCAGTTCATAGCATTTATAGATATACAGTAGGCTACAGATTTAAAAACAGCTGGCTCCACTTGAGCAGGATCTAGGATCCCACAGGGTGGTTGGTGTTAAATGGCCCTGGGGAACAGTCGAGTGGGAACAGAAGCAGGCATCTGGTAGTATTTTTGTTTCTCCCTTGCCTCTTATTATGGTATGGTTATTACATTTCTCAAAGCACAGGCCAGGCAGCTTTTGTAGCAATTGCTGCAATTGCATTCCTGCTTGCTGTCCTTGGAACCAAGGACTGCTTGTAAGGGAGAAGATCTGTATCAGTCACATCCATGTTAAGCAATTGACGTAGCTATGAATCCAAAGGTTCAGAGTTCTTTAAGAAGTGTGGAACACGAGGGGTCCTGCGGCCTGCCCTCAATGTAAATCTGGAGCTTATACTAAGGAGTCATGAACTAGGTTTTAATAAGCCACATGCGGCTTATTCCAACTCCAGGATGCTAAAAAATAGTAATGAAATATTTCCAGACCTCATTAAAAGTATGGAAGGGCACTCAGTCCCGTTTTATTTATCTGTTTAACATTTATATCCTACATTTCCATCATTTACAAACATGGTTAATTAAAATTCAATTTCGACAGGGGTAGACTCCCACAAGCACAAGTATTATTTATTTGATTATGTAGATCCTCTGCCTTAGAACAAAGGAACAGAATCTCCCGCCCTCTGCCTGATGTCTATTCAGGCTCTGCCTGTTTTGTTCTCCATGGTGAGGCAGTGAGTAGCCTCTCCCTGGAAGCTTGATCCCCAGACCAAAACCAGGAGCATAGCAGCCAGGCCTTGAGGGCTTCTTTCTGCCAGTTACTTCCCCAGAGAGCTTCTCGGACAGAAAGTGGAACATAGGAAATAGAAAAACACAGAAAGCTGCCTTATACAGAGTCAGGCCACTGATCCATCAAGCTCAGTATTGTGAATACTGACTGGCAGCAGCTCTTTAGGGTTTTCAGACAGAATGTTCCCACCACCACTGTGGAGATTCTGAGGACTGAACCTAGGACCTTCTGTGCACGTAGCAGATGCAATACTATTGAGCTATAAGCAGATGCAGTACTATTGAAATAAATAAACTTTGACTTGTTGTTTTATAATAGAGCATAACATTATTCTGTTATGACTCAAGTTTCTCTTTACACCATGCATTTTGAGGCTTTGTTGCCTAAGTAGTGAATTTGTTTTTTGTAAAACTGCATGTCATATTGAAATGTAATGCTAGTTTTTAATTATTGACTTCTTAAAGCAGTAAGAAACTGGAAGTGTATGTTTATATGCAAGATGCTTTTATAATATACTGACCTGTTAATCTTTGACTTTATAAATCAAGAAGTTGAAACAGTCAGTTGTGCACCCTTCTGGCTGAAAAGTCAGTTACCATACATATTTATCTGATTTTTATTGTGGAGAAACAATGCCAAAGTAGCAGCCCTATGCAGACTACATCTATATGTTAAATAAATGGGGGGGGGTTAGCAGCAGAAGCAAACAATGGGGGAGAGCAGAGAGGTTCTAAAAACATTTGGGGGAGCCCTCAGTTACATAAGAGTCCCTGCTGCAGGCAGTTGCCTTCCATACGTTGGAAGCTGACATGACAATAATGGCGAGGATGGAGCTACTGCACCACCTTCCTGTGTTTGTTTAATTCTTAAAAGTAAAACCTGCTTAGGGTTTAAGTAGGCATAACATCATACTGTGCTTTTGTCTTAACTGCCTAGTATCAGGTTCTGTTCTGTTCCACACATCAAATAGGGTTTTCCCCCAGCAACAGTTTGTGTCTTCTCAGTTTTTATTGGGAAAGAAAACCCTTTCTGTTAATGGTTGACAGTCTCAAGGGAAACAAGGACCAGTTTTGTGAATGGACTTGCTTTGAAAGACTAACTGAAATTGACTTACATGCATGTTCGTCTTTTCAAACTGGATTGATCCAATGCCTAAATCATGGCCTCTCCAATCTACTCTGGAGGATCACCCAACCTTCTTGAGCATATTTGAGCGGGAACACTCTGGATGTTAGAGGAATAGAAAGGGGAGTCTCATAGCATGGGTAGAAGTTCCTTCCACTGGTAAAGGGACATCATTGGAGTTCACCCACAGCCTGTAACTTTCCAAACTTCTTGACAGTAAGAGCTAGAAACGACATTTAAAAGCAAAACAAATTAGACCTGGGATTCTCAAGATCTTGCAGCTGCAGTCAGAATTTGGAAAATTTCCCACAATTCTGTCTGTGCAGAAACCACTAGCTTTCTATAAAAGAGCTATTTCAGTGTTTTCATTCCGGCTTAAGATAATATACCTGCATAACTAAGACTTCTTGGTATTTGTTTAATTTAGTTAATTCCAAACCATCTAAATACAGTGGAGTAAAATATTAACGTTAACACCATATGCAGTGGTGATTGCTGGATCCCAAGTGAGTGAAGTGTAGCTGATGTTCTCTTGGTCAAATATTGCACAATTCAATCGTTATAAATATTTTATTAGCAAGGTTAGATATTCCTTGCTGCTTAATCACTAGTCTGATTTTCATAAAAGAGGGAGAATCTAAATTTAATTTTGCAGGTTACAACTCAGCAATTCACCTGGCAAGAGAGAGAATACCCTTTGTAGTTTTACTCTAAGATTGTTCAAATATTTTCTTTTACAGAGAATTGTAAGTGCACAGTGCTTGGCTGAAGATGATGTGGAATGAGACTTTCAGCTGGAAAAAGTGTTTCTTTCGCCCAAAAGATGGGCATCATTGGGGTTGGGGGAGGGCAACGAAGAGCAGGGTAAAGGAGTAAACATAGTTGTCATAATGGACTGTATACCACATTTAAACCTACCAAAGTTAATTTTAACTTTGAGTAGGTTGATTTGGCTGGACTTTATTTATTATCTAGTGCAAATTGTATTTTGATAAATTCATTTTATAAATACACCATGTTGAGTTACAAAAAGTATCATTAATGTCATTTATTACTAATACAGTTGCAACCTTGTACATATAAAGATGTATAACTACAACGTAAAATACCCTGTGCTCATTTTTGAAAAACACACAGCGAAGGCATTAAAGGCTTATCTGTGCTCCCATGTGTATGCGTACTCATTCAAATGTCAGGATTATTCTTTCAACAGAGTTGAATCATGTGAAAACCATGAATAAAAATAGAGTTTTTATTAATTTTATTTAGTCCTCAGGAGCTGCAAGGCATCTAACAATGGGTAAAAGAACAAAGTAAAACAATCCTATTAAAAGAAGGAAGTTATACTGTAATAAATCTGGAAAAATATGGGGGCATGACAGATCACTTTGAGGGCCACTTTCCTGTTAACTCAATAGGATATCACTACCAAATTTACCATAGAAAAGCTTTTTAGTTAGAATTAACTTAAGCCGTTCCTGACTTTTTCATGTAGGTAAAATTGTTGTGCCTTTAATTTTTAAAGAGAATGGGACCTTAAAAGAAAATGTTTTAGGGTGGTCTTTGCCAGATTGACTTTTCCCTATAAGTAACAGGACTTTGTATTCCAAAGCCTACAACTATGGCTTGAATTTTCTGTACTTTTTTGTCAAGTACCTTGTTCAGCCCAGAGCTTGGAAAAGTTACTTTTTTGAACTACAACTCCCATCACCCAATCCAGTGGCCATGCTAGCTGGGGCTGATGGGAGTTGTAGTTCAAAAAAGTAACTTACAAGCTCTGGCAGCCTTACACAATGGATGACATTGCTGTATCTTAAAGTGACAGAGTTAAAGACTGAGCAAGCTTGTTCTTTAGGAAATGTTCAGACCACATAGTCAACCTTATGTACTTGACTCCCTTTTGAGTGCTTTATCATTGAT
Organism: Rhineura floridana; assembly: GCF_030035675.1. NCBI lineage: Eukaryota > Metazoa > Chordata > Lepidosauria > Squamata > Rhineuridae > Rhineura > Rhineura floridana. The sequence goes on along the minus strand of NC_084483.1, from coordinate 136,386,626 downwards.
TTGATACATCTGTATCTATACATACTTGCTTCTAAAATTAATTTTCTGTCTTTTAAACATTACTTAATATTAGCCTACCAAATAAAACCAATGTACTGGGTTTCATACAAAGCAGCAATTGCCCAGAGCAAATTTCCCATCCCTTCTCCTTCTTGCATCCCTACCCCCAAATGCCTCCCCTGAGGGTTGGGGAGTCTCAGGAAAGGCCTAGAATGTGGTGCGGGGTTTTTTTGGGGCTGAATTCATTTTGTGCAAGCACTGGTTGGATGTGGTCCAGCATCTTGGAGATTTGGTAAAAAATAATTTCCTCTTAATATCATTGCCTGAGTGGAGAGATGAACACAGACTGCAGACCAGCTAAAGTTAGTCTAGCTTAACTATAATTCTGTCTAATAGTTAGATGTGCTGGATGAGGAAAGGATCACTATTAAATTCCTTAATGCTTTGTTGGTATGGCAGTCACTGACCCAGTTTTGTTGTGTTGCCATAGCTGTGATGCACTGATGGTACAAAGGCCGAAAGAAGACAGAAGTGGAGGGGGTAATTGGAATTAGTTGTGCTATGCCCACACAATGGTAGGTCCAACCTCAAAATCCAGTGGAAGGTTATACCTGCAAAAATAACTATTACAATGTTCCCATTGACGGTAAATGGGGAGTGCCACAGCTGTTAACCATGTCTCATTACAACAAGGATGGGGAATGTGTGGCCTCCCAGGTGCTATTAGGACTATAATTCCCATCACCCTGACCATTTCCTATGTTTGCTAGGGTTGATGGAAGTTGTAGTCCAGCACCATCTGAAGAGCTTCAGGTTCCTTACCCCTGCTGTATAACTCCATATTATTCTTGTACAACTGGTTCATGCATAGTGGCAACTGCAGAGCCTGTTGTTCCTTTGAGTATGCTTTTTCTAGCATGGCTCTGGCTCCTTTTCAGTAAGGGAAACCATGCACAGAGTTGTACAAATGTGTGCATGGTGTGCAGAAAGCGAATATGTATTTTCTCTTGTAACACTAGAACCTAGGGTTAGCCAACTAAGCTGAGTAGTGGGAGATTCAGGACAGGCAGAAGGAAGGACTTTCTTCACACCACACTTAGTTTCAACTATGGAATTCACTGCCAACAGATGTGACAGCTGCCAACTTAGATTACTTTAATGGGAGTGTTAACTACTGTTGGAGTGATCCAAACGCCTTGCTAGATGACAAGCTTTCATCAATTTGTATATTAGAGGATGGGGTGACCTCTCTGCCTGCTTGCTTATTTATTTATTTTATATCCCAACCTGTGCCCACTGGCCTGTGTGTGTTGTTTAACGCCAGATCGGTACATAATAAGACCACTCTCATCCATGACTTGATTGTGGTTGAAGGTGCCGATTTGGTGTGTATTACCGAGACCTGGGTGGGTGAGCTTGGAGGGGTTAATCTGACCCAGCTTTGCCCACCTGGATACTCGCTGCAGCACCAGCACAGGCTGCAGGGATGGGGAGGAGGAGTTGCTATGGTCTACAGAACTTCCATCTCTGTCACCAGGAAACCACTCTGCCTTGGAGCTGGCTGTGAGGGCCTGCACCTGGTGTTGGGCCAGGGAGACAGTAAACTAGGGTTGCTGCTGGTGTACCGTCCACCCTGCTGCCCGACAGCTTCTCTGACCGAGCTGGTGGAGGTCATCTCGGCTGTGGCATTGGAGGAGCCCAGAACAATAGTGCTGAGTGATTTCAATGTCCATGCTGAGGCTGCCTCTAGTGTTCTGACTCGGGACTTCATGGCCTCCATGACAACTATGGGGCTGTCTCAACTTGTTACTGGCCCAACACACCCTCGACTTGGTTTTTGCTCCAGATGGAGGAAGGGGTGGTCTGGAGATAGCAGGGGTGCATGTCACCGCATTGCCATGGTCAGATCACTTCCTGGTGAGTTTACATTTATGGCTCCGATCCTTCCCTGCAGGGGTGGTGGACAGATTAAGATGGTCCGCCCCCCGAGCCTAATGGCATCCACTTGATTCCTGAATGCCCTGTGGGAGTTCCCAGTAGATAGAGCAGGTGACCCTGTTGAAGCCCTTTTCATGCTGTTGGGCTCTCGACACGGTTGCCCCCGAGCGCCCTCTCCGGCACTGTGGAGCCCGGCTTGCACCTTGCTACACCAGTGAGCTAAGGACAATGAAACAGGCTAGACGACGGCTAGAGCGCAAGCGGTAAAAGACGTGCTGTGAGGCTGATCGGGCACGAGTAAAACATAACTGTGCCTACTGTGTGGCGGTGAGTGTGGCGAAGAAGGCCCACTTCTCTGCCTCCATCGCATCCTCAAGTAGCAGTCCAGTGGAGCTTTTCTGTATTGTCAGGGGTCTATTGACATCAACTCCAGGAAATTGAGTTTTAGACCCTTTGGAGGCCCACTGTGAATTGTTTGCAAGGCACTTTGAGGGTAAAGTTGCTCGCCTCCGTAGCAGTCTTGATGCTCCATCCACATCTACTGTAGTCCCCAATGAGGTGTCCAGTGCAACGTCTGAGGCAACTTCTTGGGAACGGTTTCAGTTGATGCAGCCTAATGACGTGGACAAGGTGCTTGCGATGATGAGGCCAGCAATGTCCTCTCGACCCTTGCCCGCCTTGCCCCCTCAGAGGGGGTCTGACCGAGTGGATCCAGGATGGGGTCAATGCATCATTGCGAGAGGGAGTGGTTCCAGCCACCTTGAAAGAGGCGGTGATTTGACCACTCCTGAAAAAGCCCACCCTGGACCCACTGGTTTGTGACAACTACCGACCGGTTGCAAATACCCCCTTCTTAGGGAAGGTGATTGAGAGGGTTGTGGCGCAGCAACTGCAAGTACTCTTGGATGAAACAGATTATCTTGACCCATCCCAGTCTGGGTTCAGGCCTGGTTATGGGACTGAATCGGTCTTGGTCGCCCTGATGGATGACCTTTATCGGGAGAAGGACAGGGGAAGTGCGACCCTGTTATTCTTACTTGATCTCTCAGCTGCTTTTGATACCATTGACCATGGTATCCTTCTGGGCTGACTTAGTGAGATGATTATTGGAGGCACTATTTTATAGTGGTTCCGATCCTATCGCCAGGGTCGTTCTCAGAAAATAGCATTGGGTGACTGTCTTTCGGCCCCCTGGCAGCTGTGGTGTGGGGTGCCGCAGGGTACCATCTTGTCCCCCATGCTGTTTAACATGTATATGAAGCCCTTGGGAGTGGTCATTAGGAGCTTTGGGGCGAGGTGTCAGCAGTATGCTGACGATACCCAGCTCTATTTCTCCATAACATCTGAATCAGGAGAGGCCGTGCAAGCCCTGGACCGCTGCCTGGACTCGGTGGTGGGCTGGATGAGGGCCAGTAAACTCAGTCTGAATCCTAGCAAGACTGAAGCACTGTGGGTTGGTGGTTCCCGAGTTTGGATAATTGGTCAGTTGCCTGCTTTGGATGGGGTCGTACTCCCTCTGAAAGAGCAGGTCCGTAGCCTAGGGGTGCTCCTGGATCCATCTTTGTCGCTAGAGGCCCAGGTGACCTCAGTGGGTAGGAGTGCCTTTTACCAGCTTCAGCTGGTGACACAGCTGCGGCTGTTTCTGGACTGGGATACCCTGACCACTGTTGTCCACGCACTGGTAACCTCCAGACTGGATTACTGTAATGCGCTCTATGTGGGGCTGCCCTTGAGGTTGGTCTGGAAGCTGCAGCTGGTGCAAAATGCGGTGGCAAGACTGCTCACTGGAGCAGGGTATTGCCAACATGTCACCCCACAGCTGAATTGCACTGGCTGCCCATTTGCTACCTGGCCAAGTTCAAGGTTCTAGTTTTGGTATACAAAGCCCCATACAGCTTGGGACCAGGATACCTGAAAGACTGTCTTACCCCTTATATACCCAGTCAATCACTGCGCTCTGCAGGTGAGGGCAGATACCATCTTATCAGGAGGTTCATTCTGTACAATATAGGAAATTTAGTGTGGCAGCACCTACCCTGTGGAATTCCCTCCCTTTGAATATTAGGCAGGCGCCATCTCTGCTATCTTTTCGGTGCCTTTTGAAGACTTTCCTCTTCAAACAAGCCTTTTAAGTTGAGAGCTATCCCAGTCTGCATCTGTGTCAGAATTGTTCAATATTTTTTTAATAATGTTTTTAACCTTTTTAAATTTGTTTTTTAAATGTTTTTAATGCTGTCTTGTTTTAATGTATTTTAAGATTTGTTTTTATGATGTTTTAAAGTGTTTTAGTGCTTTGTTTGCCACCCTGGGCTCCTGCTGGGAGGAAGGGCGGGATACAAATTAAATAAATAAATAAATAAACCTTGCAGAAGGAACCCACGGTGGCAAACAAACACTAAAAGTACTTTTAAAGTCTTTTGTTTTTAAGATGTTTTAAACATATTAAGATAAAATATCTTCAAAACATTTAAAAAACAACTTTAAAGATATCTTAAAAAGCAATTCCAGCACAGACGCAGACTGGGGTAAGGTCTGTACTTAAAAGGCTTGATGAAAGAGGAAGGTCTTCAATATGTGCCGAAAAGATAACCTAGATGGCGCCTGCCTAATATTTAAGGGGAGGGAATTCCAAAGATCAATGTCACAACACTCAAAGTCTGCTTCCTATGTTGTTTGGAACAGACCTCCTGATAAGATGGTATATGCAGGAGGCCCTCACCTGCAGAGTGCAGTGATCAATAAGGGGTAAGACAGTCTTTCAGGTATCCTGGGCCCAAGCTGCGTAGGGATTTGTACACCAAAAGTAGGACCTTGAACTTTGCCTGGTAGCTAATGAGAGCCAGTAAAATTCCTTCAGCAGTGGGATAATATGTTGGTGATACCCTGTTCCAGTGAGCAGTCACACAGCTGTATTTTGCACCAGTTGCTGCTTCCGGACCATCCTCAAGGACAGCCCTACATAGAGCACATTAATCTAGCCTGGAGGTTACCAGTGCATGAACAATTGGTCAGGCTATCCTGGTCCAGAAACAGCCAGAGCTGCCTTACTAGCCAAAGCTGGTAAATGGCACCTTGCCACTGAGGTCACCTGGGCCTCTAGCGACAAAGATGGATCGAGGAGCACCCCCATACTACAGACCTGCTCTTTCAGAGGGAGTATGAGCCTGTCCAAAGCAGGCAACTGAGCAATTATCTGAACTAAGGAACCATCAACCTATAGCACCTCTGTCTTGTGAAGATTCAGACTCAGTTCGTTGGCCCTTATCTAACCCACCACCAACTCCAGGCACTGGTTCAAGGCTTGCATGGCCTCTCCAGATTTAGATGTTACAGAGAAATAGAGCTGAGTATCATTAGCGTACTGCTGACACCTTGCTCCAGATCTCCTGATGACTGCTCCCAGGGGCTTCATATAAATGTTAAACAGCATTGGGGACAAGATGGATCCCTGCGGCACCCCACAGCACAACTGTCAGGGTGCCAAAAGGCACTCAATGCTATTGTGGGAAAATGACCCTGTAAAACAGTCTGTCAATACCCATCTCGTCCAGTTGGCTCAGAAGAATACCATGGTCAATGGTATCAAAAGCTGCTGAGAGATCAAGTAAGAATTACAGGGTTGCACTCCCCCTGAACTCCTGATAAAGGTCATCCATCAGGGCTTAAACATGATGGAGGAGTAGAGAAACTGGATTATCTTAAAAGAGAGAGTGTATGATGGCACCAGTTGCCTGTCTGGTGCTGCTTTTTCAGACGTGAGAGCCCCTGCAGGACCCAACAAGCTTGGGTTCCCCTGTCCTGTGTGTTGCTTTCAAAACTCTGCCACTGTGAAATAAAATCCTGAACTCTTTCAGCTGCATTTCTGTTCCGGTGAGGGTTAGCAGAGATGAACTCTTCTCCCACCATCTGCTTGCTTCTCTTCAGGATGAAGCTGCCTCCTGTTTCCTTGAGTAGCGCTTTTCCCCAGAGCTGCCTGGCAGGCTGGAGGTTTGCCTGCTGTAGTCCTCATTCTTCCTGGTGAAAAGAGTTGCTCCCCTCACACAGACGTGCAGCATACAATGTTACCAGCAACTTCTGGCTGGAATCCTTGGTCCTCCTGGACCCACCGGGAAGGGGGGGGGAACCGCTTTTGGTTTAACATGCAAGTATTTCTGAGTTACTGACCTATGGAGCTGGCTGACATATTGGGATTACACCTAAAGGCCCCTTTCATACATTCACACCTTAATGATACCTTCTTCAGAGGGGTCTGTGCAAGTACATCCCAATGCATATAGACTCTGATCACACACTTTGCATCTCCAGGTATACAGCTGTTTCCAGAAGTTACATGCTGTGTGTGAAACGGGCATTATTTAAAGGGCTTGGACACAGGCCCATGACACTAATGTGCATAAAATTAGCATATGTTTTATTTAGACACTTAAGTAGCTGCCTTATATGGAGTCAGACCATTGGTCCATCTATCTCAGTAGTGTTGACACTGACTGGCAGTGATTCTCTGGGATTTCAGACAGAGAAGACAGCCCTACCTGGAGATGCTGGGGATTAAACCTGAGACCTTTTGCTTACAAAGCAGTTGCTTTACCGGAGCTATGACCTTTCCCCTATTTATTCAATAATGTTTTTATACCACTTACCATTGGAAGAAATCTCAAATTGGTTTCCAAGAATTAAATATATATTAAAATATTTCAGACCACACCCACACACACACACAATCACAGAAATCAACAAAAATACAAGACAGTAGAATCCAGGGTGAATGGTCAGGGAAAGCCTGAGCAAATAGGCAAGTGTTTGATACATGTGGGAAGGAAGCACCTACCTATTTATATGTATAAGATGCCTCTGGGCAAATGAAGATGGTGGGAGACTGGGGGTCTCATTAGTTGTGTGCTTTACAGAGTGCCCAGCCACCATGTAAGTGAAATTTTTGCAAACTAGGAAGTGACTTTTTAAAAAAGGAACGAGTGGAGCAGGGAATCCAGGCACAGTGCAAAAGACCCACAGCTTGTTCCCCCCTCCAAACTACCCACTAACAATGGGGTGTTTGCCAGAAAGAGCCTGGCAGATGCCATCATCATTCCCTGGTATGCACTTTGTCCGTCCACCCATTAATTAAGGTGTTAGTAGTGTGTTTACTGTATGTGTGTGGTTTGTATTACCACCACTCAATATATCTTTTGTTAAATTATTCACAATTGCTAGTCTCATGATGGAGCTGCTTGATTCTTTTTTTGAGATCCCCCCCCCCAATACAGGTTGATTGGTCTTGGGCTGTAGGTTCTTTAAAAAGTGATCTGATATAATGTAGAAAGATCATGAATGAAGTACATGGCTCCGGTTCGCTTAATTTTCCTTCAAGGGGATGTAGATGATTTCCACCCAGTTACTCAGGGACCAGGACAAAAGAATTAGCTGCTGCTAAGAGGCCTATGGCAATATGCAGTTTGGATGCTCTTTGCTAGTTAGCATGTACTGTTGATGCAGCTACTGCAAATTACAAGGGCAGGATATAAATTTGATAAATAAATAAGTTGTGATGGCTTCCCAATGCGAGGACACCTGTGTTATTAACAACTTTTCTGTATGAATGGCCACTCTTAATAATATAATTATCACTGTCTATACTTTCTGCATTTCCTTTCCTTTCTACATTACATTTCCCTACCCTACCCCAGCCACATATACATAATCCTGTCACATGGGCTAATACTTCATGCATCTGATGAAGTGGATTGTAGTCCATTAATGTTCGTAAATAAACTCCATAAGTTCCATAAATAATCAAAGACAAGAGGGAAGCCTATTATACTCCTTTATTTATTAAAGAAGAACAAAAATCCCTCCTCCCCCCAAAAAAACCTGGAGCCCAAATAGGCTTACAGTAAAATTATCTGACTATATCTACATAAAAGGATCCAAAATTTGCCAAAACTGCTTCTTCATTCACAGCTACAACTACTAAAGCCAGCTATATGAAGACTTGGAAATACAATATATTTCTATTTCAAGGACAGATCCCTCCAAAAGCTTGGATAGTCTGAAGTTGCAGTTCTAAATGGTTACCACTAGATGGCAATGTGGCACTCTTGCAGTCAGATAAATTAATTTCCCCTCTTTCCTGTAAAACACTTTCCACCGCGCCCCCCTTACTTATCTCCCTTGAATTGATAATTTCATCCACTACCCTACAAAGAGGGAGGAAAAATGGTTTGATGATCCATTACAAATGATGTACTTTTGGACCTGTTCCCAGTGCTATTTCTCATGGTAGGAAACAGTGGTTCAAAATTTATCCTTACTCCCTCTCCAAAAACAGGTAAATGCAACCCTCTTAGGAGCAATTAGTTCTGAGAAAAGCTTTTCTCAAACAATTGCCAGGAAATATTGTCTTGACAGATATTTCTGATGCAGTGCTGGCTTTCTCAGCGTTGTTATTCTGAGCAATTCCAAAGCAGTGGGGTTCAAATCCATATGCTGCAATCAGCCGTGCACCCTTCTGCCTCTTAGGTTGTATTCCTTTTTTTAAAATAACTGAGATACTTGCAAGAATGTCAGGCAGCTTGAAAGGGATTGGCAAGTAAATAAGAAGACACAAAGGTAGGTTCCCTCTATCGAGATCCCTTGGGGAAATTGCAATTCTGTGAAGGTTAGGATGAGAACAGGGACGGATAACTCTTCTCAGCCCAAGGCCTGCATTTCCTTCTGGGCAATCTTCTGGGGGCCACATGGGCAGAGCCAGAGGCCAAAGTGGGCAGAGCAATGAACGTGAATTGCCCTTTGTACAGTAAGCAACTTTCCACATACACTCACCATCTAGGCAAGCAAGAAGCACCCTCAGAGTACACTTACACCCCCCAGCCAGGCAAAAACACTCCTGGTGCAAAGCAGGGATGAGAGTCCCACGGACCAGACAGAGAGGACTAGAGGGGCCACATTTGGTTTCCAGGCCTGAGGTTTCCCATCCCTGGGCTAGAAGCTGACAGAGGATTTTTGGCACCTCGTCCCACCTACTTGTGAAACGTTGGACAATAATAGAACAAAGGTAACTTTATCTTTGAAAACAATAACACATATTCCCACAAAAAGGTCTGCCTCCCATCCTCTTTCCTTCCCAAGGATCTCCCCACTCCTACAGGGAACCCAGCCTACAGGGAGTAAAAGTTGATGTGATCCACCCAGCCAGCACTCATTGTTCTTTCACAAGAACATTTTAGTTGTCTAAACTTTCAAGGAAAGGTGGTCTGCTGGAGGGACTCTTGTTCTGACACCACCTCCTGCTGTGTACAGCAGCAGCCATCCTGTACTTATTCTGGCCAGGGATCATGATAGATGTTTTAAATTGCACTTGCATTGAAATCTGGAATATAAGTCCTAAAGGATGGATGCTTGGCTGAGCCTGTGGCCTATAGCAGACGTTCACAGTGTGCAGTACAAATGGATGGGGAGATTGCAGTTTACTGAATAATAGCAAAATAATCCAGGCCCAAGTTCAGTGTTAAAGTCACAGTCCTGCCAGCCCATTCATTCCTAAAGTCCTGGATCAAAATGTGGGCTAAGGGAGCACAATAAAAAGGAAAAGAACAATGAACTGCCTATCTTTGACTATGGAGGGCACACTGTATGCAGTGCAGCATATTATATATTTGGTGCAGTATAAGAATTCTTGGCTTTAGTTTTCCGCTTGTTTTCTTAGGTTGCTTCCAGATGACCTGTTTATTCAGTATCCATCCTGATTCCTCTGCAGAAAGTTTTGTGGGGAGAGTATACGATGTCCACTGTTTACTGAGCATTAGTTCTGATTTTTTTTTGCTGGGAGGTTATATGATGCTGCATCAAGCAATTTTTAACAAATATTTCCCAGTGCATTTCCCTGGTCACTTTCCTTGTTGCAAAAAGTCAAATTTTCTTTGAAGTGGGTTTGTTCAGCAGGAGCTTCAAATCTACTTTAATAGTGCAACCTGAATTTGCTGCTTTGTGATAAAATCCCACCCACGATAATGACAGTCTGGAACATGCCTTAGATCATGTTTCCAGACCTCATCATAGTTTTGAAAATGTGCTGTTTCTGGTGTTTGGAGTAGAGGTATTAAGCAAATCTCTGTACATTTTATTAATTTTCTAATTTACCTGCTGGGAATTTTTTCTAGAGTGGAATTAAAATGATGAGGGAAATGCTTCATTTGCTTTATTTCTGTGCATCATACTGGTGTTAAAAGCGCTGGAGCAGGGCTTTGTAAAAAGTTGACAACTCTTTAAATATGTGTATTTTTATTACAGTTTTCTTGTGCTTACACAATCTCTCTGTCTCTCAGTCACAGAGAGAGAGTGAGAGTTTTTGAGCATCCAAACATGCGTATAAGTAAATCGATAGAGGTTTGAGAAATCAGCTTGGCTCTCTGGGACAGGGTGTGAACTAAAAGCACATTCTGGAAGGCAGACAGCAGTGTAACCCTTCCATTCAGTCCCGTCTGCAGCTGCTTTTTATAAACTTGGCATAAATAAGTACTTCGTGAGGCCAGGACTGTGTATCTGGAAAATATTTTCCACAATCCCATCCTCCCCCCGCCTTCACCCTCCCCCCCAAAAAACTGGACAAAGAACCCAGGAAATGTGCATAGCATGGAATGGCCTTGCTTGTGGTTATTTTCCATTACTTCCTCTGCTCATTTTTCTGCAGCCAGTTGTAGAAGCCCATAAGTCATCAGTGTTAAATTTTCTCAGTTAAAATGTAACTCTAAGAACAAAGCAATATGATACATTAGAGCCAAGTAATCTTCCTTTTAGAGGCTCTGACTTAGGAAAGGCTCCCTTGTGCTGGCTGGGTTGTGATGCTGGGTCAAATGAGTCATGTGGGCCCCTAATGTGTAGCTCTTACAGGCAAATAGTTTCCATTGAACTGAATGGGATTTCTTCTGTCTCCTACACATAGCCAGTACTGTACTGTCAGGGAGCACCCAGACAGGGCTTATATAAAAAACAGGTCATTCAAAACCATTTTTTAATGTCCGCACATCTAGCAAGTCAACTTCCATTCCCATTTTTTCATTCATGGATATTTATTGCCATTATGCTTGCTTGCCATCCACACCAGTGGGCAAATATTGATGGAATTATCTGGGCTATGCTTTCTTTCATCCCTCCCCTTTGTCACTCCTTTGCCCTCCACTGCCTTTTCCCATTCTGGGCATGCATACAAGTATTTCTGTACCTCGGTGGCAGCTGGTGCCCAGTAGACCTGGTAGGGCTGGTAGGATGTCACAGGGCTAGAGCCAATGAGGTCTTAGTGGCATGGCCAAGTTCTACCTGTCTCTCCATCAAAATTTGTGTGGCCTCCACCTGTTCTGTTTTTCCCCCTATCCTCTTTTGCAAAGAAACAGTGGACATTTAAACAGTAGTAATACTTAACACCTAACAGAACAACTTTAGTCATATGCTTGCTCTTATAACTCTGCAGTGTGCACACATTTGAGTCATACCTCCTCAGTAGTGAACAGAAACCTAGATCTTTGCTCATTCAGTAATGCTTTCCCAATCCTGTTTAAACACAAACACATACACACAGAGTGAGTGAGTGAGTCGCTGGAAACTCACATTTAGTGGGCACTATAAAAGGCTTTAATCCTATGCTTTAAAAATTGTTTTGTGGCAGATCAAGTCATTGCTATTAAAGTGCACAGAAATAGCAAAACATGACTTTATTTTAAGAAAAAAAATCCGCCCTAGTAGGGATGGAAGGATCTGTCAATTTAAGTTCTCTCAGTTTCTCACCTTTCTTAAATTCAGTTCTCCAGCTTTCTGCAGCAATTTGTGAATTTCTTTTTTTTAATCATGAAAATTCATCAGCATTTTGGTGCAAATTTATCCTAATAAAGATATTTTTGTATGCAGTTTTGACTCATTTACCAGTCTTTGCAAGCATTTTCCCCTAATATGCCGCATTTTGTATGTTGCTTTCTCTCATATATTATTATGCACACTTTCCTCTAAGATAAGGATGGCTCTGTTTCGATTATCATATTTTGTCAGAAAGTGTGAATTTGATAGATTTGCCTTTAAGTGCAAACTGAATCAAATTTGTCCGCTATCCTAATCCCTGACGGATCACTAGGTCATCAGCAAACCATGATGGGAAAATAAAGGCAATCTAGGAAGCTGCCTTATAGTGATTCCAACCAATGCCTATCTAGCTGAGTATTGTCTATGATGATTGGCAGTAGCACACCAGACTTTCAGAAAGGAATTTTGCCCAGGCCTACCTGGAGATGCTGGGAATTTAATCTGTATGCACTCCCCCAGAAGGATAGCACTTTCCCTAAGGGAGCAAGTTTGCAGATTGCTGATGTGTGCTTGCTCTTGAATCTGTCACTGGCAATACAAGTGACAGCGCTGTCAGAGCCTTTTACAAGCTTAGGCTGGTATGCTAGCTACAGCCCTATCCAGATTCACAGCTTCTGGTGTCCATGCTATGGTACGCTCCTGTTTGGATTATTGTAATGTGCTAGACCTGGAGCTACCTTTGAAGATGGTCCACATTAAGGATAGATCTGTCCATTTCGGTTCTCTCCGTTTCTCATTTTTCCAGTCTTAAATTCAGTTCACATTTCTGCGAGTTACAACTTTTTAAAAAAACCTACTGAAAATTCCCCAGCATTTAGTGCAAATTTTTCCTAAAAAACAGATTTTTGTAGGCAATTTTGACTACTGTACACATTTTTGCCAGCAATTTCTCATCATATAATGCATTTTGCATGTGATTTCATTCATATATTGTTTTTATGCATACTTTCCTTTAAAATAAATTTGTGTAAACAACGGCTGGTTGGTGAACTGCACTGCAAAATTTGGATAAGTGCAGATTTTGAAGAACGGCTGTGTTTCAGTTCTCATTCTGTTTCAGAAAGTGCAAATTTTGATAGATTGAGCTTGTCCGGATATTTCAGCTGGAGCAGAACATGGTGAGGAGATTGTTAACTGGGACCAGGAATTATGAACATATTACACCAGTCCTTTCTGAACTTCACTGGTGTTCAATTTATTTCAAGGCCCAATTCAAAGTGCTACAAAGTCCTACATGGCTTAGGGTCACAGTACCTCAGTAAAACCTTCTCCTGTATATATCTACCCATGCTCTAAGATCATCAGTGGAAGCCCTTGTCTGAAAGTCTCCTCATTCTGATGTATGGAGGGTGGCTAGAAGGGTATGAGCCTTTCGGAGAGTGGGCCCATGTTAGTGGAATGCTCTCCCTAAAGAGTCTCACCTGCTGCCCACCATAATGTCTTTTTAGCAGGGTTTCGTCTAAGCTTTTTTTCCTACTGCTCAAGCAGCCAGCACACTGCCCCCCACAAACTAGTAAAGGAATGTGTCCCATAATATACAATTAGCAGGGCTCTTTTGGGACAGTACTCACAGTATGGAGTACCTGCCCCTCTTTTTTTTTTTGGCAGCTATTTTGTGCTGGCACCCACAGTACTTTTATTGATATATTATTACTGACAGCTCATTTTTTTTTACTGAAAAAGCACTTATTATTGTTATTATTATTATTATCATTATCATTATTATTCATTTATATTTGTATTTATATCTCACCCCTCCTCCTAGTAGGAGCCCAGGGCGGCAAACAAAATTACTAAAACCACTCTAAAACATCATAAAAACAAACATTAAAATATATTAAAACAAAACATCCTTAAAAACATATTGAAACAAAACATCTTTAAAAACATCTTATTTAAAAAAGCTTTAAAAACATCTTCTTAAAAATAGCTTTAAAAACATATTAAAAAGCAGTTGCAATAGAGATGCAGACTGGGATAAGGTCACTACTTAAAAGGCTTGTTGAAAGAAGGTCTTTAGTAGGTGCCAAAAAGATAACAGAGATGGCACCTGTCTAATATTTAAGGGGAGAGAATTCCAAAGGGTATGTGCCACAACACTAAATGTCCGCTTCCTATGTTGTGCAGAACGGACCTCCTGATAAGATGGTATCTGCAGGAGCCCCTCACCTGCAGAGTGCAATGATCAACTGGGTATATAAAGGGAAAGACGGTCTCTCAGGTATCCTGGTCCCAAGCTGTATAGGGCTTTGTACACCAAAACCAGAACCTTGAACTTAGTCTGGTTGCTAATTCATTCAGCAGCAGGGTGATACATTGGCAATACCCTCCCCCAGTGAGCAGTCTCACTGCCACATTTTGCACCAGCTGCAGCTTCTGGACCACCCTCAAAAAAAGCCCCACATAGAGCGCATTACAGTAATCCAGTCTGGAGGTTACCAGTGCATGGACAACAGTGGTCAGGCTATCCCGATTCAGAAATGGCCACAGCTGGTAAAAGGCACTCCTAGCCACTGAGGTCACCTGGGTGTCTAGTGACAAAGACAGACCAGGAGCACCTGCAGACTATCGACCTGCTCTTTCAGAGGGAGTATGACCTCATCCAAGGCAGGCAACTGACCAGTTATCTGAACTTGGGAACCACCAACCCACAGTGCTTCAGTCTTGCTAGGATTCAGACTGAGTTTATTGGCCCTCATCCAGGCCACCACCGAGTCCAGGCAATGGTCCAGGGCTTGCATGGCCTCTCCCTATTCACATGTTACAGAGAAATAAAGCTGGGTATTGCCAGCTTACTGCTGACACTTTGCCCCAAATCTCCTGATGACCACTCCCAAGGGCTTCATATAGATGTTAAACAGCATGGGGGACAAGATGGTATCCTGCGGCACCCCACAGCACAACTGCCAGGGGACCGAAAGTCAATCACCCAATGCTATTCTCTGAAAATGAACCTGGAGATAGGATTGGAACCACTGTAGAACAGTGTCTCCAATACCCATCTCACCAAGTCGACCCAGAAGGATACCATGGTCAATAGTATCAAAAGCTGCTGAGAGATCAGGTAAGAATAATAGGGTTGCACTCCCCCTGTCCTTCTCCCACTGAAGGTCATCCATCAGGGTGACAAAGGCCGATTCAGTCACATAACCAGCCCTGATCCCAAACTGGGATGGGTCTAGATAATCTGTTTCATCCAAGAGTACTTGCAATTGCTGCGCCACATCCCTCTTGATCACCTTCCCTAAAAAAGAGGTATTGGTGACCAGGCAGTAGTTGTCACAAACCAATGGGTCCAGGGTGGGCTTTTTCAGTAGCGGTCAGATCACCACCTCTTTCAGGGTGGCTGGAACCACTCCCTCCTGGTCGATCACACCCTCGTCAAATCCCCTTGGCAAGCTTTAATAAGCCTAGAAGGGCAAGGGTCGAGAGGACACATTGCTGGCCGCATCGTTGCAAGCACCTTCCCCATGTCATCAGCTTGCATCAACTGAAACCAATTTCCAAAAAGTTGCCGCAGACATTGCACTGGACACCTCATTGGGGACTACAGTAGATGTGGATGGAGCATCGAGATTGCTATGGAGATGAGCAACTTTACCCTCAAAGTGCCTTGCAAACAATTCACAGTGGGCCTCCAAAGGGTCTAAAACTCAATTTCCTGGAGTTGATGTCAACAGACCCCTGACAATATGGAAAAGCTCTGCTGGTCAGCTACTTGAGGATGCAATGGTGGCAGAGAAGTGGGCTTTCTTTGCCACCCTCACCACCACACAGTAGGCATGGTTATGATGTTATACTTGTGCCCAATGAGCCTCACAGCACATCTTTCACCACTTGTGCTCTAGCCATTGTCCAGCCTGTTTCATTGCCCTTAGCTCACTGGTGTACCAAGGTGCAAACTGGGCTCCACAATGCCAGAGAGGGCACTCAGGGGGAACCATGTCAAGAGCCCGACGTGCCTTGCTGTTCCACAGTGTAATAAGGGCTTCAACAGGGTCACCTGCTCTATCTACTGGGAACTCCCTCAGGGCATTCAGGAATCCTGTGGATGCCATTAGTCTCCAGGAGAGGACCATCTTAATCTTTCCACCACTCCTGCAGGGGAGATCGGAGCCGTAAGTCTAAACTTCACCAGGAAGTGGTCTGACCATGACAATGGGGTGACATTCAGCCCCCCATCCCCACACCACCCCTTACTCCACCTGAAGCAAAAACCAAGTTGAGGGTGTGCCCTGCCCTATGTTTCAAGTTGTTGAAAACCTGAGACAGCCCCATGGTTGTCATGGAGGTCATGAAGTTCCGAGCAGGAACACTAGAGGCAACCTCAGCATGGATACTGAAATTACCCAGGACTATTGTTCTGGGCTCTTCCAATACCACAGTCAAGATGGCCTCCACCAGCTCGTTCAGACAGCTGCAGAGCAGCAGGGTAGACGATGCACTAGGAGCAATCCTACTTTCCTGTCTCCTTGGCCTGACACCCGGTGCAGGCCCTCACAGCCAGCTCCAAGACAGAGTGGTTTCTTGGTGACAGAGATGGAAGTTCTGTAGACCACAGCAACTCCTCCACACACCCCATCCCTGTGCTGGTGTTGCTCCAAGTATCCGGGTGGGCAAAGCTGGGCCAGATCAACTCCTCCCAACTCACACACCCAGGTCTTGGTAATACACACCAAATCAGTACCTTCATGCATGATCAGATCATGGATGAGTGTGGTCTTATTGTATACAAATCTGACGTTAAACAACAGCACACACAGGCCAGTGGGCACAACAAATGAGCAAGGTTAGTAGTATAAGGTTATGAAGATCTGAAAGGAACCAGTATTTATCTCATTTTCTATTTCTTTTAATCTTTTCTCATTTATTTCTTTTTACAAAGTATCTAGCTCCTTATTAAATCCCATATTCTTAACTGCACAAAAACTTATTTCACACTGCACAATTGTTTTTGACGCTGCACAAAATGTGTCTAGCTGCAAGTTAGTGTCAAGCAAAGATGCTTCTCCCAGGCCTTTTAACAGCTTTTAACATATTTTAAAACTTTGAAAATATTGCCTCAGTCTTATTTAATATTTGTCTCTGCCACATGCATGTTGGTAGGTTTTAGCTCATGTGTTCAGTTAATAGGTTTTAGCTCATGTGTTCATTTTCTAGCTCTTTCTATATGATTAAATGATTTTTGGCTAGAGCTGAAATGTGCTCATTTTATACTAGGCTTGATTATTAGCATGAACTGTTTGCATTCTGCTTTAATTTTTGTTCTATAATAATGCTGTGCTAATGAGTTGACCAATAAATATAACCAATAAATAAATACCATTGAGATCTAGCCCTCGCTGTAAAACACATAATTCATTTTCATTAGTGACCGCTGATCACATGGAAAGACGAGATTACTGTTTTGCTGCAACCACTTGGAGATCCAAGAAAGAATGGGGGTGTCAGTTTTTTTTGCCACTTTCACACCACAAATGGTTTTTGAAACCTGTCTCTGTCCTCTGACCAGGGATAGCTGAGCTGGCTTACAGATTTGGCAGATGAAAATGTTGGTCCCATCCTAGCAATGACTCACATTGGCAGAATACTACCATCAATCTGTTCCTTCTTCTTCATGTTTCTGATGCAGAAGAGAGGCTTGGTTGGGTGACTTAAAATGCAGAACAGCTGCTGCCCGACCCCAGTTAATTCTGCAATAAAAGCTCCTGCCCCTGATCAGAATTTAGAATTACCTTTTAAAACCTTGACAGTCCTGGGTTTAGTTCTACCTGGCATGTCCCAGAATAGTGAGGTAGGTGGAATCAAAGGGCAGAAGTCCTAATTTCAAAATTGTTTTAAATTCTCAGCTGTGGGGCGAAGGATTCACTCCAGTTTGCTCTCTGTAAAAAGGGCAGAAAATTCCATCTCACACTAAATTGGGAATAAATACAGTGAAATCAATGGGTGTTGTTTCACTTATAACAGATATGCTAAAAGAATCCAACACCA
The DNA here is from genome assembly GCF_030035675.1 of Rhineura floridana. Taxonomy (NCBI): domain Eukaryota; kingdom Metazoa; phylum Chordata; class Lepidosauria; order Squamata; family Rhineuridae; genus Rhineura; species Rhineura floridana. Next base: position 136,368,851 of record NC_084483.1, on the reverse strand, counting down.
TGTAATTGCTGGAGATGAGGAGCTCTTTTCCTGCCAGGACAAAATTAGTGTAGTCTTCCCTGATGGTGAGGAAACAAACAAAGCCAATGAATATTGGCTGTGTTTTATATTTTTGGAAAGCCAATTTCTCAAAGCCAGTTTTCAGCATCTTTCCTGATGTCAGTTCCTGGGCCATGCCCATGACATCATACATGGGAGGTGGTAATGATTAAAGCCTCCTTGTTTGGGTAGGGTCGCTTGCACAATAAAGCAGGCAGCCAGCCAAATAAAATAAAATAAAATAAAATGGCTAAGGCAGGCTCTCCCCCCCACTTCTGTTTCCCCCCCCCCCATGATGGTACATTTCCAGCTGTTTCAACAGGAAGATTGAAATTACCTCTTCTATTCTCCTCTCCTTTCCCTTTTCTCCAATAAATAAATTAACAAATAAATAAAATTATTTGCTCTGCTCATCCCAACATTGTTGCCCATCACACGTCTTTACAGATACATGTTTTCCTGTAACAATATTATAAATAATTGTGATATCTGTTCATTTCAGCTACGTTTTTCACATTTGAGGTGGGTTGGAGAAGTTTGGAAGCGGGGAATGCTACATAATTCCACTCAAGTTGACTCAGGAGTAATTCCCTTCCTCCAGCGTCTTCCCCAACCCATCCACCACAAATCATGTGATAAAGTCTCCCAAGTAAGCGTGCACAAAACAGCAGCATTAATAGCATTTTTTCTAGAGTTGCTTGACTGATTTTTTCAAATATCTTTGTGTATGAACCATGCTCAGCGGATCTCTTGAAAACTGACTTTGAGAAGAGACTTCCATTGATACTCACTGTAATTTTGTACTCAATTATTTGTATAAATGTGAGACAGAAGCAAGATCATTAGATATTTTGGGAGGTTGCTGGGCTCAACACTTAGGTTTTCCATTGTTGTGGAATGCCCTTGCTTTCTTACATAAACCCACAGGAGACATCCATTTGCACCTTCAATACAACAAAAGGCTCTCCAATTCTTTCTGATTCATCTGCATCTTTTAAAAAACTGTGAAACAGAACTGTGCTATTCATAACTATATCAATTGGCTATGAGGGACAACCATTGACATGCCAGCTGCCTGGAGCTTTTTAGCAAGTGCCTGATGTTTTAACATTTTCCCAAAAATTCATTGATTCCTTCCCCACCCCACCACCTTTGAACAAAATCGTACATTAGTACTGTCAGATATAGAAGACATCTTTCTTTCTTTCTTTCTTTCTTAACAGACATTTCTTAAAAACAGGCATACCAGGAATTGTCTTCCAGTGAAAATTTGGGCTATTCAGACAAACCCAGATTTAATTGCACAAGCTTTTTCATGAGAGCCAGTGCAAAGGAGTGAATAAAGTACTAGATTCATACTAGGGAGATCTGAGTTCAAATCCCCAATTGACCAGGAAGCTCACTCTTTGACCCTGGACTATTCACTATCTCTCAGCCTAACCTACCTCAGAGGATAGTTATTTTGACCCTATTTCCTCCACAGAGTTACAATCCCCAGAGTTCCCTGGGAAGACGAATTGACTGTCAGACTGCTCTGGAAATTGTAGCTTTGTGAGGGGAATAGGGATCTCCAAACAACTCTCAGCAGCCTTAACAAACTACACCTCCCAGGATTCTTTGGGGGAAGCCATGATTGTATTAAGTTGTATGAGGCTGCCTTAAATGTATAGGGCAGATAGGGCCTAAGAGGAAGGGGTGGGAATGGGGTACAGATGTGGTAAGTAAGCATTCACCCACGCAGTCCTTGGATGCTTGAGGCTCAAATGAGATGCATGTTTCATTTTTTGTTCCAAGGATGCTGACTCAGAGCCACTTCTCTCTTAGTAATGAGAGAAGCACCTTATCTTCTTATGACTATGATCTCATCCCAAAATGCCAAACATGCCACTCTATTTCAATGTGCACCATCCAGCTTTTCTTGACCTAGTCTGGAAGCAAACTGGCTGTTGTTTTCCCCCCAGATTTATTTTTTCCTATGAAGTGAATCAACTGGAAGAGAAATATGTGGCCCATCCCATCAACTCATAAGCTGAACCTGAATATCTCCAATTAACCGAGCATCTTTTCAGCAGGGCAAAGTGTGTGTTTCTGTGGAAAAGCTCCTCCCATCAAATAGAACATGAGTGGGAGAGGAAAGAAAAAAACTGCCTTAATGTATTAAGACAGGGGTGTACCAAGTATTGCACCAAGGAAAATGTGGTGATGTAGGTGTGGTGAGCTTAATATTCCTTCTGGCTGGGATCCAGAGAGGCCCATGCATGTATGCAAACAAAAAGGGTGGTTGTTGATGTGTTACATCTCATTGGGTGCCATATCTGAGCGTGATGACCTTCAGGAAATCTTTTTATAGGGATGCAGCTGGAAGAGTTAGTTGAAAAGCCCATGTATGCATGCAGAAAGGTATCAACAGTAATGTGTGTTTAAAGAGATTCATGCGGCTCAAAGATTAATCATTAAACCACCAGGTGTGTAAACTAATATAAGGTATATAAGTGCCAGTGGGTTGGAGTGTTAGATTAGGAATGGAGAGGCCTAGGTTCAAGTCCCACTGAGCCACAAAGCTCACTGGGTGACCTTTGGCCAATCACTATCTCTCAGATATGAAGGGTTGGTGAGAATAATGGGTGCATGGGTGGATGAGTAGGGAGGAACTAAGTACACCATACTAAGCTACTTGGAGTAAAGTTGGGAAATCAATGTAATCAATAAATGCATGAGAAAACAAAATAGTTTTCAAGGAAGTTTGTTACTGAATTCCAGTGGGTGATAGCCAGCCACCTTCATGGGAAGACATTTGTTAGGTGACACATTCATGGCGAGCGGGATGCTCTCTCTCTCTCTCTCTCTCTCTCTCTCTGTGTGTGTGTGTGTGGTGTGGTCTGTAGTTGCTGGTAATTTGAAAGTTTTTACATGTCAGAGTCATATAATCAGAACATAGTTCATTACCTCCTGTCTGGCTCAAACCAGATCTTGACATTTTCCATTTTCATGGTAAGCCATGGTCTAGCTACATGCCTATGGCTTGAAAAACATGCAGGTGACTGGCAATTGTGCCAAGAAAATCACTCATATCCACCACCAGTTCAAATGGTCATATGAACGCACTCAGTATGGTAAATATTGATGGGAGAATACTGCAAAATGTGCACTAGAGAGAAGCCAAATCCATGACCTGGAAGCCAAAAACATGAGATTAACCTCTTGGCAGATAGTCTGATTGTATTTGGGGTTCATCTGCACATCACTTTTGAAAGATGATGGGTGTTTATCCAATGTTCATTTGACACCTGTAGTTCAACACACTGGCATTTTCAAAAGGCTTGGATCCCTCACTTGTTTCTGCTCATCCACAACACAAGTTCAGGCTGCCGTGGGACCAGTGTGGAAGATATAATCTGCATGGTAAATAAAGCAAACAGAGAACTGAACCTCAAACTGATGAATAAAAAAGGCTCCTCATTTTGTATTTCTTTGAAACAGGAGAACATCTAGAATCGTCCTTGATGGTGACAATACACTGTTGAAACACATTAGGGTGCTTTTGTTCAGTTCAATGCATTCTCCATTGTCCTTGATGCTCACCTCTCTCTTTGTCTCTTTTGCCACATATGCTGCTGCCCTTCTTTCTCCTCAGCATGGCAAGGTGCCTCTGAAAACAGATATCCCCGTTATGCTCATATTTCTGGGTTAATCCAAAAGCAAGCATATAGGAAGTTGTTATGTGGCCATCTCCATGGCACCTGTGAAGTACTCAATACCTTGAGATCTAACCCTTTAAATCCACTAACTTTTGAGAAATTTCAGTTCCTTTAATACTCAAGACAAGCAACGATATGGTAGTTTCTCTTATAGGTTGTAACTTCCAGAGAAGACCTGGTCCAGCATGAAACACATGCCTGCATCTTCAGCTGAGAGAGCTGAATCTGAACTCTAGTTTGACTGACCAGTCTCTACTTTGGCTTTGTTTCAAGTCACAACCTTCAGGTGCTCTCAGAAACACATCCTTAGGTTTGTCCGTAGTTGTACAGATTAGACCATAACTTTTTTCGAATCTTGAATTTATATTGTTACAGGATTGTGGGGTTGGCATGGGTGGTGTCATTAGGACCCCTTTATAGCCTCTGATTTCAAATCAGTACAGGTGGAGTTGTAGCAAATAAACATGCCCCACTTATCAAACTAGTTTCTTTCATAAGTTAATGGGTTCAGCCAAGTTTGCCTAGTGACCCTCATTAACGTGTGTAAAGATTTGGTGAGGAGAGCAATATGTGCCATGGGAACCCTTTCAGAACAAAGCCTTGCTCCCCTGGCTGGGCCAGGAAGTGGTCTCTGCATTAGTGTGATTACAGGTGAAGCTGGGAAGCTGAAAAGACACCCAGAGAGGCTTGCTGTGTAAGCTGAAAACCAAGCCATGGCTCTGGGGTGCCTCACCAGAAGCCTGATGGGGAAGTAAGATCTGTTGGACTGTTAATGCTTTGAACCCCTCCATCTTACACTCAGGTTTTATATGTGTGTAAATAAAAAAGACACCCTAGTCTCCATAGGCCTTTATTCCATGGAAACCAAATCCTGGGTAAGCGCAGGAACCCTTGGAAGTCTCACACCGTTTGGAGATTGGGGTGCATGCAACAATATTTTGAATCAAAAATTTACAAAATCAAAGTCTAAATAACAACAAAAAACTAACAAAGAGAAAACATACAGTTATAACAATTTCATTACAATTCTTCATGGCTTAGCTTCAATAGCATGGCATGGGGGGGGCGGGATAAAATGGCCATGATTTTCATTCTGTGCATAGCCCACTGTGTGTTTACTTTTAACTATAGTTAAGCTTAACTATGGATTAAAGAGACATGTGAACACTGACATTGTGAATGTTATATTTGTAAAATATACTGAATGTCAAGAAAAATTATACTGAAATTGTAATTATTGTGTATTTAAAGTGATGTGCAAACAAGCCAATAAATATTATTAAAAATGAATAAATCATTCTTATGTTTTCCAAAATTCATTCTGTGTTTCAATTTTTGAATCTTTGTTTCCCTTGAGAAAATAATTCTGCAAATATCTCCTTCTTTAATCTATTTCCTCTCAATTTACTTTGTATCCAGTTCCTCAATTGAAAGTATTGGTATAACGGGATTCTTTTTTTACCTCTTCTCTTGATTAACTCTTGATTTGTGTAGATATCATCTTCCTTAAGTAACTTCTTTAATCTTACCAACAGGGCTTGCTACCAATCTTTCCCAAAATGCATTACCATTATTTCCATACAAAATTACTCTACTGTGCCTGGATTCCATTTCTCTTTTATCATAGTGTTTACTGCACCAGGGTGAGATCGTTCCTTATCTATAGATTCTATCATGGCATTGCTGGTCTAGTGTCATCCAGTGATAAAGTTATTTTTTCCTCTGAAGCGGGTACTTTTTTCAGATATTTGGGAGAACATTGATACTACTTTACATATTTTACGTTCTCTGAACACCCCTTTCATTCTTGCAATTGCACAGATAGCATCACTCAAAGTAGGCTGAATTATGAGACAGTCAGACAGCTATAATCCTTTCTCCGGGGTTGTTCAAAGATTTTTGCATCCATTGCTGAGTCCAAACCTGTACCACCAGCCTCTTTTGCAATGTGTCTGAAGGGCAAAAAAGAAGCTCTTTCTGCATTCCAAGGTGCAGCAGTATTAATTTTTGTTACATTTTAGACCAGGAAGCCTACATGATGAGTGGGAAACCCCACAGCTCCTGTGCTGCTGGTGGGTTTTGCCATTTGTCTAGATTATTGGATGAGCAGGGTGTTTAGCTGACTGGGTTACAAATGAGATGCCTGGAGGCTCACTATATGCCATTTGGGTGCTGTCAGGCTACACTATAGCTTAGAGCAGGATAATGGGCCTATATAAAAACTTAACTTGCTCCAGTATGTCATTGCAAGGAAAATCAGCAGACTTAAGGAAGCTGGTCTTCAAGATTAAAATGATGAAAAACCTAAAGCGTCCTCATTTAGAGTTGTCTACCCTGAGATTTAGTACAGAATCCTCTGAAGATGATACAAATGACCAGAAACTAGGGATGGGCAAGAATTTAGATTCAGTTTGCAGTTTCCAAAACAATATGAGAACTGAAACGTAGCATTTTTCAAAATTTGCAGTTATCCAAATTTTGCAATGCAATTTGCTAACCAAACGACGTTTAAAAAAATACATGTATGAGGAGAAAGTCTACATAAAAATGAATATATTCGCGAAAAATGACATACAAAAAATGGATTGTATTAGGGAAAATTGCTTGCAACAGTGTGTTCATTAGTCAAAACTGCATACAAAAATGTGTTTATTAGGATAAATCTACACTAAAACACTGAAGAATTTTCATGAGGATTTTTTAAAAACAAATTGCTGCAGAAATGTGGAGAACTAAATTTAAGACTGGGAAAATGAGAAAGTGAGAGAACTGAAACTGACAGTTCTTTCCATCCCTTCCAGGAACTGAAGTCCAGCTCAAGGTATTGTGTGACATGAATTATTGGTCTTGGAGAGAGTGAGTATGCAATCAGGACTTGGTCCTTGTCATGAAAGTTTTATGCATGGCAGGTGTTGTTTATTGTTGTTGTTGTTGTTTAATATGTATACCGCTTCATAAGGAAGCCACAGACCTGAACTTACAAGATCTGAACAGGGTGGTTTATGACAGATGCTGTTGGAGGTCACTGATTCATAGGGTCGCCATAAATCGTAATCGACTTGAAGGCACATAACAACAACAAATACTGCTTCATACTTGACAAGAAGTCTCTAAGTGTTGAAGAAAAATCAAACCAAATTACATATTTAAAACAATACAAAACATTTAAAAGAAATCATCTTGAACATTAACTTCTTAACATTAACAATAAACATCATAAAAACCAAATCACACATTTAAAACAATACAAAACATTTAAAAGAAGCCATCTTAAACATTAACATCTTAATATTAACAATAAACATCATAAATTACACATTTAAGACAATACAAAACATTTTTTTAAAAAAATCTTAAACATTAATGTAACCTAAAATAACTAACATAATAGATCATAATCACCGGAGAGCTCCTGGCTCTCCGGGAACGACTTCATTTCCTTGAGGCCAAGGTGGCGGACCTGGAAAAGCTGAGAGAGGCAGAGAGGTGTGTGGAGGAGGCCTTCAGGGACGTTATAGCTGTGTCCCACTCCAACGATGATAGCTCTCCTGCTATCATGGACAACGATGGTCTCGGGGAAGGAGAGCATCCAGCTGAGGAAGAGGGAAACGATCCCTTAGAAGGGACCCATTCCTTGGGGGATGAACAGCTATCCTCTCGTGCCGAGGATATATCTCCAGGGGCTGGAGGGATCCTTGTAGTGGGTGATTCGATCATTAGGAACATAGACAGTGGGGTGTGTGATGGGCGTGTAGACCGCAAGGTGTTTTGCCTGCCTGGTGCGAAGGTTGCGGATATCGCCCGTCGTTTAGATAGTTTGGTAGACAGTGCTGGGAAGGAGTCAGTGGTCGTGGTGCACGTTGGCACCAACGACATGGGGAAATGCAGCCGTGAGGTCCTGGAAGCAAAATTTAGGTTGCTAGGTAGGATGCTGAAAGCCAGGACCTCCAAGGTGGCTTTCTCTGAAATGCTACCGGTTCCACGCGCAGGACCAGCCAGACAGGCCCAGCTTCGCAGTCTCAATGCGTGGATGAGACGATGGTGTCGGGTGAAAGGGTTTGGATTTGTTAGGCACTGGGGAACATTTTGGGACAAGCCGGGCCTGTACAAAAGGGACGGGCTCCACTTGAACCAGAATGGAACCAGACTGCTGGCACTTAAAATTAAAAAGGTGGCAGAGCAGCTTTTAAACTGACTGAGGGGGGAAACCCGACAGGAGCTGAGAAAGGTCCGGTTCGGAATAAACCTCCCCCCTGGGATAAAAACCAAAGAAATGATGAAATTTTAAAAGGGGTAGGCCTAGAAGTAGGCATTGTGAGAGCAGGGGCACAGGATATAAATTCAGAAGAGCAAAATTACCACAGGCCTAACCACAAGTGCCAAAGACACTTGAAGAGAGACACTGCTTACAAGTGCCTGTACGCTAATGCTAGGAGCCTGCGAACCAAGATGGGAGAACTGGAGTGCTTGGTCTTAGAGGAGAGCATTGATATAGTGAGCATAACGGAGACCTGGTGGAATGGAGAAAACCAGTGGGATACGGTTATCCCTGGATATAAACTATATCGGAAGGACAGGGAAGGACATATTGGTGGCAGAGTTGCTCTATACGTGAAAGAAGGCATTGAATCCAGCAAGCTCGAAACCCCAAAAGAGGCAGACTCCTCCACAGAATCGTTGTGGGTGGTGATACCATGCCCCAGGAGGGACTTAATACTTGGAATGATCTATCGTCCCCCTGATCAAAATGCTCAGGGAGACCTGGAGATGAGATATGAAATTGAGGAAGCATCCAAACTAGGAAATGTGGTAGTAATGGGTGACTTCAACTACCCGGACATAGACTGGCTGCATATGTGTTCCAGTCATGACAAAGAAGCAAAGTTTCTAGATATTCTAAATGACTATTCCCTAGACCAGTTGGTCATGGAACCGACCAGAGGGACGGCAACCCTGGACTTAATCCTCAGTGGGGACCGGGACCTGGTGCAAGATGTAAGTGTTGTTGAACCGATTGGGAGCAGTGACCACAGTGCTATTAAATTAAACATACATGTAAATGGCCAATTGCCAAGAAAATCCAACACAGTCACATTTGACTTCAAAAGAGGAAACTTCACAAAAATGAGGGGATTGGTAAAAAGAAAGCTGAAAAACAAAGTCCAGAGGGTCGCATCACTCGAAAATGCTTGGAAGTTGTTTAAAAACACTATATTAGAAGCTCAACTGGAGTGCATACCGCAGATCAGAAAAGGTACCGCCAGGGCCAAGAAGATGCCGGCATGGTTAACGAGCAAAGTCAAGGAAGCTCTTAGAGGCAAAAAGTCTTCCTTCAAAAAATGGAAGTCTTGTCCAAATGAAGAAAATAAAAAAGAACACAAACTCTGGCAAAAGAAATGCAAGAAGACAATAAGGGATGCTAAAAAAGAATTTGAGGAGCACATTGCTAAGAACATAAAAACCAACAACAAAAAATTCTATAAATACATTCAAAGCAGGAGACCATCTAGGGAGACAATTGGACCCTTGGATGATAAGGGAGTCAAAGGTGTACTAAAGAACGATAAGGAGATTGCAGAGAAGCTAAATGAATTCTTTGCATCTGTCTTCACAGTGGAAGATATAGGGCAGATCCCTGAACCTGAACTAACATTTGCAGGAAGGGATTCTGAGGAACTGAGACAAATAGTGGTAACGAGAGAGGAAGTTCTAAGCTTAATGGACAATATAAAAACTGACAAATCACCGGGCCCGGATGGCATCCACCCGAGAGTTCTCAAAGAACTCAAAGGTGAAATTGCTGATCTGCTAACTAAAATATGTAACTTGTCCCTTGGGTCCTCCTCCGTGCCTGAGGACTGGAAAGTGGCAAATGTAACACCAATCTTCAAAAAGGGATCCAGAGGGGATCCCGGAAATTACAGGCCAGTTAGCTTAACTTCTGTCCCTGGAAAACTGGTAGAAAGCATGATTAAAGCTAGATTAACTAAGCACATAGAAGAACAAGCCTTGCTGAAGCAGAGCCAGCATGGCTTCTGCAAGGGAAAGTCCTGTCTCAGTAACCTATTAGAATTCTTTGAGAGTGTCAACAAGCATATAGATAGAGGTGATCCAGTGGACATAGTGTACTTAGACTTTCAAAAAGCGTTTGACAAGGTACCTCACCAAAGGCTTCTGAGGAAGCTTAGCAGTCATGGAATAAGAGGAGAGGTCCTCTTGTGGATAAGAAATTGGTTAAGAAGCAGAAAGCAGAGAGTAGGAATAAACGGACAGTTCTCCCAATGGAGGGCTGTAGAAAGTGGAGTCCCTCAAGGATCGGTATTGGGACCTGTACTTTTCAACTTGTTCATTAATGATCTAGAATTAGGAGTGAGCAGTGAAGTGGCCAAGTTTGCTGATGACACTAAATTGTTCAGGGTTGTTAAAACAAAAAGGGATTGCGAAGAGCTCCAAAAAGACCTCTCCAAACTGAGTGAATGGGCAGAAAAATGGCAAATGCAATTCAATATAAACAAGTGTAAAATTATGCATATTGGAGCAAAAAATCTTAATTTCACATATACGCTCATGGGGTCTGAACTGGCGGTGACCGACCAGGAGAGAGACCTCGGGGTTGTAGTGGACAGCACGATGAAAATGTCGACCCAGTGTGCGGCAGCTGTGAAAAAGGCAAATTCCATGCTAGCGATAATTAGGAAAGGTATTGAAAATAAAACAGCCGATATCATAATGCCATTGTATAAATGTATGGTGCGGCCGCATTTGGAATACTGTGTACAGTTCTGGTCGCCTCATCTCAAAAAGGATATTATAGAGTTGGAAAAGGTTCAGAAGAGGGCAACCAGAATGATCAAGGGGATGGAGCGACTCCCTTACGAGGAAAGGTTGCAGCATTTGGGGCTTTTTAGTTTAGAGAAAAGGCGGGTCAGAGGAGACATGATAGAAGTGTATAAAATTATGCATGGCATTGAGAAAGTGGATAGAGAAAAGTTCTTCTCCCTCTCTCATAATACTAGAACTCGTGGACATTCAAAGAAGCTGAATGTTGGAAGATTCAGGACAGACAAAAGGAAGTACTTCTTTACTCAGCGCATAGTTAAACTATGGAATTTGCTCCCACAAGATGCAGTAATGGCCACCAGCTTGGATGGCTTTAAAAGAAGATTAGACAAATTCATGGAGGACAGGGCTATCAATGGCTACTAGCCATGATGGCTGTGCTCTGCCACCCTAGTCAGAGGCAGCATGCTTCTGAAAACCAGTTGCTGGAAGCCTCAGGAGGGGAGAGTGTTCTTGCACTCGGGTCCTGCTTGCGGGCTTCTCCCAGGCACCTGGTTGGCCACTGTGAGAACAGGATGCTGGACTAGATGGGCCACTGGCCTGATCCAGCAGGCTCTTCTTATCTTCTTATGTTCTTATGTTCACTAGGGAAGGGAAGGAATGATGAGGAAAAGGAGTACAAGAATACAATCAAGCATGGAGATGAATTTTTACTTTTACCTTCATTGTTCTAGGACAGTCTTCCACCTTTCCCATGTTAATTAACTGCACCATCTGTCATGGAAACCAGCCTGTTTCTGAAGCATGTTCTAGGGCAACCTTCCCCAACCTAGAGCTCCACAAATATTCTGGACTACATCTCCCATCAGCCATCCCAGCCAGAATGGCCAGGATCAGGAATGATGGAGTGGTAGTCCAACAGCATCTGAAGGGCATTAGGATGGGAAGGCTAGTGAAGGCTGCATGTCAGTTCATTCAGGGCATTGTCTAGCCCCATTGAGCCTCACTATTCACTTTCATTCATTGAGCCTCACTTTCCTTATGTAATCTTGACTGCAGCCTAGAACATCTTTAATGCTCTCCAGTACGGGAAGGTAAATGGCAGGTGATAGGTTGTCTACTATTATTGATCTTCTAGGACATGTTGTTCAGGAAACATGAGGCAGTTTGTATTACTGCTGGTCCTTGTCTATGGGTAGAACATTTATAGCTACAAAGCAGTCAGCACAGACCCTTGCTCACTACATTAAATCATTATTACCTTTTTATGAACGAAATGTGTGGGGCCTTACTAGAGTTTGATGTTGATTTCCTCCCCCAAATCAAGAACTAACAGCAAATACATAATTATTCAAAAGTAAGTCCCATTGAGCTGACACTGTTTCATGTCAGGGCCTTTTCAGTAGTGGCCTCCTGCTAATGGAATGCCCTCCCAGGTGAGGTAGTTTTGTCCCCCTCATTATTAACATTTAGGTGGAATTTTAAAACATTCCTGTTGACCCAGGCATTCAAACCCACCATAAAAGATTCTTCAGGAATTGTATATTTCCCCACGTTCATCCCAAAGTAACGAATTCACTTGATGTGCATTGGAAAGAACTGTTTAGATGTCTGAGGAAATGTTACACATTTTACATAGCTGCTGATGGTGCTGTCTGATTTTCTCCCTATCTCAGAGGCTCTTCAGCAATTGGCTTGTGTCAACATGCAGCCAACATGCTGTTTTAACAAACCTTTTGACTCACTGCAAGATCCCAGAGGAAAAATGATGATGGGTAAAGGAGAAACTGTGCTTCATTTAGACATTCTGCACTTTGGAATTGTCTTTGGCTATATTCTGTAATTTGCTCTCCGCAGGCCCAAAGTGCATCATGGCTCTCAGACTTCAGCTCAGTGTGGCATCAATTACTTCAGTCTTCCAGGAAGGGCAGTCACATTCACTCCATTTGTCCTCCCCATGTCTCCCAGGTTTCCTGCTATGAGAACACTGCAAATTGTTGAAGTGCAAAGCCTAAACGTGCCAGAAAATAAAAAATTACACTGTTCCATTTACTTCCGCTGAAAAAGCTAGCTACAAAAATACCTAACTTAGCTATTTTTTCTCAGAATATTGGGTGAATACAATTAAGTCCATAAGAACGTAAGAAGAGTCCTACTGGATCAGGCCAAAGGCCCATCTCATTCACCATCCTCTTCTCACAGTGATGCCTATGGGAACCAGATGCCTATGGAAAGTCCAGAAGCAGGACCTGAGTGCAACAGCATTCTTTCACTTGTGATTCCCAGAAACTGGCGTTCACGGGCATATTGCCCCTGGCATTGTAGGTGGAATATGACTATCATGACTAGAAGTAGCCATTGATAAGTCTTATCCTCCATGATAAGTCCAGTTTTTCTCTTGTGCTCTTCATAGACAGGGATGCTCCAAGTGCCCATCCATTTTAGCGGAAACGTATGTAATTAATTTCAATGCATTTCAGCGGAAGGGAAATGGCCAAAACAATGCAGTAAATAATGTATTTATTTGCATAACATTCACAGAACATTTATATACCATTCGCTGGTCTTCACTTGCATGATTTCTGTTCCTGATCTCTAACAAACATGAGAATTGCAGGAATTTCCACTCCCATTTCCGTTTCTGGTGGACTTTAGTACAGAGGATGATGAACATCTATTTGAGAAGGAGATGGATGATCACTAATTATGACCAAGCTGAAAATAATCACGTTAGACCATATATGCCCAGGAGAAAGAAAGTAAAAATTTAAGTTAACATGTGAAATTGTGCCTTTTTTTGTGAAGTTGCTGTAGCTGACAGTGCCTTGTGCTAAAAGAAAGCCATGGGTCATACTCAACTCTATGGCATGCTGTAAGGGACATTTCCCGATGATGGAGATGTGTGATATTGGGTGTTTTTTTTAAATTAGATTTATATCCTGCCCTTCCTCCCAGTGGGAGCCCAGGGTGGCATAATTCATTCCTTGTGTTATAGTGCCAAATAAACTATCTAGGCTATTCATGCAGCAAGTTGTTGAAAAAGGAACTGGAAACTTGGCACCAAATTCAGCATAACAAAAACACATATGACAGTGATAACTCCAAGGTCACTACCTATTTTCTAATGACTGAAGTATAGAACTTGCAAAAAATCATGCAGCTGTATTCAGGCACTTGGTACCAGTTTTGGTCCTGTCTCCTGTGCTATAGAGGAGAGTGACTTTCCCCTTCTCTATAGCAGCAGCCACAATAGTTGCGGGGACGGGACTCTTTACCTTCTCCCAGAATAGCTTTGGCAGAAGGAACTGTAGTTAAGGGGTGTATAGGGGTGGATGAAGTTTCCCAGCACAGCTCTCCTCTGGAAAAGGGGAATTCACAGAAATTCATGTTGCACAATTAGCACTGAATCAGGCTAAGACTTGAAGAGCATCAGAAAAAAATGTGTTTTGTTATTGTCTAGAAGCATCCATTGAGCATCCAGAAGCTGGAGCTGGCTACAGGAGGATGCCCTTAAAGCTTCCTTTAATCACAGCAATGTTTACTATCCACTCATATCATGTTACAAGGCCATGTTTGCTTTAGTTTTATGGCAACATCTCGGCAGTGTGCCATTTGGACTCATAGTAGAGAAGTTGTTCTGGAGCTATAAAAGAACAGTAAAATGTCTGAGAGGGGCAAATGGAATCAGCAGTATTTAAACTACAAGAAAAGAAAGTCTGGCCAAGATACATACACCACCAGATGAGATAATATGCCCACAGAGCAATAAATGTATGGAACCAGTCACAGAAAGGCTCCTATGTGCCAGACTAGGTGTGTGGCATAATCTTATCTGTCATCATCACTTGTGAATGAGTATAATTAATCAAGTACTTCACTGACATAAACCACAATTAGTACCAGCCCTACCAGTAGAATTAGAAATTGGGTAAAAACGTGCCATGGATTCAGGCCTAAACGTCAACATATATATTACTTTTATATGATTTAGTAGTACAGAGCTATTCAAGCAAGGGTACAATCTGCACACCAATGCAGTCAATTTGCAGCATGCTGGGGACACAGAGAGTAGGCTTGTCCATTAACAAAGAAGACTTTTCATTTATGGAATCTGAATGTTGATGTTAAAATTAATTGTGCAGATTTCTTCCTCCAGTTTTAGTGATCACCACCAGTCATATAGGTCATTCATGTCTGAAAGGTATATAGGGTAAAATGTGATGTGGCCTCATAAGCCCTATTTAGACATGATGGGGCAATATCATTAGAAAAGGGCTGTGGGGCCATACCTCCAGGCCTGTTTGTTATCAATGCATGGCTTGGCTGGCTTTCCCAGGTTCTAGGGTGACTTCTGCAGCAGGGGCCTCCGATGCTCATGGAGGTTCTCCACACAATTAAGAACCTTGGAAGATCAGGGTTCTAAATGGCACAGGGAACCTCAACAAGAAGAAATGGTCTCCCTTTGCAGATGTCTTCCCTGCAACTTGTGGAAGATTGGAAAGCAGGGAACAGTGAAGCAGTAGTGAGGTGACAGACAAACAGCTCATCCACGCACTCCCCCCTCACGTGATGGAGATAGCGTGTTTTTAAACAATGAAAGAGGGCTTCAGTTAAGTTTGATTGTAACTAAAATGCTTAATCAATAATAGAGATATAGGGCACATCTACACAGCAGTTTACTGTGTGTTTGGTGCTACTTGCATCCCCTTTTAATTTGCACGGTTCACATGATGTTAATGGCAAACAGAAGCTATCACACAGTTTCCCCCCTGAAAATCAATACTAACCCAATCCGCTGATAATACAAAAAGTTTAGAACAATATGGCTCTATTATTGGTATTGGTATTTTTTGAAAATATTGATATTGGGTTTTTTTTTAAAAAAAATGATATCGCTATTATGTTAATTTGTTTTTCCAGTGGGGAAAAATTAACTCAGTAAAAGTAAGGGGCAGTGGAGAAAGGGGGGGGGCAGATGATCCCATTTCTTTTCAACTGCCAAATTTTAGGAGGGCAGGAGGGAATGGAAATACTGCTCAGGTCAAAACTATTTGCACATGACAAGTAACTGAGCAACCGGAGGGAATAAAAATGTAAAATTAGAGGGTGGAGCCGCAAGGAAACAGTGACACAAATCATTCCCAGAGGAATGCCTACTTGTGTGAATGGAAAACAATGGATTTGAAGTTACCATTGAGCATGAAGTGTGAACTTTGCAAATCTACTACGATGGTAAAAGCTGTGTATTTGCTACGAATAAATGCTCCTATGTGGATAAGCCCATAGTTATTTGGTCTTTGAGGACTGAAGCACCCTGACTGACTGAATGTACCAAGATAGCCCTTTTAGTACATCTGCTGGATGCAGTGCAATCCTATGCATGCCAGCTCAGTAGCCAGTTCTGCTGAATTCAGTGAGACTAACCGTGCATTCCTACGCATATGTGTACTCAGAAGTAAGTACCACTGTCTTCAGAACTTACTCCCCAGTAAGTAAGTTGAGGAGTGCAGCCTTAATTAGCAATT
This sequence comes from Rhineura floridana, assembly GCF_030035675.1. Taxonomy (NCBI): domain Eukaryota; kingdom Metazoa; phylum Chordata; class Lepidosauria; order Squamata; family Rhineuridae; genus Rhineura; species Rhineura floridana. The sequence goes on along the minus strand of NC_084483.1, from coordinate 136,352,809 downwards.
GTCATTCCCTTAGGTCAGGGGGTGGCAACCTGTGGCCCTCCAGATGTTGGCCTATCATGCCTATCATCCCTGACCATTGAATATGCTGGCTGGACCTGTTGGGAACTGGAGTCCAACAACATCTGGAGGGCCACAGGTTCCCCACTCCTGCCCAGAGCTTGGAAGTAATTCATTACAAATAAATTACTTGTAATTTATTACTTTTTTCAGTAACAAGTGGGTAACTTCATTACATTTTGCTGGTAACAGTAAGAGTAGTAATTTCATTACTTTTGAGCTGTAACTTTAACATTTCCAGAGTTACTTTTGGGCGTTACTTGGAGGGGGGAGCAGGGGAAGTCTTCTGCTCCTCTGATTGATGGATGAAAGTCATGTGCCTCATAATGGGCTTCTGTGCAATGTTGCACTTCCCTCGTGCTCTGTGGGTGTTAGGAGGCAACGAGGGAGGAGGTGGAGAATGAGAAGGTCATGGAGCAGAGAGAGAGAAAGAGAGAGAAAATTGCTTCAAAAATGGACGGTGGTGGAGAAGAAACGAGTAGAGGAGAAAGCTGGAGGGCAAGGACGTGGATGAAAGAGGCAAAGGAAGCAGCAGCAGAATGGAGATGAAGAACTGTGGAGGTGAGTGATGATGGTGTGTGTGTGTGTGTGTGTGTGTGAATACTTTCTTGTCTGCCGCGTGCATGGCTACTTTGCTCCATCTGAAATGCTTAAACTTTTTTGCATGCAGGGTGCTTGGTGGCGTGTGAGCCACAACACTATCTGGCTGGAAGAGAGAGTGTGTGTGCTTGCACTGAGCAAGGCTGCTAAGGAAGCTGCTCCTGATGCCTTTTCATGCATCTCAGGGGGAAATGTTGGCCTGGGTGCGTGTGAGCCGCAATGCTTACTGGCTGGAAGAGAGAGTGAGAGGGGGTTGTATTTGGTTTGGAGCGCGAAGCTATGAGTGATGGCCTCTGTCTCCCTCCCCTCAATCCTTGGGCAGACAAGCCCCACAAATGCCTTAGTTGCTGGCAGGAGAAGTTTGTTCCATATAGGTCCTTCCTTCCAAAGTTCCAAAGCAAACCCATTTCTAACCATCCATGCACACACACACCCCACCATAGGCAATTTTGTAATAGTGTATAGAGGCTTGTGCAAATTTAATTATCATTATTATTAATATTTTTAAAATAATGTTTGTTAAGGAAAAGAAAATTACAAGATAGTACTAAAATAATAAAAAAGGAAAAGGAAAGAGAAAAAATGCTTTATATATATCATTCAGCTTTATTACTAATTATATAGATATAGATATAAAGGATAAATGGCATTTTGTCAAAAGTAGTTTTACCTACATTTTATACCACCTCCTTAGTTTTCCAAGCTTGGCATGGAATGCTTCTCATACATCATTAATTTGAAATGCTGCATATTTATTATCACCATAGTCATCATCTTCAAATCCTATCTCAATTCATTGTACATGGCTCTCCCCCTCTTCATTTTATTCTCACAACAACCCTGTGAGGTAGTAGGTTAGGCTGAACAACTGGCTCAGGCAGGGTTATTTGGTGAGCAAAAATTATGCAAAGAGGATTTCTTTTAATTGTGCTATCAGCCTGCTTACTTCCACTCTGACTGGGCGGATCTTGCAGGATGGGGAACAGATGGGGGGCACACTTCACATGGCATCACAGCTGAAGTTCACCCATATAGGAGCATTATCTAAATCTCTCTTATTTATTACAGACAAGCCTGTTGCAGTTGCTGCTGCTGAGAGCAACAGCCAGTTGGTGCAGCCACTTCAGTCACAGCTTGTGATCCTGAGGAGGTGAAACTGGAAAGTGTAGTTCACAAAGGAGGCCCTGTGGATGAGGAGGAGGACAACATGAAACAGTGCCAGTTGCCAACAGCCACATCTGCAGAACAGCCAGTACCATGATTTGGCTTTGAGAAAGCTTGTACATTTGTGAGCCAGAGTGGGAGAAATGTCATTGCAAGATGCAATTACTGCCTTCCAAAGATCAAAACTCTAAGATCAGCTATTTCCTCCTCATCCAATGTGAAGAAACATTTACAGGTGAGCCTTTGTCATGCTGGTCCTCAAGGAGCGTCCATTGTCTATTTATGTTTAAATTGTGAAGTGCGTCTTCCATTTTTTCTTGGATTCATGCTTGGTTCATCTTCTTCCTCAGAGAAGCTGAGAGCAATTGAAGACACAATAAAGGCAAGGAGACGTGGCCATTCTGAACCAATGCATGATGCCCCTCCTTCCAAAATGCTGAAGCAGCAGCAGACAACCCTTGAGAGGTGGGGATCTGGCAGGGAGGCTGTCACCCAGAGCAATCTCGAAAGGAAAATCATTGATTTCATTGTACAGGAGACATTACCACTTCAGACTGTGGACAAACCATCCTTCATTAGTTTGGTTCGCATTGGACTCCCGAAAGATCTCACCATCATATGTGCCAAGACTCTGAGAGACAGAACTGAGAAGAGAGCATGCCACATGAGACAAACTCTTGCAAACCGAATGGGTGCTGTGGCATATATAGCAACCACTGCAGATTGTTGGACCAATGGCAAGAAGAGTTACTTTGGGGTAACAGCCCACTGGATCAACCCAACTACCCTGAAATGTGAGGTCGGGGCCTGGGCTTGCAAGCGTCTGAAGGGTCGCCATACATATGATGTCCTTGCAACTGCATGATGTGCATGTGCAGTACAAGATTCACAACAAAGTTATGTGCACTATTACAGACAATGGCTCCAACTTTGTGAAAGCATTCAAAGTTTTCATTCAAAGAACCAGCAGAAGCTGCAGACACCCGTGCAAATTACGATGATGGTGATAACCAGGAGGAGGAGGCTGAGGTGGAGTTTGTGCCCACCTGTGAGATTCTGGACACAGGACTTGAGGCAGAGGAAGAAGCTGCAGATTCAGGAGAAGATTTTGTTTTACCACCACACCAGAGATGTGCTAGCCACACCCTCCACCTGGTGGCAACACAAGACATAGAGGTCATGCTTTCTGACTTCTCCAAAAGTAGCCTTCTTGGTTCTTTCAAGAAACATTCTTTCCTTGATGGGAAAGTGCAGCAAGTTGTGGTCCAAGCAGAACCAGTCAGCACAGATTACTGAGTACATCCATGTGCAATGTGGTCTGTATCTGAAGGTACCGTACAAGACCAGGTGGAATTCCACCTTTGATGCATTGAAGCAACTAAATGAGCTCCTGTCAACTGTGCCACTAAAAATGAACACCATAATGGACCAGTGCTCCTTGTACAGGATCACTGCTGCCGAGACTGTAGTGGTGCAGGAATATACAGAGATCATGGGGCCACTAGCCCAGTCCCTAGACATCCTGCAATGGCAGGATGGTGTGTTCATGGGGTATTGGCTACCAACACTCTACAATCTACACCACAAGTAGAAGGGCTGGAAAACAAAACTGTGAGGTATACAGCTGCTGAGAGGTGTGCGCAAAGCCCTAAGAAAGCTGTTTGCAGCTATCTGGGAGGACAAGAGGCTTCTTTTGGCGGCCTGCCTACACCCTCACTTCAAACTAGAGTGGCTGGAATCATGCCAGGCAACCACCCATACCAACAAGTAAGAACATTAGGGAAGCCCTTTGGGTGGATTACTCCAAGGGAAATGTTGTCTCAAGGGAGGCATCAGAGGGCTTAAGGTGGTAGGCAGGGTCTGGGCCTTTTGTTCCTGTGTTCCTCATCACAACCTTGGGTGCTGCAGGTAATCCTTAAGGGCCTACTGTGCTGCCCCTCGAGTGTGGTGATTTGGTCACCTTCCTACCATGTCATCATCCACAGGCTCAGGCTGACAGTTGGACCCTGAACCAGGGGACATGACAAGCATCAGGAAATCAAGAGCAGATGGGGGTTTCCTAACATATATGTGTTAACATATCCTCTCTCTTTCTTAGATACACAATGGAAGCCTTGTTGAAAGCTGAAATAAAGATGGGTGCGCTTAATGAGGACAGTGATCAGTCTTCAGACAAAGTCCAAGAAGGACATGATTTGGAAAATGACTTCTTTAACGTTCAGTCCCAGGGCAAGAAGTCAGCAGTGGACACTGCTGATGAGGAATTGTTGAGGTACCTGAGGTGTCCCAGCAGGGAAGCGTCATCACTCCATGGCTTTCCATGTGTGCTGCGGTGTTTTTTGAAGCACAACACAGGCATGCCTTCAAGCGCCGCAGAACTCCTGTTCAGTACTGGTGGCAACATAATGACTGTAAAAAGACATTCTTTGTCTGATGTGCTCTTTGAGCATCTTGTTCTTTTGAGACATAACAGAAATGTATTGTAAAAGCAGCATTTCAAGTGTAAAATTTGATTTCAAGTGTTGGGCTATCATCATTGCAGGGGGGATGTGAGATTCTGCTATGCCATTCTGTTAATCTTGGATAAAAATGTTTATTCTACTACCCTCACTCTGTGTGTGTGTTTATTTTTAACGTTGTTTTAGGCTACTTAGATGTGCAGCAGCCAAGGCCAGCACCTTGTAGGCGTTTTTTTTAAAAAAGTAACTAAAATGTAATTGTAGTGATTACTTTTGAGAAAAAGTAAAGCAATCAGTTACTTTCAGAGCAATTGTAATTGTAAAGGTAATTACTACTGTTCTGGGCCATGCAATTATAACTGTAATTTATTACTTTTTAAAAGTAATCTTCCAAGCTCTGCTCCTGCCTAGGTGATAGCCACCATTAAGTTAACACGACATCAAAATACCAAGACTTTTCTGCTTCTGTTCATCATATCTGGTCATGATGTGTCTCTCCTCTTCTTCTATTGACTAGTGTGGAATCTTAATTATAAATACAAGGTTGGAAACAACTGAGAAGTCATTGTTCAAGGACAGGTAGGTTGAGATTCTTACACCTCCACATGACACCTGCTGCTTGATTTTTTAAATAATGTTGTCGTACCTTATGGGAGGGCAAGTTAGGAATTATACTATAATTGGCCAGTTCTGGCATTGTGTTATCTGGAACAACTTGCTCTGCCCAAGCAAGTTGGGGATTTTGCTTCTTCAAACACATGTTGTTTGTTGTGCATGTCTGGCTGTAATTAGAGAGATAATGATGAACAGGTATGGGATTTTTTATGTTTGCATGTACTTCCTCCCATTTATTTTCACCACTCGTGGGATTCAGAAAGGCACTCTTCCCACGTATAAAGGTGGTTACTACTACACGACTTGTGGTTCAGATTCTGCGCAAAAGCACACAATTACCTTGCAATCTGCGCGGGTTGCCTTTAGCATGCAAGGTTTGATTTGGTCACTTGCTTGAGCTCCCTGTGCGCTTTGCGCTTTGCTTTGCACGCATCTGCTTACTGCTTGTGTGGCTAGCACGTGCTGCTGCTGCTTTGCTTTTCCTGTGGAGAGAGGTAGGTAGGTGAGATGCTACTGGCCTGCCTTTTCGGGCAAGAGTTTGGGGACCCTGTGTCCCTTTGGCCTAGTCGCCTACGGGATGACTGCACTTCCAAGTAACGGGGGAGGCACCCACTAGTTACCTTTGCCTACTTTGACCATGCCGTTTGCAGGAACAGCAGGTCCTCTTTCCCAGTTTAGGTTGGAGAGCAGCTGCAGAGAGCAGCAGGGGCCACAGCGAGGCACATCTCCTTTGACGCTTGTGGTTGGAAGGAATACCATTGCTTAAAAGACCTGACTGCCAGTCATGCGTCAACTAGCCAGTTCTTTTGCGCAAATTCCCCCAAGGAAGGGTGCCGTTCCCTGGGGGATTTGCAAAACACTGGGCGGGAGCAAATCTGACCACAGGTGAGGCCCAACCTGGGCCCGTGGAGGCAGGTTGCTGCGTTCTCAATGTGCGCCAATGGCCTGGGCTGAGCAGCTGTGAGCCTCCCAGTCCCTGCCCACGCCCCGGAGCCGAAAGTTTGGAAGTGGCACTAATGATAGGTTCAGCGGGAAACACATGGCTCCAGCCTGCTGCACCTCTCGGGGCTTATTTCCACGTGGAGCGTGCAGGTTTGGTACCGGAGAACTCGGTAGGGGAAGGGCTTTGCCAGTGCTCCCTCATAGGGTCTGGCTTCCTGCGGGGTTCATTCCTGGCACGAGCCCTGGGGAGGGGTGAGAAAAAGTATTGCCCATCCCTCAGAGGACCTAAAAGCTCACACCTGCTTTCGCAGAACAGGAGCTGCTGTGTGCCCGGTGGTGCATTCTCGATTGCCTGCTTTTCCATGCTGAAGAAAAGAGGGAGGAGAAAGAAAGTGCCAAGCAGACATCTCCCCTCCTTCCTCCTGCACCGTTCATTAGCAAAAATGACATTGATGCAGACAGGCAACCTAAAAAGGCAGCTAACCGCTCCCTTGTTTGAGGGTCCCCTCTGCAACGGCAGGCAGGGAAAGGGAGAAAACACACACACACACAGAACCTGTCAGATGGAAAATGTCAATTACAGCATATCAGTATAGACAGGGTCGCATGGTTGGAGGAGGAAGGGAGGGGGAAGAGACAAAGCAAGCTAGGAGGAGGAGGGGAGGAGTGTGAAGCATCTAGGAGGAGGTGGGAGGGGGAGCACACAGGGGCTGCTGAGCAAGTGACGGAATGGAAATTTGGTAGGAGGAGGAGACAGTGCTGGGGACAGCAAATCTGTAAAGGAGTGAGGCTGCAGTGGAACAAAAAGGGGATGCGGCGGAGGGAGGGAGGATGGAGAGGAGGCGAGTGCTGCTGCCTACTGGCCGAACAGACACATAACAAAAGCCGGCTTTCCATACTGGCTCATGGGAAGGTGGCGAAGAAGGCAGGCACCTGATCGCGGGCGAGCAAACAGGGTGCAGAGGTTCGGAGGCTGGCCTAACAACTGGCTCGCAGAATTCCTGACAATTTAACAATCAGCTCTCACGAGCCGGTGCGAGCCGGCTCCAGCACACCACTGCATGTGTGTATGTTAAAATCCCAGCCCATATGGACCACTCAACCCCTCAGGGTAGCACACAATGATAATACGAAAAGCAAATGGAATAATAAAAATATAAATAAAGCAGAAAGCAGCACAAAAGAAAGACAGAAAGAAAGAAAGAAGGAAGGAAAGAAAGAAAGAAAAAAAATCACAACTCTTCCAAAATCCCCCCCACAAAAAAAATAAAATAATTTAAAACAGGATAATAAAACCAATCCCCAGATCAAAAATAAAGCCAGATCAATTGCTGTCCCTGTAATCCTCCCAGAACAGAAGATTTTTATCATTCTCCTAATGTGCATAAGAGAAAGTGCTGAGACTGGAAATTCCAGAGGAGGTGCACCCACAGCTGAGAACACCATACCCCATATGCCAAACACCCTAATATCAGACAAAGCTGGAACATGGAGTTGAGCTTCACCTAACAAACTCAGTGTGACTGGAAGCTTATATGGGAGAAAACCTTGTGGTAGCCTTTTAGGGCTTTCAAGCCTTAATTGTGTCTAACACAAAACTAACTGGGAGCCAATGCAATACTTTCAGAAGAGTGTTATATGCTTATTCTGGCTCACTTCTGTCAAGAGTTGGTTTGATGAATTTACAAACACCTGAAGTCTTTGCACAATCTTTAAAGGCAGTCCCATGTACAGTACATCACAGGGCAATAATGGATTTCAAACGTGACCAAGACACGTATCCTGGTGGCCACATGATTTTTATTTTATTTATTTATTGAATTTATTAGTCGTCCATCTGGCTGGTTGTCCAGCCACTCTGGGTGACGTACAACATATGCATACAATACGTAGGCATTAAAAAGCTAAAACCAATGAAGATAAAATCTAACCCACCCCAAAAGCCTGCCTGAAGAGCCAGGTCTTCAAGGCCTGGCGGAAGCTCATCAGAGTGATTGCAGTTTTCAAATCAGCTTAAGGCTACAATCTCATGCACACTCATAATACTGAGCACAGTAGGACTTACCTTTACATAAACATTAATAGGATCACATTACACTTTGATATAAAGAAGTATCCTGAGCATATGGGATACCTGAATTTTTTTAGGGAATGCAAATCAGTCCAGAAGAAGATCACAAATTGGATCTAGACGTTTCTCTGTTTCATTCTGGTCTGAGATTGTTTATTGGAATTTTACATTAGTCATGTCTTCTGGATAGACTCAACACATTATGTAAGTAATAAACACTATTATTGTTTTGTAATTAACATAAAAACACATGAAGGGTCCTGCTGGATCAGATCAAAAGTCTGTCTAGTCCAATCAGTTATTAAAATGAAGAAGACTTGTCAGAAGGCATGGACCAAAGCCTAGCAGTTTCTGTCTTCTCTTCTGCAGAAATCCTATACGTGTGTACTGATTAGGGATGGAAAGATCTGTCAATTTCGGTTCTCTCAGGTTATCATTTTTCCTATCTTAAATTCAGTTCTCCACATTTCTGCAGCAATTTTCGAACAGTTTTCAAAAAAATCCTCATGAAAATTCTCCAGCATTTTAGTGTGAATTTCTCCTAATGAACACATTTTTGAAGGCAATTTTAACTAATGTACATGTTTTTGAGAGCCATTTCTCAACATATAATGCATTTTTGCACATTATGTTCACTCATATATTCATTTTTATGCACACTTTCTGCTTATATATGCATTTCTGTAAACAAGGTTTAGTTGGTGAACTGCATCTCAAAATTCAAATATGTGCAATTTTTGAAGGATAGGTGTTTTGGTTCTCATATGGTTTTGGAAAGTGTGAATTTAATAGATTTGGCTTGAAGTGTGAACTGAATTGAAATTCTTGCACATTCCTAGTTCTGATGCAAGTGTATCTTCCCTAGCAGAGTAAAGGGGACTTGACTCTCCTTCTTTGTCCATCAGCCAGCAGCATGCTTAACAATGTTTTTAATTCCTTTGCACAGTAAGTTTCTTTACAATTCAAAATATATTTACTCAGAAGTAAGCCCTACTGAATTTAATGGGAGTAACTCCAAGGGTGAGCCTTTGTGTCTTTACTGCTGTTTTCATCCTTGCCACTCTCTGTGTTTCAATATGGCTGCAAGCAGTTAGGCAGACCACATCTCCGTTTATTTGCGCAAAGGGCTTCATTTACAGATTAGACAAGCTTTGCTAGCACTTGTGAATGTAGCAGATGTTCCATTGCCATTTGTGGTATAGTTCGGTTTCAGATCTATTGTCTGCCAGTTTCCCTTTCCATGTAGTATAAATCTATGTTTAGTGAATTCTCAGTGTATTCTACACCCTATCATATGATGTGCCCAGTTTTAAGTAACTCGGGAGGGTGTGGCCTGGGAAGAATCCTAAAGGCCAGAGAGAGGACTGCATTTGGCCCCCAGACCTGAGGCCCCCCACCCCTGCTCTGTTTGATAAGTGACAAGCAGCTAAACCTAAACTCTACCAGCCCTTTCTTCATACTTGTTCTTCATCATTTCCTCCATAGCTTTCTTTTGCCAGAAACATAAACCAAGCACCATTTCATTTTAATATACCTGCTTATTCATGGCCATCACTGGATAAAACTCAAAGCTAGGTGTGTAGAGAAAGGATAGAATTCCTGATCAATGCTTGGTAAACAACTCTCCTGATCCTGGTTTTGACAGTGCTGGCAACTCTTTGCTTGAGGCACTAGTAAGATTTGTGACGCAGAAAACTTAACACACCCATTTAGGAGAAGATTGTGAACAATGTTCAAATTTCACTTTCCCTGGAGCTACCTTGTGTAACAACATTAGTTTGCAAGTTACTCATTACTCGTAGCTCATAAATCTTACTTCTGTCCATGATGAAATTGCCAAAACCATATTTTCCATATATATTCATGTTCAGAAAAATTAAATTCCCAAATGAAGGAACTGCCTTCTATTGGACTATAATTCTTTTGGCAAGTCTTGTTTCCTCATGTGCTGGTGTCTGTAGAAATGTTGCATTTGTCATTAACTTGCATCTTACACTGTAGCTTCAAATTGCTTGTGCTATCTGGTTTAACAGCCCCCATTTGCAAAGTGGAGGGTAATGCATTACACATACAGATGTTTATCATGTAGCTGGCATAATGATTTTTTAAGAATGTAATTTAAAAGGAAAGTTAAAGTCCTCATCCTTCATTTAGTGCATACCCAGCATTCCCACATAAATTCTATTTACATTTCCTCCCAACCCCCTTGAATTTAAGGTTATCATATTTTTGTTCAGCCAATGCAGGTTGTTTCACTTAAGGAAGGAGACTGTGACGTTTCAGAGGCTGTAAGACCTGAATTCTAAGCATGATAATAATGCAGGAATTGGTCCTACTGGGTTCAACAGGACCTAGTAAACTTGCTTAGAATGGCAGTCCTGTGCCTATGTAAAACATCCATTTGCAGGGAGATTAGGTTCTAGTATCTGAGTCATAACTCTTCTTTGCTACCAGCTATGCAAAATGGCTTTCACCCTCTTCATATTTTTCAGTAACAACCTAATTCTAAGGTAGCACACATACTGCCAAGAAGCCAATCTGTGTGATAAGTGATTGTGAGAAATGGTTCAGGTAATTTTCCACCACATCAGGGGACCTCCTTTCAACTGAAATGTAGGTGTTTCCTTGGCATTATTGAAAATGGCCCAGACACTGCAGAAGTTCACCTGGATAGCTTACTTTGTAGGCCAGGATCCATACAGTTTGACATCCTGGTGACAATCACACAGCCTGAGTAACATGTGGGGGTGCCCTGACTGGAATGTCCTCCGCAAGAATATTTGGTGCCAAAAATGTGGAATAAGCTGGATATGTGAGTGTATGTGAATAGGGAGTTCTGTTCTCTCATAAGCAAGGATAGCACCATCATTTAGAATACTACTGAGTATCTTTCTAAAGAATTCAATCACTGTTCATTTCTTTTCTTTTTCTCTACAGACCTTAAAATATTCCCTGTCCTCAAAATAGCACTCTGTACCAGTGGCTCAGATGCTGAGAGGTAGAGTGGAGCATTCCTGGTTCAAATCCTATGACTTTATTATGTATTCTCTTGGTAGACATCAGGCCCATTAGGATTACTGCGGCTGTATTCTGCAACATAGTCTTGACTCAATAATAGTGCTTTAGTGATGGATTTATTCTGCTATAGTTTGTTCTGTGATGCTTCCTCACTGCTGTCTGGAGAGGCTACAGCACAACAAAAGAAGAACAAAAATAAACCAGAACCAGATATAAAGGATTACAGGATTTTATTTATTTATTTATTTGATTTATATCCCGCCCTTCCTTCCAATAGGAGCCCAGAGTGGAGCCCAGGATTTCATCAGGAAGTTATGGAATATGATTGAAGCAGTGTGACTGCCCCAAAACATTTGCAGGCTTGAAACCGGATTGAAAGCAGGATCATGTATAACTGTCCCAATAGTATCATGAGCACAAATCATAATGGATGCACAATAAAAAGGATGTCTGGAGGGACTTAAGGTCACGTTCACACCATACATTTAAAGCACTCCTGTATCTCTTTCACAGTCATGGCTTCCCCCAAAGAATCCTGAGAGCTGATGTTTGTTAAGGGTGATGAAAGTTGTTAGGAGACCCCTCACAGAGCTACAGTGCACAGCATCCTTAACAAACTAGAGTTCCCAGGTTCTTCTTTGGGGCAAGCCATGACTGTGAATGTGGCATAAGCATGCTTTAAATGTATGGTGTGGATGTGACCTCAATGGATTTAAAAACAAACTTCAAACTAATTGCAGCCTAAAGTTTCTGAGGTAGCTCAGGGTTGTAAGGTGTAATCATAAATGGAAGAAAAGTTGGAAATTGACAAAGTAGTAGCTGGATCCTGTCAGCTGACAGAAATAGCGGAAACACATCAGAGACCACCAGTGCCTAACTGGAATTTGATTGAATAAGATCTAGTTGTCTACTTTTCTTATCCACCTGCACATTCCTGGTTGAGGTTTCATGCCTTTCATGAACTCACTGGGGTTGCCATTTTCTCTTGGCCATCTGCAATGTGGAGAATATTTATTTGTTAAATTTGTATCCTATGTTGTTGCCTAATAGGTCTGTCTTTCTTAGAAACAACTCCAAGCACTTCAGGTAAACTCCAACTAGAACAGCTTTATTTATGTATCAGAACACAGGGAGTCAAGCTGACCCATTCCCCACTGAATCTCCCTAACTTCCTCTTGCTCCTCCCCCTCCTCTCAAGTACATCCCCCTTGACCCAGGAACTAACTACACATCTTCCCCCATTTCTTTTAAGTTCCAATTTTGTTCCTCTCCTTTGGCACCTTACAAATTTACAAATCCATCTGCTGTGGGGGTCTAACTTCCTGACCACTCCTGGTTTAGTATGATGGTGTTGGAGATTCCAGTTCACCAGGTTTCTGTGGTTCTTTCTCATGCAGCTGCCTCTATACCAAGGGATGAGTCTCCTCATCCTCTGACAGTGGACTATGCTGTAACCTGGCTTCATGAGACTCAGGGGGATTGTTTCTATAGGATCTTTTCAAAAGGAAGCTATTCCTTCTAAGCTTACCCATTGGGGTAACTATCCAATATGATCTTGGAATGTGAGCCTTTTCAGCTACCATCCTCCAGGTTCTTTTATCATGAACCCAAACTAATTCACCGGGCTCCAGTTCATCACGGGTTTGGACTCCAGTTATTGTTCCTCTTTTGTCTCTGCCTTCTCTGGTTTTCCCAGTTAGTCAGTTCTTCCATATACAACTGTTGGGGGAGCAACTGCTGTGGAGCCATTGGTAATGTTGTCCTATAAGCAACTCTGATGGGCTGTATCCATTTGAGAGAGGAGAGGTTTTATATTCCATCAGCGGCTTATGCAGGTCAGTATTCTTTTTCAATTGCATCTTTACTGTTTTAATTATTATTATAATAGCTTCGGCTATGGGGCGGTCTATAAATGTAATAAATAATAAATAATAATAATAATAATAACTTCCTGTTCTAGTTCCCCATTTCCACATTCCCCCAGAGGGTGTCTAGAAAGTGCATCTGCAACAGTCAATTTCTTCCCTGGTATATGAGTAATATCAAAGGTGTATCTCATCATTCTAATTTGGAACCTTTGTATCTAAGGGGTCAGATAATCCAATCTCTTGGTAGTGAAAATGGGAACAAGGGGTTTGTGGTTGTCTCAACCATGAAATGTAGTCCTGTAACAAAGTCCTGGAATTGTTCATACACCCAGGTAATGACCAAAGCCTCCTTTTCAATTTGAGCATACCATTTTTCAGATGATGACAAGGTCCTTGAAACAAAGGCAACTGGATAGATGTGCCTGTCATCCTGGGATTGTAACAGTACAGTTCCCAACCCATAGGATGAAGCATCTGCAGAAATAACAGTCTTTTTCAAAGGGTCAAATGTCACTAGAAATGTCATCAGGGTCTCTTTGACTGTTTCACAGGATCATTCTTGACATGGGCCCCAGACAAAGGCATTGTCCAATTTTAAAAGTTGATTGAGCTGGCCAGTAAGATCAGTTAGGCAAGGCAAAAATCGGCTCCAAAAGTGCACCATACCCAGAAATTGACAGACCTCTGTGGTAGATTTGGGAATTAGGAATTTTCTAATTGCTGTGATCTTCTCTTGGTCTGGATGTATCCCATCACCATCAATAACATGCCCTAAGAAGCACACTTGTTGACCCCAAACTCACATTTTTCACATTAAGAGTGACATTTGCCTCTGCCAGCCACTGTAGGGCCTGTCATAATCTTGCATCATGCTGTTCCATAGTGGTCCCTGTAATGGTCAGATCATCCATGTGGCATAGCACTCCTTCAATGCCTCTGAGGAGATGTCTCATCCTCTTTTGAAAGTATTCTGGAGCTAAGGTGATCCTGAAGTGCAGTCACTTGAATCCATATTTCCCCAAAAGAGTCACAAATATTGTCAGTTTAATGGAACATTGTGCTAATGGGATTTGCCAAAATCCACTGTTTGCATTCCAGTTTAGGGGAAAAAATGGTTTCCCCCAACTGCCCAAGGGTCTATTCTACACTTGGCATTGGACGCAGTTCCCTTTTTACACTTTTATTCAACTGGGTGAGGTCCACACAAATGTGCACATCTCCATTTGGCTTGTTAATAACCACTATGAGAGCACACCAGGCAGTGGGCTCATCAACTGGCTCAATGAATCCTGTTGCAATCATTTCTTCCAGTTTCTGCTTGATGTTGTCCAATAACGGAATGGGCACACATTATGGAACACTGACAGAAAAGGGTTTTGGATCCTCTTTCAGTTGGATCTCATATGGAGTCTTCATCAGACCAAGTCCCTGGAAGAGTGTGGGGTATTCTGCATACGGATTTACCTTTGATTTTGTGGTTGACACAACTTGTTTCAGGCGTTTGACTAATCCCAAGTCTTCACATGCTCTGAGTTCCAACGGGATGTTCAAGTCCGTTCACCATGTAAATTTGATGGTGAGTGCCCTTACTTTGCAAAACAGTGCTGAACATTGCCACAGTTGTCAAGACTTCTCTTGGGGGTCCACTAAGAGTTTTGTCAGATTCCAAGAGGCTTTTCTTGAACTTTGTTTTAAACAGAGTTAATGAGATTGCTGTAACATCTGCTCCTGGGTCCAGTTTAAACACTTCCAGTTGTCCATTGACCTTGATTTGTGCCATCTAGGTTTTAGCTCTGGTTGCTTGGTCCTCTGTCAGTGACCCCAGGAAACCAATTGTTTTAAATTGTTTTTTAAAAGATGTATTTTAAATTGTATTTGTTTTTAGTTACTGTAAACTGCCCAGAGAGCTTCGGCTATGGGGCAGTATACAAGTATAATAAATAAATAAATAAATTGGGTGTGTTGAAATTTATCCCACAATTGAGCCTGCAAAACATGCCTTTGCAAACTGTCCCTTTTTATTGCAGTTATGGCATACTGAATCTTTAGCTGGGCAATTGCCCTTTCTGAGTCTCTTCTCTTTACACCACAGGCATCTGTCCTCATAGCTTGGAGTATTAACTTTTTAGACTGTCCTTATAGATACTTTCTGCTGTAACCTTTTTTGCTCCCTTTGGAAATTCTATCTACTTGATGGATGCTGTTGTCCCCATGGATGTCCAGTTGCTGTTTCTTCACAATCTCCTGTTGCCTTACTATATTAACTGTTTTTTCCAGGGTTAGCTCCACATCCACATCCAATTCAGACAGTTTGAGATCTGTGACTCCCACAACAATCCTGTTCCTGATCATGTCATCATGCAGCACACCATATTCACAATATTCAGCTAGTATGTACAGAGAAGTAATGAAGTAATCTATAGGCTCTCCCTTCTTTTGCCTATATGAATTAAACTTCAATATATTACATTGCGTTTCACAATGAAATGCCTCTCAAAACTTCCCATCACAACGTCATTTTTTTTTTTTTTGATCATTTGGACTCAGTTGGAATGAAAACAGAATATCATCTGCCTGGTCTCCCATTCGGTAAATCAGGATGTTGACTTGCTCTTCTTCAAGTTTATTATTTAGTCCTGAGGCTATCCTGAAATGCTCAAATCTGTGCCTCCATCTAGACCACTCTGCTGGGGTTGCAAATGCAAAAGGCTAAGCATACTGAACCTGAAAACCTGCTGCTGTTTCCCCTTTGCCAGACAGTGGATGTTCTCTCTCACCTCCAATCTTAGCAGGCTGGGACAGGCCCAATCTCCTTGTCTATTTTTCTTTCCTTTATCTTTTCCTTCACCAAAGCTGTGGGTGTCAGGAATTCACTGAGCTACCACAATGGGTTGTTGTCCAATGGAGTTGTTCTTAGAAACAACTCCAAGCACGTCAGGTAAACTCCAACTAGAACAGCTTTATTTATGTATCAGTACAGGGAGCCAAGCTAACTCATTCCCCCCCAGGCCTCCCTAACTTCCTCTTGCTCCTCCCCCCTCCTTACCTTCCCCTTGACCAAGGAACTAACTACACATCTCCCATCTTTCCACCAAATGGTACTCAAGCAGGCTAACACCAATAATAAAAGAAAATCCTGTTATGTGCACCCCAAACTCCAATCAGCGAGATACCTCAGGGATATCTGCACTTAGCTCATGTTCTGTTTCCAGGGTTGCCAAGTCTCTGGTTTTTGCCCAGAGACTCCAGTTTTTGGGGGTCCTCTCCAGGTGAGTCATCCCCGTCTCTGGACTCTTAGTTTTTATTTTTTAACAATTAAATTGCTAGGTGGTCTGGTTCAAGAGATATACACCAAAATGTCAGTCCCCCCCACTTCTGTTAGAAACCGGCTGCTCTAATCCCTGCCCTTTCAGGTTTTTAGCCAGTAAGTGAAGTCAGGGTTGTGATTGACAAGAAATTTGCTGACCTCCAGGCAATAGCAAGAACACACTGCAAATCCAGAAAAAAGCTTCTTTTCCCTGCTTGTCTGCACATCAGATTGCCTTTTTCTCAACAATAAGGGATAAGTGCAGCGTTCTATACCTAGGAAAAAGAAACCAAATGCACAGTTATAACATGGATACTTGGCTAAGCAATACTACATGTGAGAAGGATCTTGGGATTGTTGTTGATCACAAGCTGCAAAAAAGGCAAATGCTATTTTAGGCTAAATTAACAGAAGTATAGTTTCCAAATCGCGTGGTTTCCCTCTATTTGGCACTGGTTAGACCTCATCTTGAGTACTGTATCCAGTTCTGGACACCACACTTTAAGTAGGATGCAGACAAACTGGAACAGGTTCAGAGGAGGGCAGTGAGGATGATCAGGGGACTGGAAACAAAGCCCTAGGAGGAGAGGCTGAAAGAGCTGGGCATGTTTAGCCTTGAGAAGACCGAGGGGAGATATGATAGCACTCCTCAAGTACTTGAAAGGTTGCCACACAGAGGAGGGCCAGGATCTCTTCTTGATCATCCCAGAGTGCAGAACACAGAATAATGGGCTCAAGTTACAGGAAGCCAGATTTCAACTGAACATCAGGAAAAATATCTTAACTGTTAGAGTGGTATGACAATGGAACCAATTACCTAGGGAGGTGGTGGGCTTTCCAACACTGGAGACCTTCAAGAGGCAGCTGGACAGCCACCTGTCGGGTATGCTTTAATTTGGATTTCTGCATTGAGCAGGGGGTTGGACTCAATGGCCTTATAGGACTCTTCTAACTCTCCGATTCTATGATTCTACGATAATATAACAGGAAATCTAGAACTGAAGATCACAGCAGGATCTTGGTAGGCATGTACAGCAAACAATGTCAGTTATGATTATAATAAAAGTGTACATGCAGGTTTTTTTTAATTACTTGCAAAAATAGCATATTATACATTTTATCTTTCAAATAATTTTTGAACAGAACTTTGAAACACTGTTCATGCTGCAGCTTATTATGCCATTACAATGTGTTATACTTTTCTGATTATAAGGAGTCTATAACAAGTAACTATAACATAACATAACTATAACATAACTAACTGTAACAAGTTTAAATTTTCCTGGGCTGTTAAAGAGGGCAGTTTATTTGTCTAATTCATAGCCTTGTTTGAAGCCTTCACAATATGAAGCTTTAATCTTATTTTCATTTTTCTGGGAGTAAAGCTGCAATGTTAATCCCATATACCTTAGAGTAAACCCATTGATTTCAGTAGGACTTACTTTTGAGTAGACATGGTTAGGATTGTGCTGTAAATCAATGGGACTTTTGAGTGAACATAGCAAAGGATAGTGTTGTAAATCTTTCTCTCCCCCTCCAATTGTTTTTTTTAAAAAACATGCAATTATGCAGGGCTTACTTAGATGTCACTGCTTTTATTTGATAGGAAACTAATACTGATCTTTTAAAAATGTTCTGCTGGTTTTGACAATAAACTATTATATGGGGGTAGATGTATTTTTACATCTCCAGTATGTGTGTGTGTGAGGAATCTTTCCAACAAACTTGTGAGGTAGGGTTGGAAACCAAGGCAGCTCACTACAAGAAATAAATCCCTTTAAAATCCAATAACCACAAAACAAGTATAAAACAGTTGCAATCAGCTTAAAGTGGAATGATTCTGAATTTTGGGCTGGGTGAGTTCCTTGTCACTTGAGGTTGCAGTCCATGTACACACTTCCATGTTTCAGTAAGCTCCATTGAATACATTGGGACTTGTTTCTGAGTAAATATGCATAAGATCGCACTATAAATATCTGTACAGGCTGTGTAAATAATAAACATCTTTGACATTCATGCTTAAATAAATATTTCTTCATACTATGTCTCGAAATGTATCTGATTTCACACTATGGTTGTACATTATTATTTCCTCTACATTTTAAGTGTGCCCTTCTTCCTTGGGGTGTATTTGCCTGCTGGCACAAAGTCATTTGAGAGGGAACTAGTCTTGACAAGGAGTTCCAGTGCCTAGGAGCAGCCACTGAGAAGGCCCTCTCTTGAATTCCCACCAAATGCTCTCCATGTTAGTGGGACAGAAAGAAGGGCCTCTTTTGAGATCTTAAAATGTAGGTGGGCTTGCATGGGAGAATAAAGTCTTTCAGATAACTTGGTACCAAGTTGTGAAGGGCTTTGCAGGTCAGAGCCAGGGATCTGAATTGTGCTTGGATCAATAGCTGGTGAGCTACTCTAATACAGGATGACTGGGTGTCACATTCTGAACCAGCGGAAGTTTCCAAACACTCTTCAGCCCCATACAGAGTGTGTTACAGTAGTTCAAATGAGATGTAATGAAGGCACGTGTCACTGTGGCCAGATCTGCCATTTGCAGGAACAGGTGCACTTGATACACTAGCCTGACCCGTGCATAAGCACTCCTTGCCACTTCTGAAACCTGGGCACCCAGGTTCAGGGCTGAATTCAGGAGTATACCCAAAGAGGTCAACCTGGGTCTTCAAGGGGAGTGCAACTACATCCAAGACGGACTTAACTCCTACGCCCTGATCCAAGTAAGTCAGTATGTGCTTGGTGATTAAAATGCCTGGGCAAAGGAAAATATATTTCTCTGGCCCTGGAATGAGATACCATTAGAGTTGGCACCCAGTGAACCTCCCTGAGAGAACCTCCACAAAGAAGATGCTTTCCAGATTCAACTGACATGGCTTCAGACAACAGGGTGACATGGCAAAGGGCCCCAAAAGATGACCACAGGGTTCAGACAGGCTCATGTGGTAGAAGCTGGTTTTTCTATACATGGTGTTGTATTGTTTCAATATTTTTCAAAAATGTACAACAACAGAAAAACAGGGAATTTAATTATTTGAGTAAAGTGGAAAAAGCAAGCTGTTTCCTTCTGTTACAGCATCAGAAAAATGGCCCCACTTGAATCAGTCCCTGGCTTTTGTTTTGACTTATTATATGACTCATCAAGTGTGTGTGTTTCTCAAACAGCTTCAGAGGTAGTTGGTGAGCATCATTAGTGAGCTACAGCCTTGCATGGCATATTTCAGTGTTGCCATAGCAACAGGCACAGGATGAGTTAGCAAGTGCGAGAAGCCACAGTCCAGCTAAGTAGGTTAGAATAAAATTAAGGGCAAGGATTCTCTTTTATCCTCTCCAAAACCCTGCCAGCAATCTCCCAGTCCTGCCTGGAGTATCAGAAAGATGATTATATTAACAGTGCTAATGTTCAGGCAGAAGCCGCCACAGCATTATGCTATGTCTGGATATACAAGCTGTATATACTTGCTTCTGTGAAGTTTTTTTCCAGGAACTTAATCAAAGTGCATAACTGGTAATATGGATTCAACCCACAGAAGCAGAAAAATCCTATATTTTCCTTGGAATGATGAGAGGTGTGTTCAGGACACGTTGTGAATAATATGAAAAGGATTCCTGGCAGGAAATACTCTGTACAGCTCCAACAGCTGGGGAATCAGGAAGGAACAAGGTCCAACATGCTGACTTGCTTACTGTCTAGAATGCTGCTGAACCACATAACAAAGACAGGAAAGGTTGGAAATGCAAAAATGCTCCTTGTCTCAGGGCATTTTTCAAGATGTGCTGGAGTGGAACCAGTGCCACTTGGTTAAAGCTTTTTAGCTTCCCTGTCCCTCAGGGCCCACCTTTGACAGCCAACAAGTCTGTTTTATGGCTGCGCAAAAAACACAGCTGTTTCGCTGTCATGGCTTCTCCAAAGAAAATTGGGATTTATAGCTTTTTGAGAGTACTGAGAAGCCCATTAAAGATTGCTACCACCCTTCCCAGGTCTAGGATTCTATGGGAATAAGGCATGTCAACAGCAGGGGTTCAGATGAGCCCTCACACATTGAAAGCATGTGTGAGGGGGTTGCAGGGTTGTGCTGACTACTTGCCCTGCCCCCTGTCAACATACCTGTAGACTGCACATAGGGCTGATCCACACAAGGGGGAAATCTCATGGGCCCAGTCTTGTATGGAGTAGCCCTACATATATGCAACAAAAAGACACATGTATATAGCTCCTTTACATAGTTGCCAGATGCACAGGTAAAGGGTGTGTGTGGCCAGTGTGTATGTTAGTGGTGAGGGGTGGATGCTTCTTGCTGGCCTCAAGGGAGGACAGAGAGGGATGTGTGACTGTAAAGATACTAGCCTACAATAACATTCACATTGAATGCTCCACCCACTTTGCCTCTGGCCCTGCCCACCACTGGCATGTGGCTCCTGGAAGTTTTCTTAGAAGGTGATGTGGTCCACGAGCTGAAAAAAGTCCCGAGCCCTGATCTACACCAATTGGAAGAGAGGGATAATCTCTCAACATTAAAAAGTGATGAAGAAAGGACCAACAATTCCTTGAGGTCTGGCTAAAGAAGAGGAGCTGCTACTTTAGCTTTAGAACAATCCTTTCCACATTTTGTAGTTTTCAAACAGGTTGTATCCATGGCTGAGAGCTTGAATAATCTTTTTTAAAGCCAAAGCTGTAATACGTTTCTTGGCAAGAGCAGCCATTCATATTTTACATGAGGGTTTCTTTCCATTCCTTTAGAGTCAAAATAATAAATATCAGCTTTCTCATGAATATCAATGTTTTTACCCCTTAGGATCCCAAACTGCTTTCCAAACGATTGTATAATAACATTAGTGACTTCATCATAGCAGTTTTATCTTGCCTTCCATTAAGACTTGGTTCTGGGAAATACAGATGCACTTATTTCCAGCTGAAACTGACTTGGCTGGCTTGCCAGCAAGCAGAGACAATCCCCATGCCGCTTAATTTAACCGCACAACTCCTCTTGGGGATATGAAAGTTTGATAAAGGAGAGTTCCTCTACACCCACCACATGACTCTTGGTGGGCAATCCAACTTTCATGATACATCGGAACTCTTACGAACAACTTGGTTAGGAAATTCCATGCTCAGTTAAACTGTCCCTCCCTCATGTAATCAGTAGTAAATGCCAAATCTAATTTCTGTGTGAATATATATCATCTGATCAGTAGAGCGAGCCCTTTTGGTAGTTCCACCACCTTTGGAAGGTTGGGGGATAGTGGCCCAGGAGAAGGCAATCTTCCTTAGGTAGCCCCTAAGTTGTGGAACTTCTTCCCCATCAAAGTGCATCTGGCAACTCTGCTGTACAGTTTTAGGTGAATGCTGAAGATGCACCACTTTACCCAGGCCATGTATTTTTAGGACCCATCCTATTTGGGGATTTTAGGTTGTTTTTAAATTGTTTTTTAATGTCATATTTTTAAATTGTTGTAACCCACCCTGGGACCTTTGGATTAAGGTTGGGTAATAAATGATGATAATGATGATGATATCTTGATTGTATGGGGACAGTAATGAGTATCTGAATGGATGATCATTGCATCAGTATGCTTTGTTATGTTATGAAGATGTCTTCTATTGCTCACAACACAACAGCACTGCAGCAGCTCAGCTCTATTAAGAAATGAAGCTTATTTTGGGGGGGGTGAGGCAGGGATGTACTAATTTATATCTACATCTGCATAGTGTTGATAATCAGCTATTTGTTCATGTTTTTAGCAAAGCCTATAAGAGGTCTCTGCTGTTTCAAAATGCCAGGCTTCAGGGTTTTCTGCACAACATCTGGGTCAGTTTACAGTTACATTATTATGTAAATGTATGAAGCTGTTGTCATCAGTCAACAAGTGATGAATAATCATGGATCATTGCCTCATATATAATCCTTCACATGAAGGCTTTCTCACTGAAGATGTTGTGGACAGTGAGGAAAGGGATCCTTCTGTTGTTTTTGCCTCACCAGAGCTTGCCCATCTGCCTGAATGTGTGAGCTCAGCTAAGGCAGAAGTGATCTTAGGAACTGTATGGTCCATTGCAAAGGATCATGGGAAAATATGTGATCCATATTATTGCATACGCAATCGTTTGCAGGGAACTCAATGTTGGGTGGAGAGGAGTGCCTTTTGCTTATTGCAGAGCTTTGCATTTTTTACTTGGTCTTGAATCATGGGCCATGCTGTGGGAGAAAAAAAATGGGATGGAAGTTAGAGAGAAGCCCACACCGTTCTTGTGTATGCGCAGTGGAATACATGTAGGAGGACTAAAAGTGACAGGGAAGCCTCAGGGTAAGCAAACCATTCTGCTTGACCCACCCTATTGACAGTAAACACCACTGAAAAAAGGAGAACAGAGGAAGGTGAATAGCATGACACATTTTAAACCCTTGTTATAATCTCCTATATCAGGCCTAGCTAGCCAGAGTATTTAACACAACTTATTCTCATAGGAGCTTGTTTGAAAGAATCGTGAGTCATTGTGGCATACATGTCGTTAGGAAGGACGACGTAGCCTGCATCAGGCAGCAGATGTTGGGATACCACTAAAAGTTAGCAAACTGTTCATTTGATTTATTATTAATTAGATTTTGATCACCCCAGAAGGGCATAATCAGGAATGGATTTTATGACACCAAAATGTCTTGGACTATATTTGCAAACATGTTTCTTACAACCAGGTTTTGGGGCTAATGAGAAGGCCTATGCTCTGTGTTCCTCCCCAAAATCTACATACCTCTCTCCTTCCTGCTTGGTCTATACTATGTTCCAGCACCCTCTCAATCCTGGGCACAGCATTCAGTTTCCTCCCTCCATTCTGGACCATTGTCCTTCCCATCACCCCCTTTCTCTTTTGTCTCTTGACCTGTGGTCAGCCCGGCTTCCTGCAGTCCTCTTCTGTTTCAGCTATGTAGCTAGTCCTTCTGTTTCCCTGCCTGCCAGCTTCTTCTTCTGTTCACTTACCTGTCAGATTGCTGCCATCAACATGCTCCATCCCTCGCCAGGCTGTCTACTTTGCTCGGTATGGTGGAAGGGGGCAGTTGCTAAGAAATGTTAGGACGCTCTTACGTCCTAGCCATGTTAGAAGTGACCTAGAGGTAGTTGATCTATGTGTGTCCAACAGCAGTTGAGCAAATGCGACTTAGCTTCCTCTGGAGTAGGAACAGACTGACACAGTAGATGGCTTGGCCTCCAGCCCTTTTTTATGCTCCTGCCTGCTTAAGGTATACTTCAGCCCAAGCTACTTTCAAGTTAGGGAAAGCTGAACTGCATCTACTAAATTGCTGCTACATACATTTATCAACCAATTCCAGGTCACTTCAAAAGCTGGTTGTCTGGGGTCCTGTGCCTGGATATCATTCTCTGGATCCATTCATTAAATAGTTGGGCCAGCCCTGGCTATTTCTGAGTTCTTCCAGCTTTATAGCACTGCACAGAAAAAGCATTTAAAATTCCATCATTTTTGAGAGGAAGCCTTCTTATTTCATATTCTGTCAATATCACTATTGTTGTAAGAATGCATTGTACTCCCGGCCAACAAACTGCTTCCCCTTGCATGCGTATTTTCAAGTTATATAAGTTGTTTGGCAAATAAAGCAAGCTGCATCATGAATCAGCACTCATTGTTTATCTCATTCGATGTGCATAAGCACCAACCCAGCAATTCTGAAAGGTTCTGATGTTTCATTTATTATTGATCAAAGGTTTGTACCCATGAATAAAAGCTTGATAAAAATCTCTTTGCTCCTCTCTTCTCTCCATCAACAAAAGACTAAAGATATTGGCAGTGGATTCTACAATGTAAGCATTATGTTTGCATTTTACATGGGTTCCATCACCAGCATTAGGGCTTAAAAGGGGGCAGATCACAGGAGGCCTTGGCCACGTAGTTTCCCCAGTACACTCCCAAAAAGGAAAAAAAAATGCTATTCTTAGAGCTGGTGTAGTGGTTCTTTCTTACATGGATGTAAATGGGAGGGAATCAGGGTTGGCCTGACATCAGGCAGCATGACATGTCTGCCTCAGGCAGCAGATTCTGAGGGGCAGGTAGTTGACTTATCTGTGTATGCTGTGCAGCCTGCTCTGTACCCTCTAGGAATAGGGAGAAGCACCATCTAGTCCTGCACCCCAGGCAGCAAAATGTCTTAGGCTTAGGAAGTAGTGGTTCCTTTGCTGCAGGATCGACCCACCTTAGGATTGCTTGGTTCAGCTGCAATGCTATATACACCTAGGAGTTGCTTCTGAACAGACATGTATAGGGTTGCTCTGTAAAAATATTAAAACATATTTCTTTTTTATTTTATATTTATAAAAATATTTATATACCACTATTTTGTTAAAACATCAAAGCATTTTACAACATGTTAAAAAAACACAACAGAATAAAAACATTAAAA
This sequence comes from Rhineura floridana, assembly GCF_030035675.1. Lineage (NCBI taxonomy): Eukaryota > Metazoa > Chordata > Lepidosauria > Squamata > Rhineuridae > Rhineura > Rhineura floridana. The sequence goes on along the minus strand of NC_084483.1, from coordinate 136,328,291 downwards.
ATACAATAAAAACAACTGTATGTGTGTGTGGGGGGAAGCATCTTCTTAATTGTCTGCATAAGCCTGGCAGAACTTTCCAGAGGACTGGGCCGATGACACTGAAGGCTCAATTTCATGTCCATGTTAAATGAGCCTTGAGGGATGACCAAAGCTGCTTCTGCAGATGATCTCAGTGACTGAGCTGGGATATAAGGGTTCAGGCAGTCCCTAAGATACTCTGGACCTAAGTTATCAGGGCTTTGTAAATGAATACAGGGACCTTGAACCTGGCTTGGCAGTGGATGGGCAGCCAGTGCAGATGTTTTAAAAGGGGTGTCACATGTTGTCAGCCATGTGCTGCCATCAGCAATCTGGCCACCGCATTTTGCACCAGCTGGACCTTCTGAACCAGGGCCAAGGGCAGCCGGACATAGAGCGCATTGAAGTAATCCAGCCTTGAGGTTACCGATGCATGGACTACAGAGGTCAGGCTATCTCTGTCCAGGAATGACTGTAGTTGATGAACCAGACAAAGCTGATAAAAGGCATTCCTAGCCACAGAGGATACTTGGGCCTCAAGTGACAAAGATGAATCCAGGAGTACTCCTAGGCTATGGAACGGGTCCTTCAGGGGGAGCATGATCCCATTCAGAGCAGCTAACCTGTCTTCCTGGACATGGGGACCACCTACGCAAAAAGCTTCCATCTTCCCAGGATTCAAGCACAATTTATTGGCCCTCATACAGTCCACTCAGACACCAATCCAGAGCGTTCACAGTCTCTCCTGATTCACATGTTATGGAGAAATATTCTTTGTTTATTTTACATTATTTGTTATAGTTTAGAAAATGTGTAAAAATATTTTAATTCCTTTTTTAAAAAAGTGCACACACACACACACCGGCAGCCTTGTAATTAAGCCATTGAGTTCCCCACCACCACCTGCTGGGGGCTGGCAGAGGAGGGATGGAGAATTTTGTTGATCCTCTTGCAATCTAATTGGTTTCTATGCTGGCTGCAGAGGAGGGACGGAGTGCCCTGTTCCTCCTCTGCCAGACCCCTTACTCACCAACACGCAATCCCATGGACTTGCCTATGGCTACAAGGCTAGAGCTTAAAAACAAGGATGTATGCCTGCTTTTAACCAGAACTTCCAAAATTGTTTGCTGAACATATATATAACCTGAGCCCTCCAAATGATGTTGGATTCCAACACTTATCAGTCCCAGCCACGTGACCAATGGTCAGGGATGGTGCAAGTGGGAGTCCAGCAAGATCAGGAGGGCCAGAGGTTCCCCATAGCAGACTTAGACCCTCAGTTGGAAGAGCTTCTTTTGTGTGCATTTAGAGGTTTTGTCTCCTTTCTTTGGAACATGAAAGATTGCCCCAACTCAACACAGGGCATCAGGTGAGGTTTGATGGATGCCCAGTAGGGATGGGTGAGTAATTTGATTCAGTTTGCATTTCAAGCCGAATCTATCAAATTTGCATTTTTAGAAACAATATGAGAACCAAAACACCTTCAAAACTCCTTCAAAATTTGTGCTTATTCGGATGTTGCCATGCAATTTTCCAACCACACAATGTTTACAAGAATGCATATATTAGGGGTAAGTGTGCATAAAAATGAATAGATGAAGTAAAAATAACATTACAAAAATGCATTAGATGAGAAGTCAGAACTGCTCACAAAAATGTGTTTATTAGGAGCAATTCACACTAAAATGCTGAAGAATTTTCATGAGGATATTATTTTTTAAATGCTGCAAAAATGGAGAGAACTAAATTAAGATTGAAAAAATGATAAACTAAGAGAACCTAAATTGAGAGCTCTTTCCATCCCTAGTGCCCAGAGACTATTGACAGTCAGAACACTGACAGTCGGAAATACTAGTTTGGAGACATAGATGTTCTTGATTAAGTGGAAGGTGTTGTATTCTGTTAACCATACGTTTGTGTTTAAGGAGTTCGGCTTGTGCAATGATTCCTCCACACTCTCAATTTTTCATCATTTACTCCTTCCTGCTGTAACTCTCATCCTCAGGACTGGCTTTTTAGGGGCACAGAAAGGGGAATGCAGGAAAGCCCCTTTCTGTTTTCAGAAGTCTGGTCATGTTCATTTGGTTCCAGCCCACTATATTTTTTTATGCTTCTCATGCAACCGACACCTGCTGAGATTCCTTCTTCTACAGAGCTATTAAAACTGTAGGAGTTCTGTCCTTTTTTCACCTGTCCTCCCTAAAGTCAGGGGATTTCTTACCATTCTAGGGCACATGCATGTTCATGTTGGTTATAATCTTTGTGAGATTGCGTATACAAATGAAAATCATGGAATTACTTTGGACTACAGAGCACTGTATTACAGTTTTCAGTCTTTTTGTGAAGCTACACACTAGTGGATACTTGTTTTTTATGTTTTTAAAATTAGAAAAACCCAACTAATGTGAGAAGGAAGCTCAAACCATTGTAAATCTGTATGATCTGCTGCCCTAGAAGCTGATATATGTATGACTCATCTTACTTCCGCTCCTCAGAATTTAGTACAGACACTGGTTAAATGATATTAGAGCAAATCTGATTTGACTCTTCCTAATGAATCTATCTTCCTAGAATAGAAAAAGAAATAATAAAGATATGCATCTTTGCTTTTATTGTCTGCTACCACTATTTTTTTTCTGATTTGGTTTTCATGAGGATGATGATAATGATTGTTTAATTTACATGACACTTTACACAGAAACGGAAGCAAAAGCAAGCAAGCAAGCAAGAAAAGTCTGCTCCCAAAGAGTTTATAGTCTACATTAGGATAACTTGTTGAAGTAGTCCACATTCATCCATTAAATTTGCTGGATGGCCTCAGGAAGATATAATGGGATAAGACCACTCATGGTGTCCTGACAGGCTTGGATTAAAGTTGGGTGATTTATCATACATGTAGATAGATAGATAGATAGATAGATAGATAGATAGATAGATAGATAGATAGATAGATAGATAGATAGATAGATAGATAGATAGACAGATAGATAGATAGATAGATAGATAGATAGATTTCCTCTCAACGATAACATCGACAGTATGGCTTCTTTGCTCCAGTTTAAGCTTCCTGCTGATTAGCTCGAAAGGCAGACGTGCGTGTGTGTGTCTATGTGTGTGTGCACACATACATGTGCACATTTGCCTTTCATGCATATGCTTATTTGGCATCTCAGCTGAAGATGGCAATTTAACAATTGCAAGCCAGCTAGGCAAGCAAACGTGACTAAAAATGGGTGTATTGCAGGATTGCACTAATGTGAGGGGTTCAGCCTTTTAAACAGAATGTAAACAGAATGTAAAATCACAGGCTTGAAGTGGCTGCTGCTGCATTAATTCTTGCTAAGTTAAAAACAGAGCCAGCCTTACCATGTACCAGAGTGAAGTAGTGCTTTAAGACACAGATTTCTAGCGAGCATTTTCCTGCATCCAACCTTCTGGGCTCCTCCCCCTCTCAGTTTTGGCTTCCAAAATGTCTCCCGGGCTATGACTAGTTCAAATAAATTAATAAATAAATATTTTAATATGCTGTAAACTGCCCAGAGAGCTTCGGCTATGGGGCGATATATAAATGTAATAAATAAATAAATAAATAAATAAAATATTTTTTAAAAATGCCCAAAAAGAGAGGAAGATGATTCATTTCATGCCTTTTCTGGGGCTAAAGACTTACAATGTCTTGAAGAAGATCTCTTACATTGAGGGAAAACCGCCTCTCCCCCAATTGTTTAAGATGGGGGAAATGGTGGGTTGATGGAATAGGAGATATATACATGCCTGAGGACCCCCTAAATTTGTCACCATTTTAGTGAGTATCACAAGGATGACAATGTAGCTTACTGGAAAGAAAAGCCTGGATCCTCCTCACCCATAGAATGTTCACAAAAGGGGAGTGCAAGATATATACCATTATGAATGTTGGCTGACTTCCTTGTTAGACTGATCACTTGTAATAGCTAGAATGAATTAGAGCATATATCTTATTTGTAAATGTGGTGCTGCTGCAATTGTTACAGGCACCTCAATGAGCTGTTTAGCATGATTTTATTCATTCATTCATTTCATTAAAAAAAATTATACCGCTCGATTGTAAAAAAAACCAAACACCTGCAAGTGGTTTACAAAGATTGCTTGTGGAATCTATTTCAATGAAGCTGCTTCTTTTTTAAGTTGTTATTACATGATTCTAGATTTAAACATTGTTTTATATGACTGGCTATTAGGTATGGGGTTGGGGGCTTTTTGTTTTTTTGCTACTGCACCACTGGGCTTACAGGCCAACAGCATCCATTTTAGTCCCAACAGTGATTTGCCAATGAAATACTGTAAATGGCTTGCAAACTCCAGTCTAGCTACTAGTGATATAGTCATACATATTGAAGAAAAAGAGCTTCTCATGGAAGCCCCCACAGCCATACCTTTAAAGGGGGGAAAAAAGCAGCCCCGATAGATCCCATCATTTCCTCTATGTTAATCCTTCACAAGCAGTAGTAAAACTTGAAGGCCTTGTTATTACCCCCATTCGTGTTGCAGAACAAGGAAGGTCTACCAGTTACCTGGCACTCTGGCTGGCAGATGATGTTACGTCTCCTACTGTGAAAAAAAAAAACTCCTGGGGCTGCACCACTTCTAGTTATTGATTAGTACCCATACCTTTAAGGCTGAAATTCATATCACGTCTCCTTGATCTGAACAACTAATTTCCACGACAGTTGCTCCCCAGATCCCAAGAGTTTGAACCTGTGAATCTTACTCTGTTTGGGTCCACTGCACAGCTACAGTCTCTGTAGCTTCCTCATTTCCACATGCAACATACAAAATGGGCTTGATTCTTGATCCCTTGTTTCCCTGCTTCCTGTCTTGTGCCAAATGGATTCTTCTGAATTTCAGCCTTGACAAGTGAATCTAGATTCTACTTGCCCACCAGTCCAGGTGCTACCCCCTTGATAATGAGCTAACCTGTTTTTAAGCCTTTAGGCCGTAGACTGCCTACTGGTGACATCTGTATGGTCACTTGTCAGGAAAGCTTTAAGTGTTATAGCAGGGGTTGGGCTGGGTGACCCATGGATCATTTCCAGCTCTAAATTCTACAGTTCTGGGCAATTTGATTCCTGAGTTTATGCTGGTGGTATAAAACCAGAAAATTAAAAAAAATCATTGTCCAGAGCCCAGGTTGGAACTACAGGCCCATAATTAAGACCATGGTTTTAAAACATAATAGTTCTTCCATACCACAGTGATCTTAAATGGAGCCTTTCTCTTTAGCAGCCTTTCCAAGAAAAGTGGCCTCTGATATTTAAGTAACAACTTTGGGATGCCCATCCAGATGTTTGGTTTTTTTCAGAAGGCCCCTGCTCCCTTTTCACAACTATAACTCTTGCACAAATACTTCAGATGTTTGCTTTGCTGCCCCCCCAGTTATTCTGTTTCTATAATGTTGCATCAGTGTGACTTACAAGTGAAGTTTTGTATGTCCCTTGTCCAGGCTAGATTTTAAATTAACACATTAATAGATTTCTCCATAATCTTCAGGATTATCTTTTATAGATATAATCTTTTTAGAGATAATCTTATTATATCAGAATGGAAACAGACAAAAGAAGAAAAATAGTTGAGACCAACCTTTCCTAAGCTGGAGCCCTCCAGATGCTTTCAGTGCCATGCCGGCTGGGGCGGATGGGAGCTGTAGTCCAAAACATCTGGAGGGCACCATTTTGGCTGGTTTAGACACTAACCTGATGTGCATGTCTCGCTATGCCAAACTACAGCTTAGCAGGACTACACAAGTGTGTGGTCTCCTAGAGAGGAGCTTGCCGCTGCTTTGCTCCTTCCTGTTCCTCTTTGCTGCCATCCTGAGCTAAACTAAGGTTTGGCTTAGCATTTCACCCAAACTGGGGTTTATGGTTAAGCTCTCTTCTCCTTAACCATGAGCTGTAATCACAAATAACTTTGGTTACCTGCTAGACTAGAGGGTTCCATCTTCCCAGACTCTCCTAAATAAAAGGTAGGTAGGTGGGGGGAGAGATTCCCCTGTGATTAACTTCCATTGGTGAAACACCAACCAATTATATGGGACTATTAGCATGCCTACCAGTACCTATCTACTATCTGCCAAAATATGGCCTGTTAGCACCAGCAGGGCTGGCTATACCATTAGGCAGAATTAGGTGGCTGCCTCAGGCCACTGATTTTTGGCTGTCATGAAATGGTAGCAATGTTTTGGTTACTTAATAATGGTATTATTGCTGTCAGGGAAAGGCGCTGGTGGGATTTTCTGCCTGAAGTGCCAAAATAACATGGCTGGCCTTGGGCACGAATCACGATGCACCTTGACTTGGGGCGGGGTGCCATTTGCTGCTCTGCTTCAGGTAGCAAAGTATCTTCTTGGGCCAGCCCTGAGCATCTGTAATGTTATCTGTAACTGAAACAAATATAACATCTGTATTGATGTACATGGTGCTGTATAAAGTCACATCAAATACACCTTCCTGCCATGAGAAGCTTACCACCTGAATTGAGATCATAGGGGAGACAACAGTATAAGGAAAAGGATGGCTTATTTTACTTTAACTACTTTTTTCCCTTCTTAATGTCAGGGAGATTCAAAAGTTTAAAGGGAAAGTTTCCCAGTATGCTTTAAATGTATACTTATGGGGGATCTAGAACTTCTAATGCACATTTGAAGCTATATAGGTGCCTTCCTCAATCTGGTGCCCTCCAGATGTTTTGTAGCCATGCTGTCTGGGGCTGATGGGGGCCCTACCAACTTGGGAAAGGCTGGTATACAGAGCATAGGTTGTTTCAGCAAACTGATGTCAGCCAGGTCAGCTTGCTTTGGAAGAGGATGGTCCTATCACAAAAGCGTAGGGAAGAATCAAAGAGCACTCAATAACACGCAACTGAGCATCACCTCATAAAAGTTACAGATGACTAACCACTTTAAAATCATTTTAGCATTGTCTCAATAGGTTGCACATTGAGGCTTCATCTTTACCACAGGCCATTACCTCACTGATCGTGCTTGCAGCAAGAACAGCCACGCCTGCTTAAGAGTGGGGGGAGGGAGGGAGTGGGGGAGGGGACAGGGGACAGCCTGAAAACAAGCCAAGTAATTTTTCAGCTTGAGAAGTAATCAAGTTAATTCTTAGTATCTGGACAGGGGGCCTTCAAGGAAATCCCTGAGTACTACAGGAAGAAGGATTGATTATGCAATAAGTGTCAGTCTTCCCCTTCCTCTGAGTCAATTCTGAAGTGGAACAAAATAGGTTGATAAGATTGCCACTTGGCCAGTTTTGGGCTAGTCAGAAAAAGCTGCTTGCCTGGTTCCCAGTTTCTTTTCTTGCGTAGTTTAAGGCCCATTTGAAACGTTACAGCCCTTCCCCCTTGTCATGTTGATGCTTCCACATGAGGGCGTTTAAGCAGTGTGTGCAACATGTGAAGGCTCCCCTTACTATTGCTATGGGGCATAGGGGGTCTGGGGTCTCGGAACTTAAATATTGGCAAATTTGTGATCCCAAACCTGTGTTTGCAGAGATAATAAGAATATGAAGGTGGTGCTTGGAGAGGTGGATTGGCATGCAGAAGGGGTGCTTAATCCCATCCACACCTGCTGATTTTTCCCTGCTAAAGCTGTTTCCCACTCAGTTGGCCTCAATTCTGATTTGCACGGTAAGGAGGGAAGTGTAGTGTATTGGCCCTCAAGGCTTGCCATACCAGGAACTGCTGAGTCAGCCCCAGGCTGTGGCAGTTTCAGTTCCAGGCCTGCCTTACAAGCAGCACCGGGCCTTGTTCTCTGTATGTAATTAGTTATAGTAAAGTTCTTGTTATTAGATCCTCTGTGTGGCCTCTTCCTTCATGATACTTTTCACTGGCGATGAGGATGGGATACTGAGGCACACAGAGTGTTTTCTTCATGCATTGATTAGAGGCTGAAAGGGAGAAAACATTTCTCCTTACACTGGATTAGGACATCAACTTGGGCCTTGTGGAAACCACTGCAAAGCACTCCAGGTCAGTGTGTATACTGTGGAAAATGGCCACCCAAGGGCATCTTGAAGAATTTAACCCTGCATGTCCCAGCAAGTGGGAAAGTTATGCAGCCAGGCTGGCGTTTTACCTGGCAGCAAATGGCATTACAGAGTCAGAGAAGAAGTGTGCTGTGTTACTCAGTGTCTGTTGGCCTGACACCTTTGACCTAGCCTAGGCCCTCGTAGCACCAGCAAAACTTGCTAATACATCTTATGAGGATATCCTGAATGCTTTACAACATTTCTCTCCAAAACTGTCTGAAATAGCACAACGTAATTCTTTCTACAAATGAAACCAGAGCCCAACAGAAAGTGTGTCACTGTATGTTGCTGAACTTGGATGCCTGGTGAAACACTGCAATTTCCCAAACCTGGAGGAGATGCTATGTGATTGCCTGGTCTGTGGGTTGCATGATGAGGGCCTACAAAAGTGTCTGTTTGCAAAAGGACAGCTCACATTCAAGACTGCCTTAGAGGAAGCTCTGACTACAGAAGCAGCAGCATCAAGCACCCGAGAAGTGCGCTTGGCAAGAAACTCACCCTGTTCAGAAACCCAGCTGGCTAAAGATTCAAATCGACAACTTTTAGAAACCCACAGACTGCAGTGCAAATGCTCATCAACCAGAGTAGGTGCTGCAGGACCTCCGAGATCCAGACAAGTTTTTCCAGTGAAATGTAAGAGCTGTCTGTGGCAGATCCCATGAACAGTGTGCCTGCCGTTTCAGAGGTGCACAGTGTTGGTATTGTCAAAAAGTTGGGCATATTGAGCGAGTATGCCAAGCCAAAGTGGAAGCAGCCACCCCCAGAAGTGCAGTGGAAGGGAAAACACCATCAAGGACACAGGGCAGTACAACACACACTGTACAGAAGTTTTCCACATATGACAACAGAGAGGAAGTGATTAACCACATCAAGCCAGGGTTGCAGTACTCCGCCAGTGTGAGGAAGGTGAAGGTGAAGGTGACAGTCACCATCCAGGGCACTCCATGCATCATGGAAGTTGATTCAGGCTCAGGTTATACTATCATCTCATCGGAAACCTACCAGCAAATATTTCCTTGTGGGGGCCCACAAATTGTCCCTTTCCACTCCAAACTTACTGATTACCAGGAAAATCAGGTTCCAATAAAGGGTGTCTGTGAAGTTGAGGTGCATTACCAAACTTTCCATGGAACTTTACAGTTATTGGTTGCTCAAGGGCATTGCACCAGTCTCCTTGGCTTAGACTGTTTTGAGCCATTGGGCATCGCTCTCATGGGGATCCACCAGATTGGTGAATCATTATGGGATAGGATCCTAAATGATTTCAAAGCTGTTTTTGATAAAGGTCTTGGGAACTATAAGGGGCCTTCTATTTTGTTGTTCTTGGATCCTACTGTGGCCCCCATACGTATGAAACCCCATCATGTTCCATTTGCACTGCGAGCAAAGATTGATGCTGAACTTGATTGCCTCATAGAGCAAGGCATCTTGGAGCCAGTGACACACCCTACATGGGAGACACCCATTGTCACCCCATTGAAGGCCAATGGCAACATCCGCATTTGTGGTGACTATGAGTGCACTATCAATAAAGCCCTGCATCAGCATCCATATCCAATCCCAGAGTCATCTTTTGGCATCACTTTCACAAGGAAAAGTTTTTGCGAAGTTTGATCTGGCCCAGGCCTATCAGCAACTGTCTGTGGATGATGCTACTGCTGATGCTCAGACTATCACCACTCATCATGGAGCATTCAGAATAAAACGCCTCCAGTTTGGCGTTTCTGTGGCCCCTGGAATTTTTCAGAGTTTAATGGAGGACATTCTCAAAGGACTACCAGGTGCCATACTGTATTTTGATGATGTCTTGGTTACTGGCAACTCCACTGCTGAGCTTGCCTCACTGGTGCGGGATGTACCGCACCATTTTGCTGTTACTGGTCTCTGGGTCAAGCATGAGAAATGTGTATTTGGTGTTTCCCAAATTGAATTCTTTGGCTACAGTATTGATGCCACTGGCATTCGGCCTACCCTGGAAAAATTTAAAGCAATTCATGAACCTCCAGTGCCCCGTAATAAACAGGAACTCCAAGCCTTCTTGGGACTCTTCAAATTCTATCACGCCTTTTTGAAACATAAGGCTACAGTGGCAGAACCATTGCATCGTCTTCTTGACAAGCATGCTGCATGGCAGTGGACTGCCTGGCATGATAAGGCTGTCCATGATGTAAAACACCTGTTATTGTCTGACAGTGTCTTGGTGCACTATGATGAACAGAAGCCCTTGATTGTCATGTGTGATGCATCTCCTTATGGTATTGGAGCTGTCCTGAGCCACCAACTTGAGGACTCTCATGAGGTGCCTATCGCTTCCTACTCCAGAACAATGTCTTCAACAGATTGGAATTATGCCCAAATTGATAAGGAAGCCCTGGCTATTGTGGCTAGCATAAAAAAATTCCATGGCTATTTCTATGGTCGACCATTCACTATTGCTACTGACCACAAGCCGTTATTGGCATTGTTTGCCCCTAACCAGCAGAAGCCTCAAATATTATCTCCACACATGTTGCGGCAATTTTCCTGAACGTGTACAACTACACATTGCAACATCGGCCTGGCAGGAGCATTGCCCATGCTGATGCTTTGAGCTTCCTTCCGCTCCCTTCTGCTGGGGTTGATGAAACTCCTCTGCTGGACACGCTGTTGCTAGAGTTGTTACCGGAACCACCCCTCCATGCTGGGAATATTGCCACTGCATTGTCCAAGGACCCAGTTCTTGCCCGTGTTCTCAACTGGGTGTGGAGGGGATGGCCATTAGGGAAGCTTGAGGAGAAATTTAGACCATTTGTATCCAAACAACATGAACTATCAGTGCACAAGGGATGCCTCCTGTGGGGAAATAGAGTTGTCATTCCTACTGTGTTGAGACATACGGTGTTGGAGGCCCTACATGTCGGACGCCTTGGTATAGTGCGAATGAAGGCTCTGGGGCGCAGCTATGTATGGTGGTCCAAGATGGACAGCGAGATTGAAGAATGTGCCAAGAGATATGAGAAGTGTCAGGTTTCAAGACCAGCTCCACCACATGCCCCAATGCACCCATGGGAATCGACAAAAACGCCATGGTCACAGCTTCATATCGACTTTGCAGGCCCCTTCCAGGGACAAACTTTCTTGATGGTTGTTGATTCATACTCCAAATGGTTAGAAGTTGTTCTGGTGTCATCTATGACATCTCGTATTATCAAAACCTTACCCAGGCTTTTCACAACACATGGGTTGCCAAACATCATTGTCTCAGACAATGGGGCCCAGTTCACATCTGCGGAATTCCACACATTCCTGGATAATGGACTGGTTCGGTATGTCACTTCAGCCCCTTTTCATCCAGCAACCAATGGCCAGGCCGAGAGGATGGTCAGGACAACAAAGAATGCATTGAAATGGATTGTAGAAGGTGACTGGGACTGACGCCTTGCAATTTTTCTCCTGACACAACACATCACACCTTGTGCCACAACTGGAAGGAGCCCAGACGAGCTATTAATGAACACATGACTAACAACTTTGCTTGATTGGTTGCCTCCTAACTTGACTGAGGACTGACCAAGGGAGTTGGTTGCAGTTCAAGAACCTGCATGAGTGTTCACCCCAGGTGACCCTGTGTATGCCACGAACTATGGAGCTGGTGAAATGTGGATTCCTGCCACTGTGGCCCAAGCCACAGGCCCATTGTCCTACAGGGCTCAAACACCAGACTGCCATGTATTACGTTGAGATGTGGACCAGATGAGAGGACAAAGTCCAGCTCCATCAGTTCTCTCTAAGGGTGCTGGAAATTCTCAAGTGGAAAGAGAAAATGAGCCAGTAACTGCTGCTGATGCCAGACAAGAGCAGTTGCGCCTGGACCCTGAAGTGGACCAGCATGAACCAGAGCCAAATGGGGAACCAGGGAATGCACTAGCAGCTTCAATGCAAAATGGTCGTTGATTGACTTGCACCAGGGCTCGTCCCAAGTATCTTCAGGACTAAGAGATCTAAGGAGGAGGGGTGTAGTGTATTGGCTCTCTAGGTTTGCCATACCAGGAACTGCCGAGTCAGTCCCAGGCTGTGGCAGTTTCAGTTCCAGGCTTGCCTTACAAGCAGCACCATGCTGTGGGCCTTGTTCTCTGTGTATAGTTAGTTATAGTAAAGTTCTTGTTATTGTTTAGATCCTCTGTATGGCCTCTTCCTTCATGATACTTTTCAGGAAGGATCTGTCAATTTTGATTCTGTCAGTTTCTCATTTTTTCCATCTTAAATCCAGTTCTTCACATTTCTGCAGCAATTTGCATTTTTTTTAAAAAAAAAAATCCTCATGAAAATTCTTCAGCATTTTAGTGCAAATTTCTCCTATTTTTGTCTGCAGTTTTGACTAATGTACACATTTTGGCAAGCAGATTCTCCTAATATAATGCATTTTTAATGTTATTTTCACTAATATATTATTTTTTATGCCCACTTTCCTCTAATATTTGTAAGCTGTTGTTCTACCCTAAATTAGCCCTCAGTGAGGAAGTCTCTCTCTCTCTCTCTCTCTCCCTCCCTCCCTCCCTCTTTCTGTGTGTGTGTATATGAATCGGGATACAAAAAATGAGCAACAGTTAAACTTTTGTTTGTTAACTATTTAAATGTTACAAATACAAAAATATATAGTCTTACTATCACTTGTTCAGCAATAGCTGTTTTTTCCAAGTTTCTGGAAGTAAGAACCCTGTTTATTTAACATTAAACGAAATCAGGAGTCCCCTGTTTGTGAAAGAGCAGCTTGTTAATTCAAATGTCATGTCACAGTTAGTCTAACCATTATTTGTAAACCTGCTTTAGACCATGGTCTCGTTTGCCAATCATTTGAACACCATGGCTTGTAAATTTGGATGTCACAACAAACTGTGGTTAAGCTTCCTTCCTGGGCTTAGCAACTGTACTGAGCCAGTGAAGGAATTGCTCTTAAGCTAGTTTAAAAGAACCCCTATCTTATACGAACCCTTACATGAAGATGCTTATGACACATACACAAGATAACATTCTTGTACTATTTATCAAAGCTCCATTCACACAAGCACTTAATGCTGATTAGAAACCCCACTTCACCCACAGCTTGCTTTGGGAAAGAAAGTAAATCCTAACCATTTGCCTACTGATAGGCAGAGTAATCCTACGGTCCTGCTACACCACAGATAATGCTGATGTTGCATCAGCATAATGGAAATTACAATTCTATGCCCTCCTGGCAGCAAAACTGAAAGCAAAATAATGCCAGTAGAGACAAGAAATAATGTAGCAACATAGGCACTCCCCCAGAGTCCATGGCAACTCGGCTGCCACTCTCTACTACTGCACAGCTCATCAACGCCTCCACAATACCCATGTACAGTGAGAGGCGCCAGTCAATATGCCATACCCAGTATGTATCTCTTCCACATACATAACAAGGCAACCAGGGAGGTACCACAATGTCTCTCGCCACACCAGCCATCTGTGTAGCAGCTATGGGGAAAGGAATAGGCAGCTGTATTCAGAAGCTCCAGGACTCCCCTCAGAGAGGAACTTGAATCTCCTAATAGAAGGCAGAGCAGCTGCCTACTAAAACAAAAATGGCCATTTTGTCTGCCAGAAAGCCATAGTCAGACAATGAAGGAAAGACTGTGATTTTCCCAGAGCCTGGAAAAGTTACTTTTTTTAAACTACAACTCCCATCAGCCCCAGCCCTAGCCCACTGGAGTGGGCTGATGGGAGTTGTAGTCCAAAAAAGTAACTTTTCCAAGCTCTGGTTTCCGGTCTTAACATGTAGCCAGAACCATAGCCAGTTGATAGAAGGCCTATGTGGAGAATCCTTGTGTTCTACCTCCTAGAAGTAGTTCAAGTTCAAGTATCATTGTGGGAATAATGTTGTCAGATCACTCAGCATTAGGGATGGAAGGATCTGTCAGTTTCAGTTCCCTCAGTTTCTGATTTTTCCAGTCTTAAATTTGGTACTCCATATTTCTGCAGCAATTTGCAGAATCCTTGTGAAAATCCTTGTGAAAATTGTCTAGCATTTAAGCTTAAATTTCTCCTACTAAACACAGTTTTGTGTTCAGTTCTGACTAATGTACACATTTTTGCAAGCAATTTCCCCATTGTAATGCTTTTTTGTACAGTAGGGCCCCGCTTACCGATGCTCCACTTCTCGGCGTTCCGCTAATGCGGCAGCTTTCCTCCCCTCTTTAAAAGCCGCTTTTGCGGCAGTTTCGCGGCAGTTTCGTGCGACGCACCCCATTAAAGTCAATGGGGTTCCGCCTTACGGCAATTTCCGCTTTACAGCGGGGGTTTGGAATGGAACCCGCCGTATAAGCGGGGCCCTACTGTATGTTGTTTTCACTAATATATTCATTTTTATGCACACTTTCCCCTAACGTATGTATTTTTGCAAACACTGCTTAGAGGAAGAACTGCATCACAAAATTTGGATAACGGCAAGTTTTGAAGGTTGGCTGTGTTTCAGTTCTCATGTTGTTTCAGAAACTGCGGATTTGATAAATTGGGCTTTAAATGCAAACAATCAAATTTCTCACCCATCTCTACTCCGCACATATTGGTATCCATGTGAATGGATACCAAATGATACATACACATTTAAAAAAAATTCTCCCATGTAAAATTGCATTTACATATTTAAATACTAATTTTGATAATATTTTCTCACAAAATGACCATATGTAAACATATTTCATCTTGAAAAACACTTTTAAAAATCCAGGCTTGTATCAGATGTAGCACTAAATAAATTGTTTCGTTAGTGCAAGGGTTTACGCTTGTGCAACAGAACTCCCTGATCCTCCCCCCTACATCCCCTAAATCTATTATGGAATTTCCCCCAAACCTCTAGGACAGATTTGGGGAGGGCACAGGGTGTCTGGGGGGGGGGAGAGTCGTGTGCAGGGGGGGAGGAGAGTGTAAATCCAGAATGAGTGCATTGGATGCTGCTCACACTGTTTAATATTTTTTGAGCTGATAACCACATTGAAAAATTCAGAGAAGTGCAAAATCTGAAGGATAACTATGTTCTGATCCACACATTAGTCCAGGAGGTGCAGATCAGACCAGTGAGGACTCGCCAAGATCAAATTCCTCAAGCATCTCTATTCAATAGCAAACTTAGAGCAGGAAGTACCTGGAGTTGCCTGATACTGCAGTGAGAAAGAGCTGCACAATAGAAAACTAGATATGGGGGCTTGAATCCTGTGGGATGGTAGGAATGGAGAGATCTGCCAATTTCAGTTCTCTCGGTTTCTCATTTTTCAGTTTTCCACATTTCTGCAGCAATTTGTGATGTTTAAAAAATCCTCATAAAAATTCTCCAGCATTTTAGTGCGACTTTCTCCTAATAAACATATTTTGTAGGCAGTTTTGGCTAATGTATACATTTTTGCAAGCAATTTTCCCCAACTATGCCTTTTTGGTATGTTATTTTCACTAATATATTCACTTTTATGCACACTTCCCCTAATATATGCATTTTTATAAACACTGGTTAGTAAATCGTATCGCAAAATTAAAATAAGTGTGAATTTTGAAGGATAGCTGCATTTCGGTTCTCATATCGTTTCAGAAAGTGCAAATTTGATAGATTCAACCTGAAATGTGAATGGAATCGAAATTCTCACCCATCCCTAGACGATGGTGACCTGACTTCCAAAAGGAAGCCTTACCTTCTGGCTCAGTCAAAAACATTTTACTACCTGAGGAGGATATTCCATGCATAAAAACCAAAATGGCTGGCAGTTCAATCTTCCTTTGAAGCTAGCAAGTGGACATCTTCCACTGCACTGAAGGGCAGCAGGCTAGCTGGGGGGTAGGCTGGAGGGCAAGCCACAGGTCACATAGATCTGTGTTCCAGTACCATGCTGCTGCTTCCCATCCCCCAGCATCGGCTAGAGGCAACTTCCTTACTCTGAGTCTAATGGGTCAGCGATAATGATATGAGATGCAAAAAGAGGGGAAAGTAGGATTAGAACACAAGACTTCCGCTCCACAAGGCAACTACCTAGCCATAAGAAACATGATCTCTCAGGTGCCCTGCTCATGACATGCCCCGTCCCTTCAGTCATATATACCAGGGCTGGGGGAGTTGAAAATGGTGCTATATAGGCCATAGAACAGTAGAGGTTTAGCACACCTCTGGATGTGGTCTGTCCATGGAAAAGGCTGGGAAGGGTCAGAGACAGTGCAGCAGTCCATAGCCAATCAAAAGCAGCAGAAACTTCCACCCTTCTCTGATCTGTTGTCCTTCTCTCTGTTGCTTCTTATCCAGCATATTTGTTTTTGGGTTCTGTGAATTTTTGCTTGCTCTGTCTTAATTACAAAACAAAAAGAGTAAAAGAAGACTTATATTAAACTAGGAAGCGGGAATGTCCTGCATATCTCACACTTTATATGGCTGTAGTCAAGATTGTGTGTGTACATTCGCCAACCCAACCCAAACCTGTGCTTCAAGAAAAGCATGATTCTCTGATTAAAGTTATAGAAATTAAACAAATTTGCAAGAATTTGAATAATCTAATCTGACTGAACTGAGACAAGGAGAGAAAAAAGCAACTATCAGAGTACTGAGGCTTACATTTTAGAAGTCCCCTCTGTCTTCTTTCATCAGACACTGTCCTATCTTTTCTAGCATTTCTCCATAGTCAAAAAGATCTGGACAAGATGTTTACTTTTTAAATATTATTTTAAAAATGAAATTCTTGGGATGCTGAATATTAGTATACAGCTATCAGATTTTACATTTTCAAGGGTGATCACAAACCTGTAAGTCTCACCTCCCCACCATAGAGAGAGAAAAGGAGTGATGCAAGAGGTGTTGGTTTTATGTTAACGTATTAGGCCTGAAGAGATGTAGTGAGGAAGTTATATAGGGGGTGATGTGGAGGAACAGCAAGCTGTGTGGAGTGATGGAACACCTTCATCCCCACCTGACTTCAACAGAAGCCCAACCCAAGATCCCCAAGGATTCTTGGATGTTCAGCATATATGGGAAGTGTATGTTTTTAAGCTTTTGCTACTAACGTTTTTCTTCACTAAATGCCAAAGATTTTGAACAAGCCACCAGATTGCAGCTGTACATTCTCAGTGCATGCTGTGACTTCAGTCATGTCAACTTCTGTACCACCCCACCCCCATTCCTACTTATCCATTCGTCCCTCTTTCCTACGCCCTTACAGTAAAGGTAGAACATTGATAATGTTAAAATTGCTTACATTAAAAACACAAGACCACTTAGATATAAAGAGGTCCTTGAAAGAAAAGTCTAACTTGAGAGTGCCCATGGACAACATGGTTGCTTTAAGCTCCTAGTGGCTTTAGGGGTTGGCTTTCATTAGCGTCTGCTGTGAAATGTCCAAAACATTTCATTGAAATTCTAGGAAGGCAAGATTTGTTCTTGCCATCCACTGGAATGTGTGTGTGGATGTGTGTCTCTGTGTTAGTAGTTTGCATTTTGCTCTGCTTTTGAAGCTCATGGCAGACCTTGTTCTAAATGGACCCAAAGATGAGCTGAAGAATTCAGCACTATATATATAAAAAAGCATAATCATTTGTTTTCATTAATGGAAGATGGATTTAAAAACCTGCTTTCAAATCTATGTTAGTGGGGAATTTGTGAAGCATGTTCCTTTAGGACCTTTCCAAAGAGTATCCAGACCATTCATTGTAACCAAAATGTTTATATTCATAGGAATTGTTGTTTGTACCGTTTGTGCCCAAAGATGGCAGCTATTGCCATGGTGATGATATAGCTCCTGTGTTTGTTCTATGAAAGACAGTTACAAGCTATACACGTTGACCTTTTAACTCTATTTTGATTAACTGGTCAATCCAACCTGTCCTTGTTGGAGGCACTGGGAAAAGGAAGAACAAAGATGGGCAGCTGGTCAAATGACAGAATACTGAAAATATCAAAGCAGTTTAACCCTCTACAGCTGGGAACAGACTTTTACCAGGGCAATATTAGAAAGACAGTAGCAATAAGAGGACACACATCTCATCTTCAAATGTATTCCTTTGATCCTGGTGTTGACAATGAAAAGGCTTGTTTCCAGACCTGCACTCTTGTAACTAATGTTGCTTTGTACCCTACTGCCTAATTACATATTTCTCCTGTGATCTGTTGATAAGCCATTCTTCTTCCTGGATTTTGAAGATGTTGTTTTAAATAGCACTGACTTTACACAATAGTACCTATGTGCCTATATGAGCCCAATATATTCGATGCATTGTGCCAGAGAAAGGGGAAATGTGACTTATTCAGAGAACCTCTTTTGTGAGACAGATGCTTCTTCCAGGTGGTGTAGTGGTTAAGGTGTTGGACTATGACCTGGGAGACCAGGATTCAAATTCCCACATAGCCATGAAGTTCACTGGGTGACCTTGGGCCAGTCACTGCCTCTCAGCCTCAGAGGAAAGCAATGGTAAACCCCCTCTGAATAGTGCTTACATGAAAACCCTGTTCATAGGGTCGCCATAAGTCGGGATCGACTCGAAGGCAGTCCATTTCATTTCAGAGTGCTATACAGGAACCAAAGAGTCACAGCTACAAGGAACGATTAGGGTCCCAATCCAGCAGTGGTCTACACTGAACACTCATTTAGGAGTGGAATCTTGCAGTCTTGACAGCCTTATAACATGCTGATCCTATATTTGGCATACTGTAGTTTCCTGGTTCATTGGATGGCCATGTAGACCCAAAGAGAGGATGCTTCAGTGGGCTTTGAAAAGAGCATCGTATACTGTGCAGAGAAATTCAAAATAAATCAGCAGAGGCTAAATGAAGGTGGATGACAGAGCTATCATAAGGTTTGGGGGGGGGCAGGATCTCAGCTAGACATAATTGCTACTTAGGTGTGTCTTAAATGTGAGACCTGCAATGAAACGTTGCAGGAAGTGGTTCCAGTGATTAAGCAATGCAATACTCATTAAATGAGTCACTGTTGGCAGAAAGCCCCAATACAATGGGGCTCATCAGACTGTGTTGTGTGTGACACATGCTTACAAATAAAAAAATGGGAACTAACTAGTTGCCATGTAGTGCACTGGATGCTAGTTGCAGTGCAATGCAGTGCAGGGTGAAAAGCAAGGGGAGAATGGGAGCAATTGTCACAATGACTGAATACATTTTCACATTGTGGTACATCTTGAAAGTGGTACAACTTGAGCCACACTTACTGGATCCCAGATTACCTCTTTTAGTGATTCTGCTGCCATGTTCGAAGGTTCAGCTTGCTCATGACTTCTGTGCTGCTGTGTGAAAACCCCACTTGGAGGAACATTACACACTGTTATTATACAAGTTCCTCCTTTGCACGTTAAAACAGATGCATGAAAAGGGGAAGTACAAATGTGTCTAAGAGTCCCAGGGGTGTGTGTGGGGTGTGTGTGTGTGTGTGTGTGAGAGAGAGAGAGAGAGAGAGAGAGAGAGAGAGAGACTTTCTTTCTGATGAACATTTAGTCTGACAGCTCAAAGCAGAAGTTAAAGGAAATAATATAAAGTAAAATTAAGCCTAGTTAAATCAGCCTTAACATAATGTATGCTAAAAGTGTAGTTTCTCATCTTCTAGTTTTGGAGAAAAGCTGTAGCCTAGTGATAGAGTATCTGCTTAGCATGCAGAAGTTCCTACGTTCAATGCCCAGCATCTCCAACTAGGGCTGGGAATGTCCCCTGTCTGAATTCCTATGACAAGACAGAGCAGATACAAGTATAAAGATGTTACCAAAATAATGTCAATTTTGTGCCATTGCACCATTAATCCATAAAGCTTGAGACAGGAGGTGAGACGACTAGAGCGCCGGTGGCGGAAATCCCGCTCCGAAGATGTCCGGACACAGGTTAGAGCAGCAGTAGCTGCCTACCAAGTGGCAATAAAGGTAGGAAAGAAGGCTTTCTTTGCTGCCTCTATTGCGTCTGCGGAGTGTTGTCCCAGGAGGCTGTTCCAGGTGGTCCGAAGCCTGGTTGGTCCAGTTGCTCAGGAACCCTTGGCCTCCTGTGACCTATTAGCAAAACACTTCGCTGATAAAATCGAACACTTACGGAGCTCGATCCCACGCGCCGTGGACACAGTCGATGAACCAGAGTTGGCCAGTTGCAAGCCGGTAAATTGGGATCGGTTTCGGCTTCTCCCTTCTGAGGAAGTGGACAAGGTGCTTTCATCTGTGAAGCCAACCACTTGTCTTACTGATCCTTGCCCTTCGTGGCTCCTTGTGAGCTGCAGAGAGAAATTGGGCGAGGGGATCAAAGCGGTGGTAAACGCATCCTTGAAAGAGGGTGTGATGCCATCAGCCTTCAAGGAGGCAATTGTAAAGCCCATCTTAAAGAAGCCCTCCTTGGATCCCCAAGTGTTCGATAACTTCCGCCCAATTTCGAATCTACCATTTCTGGGCAAGGTCATTGAGCGAGTGGTGGCCAACCAGTTGTCAGCACACTTGGATGAAATGGATTATTTGGATCCATACCAATCGGGTTTCAGGACTGGTCACGGAACTGAAACAGCCTTGGTCGCTCTGGTTGATGATTTGAGGAGGGCATTAGATAGGGGAGAATCCACCTTTCTTGTCCTCCTCGATCTCTCAGCGGCTTTTGATACTGTCGACCACAGTATCCTTCTGCTTCGCCTGGAGGGATTGGGAATTGGAGGCACTGTATTACAGTGGTTCCATTCCTTTCTCTCCGACAGGTACCAACAGGTAGCGTTGGGGGAGGAGGTATCAGACCCTTGGCCTCTCAATTGTGGTGTGCCACAGGGCTCTATCCTCTCTCCCATGCTATTTAACATCTATATGAAGCCGCTGGGAGCAATCATCAGGAGATTTGGGCTGCAGTGTCATCAATATGCGGATGACACTCAGCTCTATCTCTCGTTTAAATCTTCACCAGAGTTGGCTGTGGAGACCTTGTCCAAGTGCCTGGAATCCGTGAGTGGATGGATGGGAAGGAACAAGCTGAAGTTGAACCCTGATAAAACCGAGGTACTACTTGTGGGGGACAAGAGAAGGTTGGGTGACATTGACCTGAAGTTCAATGGGGTGAGTTTACCCCTAAAGGACCAGGTCCGCAGCCTTGGGGTTGTGCTTGATTCCAGGCTGTCCATGGAGGCTCAGATTTCGGCAGTGAGCCGGGCAGCCTGGTACCAACTACACCTCATACGAAGGCTGCAACCCTACCTTCCTGTTCATCAGCTCCCACTGGTGGTACACGCCCTGATCACCTCTCGTTTGGGCTACTGTAATGCGCTCTACATGGGGTTACCCTTGAAAACGGTCCGGAAATTACAACTGATACAAAATGCGGCGGCTCGACTACTTACGAATAGTCGCTGCCGAGATCACATCACACCAGTGTTGTTCGACCTACACTGGCTTCCAGTTGTTTTCCGAGCCCAATTCAAGGTGTTGGTATTGACCTTTAAATCCCTATACGGTTTCGGCCCAGTTTATCTCATGGAGCGCCTTCAACGCCACCAATTATGCCGCCCGACAAGATCGGCCACACAGGGCCTTCTTTCAATCCCGCCAACAAAAACAGCCAGATTGGCGGGTACAAGAGAGAGGGCATTCTCAGTGGCGGCCCCCACTCTTTGGAACTCCCTCCCACAAGATCTCCGGCATGCCTCTTCCCTAAATGTATTTCGGAAAGCCTTAAAGACCTGGCTTTTTCAGCAGGCCTTCGGGGTATCCGGGGAGGGTTAATCGATATAATTGTAATGCCTCCTACCCAGTTTTAATATTGTTGTTGTAGATCTATTGTTTTTATTGTATTACTGTATTTTATTAATTGTATTTTAATAATTTTGTAAGTCGCCTAGAGTGGCCATTGGCCAGATAGGCGACGAAGAAATTAAATTTATTATTATTATTATTATTATTATTATTATTATTATTATTATTATTATTATTATTATTATTATTATTATTATTATTATTATTATTATTATTACTATTAGTGTGCAGGGGGAAAGGGTGGGCAGCCAGCAGCTGAGTTCTGGGATCATGAAGTATCCAGGTTTAGCTTCTGGTAAAATGAATTCATTGAATGGGCACAAAATTATGGGTAATTTTGGCTGGCTGGATGGCTGCAATAGTATAAAACATTTTAAAAGGATCCAACAGCAGAGGAGGAAGGTTAGGACACCAGCTGGGAAAAAACACAAGCCTGCTTCCCAGAACTATTTTGTGGGGAAATTGTACCTACTTATTGATGATTCTGCCTTTCTAACATGCACAGAAAGGAGGGGGTAGAGTACTAATAACCAACAGACCACAGACTATATGAGTTGTGCAGCTTTCTTCCACAAATATCAGTGTCAGATCTTAGAAACAAAAGAAAGGCAGTCTGTTTGGACGCAGCCTTGGAGAGACCAATGAAATATTTGCAGGACTTTGTGTATCCAACAATTCTACTCCAGCGCAGGGGAGGGGGGACAAATTGTATTACTGGATCCAAAATTCAGAACCTTGGCACAAAATTAGGGTTGCCCTAGCACAGAATTTTAATTTTTTAGCACAGAATATAGACGACCTTGTACATAGGGGAGTAGTAGTTGAAATTATATTTTAGTCTTTGCAGCAAAGCTTCCAGCTGCTTTTAGTGATTCAGTTGAGAGTTTAATTATGTTTAAAGTTGACACAAATTTTGGAAAACAATCTAAGCTCAGCAGGGCAGGTTCTGTCTACTGATGCAAGTGCACTGTAACTTAGGAACTAACAGATGTCTGGGCTTCATGCATAACTTGAAAGAGATATCGGGTGGAGGAACTAGTTCAAATTTGGTACACAGCTGCACAGATCAGATGACTCTTGTCAGCTGAATTTCCCTCCTTGCTGGCTTGATGATTTATCACAGGCAAAACTCTGACCTTTGTTTGGTCGCAAAAGATTCCATCTTAGGAACTTTTTATGAAGGCTGACAGAGTAAATGCTGACAATGATGGTGGTAATAATTCACAAACTAGGGAAGCATGCAATGACTGTACATCACTGCGATATCTACAAAAATGAAACACAGACAGCTTAACTGTTAATGATTTGCTGTTGTTTTAGATTCAGAGGCACGCAGGATAAAAAGAGAGAGAGAGAACTGGGCAGCATCATGGCATATGTGGTATGCTTTCAAGTCCAAGGATGAAAGACCTGAGAAAGCAAACGCGGGGTGAAAAATAGGAGGCATCCCTCAGGCACTCTGCATCATTGGTCAGCACTGGAACAACTGGAAGAGCACCCACTACCATGAAGTCATCACAAACATTACACTGAGGAAGGAAGGAGTGGGAAACCAGGAAGCGCATTCCAACTAGTACCTCCTGGGGAAAGGGGGGGGCCTGCCTCATTCTTTAAGACTGACAGGTATAAAGTGACCACATCTTGCCACATGCCAGCATACATGTTTTTCCCAGTATGTAAGAGGTGTCTATATAAGATGGGGTGAACAACCTACAACCCTTGGCCTAATTTCATGTGGATAGTAAGGTGGGAAAAATGAGGGGAAAGGGGGTGGCAGAAACAAGAGAGAGAAAAGGGGGTGACCAGCAGAGAAAGAAAGAGTATGAATATGACATTAAGTAATAGCAGAGAGAGAGAGAGAGAGAGAAGCAGGTGGCAGAAAGAGAGAGAAAAACTGGTGAGGGGACAGAAAGTGCGTGTTGGTGTATGTGCAGAGCTTGGAAGATTACTTTTAAAAAGTAATAAATTACAGTTACAATTACATGGCCCAAAAGTAGTAATCACCGTTACAATTACAATCGCTCTGAAAGTAACGGATTACTTTACTTTTACTCAAAAGTAATCACTACAATTACATTTCAGTTACTTTTTCAAAAAAACGCCTACAAGGTGTTGGCCTTGGCTGCTGTACATCTAAGTAGCCTAAAACAACATTAAAAACAAACACACACATACAAAGGTAGTAGAATAATTCTTTTTATCCATAAGATAGCAATGGTGGTCTCTCCGCTGGTAAGGGAGGTGGGGAGGGAGGCAGAGGCCACTACTCACATCTTTGCACATCCAACCAAGTGCAACCCCCCCCCACTCAGCCAGCAAGCATAATCTCTCTCAATTAACCACCTCCTGGATGCTGCCCTGCCACCAACTAAGGGACACTCATCCAAGCAAACATTTTCCCCTGAGATGCAAAAAAGTTAAAATAATGCAAATGCAGCACAGTAGTCAGAGAGGGTGGTGGAGGACACTTTGTGTGCCAAGTGCAAACACAGTACACACACACACACACACACACACACACAGTCATCTTTCACCTCCACAGTCCTTTATCTCCATTCTGCTGCTGCCTCCTTCTCCTCCTTTATCCATGTTCTTGCCCTCCAGCTCCTTTCTCCCTCCATGCCATTCTTCTCCACCATCCATTGTTTTCTCCACTCCACCCGTCTCGCTCTCCACCTTCTTCTTCGTCACCTCCTACCCACCCACAGAGCATGAGGGAAGAGCAATGCTGCACAGAAGCCCAGTTTGAGGCACATGATTTTCACCCACAAATCAGAGGAGCAGAAGACTTCCTCTGCTTCCCTCCCCCCCAAGTAATGCCCAAAAATAATGCTGGAAACATTACAATTACTCCACAAAAGTAATAAAATTACTCCTAGTTCTATACAATCAAAATGTAAAGGAATTACCCACTCGTTCCTTAAAAAGTAATCAATTACAAGTAATTAGTTACTTGTAACGAATTACTTCCAAGCTCTGTGTATGTGTGAGTGTGTTTGTGTGTGTGAGTGAGAGACAGAACAAGGAATGGCAGAGAGAGGGAGAGAAAAGTGGGTGGAGGAAAGAGAAAGAAAATGGGATGACTGCACCCACTTTTCGCTTCGGCTGCACCCACAGCCAGTATGCTTGGAATGTGGCTGTTGACATGACAAAAGTGGCTCACAATAACATCAGATTGTAGAAACAACAATAAATAACCAAATACAGCATTATATTTCAAAACAATTCAATCAACATTTCATTTTCAAAACATGTCAACAAACTCACATGAAACACAGAATCAGCAATTCAATTAAGCAATCTCATTGCAAAAAGATACAATCCACTAATCAGTTCAGAATTAATTAATCCATTATAATAGAATACATAAGTCAGATCAGTATTATCAAAAACTAGTCCAACACTGAATTCACTCTTAGCAGCAACTACACCAAACAGTGAGCAGGTGAAACTATAACTAGCAATACACAAACACAGAACAGCACTTATATGTCTAGGTAAATCAGGTTTAGCCAACATAGTGCCCTCCAGATGTTGTTCCAATACAATTGCCATCATCCTTGACCACTGACAATGCTGCCTGGGGCTCATGGGAGTTTATAGTTTTATTATTATTATTGAGATTTTTAATGTTTTAATGTATTTGTACGTTTTTATTTTGTACGTCGCCCAGAGTGGCTGGACAGCCAGTCAGATGGGCGACTAATAAATTTAATAAATAAATAAAATAGTCCAACAACATTTGGAGGTCACTACATTGCCTAAAGCAGCCTTTCCCAACCAGTGCGCCTCCAGATGTTGTTGGGCCACAACTCCCATCAGCCTCAGCCAGTATTGCCAATGGCTGAGGCTGATGGGAGTTGTGGTCCAACAACATCTGGAGGCACACCGGTTGGGAAAGGCTGGCCTAAAGGCTTCCCTGCTGTCCCAAAAGAGACTCTCCCACCAGAGTGTTAACTCCGATTAACACCAATAATCACAAAGTGCTCCAACCAAACTAACCCTCTTCCCAACAGAGCACTAGCAGAAAGAAGCAAAAATGTTTCCCTAGGCTCAGGCCACAATTTCACCAAAGCGGTACTTAGCATATAACTCACTGTGAGCTGAAACATCCATTTAGCACTTAAGGACGGGGAGAAGCCATATCTATCACAGTTTGGCTGGAGCATGTTCAGAGGGCAGGTCTTGTCCTCACTGCATCAGTCCCTTTTGGTGTCACCTTCAGGGTCAAGGAGGCATATCCTTTATTCAAAAGAGCTATTAAATCCATGGACCAGGGCTTGCTCACCTGACAGATACCAGCTTACTGCTCCTGCTCCCTATGGGACTGGCAAAGGGAGGCCCTGGGGCTGATGTAAATATCCTCTTTCTAGGCCTCTTATTGTTGCTGCTCTTGGTACTGTTGCTGAAACTGGCCCTCTGATATGTAGCAGAAAAACAACTTCCACATGACATAAAACAGTAGAGGCTAAGCCACTTGTGTCTTCATGGCTTTCTCTATGCTTGCATGCTCTCTGGATGCAGGGGCTGGATCTTCAGTTCCTGAGGATGATGCTGTCTTCTTCCTCACATATATCTATCTATGTCCTACTATAGAACCGATAACATTGCTTCATTCATATACTTCTTCCAACATGACCTTGAAGCTGCTGGGAAAATGCATCCTGCCACATCCAAGGTATTCTCCTTCCCCAAACCCGGCAAAACATTTGGCTAGGTTGAGCTGATGGATGACCAGAGGTTTCAAGAGGATGAGCTGTTGCTGTTTGTCTTGTCTCTGAAGTGGTGCAGAAATCCTTGGCTCAAACTGCAGGATCATTGGTGCATGTCCACTTAAATATAATGTTTTATTTGGATTATAGTTTTGCTGTGCAGGATTTCAATTTGTTTCCTAAATGCCATGTTATGTAACTCTCATGTTCTGTAAATTATTGCAAATTCGATTATTTTCTGCAGGGGCATATGGCACATGATAAATTACAGGCATCACACTAATGATATATTGAAAAATAAGCAGTACAAATATTTCACTAAAGTTAACTTAGGCTACAAACTAATATACACACACACTTGCCTTGGAGTAAGTGCCATTGAACCAAATAGAACTTACTTCTGAGTAGTCATGCATACGATTACACTCTTAAACTTGGTTGCTTTTCCCATTAACCAGTATCTAAAGAGCCTTGAGGTTTGCCCATGGGCTTGCACAAGCCCAGTGGAATTTTTGACTTATCTTTGAAGTACAGATTCCCATGCTCTATCTTACAAAATGTTTTTGAAACTCATATCTATCATAGTTTGGCTGGAGCAGAGGGCTTCATACGTGAACTGGGGGACTTGGTGTCTAGGTGGAACGTGGGGGTGACCGAGGCGGTGGACCAATTGGCCCCGAAATGCCCCCTCCCTTTAAACAGATGTAGGACAGCACCGTGGTATACCCCTCATTGCGTAGCCTACGGCGGGAGGTAAGACAGCTGGAACGCCGTTGGCGGAAGACACGTGCAGAGGCGGACAGAACGTGGAGTAGAGCAGCAGCGGCTACCTATTGGACAGCGATGAGAACAGCAAAAAGGGGATTTTTTGCGGTCTCTATAGTACTGCGGAATGTTGCCCGAGGAGATTGTTCCAGGTGGTCCATAGCTTGGTAGGGCCAGTTGCTCTGGACCCGTCAGATCAAACTGTGGCCTCCTGTAACGACTTCGCAAAACATTTTGTGGATAAAATTGATCACATCAAGAGCTCTGTTCCGCTTGCCACAACTTTAACAATGGAACTTGAGCTGACCACTGGACCTTCAGGGTTCTGGGATAGCTTCCAGCTCCCTTCCTCTGAGGAAGTTGCCAAGACCTTGTCTGTGCTGAGACCAACTTCTTGTATTCTCGAACCCTGCCCAGCGTGGCTCATTGTGAGCTGCAGAGACAAACTGGGCGAAGGGATCAGGGCAGTGGTTAATGCGTCCCTTGATGAAGGTCATCTGCCATCTGCCTTCAAGGAGGCGGTAATAATTCCAACTTTGAAAAAGGCCTCCTTAGACCCCTTGGATTTAAACAACTTCCACCCAGTCTCAAATCTGCCATTCCTGGGTACATTGGTCGAGAAGGTAGTGGCGAACCAACTCCAAACGTACTTAGAGGAAGTGAACTATCTTGACCCATTTCAATCAGGGTTTAGACCCAGACATGGGACAGAAACAGCGTTAGTAGCCCTGGTGGACGATATGAGAAGGGCACTGGATAGAGGGGAATATACCCTCCTTGTTCTCCTGGATCTCTCGGTGGCCTTTGACACTGTTGACCACAGTATCTTGCTGGATCTCCTAGAGAGGTTAGGGACTGGAGGTACCGTTCTGCGGTGGTTCTGCTCCTTCCTTTCTGGGAGATACCAGAGAGTGGTACTGAGGGATGAGGTTTCGGAGCCCTGGCCTCTCACTTGTGGGGTGCCACAGGGCTCTATCCTCTCCCCGATGTTATTCAATGTTTATATCAGGCCGCTGGGAGATGTCATTAGTAGATTTGGGCTGCAATTCCACCAATACGCAGACAATATGCAGATCTTCCTCTCATTTAAATCTTTCCCACCAGCGGCGATATAAATGCTGTCTAAGTGTCTGGAGTCGGTGAGGGACTGGATGAGCAGGAGTAAGCTCAGACTGAATCCTGATAAAACTGAGGTTCTGTTGGTGGGTGACAAAGAGAAATTGGGGGTTACTGATTTGATGCTCAATGGGGTATTATTGCCCCTAAGAGATCAAGTCCGGAGCTTGGGGGTCATTCTTGACTCCCAGCTATCTATGGAGGCGCAGGTAGTGGCCGTCAGTCGGGTGGCGCTTTATCAACTACATCTCGTCCGAAGGATACGCCCTTAGCTCCCGAGCCACTTGCTTCCCAAAGTAGTACATGCTCTGGTCTTATCCCGGCTGGATTATTGTAATGCCTTATATGTTGGTCTTCCCTGGACTATGGTTCATAAGCTGCAGCTAGTGCAGAATGCGGCGGCTTGCCTGATTATGGGCAGTCACCGCCGTGACCATATCACCCCAGTCCTTAAGGAATTGCACTGGCTACCTGTGGTTGCGCGGGCCAAATTTAAGATCCTGGCTTTAACTTATAAGGCTCTTCATGAGGCCGGCCCACTCTATTTAAAGAGTCGCCTTCATTTGCACCAGGGGCGCCGACTTACAAGATCGTCCTTGAATGATTCACTTCTTATACCTCCAGTAAAAGAAGCGAGGTTGGTGAGGACAAGGTCTAGAGCCTTTTCTATCGTGGCTCCTACGCTTTGGAATTTGTTGCCAACTGACCTCCGTCAAGCCCCCTCCCTGCTATGCTTCCAACGGACCTTGAAGACCTGGCTCTTTACCCAGGCGTGGGAAGGGGATTAGGCTGGCAGATTGCAGTTCTTGGGGGGTTTAAACTCAAATTTAGGCTGGCAGATTGCAGATCTTGGGGGGTTTAAATGTTTAAGCTTTTAATTTTTAATTTCTATTTTTTAGGATTTTGATTATGTTTATATGAAATGTACTTGTGTTTGGTTGTAAGCCGCCCAGAGTGGCAGATTAACCTCTGCCAGATGGGCGTCTAACAAATCTCATAAATAAATAAATAAATAAATAAATAAATAAATTTCACTTCCAAATGCAGGTTGCCATGCTGTTTGGGGGACTCATGGAACTATCTCCATGGCTCTTTGGCTCCTGTCCTACAAATATTGCATAGTTATGGTCACAGCAGCCCTAACAGGGGCTGGAGAAGCATCACTGCAGTTGGTGAGGCATGGAGCAGCAAAGTCTCTACAGCCTCCACAGCCCTGTTGGTGCCTGCTAGCCAGGGCAGAAGATGGGTCTCTGTGTTTTGCTGCACCAACGCTGAATTGAGTCCCTCACCTGGCAGCAGATCCATGGCTGGCCCTACTCCCATACTTTCCAACTGCCCAAACGTTTGGTGAGGTCTTTTGCAGCAGCAGAACTCCTCCACCAGCAGAAGGTCACCTCTGCCCAATCCCAACCTTCTCCAGCAGCACTGATTAGGAGTTTAGGATTGCAGCCTATGCTTCTGTATAAGGTTGCTGCCACCAAAGGAGACTGATGGTCTCTCTAGTAGGCTAAGAAAACCTTGTCCTTATGCCAGAGTAGAAGTGGCGAAGGAGGCGTCACCTATGAACCAACTGTTTCTAGCTAAATCTGAGAATGAGGATGTGCTCTTTGCCACAGGAAAATTGTTTCCTTAGTCACAGCAGTTAATCATACCAGTTGGGAGAAATGTGTTAAGTTGGTTCCAAATGGTCTGTTTCCAGATGATTTCCACCCTCCCCCATTTAAATGACTCATTTGTGTGTGTGTGTTTAACTCACATTATAGCAGAGTAAACAGTAGCTGTGTTATTGGAAAAGTGGAGGCCTTCTTAAGTGTCTGAGACATCGCCCTGCCACTGACCAAACCAGGCTCTCTGTGCCTCTTGGTGAGGGAAGAGACAAGAGAAATAGTGAGACTGGCCTATTGACGTCAGTAAAGTCCACACTGTACTAGGTAATATTACTCTGTACCTTGGCCTCCCAGTCCCTTCAGTTTGCTAGAATCCATGTGAGCAGCTTGGAATTTCATGTTTGTGCTATTCTCCCTTCAACTAAAGAGGCTATTAATTGCCAGGAGCTTGAAAGCTACTTGATTCCTTCTTCAAAGGTCTGAAACAGAAGGGGGATTTCCAAGAGTAATTATTCAGGCTGTGCCTGTGCAGTGCACTGTAGGCAAGAGTAAATTGATCCAGCTGCTTGCAAGGCTGGATGGAAAAGTGCCCAGGGGGGGACAGGAATACATCAACAGATGGAACAGGATTGTGTTGTCCTCACGTGCTCAGCCTGGTCTGCTGAGCATGCTCTGGCTTGAGCTTCACTGAGCTTTTTAGCTTCCCTGTCAGTGCTGACTTGCAGTGTGAAGCAAAATTTCCAGCCAATGTTGCAACCTCTTCTCGTGAAATAAAACAGATAATTTTAGATTAGTTGAAACTGCCTTGACATCCCCCAGCATTTCCTTGCCTCCACCCCTTCCCCAAACATCCTGGCCGTGATAACCTTCTCTGTTTTACTACTCCACAGAAATCCTCCCAGTGACAAAGTCTACAAAAAAATGGAGAAAACCCAGCTATCTACGCAAATAACCCAATTTGGCAAGGTTAACTTGTAACCTGAGGCTATGAAAACACAGATTCCACTCTCCAGATGGCAGAGTTCAAAGTTCTAGTTACTTCCTGACTGTGTGCAACTTAATTGTGAAAAGGGGGAACAACCAATGGTTTATCGGCTTATATTCTCTCAACTTCAGTTTCAATTTTATTTTTAATTTTGCTACCAATATCTGATTTTTTTATGCAAATAAAATACATTTTTACATATATGATTGTGTTCTCTATCATTTTGAGGATTTACAGCCCTTTCCCATTTATCCAACCTTTAAGAGCATAACTTGTGCCATGTGCCATAGCCTGTTGCATCAATATTAACATCATTCTTTAAACCTTTGAAACTGCTTCACTTTCTATCTCATTTAAATTCCCAACCCCCTAGTCAGAAAGGAGAGATGTGAATTACTGAAATTATTTGGGTGGTGTCTACTTGGGGCAGAGCCCAGAGAACAGGACCCAACATACCGGAAGTGGACCCCATATATATATAAACTGGTTGATTTTTGTATAATTCCCTGTAAGAACAACATAGTAGGCAGAGCTTGGAGATGCAGGGTTCATCCATACATCCATATAATCTGTAATGCAAGTCCCTCATGCCTCCATTAATTCATCCTCATTCGTCAGTCACTGCCTTCCCACACTTTCCCCTTCTTTGATCTGGAGTTTCCAATACCAAGTATACACCAAAAAGGAGAGGAACAGTGATTACAAACAGTTGCTGAGGATGAGGGCTGGTTGCTGTGGCTCACAGTTTCCTACGTGGGTGGGTCTAACTTCAACTCCTTCCACACCTCCTGCTTCTGTTGGGTTACCATTGGTTGCCTCACTCTTCTGATATGAGCGAATCAGCAACAGAACAAGGTGAGAAGGAGGGAGAGAAAGTTTATAAACAAAAAGCACACCGAAGGAAAAGGTTTGATTTGGATACAAAGAAAATGCAAAGCAATCAGGTTTGGACTACTAGCAGAGAATTCCAATAAGGAAAATAGTATGGTCTGGATGAGCCCAAACAACTTTCCTTCCTTCCTTCCTTCCTTCCTTCCTTCCTTCCTTCCTTTCTTTCTTTCATGCAGCTTTTGACTTCCTTGGCTATATCTACATCAGACAGCACTCTTGTCATGGCTTCCCACATAGAGTCCTGGGAACTGTAGTTTGTTAAGGGTGCTGGGAACTGTAGCTATGTGAGGTGTTTCCTAACAGTTCTCAGCACTCACGTCAGTTCCCAGGAAGCCACTGAAGTGGTATCACAGGGCTTTAAATGTATGGTGTGGATGTGAGCTTTTTCTCTTCTTGCCATTTTTCTCTCTCTTCTTTTCTACCAGGCCCCTGTAGGGAGGAACTCCTGAAAAAACAATCTGGGAAGGGCTAGAGCTATAAGGACAAAACACAGAGGGAACAATATGGTCATGTTTCATTCTTTTCTGATAAATGGTCCTGAAGCCAAACTAAAAAAGCAGAAACAAACAAACATAACCTACAAGGCTACCTGCTTGCCTCCCCCGCTCCACCCCCGGTTAGTAACTGTATCAGGAAAGTTAGGCCAAGAGAGGTTTGCTCACAACCAGTCAGGGTAGCTTTAGACACAGTGATAATGGAAGTACATCTGACTGCTTTTGTGTTCTTCTGAATAATCTGCAAAGGGGGAAATTCACATGTCTACCCTAGGTACTTATCAACCTCCACAGTTATACTTGTGAATATTAAAGAATCCTTACACCTCAACATTAAGCACATTTGTTTGGGAGGAAACAGGCCCCTTTCATTTAGGATCCAAATACTTATTTATAAAATAGTCCAATTTTAGTCAACATTGCCAACATGTCATAAAAATACATTTAAAGCAAAAGAGCAACAGCAACTTTTAAATGCATTGGTAATAAGTTTCTCTGGTGGGCAAAGAATAAAACACTTTTAACAGCAATTCTTTTTTAAGAACACATGTTCTTTCCTTCCTGAGCTAAGTGTTAATTCTGCCAAAAAAGACTGTGGAAGTGTGAAGTTTAGCTATCTGCTATCTTAACTCTTGCCATGTGGATTGTGGGGAGTGTTTGCACCTCAAAAGTTTCTTTTCTTTTTAAATGCAAAGCAGAAGAGCAAAATTAAAGTTCATCCAGTTGGTTTTATTTTGCCCTCACAGACAGGGTCATTAAGGAAAACATCTGAAAACTGCTGGCAGGAATCCTGCGTGGACTGAGGTACACTCCAGGAAAGCAGCACTCTGAGTTCCAAGCAGAAAGTTTATGATTAATTTTGCAGGCATTCATTGTGCAATGTCAAATGGCTACTGGCCAGCTCAGGAGATGACTATCAAACAAAGCTGTTATATTTGGCAGCTTTTCTCAAAGCTGCTGTGCAAAACAGACACACTGAAGCTAATTTCTGGATTTACTAGATGCATACTTTTATCCTTGGGATTTTTTCTCTCCTTTCCCTCTCCTTTTCTTCTGAAGTGGAAAAACATGTCCTGACTTGCAGAGCATGTGTATGTGTATATATATATATAAAGGTCAAGATTCATATCATGGACAGTTTCATGTCTTCTTTCGATGTTTACTAGAGACAGCTTCTGCTCTCCACCCCCGCAGTCAACCCTTCCCTGGTGACCTTAGAAGGAGCTTGTTGTATGTTATTTCGCTTTCTAAAAATGAAACTGTGCATCCCATGAAGAACTCGACTGCCTCTGTCTAGCTAAAAAAGATGAGGGGGGGGGTTGAACAAGTAATAAGAAATAATGGTTTTAGATTGCCTTTGTAAATTGTCTCCTCAGGCTTACCTTGGCTTAAGGTCAGTCAGAAAACTCTTGTTTAGACAGTACCTGGCATGAAGACTTCAACAATAAAGCTTAATGTGTAACCAGGTCTTGTCTTTCTTCTGTGTCAGCAGTTGGCAAGGGGATACTGTAAATAAGGATCCCTGTGAGCAAATAGATACATGTGTGGAAAGGGGAGGGGGCAACTGGTGTAAGCAGTTTTGAAATTCATGCCCATGTTATTTTAAGTGATAAGGTTATTTGAGTAACTGGCCAACCATGCAGATGCCTGGGTTTCAAAAACAGGAAAGAGCCTTGTTTTCAGAAGAGAAATCTGCTTCTGAGGCAACACTAAGAACTCAAAAAAAGAAAAGAAAAAAAACTGGCTTTGTGGTTATGTGATTCTACTTTCTTACCAGTATAATGATTTAGATGATGCAAAGCATCATGGGACAGCAATGCTGTTAACCGCAAACCCCGACAGTTACGATGACAAAGTTCTGAAACAGACCATGGAGCTTTTGGAAGAGATGAGAAATCAAAAGTTTCCCCTTTGTATTCCCACCACCAACCCTGTGCTTAAACCTTTTTGTTGTTAATTGGATTAATGCAGAAGTTCTTAGAAACTGCCATTAAAAAGGAAAATTATACTAATTGTTGCTCAAGGTTTCCAATAATCTTTAAGATCTATTGTCTTTTTTGTTTGTTTGGCAGCTAGGAACTTGCAAAAGGAGCTTAAAGAAGTTCAAGCTGGTCGCTGACGGTGTTGGTTCCTTCCTTGAGAAATGGGGCATCTTTAAGACACCTCCAATTAATACTGATCCTGCCCCCACGCCCATAGTCTCTTTTCAAAGTCACTATATTTTTCCACTAAAAAGATCTTTGTCTAGTATGATTGACAGACAGCACCTTAGATTAAACAATCTAAGCAAGCTGGTGGAAAACCTACTGGGTGGTTTCAAAGAATTAATGTACACAAGATATTAAAAATCACACCATCAGACACTGTGATATATAATCTACAGCAAATAGGAGGCACCATGAAGCTTCCACTATAGCAGTGTTAGTTTCTTGCAGCAAAAACAGCCAAGAGTCTTGTGGCACCTTAAAGACTAACAAATTTCATATGGCCAAAGCTTTCATGGACTGCAGTCCACTTTATCAGATACTATAATAAATTTTGTTAGTCTTAAGGGTGCCACAAGACTCTTGTTTGTTTTAAACCATAAAGTTTGGTTCCAGAGTTTTCTAATATCTGAAATGTTTTGATAAAGAGATTTGATGAAAATCAGGAATGCCTTTTAAAGTCCTTAGAACATCACTCGAGAATTTTCTTCAATTAAGCTCCATTACCAACACTCACAGATTACGATTTCCCCACTTTAAGTTTCAGTTTAGTTTATTTATATACCACTTTTCAAAATAATACTGTGCCCAATACAACTCACAACAATGTCAGTTTTAGCAAACTACAAAACCTACCAATAAATCAAGACAAAAACGATTGAACAAACAGGATAATTTCAATATTTCAAAGAAATAATCTGGACTAAAATACAGAGCAAAATCAAATGTGAGAACATGACCCTTGCTGGATCAGCCCAAAGGCCCATCTAGTCATCTTGCTATCACAGTGGCCAACCAGATGTCTACAGGAAGCCCAGAAGTAGAATATCATGAGCACAATAACACTCTACTTCTGCTCCTCAGCAACTAATATTCAGAGGCATATCACCTGCAACATTGGAGGTAATGTTCAGCCAACACTGTAAGTGCTGGTCTTCCTACACTTCACAGAGAATGGGAATCTTGTCACCAAGTTAGATGGTTCACCACTGGCTCTCTCATGTCTCCTCTAGGAGAGGCTGACACAGGAAAAGGGAAGTGCTAGAGGGGGCAATGATACTAAGCCCTCTTACTCAGCATCCCAGATGGTCCAACTGATAGTGCCAGTTTTATTGCACTTCAAGGTGGGCGGGCACAGCAGCCCAGCTGCAAAACAGTCCAGAGGATCTTCTCTCCAGGCTAAAATAGTTTAATTACCATCAATCCCCCTTTAGCTTGTGTAGAATACATACTCCCAGTAGTCTACCTGAGATGCTGGCCCACATAGATATTTGTTCCATAATATCAGTGTTTTTTAAAAGAGTTGTATATGAAGTAGGTATGGGGCTCACTATCTGATTCCATTCCATTTTTCAATTCATCAAAAAGACTGCCAGTTCCTATTTGCTATTAATTGTGTTCTGCTAGTTATTGGGATTCCGTTCTCCCCCCCCCCTGAAAAATTATGTAACTTTCTGTTATTCTTTATGCTGCTGTATATGTCTATAATGTATACAGCAGCAGCAGATTACAAAATAAGATTGTAAATAATTACACAATTCTCACCGTGGAATTTTTTTTAAAAAATTACAGTGTCTCTAACAACCATTAATGCACGCAAAGAGTGGGAGACTCGTTAAATGAGATGAACTTGCAGATTATCCCAGAATTTGATGGCAAATCCGATTTTGCGAATATTCAACATCATCTCTAATATGAAGTTGTTTCAGCAGCCACAATTTTGTCCCTTTAAAGAGGCAACTATTTATTCTCTTGTCTAACGGAGCAATCCAACAACAAGGAGGCCGGCAGGAGTGGAGCTGGCAGAAGGGAATGCCACATCCTATCTCCATTCAGGAACTCTGGGGCAGAGCTCAATGGAAGGAAAATAAATGCATGTTTTTTTCCTCTACCCTTTCTCCCAGTGTAGCATCTGCCAGGATTGGGGGCCGCAGGATGGAGCTGAATGGGGCCAGACAGTGGTATAAATCTCCCTCCCCTCAGTTCCACCTCCAACATCCCCCCCAGACCTCCCCTTTTTGGGGTCTTGTGTTGGCCTTGGCTGTACAGCCTCAGCTGTGGCAACCAAGCCTCAGGTGTGCCCAAGTGGAAGCAGAGTTCCCTGGCTGTGCTGTGGCTGCGCCCAGGTGAGGGAATTCCTCCACAGCTATGCCGCATCCTGAATCCCCTTGGGCCAGTGTAACTACAAGGAGGACTGCACCCTAAGATAGTGTCTGCAATATTATTTGTTTTTATGCCAAGTAGGGGTTGGGGGAAAAAATGATTCAGTTCTCATTTAAAGGTGAATCTACCAGAGTTGCACTTCCCAAAACAATACAACAACTGAAACACAGCAATCCTTCAAAATACACACTTTTCCACATTTTGCATTTTGCATTAGTTTTCCATCCAAGTACTGTGTACAAAAATATATTTAATGAGGTAACATCTGCATTAAAATACATGTCTTTATGAAAATAACGTACAAAAATGTATTAAAGTGTTTCGCAAAAAATATGTACAGTAGTCAAAACAGCATACAAAAATGTGTTTATTAGGAGAAAATTGTACTAAAACCCTGATGAATTTTCATGAGGACTTAATTTTATTTGTTTTTGCAAACTGATGTGGAAATGTGAACAAATTGATTTAAGATTGGAAAAAAGAGAAATTGAGAGTGAAATGGACAGATTTTCCCATCCCTAACTAAGATTTATTTTTGGTTACAGCTTGTGGTTAATCTGGAAAAAGCTTAACCAGAAGCATGGGTTCAGATGACACATTAAACCAAACCTTGGGCTCATCCAAACGGAGTGGGATAATCCATGTTTTCCATATCCGGTTCGTCATCTGACAGTCCTCACTTTGCCTGTTTGTTCGCTCTTTCCCGATTAAAAAAAATGCTTTTTTTGCACCCGCACACACAGTGGGAGGACCCGTACTTCTCCTCGCTTTTTCCCAGCTCTGCCCATAACACTCCCCCCTATCAGCCAATTGGTCTGCAAAAATATGACATATGCTCCTCTCCCCCTTTGCAACGAAGCACAACAAGGCGCATGCGCTTGAACGTACGAGTGCAAAAGTTGTCTGGAGCAGGGCCTGCGGGAGGGGGTGTCTCCAGGTGCCTATATGCCAATAATTCCTGCATTTTGGTTGGCTTGTTTTGC
This sequence comes from Rhineura floridana, assembly GCF_030035675.1. Classification (NCBI taxonomy): domain Eukaryota; kingdom Metazoa; phylum Chordata; class Lepidosauria; order Squamata; family Rhineuridae; genus Rhineura; species Rhineura floridana. Next base: position 136,290,556 of record NC_084483.1, on the reverse strand, counting down.
GATATTTCACAAAACCAACTGTATGCTTTTCTACCTTTATGCATATTAACGTATGTAAATGGTGAGCTTTTCTAGAGCCAGAGGAGAGGGTGGGACGAGGAGGAGGAAGGTAATAAGGCGGAGTTGTTGGATGGGTGAAGAATTAAGCCTGGGAAAGAGGAGCGAGCTGTTCCGAAGGTTTTCAGATCAGGATCTCAAGGACAACTTGTGGCTAGGGTGCAAGTTTAGACCGGATCAAATCTACACTTTGTTTCTCCCAGCTTTAAAAAAGCGAGGAAAAAACGTGCATTGTGTGCAGGGATGAGGGGGGAAGGAAAGGCGAGAAGCTCTCCCGATGAGAAACCCTTCACCCTCGCGGCGTCCTCATGTCGCGAGCGCTGTCCCCAAACTTTTGGGACTCGACTCTTGTGTTTTCTCCCCTGCCCTCTCTTCATCTTCTTCTAGGCGTGATCCAGAGTCACAAAAGCGACAGCTCCTCTCCCTTTTCCTGAAACACACACCAGAGTTTATTGTTTTTAAACACAGAGAGAGAGAGAGCAAGCAGGTCTGCAGGAGCGGCGGGGAGGGGGGAGGGGGGGCAGGGAGGTACAGATAACGGGAGGAGATAAGCAGCGTAAGGTGTGTGCGCGTGGGGGAAATCTCCTCTCCGCCCGGGTACATATCCAGTACTATGTAGGTAGATGGAAAGGAAAACGGAAAATGAATGAGGAAGAGAAAAAGTTAGTTAATGTGAAAGACAAAAGGAATGTGGGCTGCAATCCTAGACATGTCTACTCAGAAGTAAGCTCTGTTGGGCGTTATGTGTCTGGGATTGCAGCCTTACATGGGAGTAAATCCCACTGAACCCAACAGAGCTTATCCAAGTAGGCATGTCTTGGATTGCAGCCTTAGTCAAGGGAAACGAAAGAGGGAATCAAAACAAACAGATGAAAAACAAGGAAACCTCATTTAAAGCGCAATCCACTACATGTCTACTCAGAAGTAAGTCCTACTGTGTTCAGTAGGGCTTACGCCCAGGTAAGTGAGTTTAGGACTCTTCCCTGACGCCGCCAAGACCGCCTAAGCAGAGAGAGAGAGAGAGGCAGGCAGAGAGAGAGAGAGAATGTGGAGGAGCTGGGAGCCACCGCCAAGCGTGGCAGCCCAGTTCGCAGGCTGGCTAAAAATATACTGCTCTTGCTGCTTCTGCGCAAATGCAGATTTTCGCATCTGTGCAGTGGAAGTTGCAGAGTCCCCCCCAACACCACACCATTGCTCTGATTGGTTTTGTTTTCCCAGGCTTTCCCTGGACATTCGCGCACATGTGCAAAAGTGGAAATATGTGGTTGGCTGGGAGCGAGGGAAGGGGTATGGGGAGATGCCCAAGAACTGCCCATCACACACCCACAGCTGTAAAGTCTGCAGTATTCCATCCAAGTGCCTGAAGGCACAGCAGATGATTCCCAATTTTAAAAAGCAAATCGCATTTTCTGCGGTAATGCAACAGCGGATTTAACAGAGCGAAAATGCGCAAAATCGCACGACGTCATATGGACGACCAAAAAATAATGAATACACAAAGTGATCATGTCACAGATTATATGGTCGTCTGCATGAGCCCCTTGACTTAGCTCAATGTGGCATGGCTGCAAAAAAAGGACCAGGAAGGAGCAAAGCAATCATCATCTTCTCTGTGGGAACCTGCATGCTCATGGTGTCCCACTTAGCCATAATTTGTGACATGCATTATATACTTGGACTTTCAAAAAGCATTTGACAAAGTCCTTCACCCAAAGGTCCCTAGCACTCATGGGGTAAGAGGGCAGATCCTCTTATGGATCAGTAGCTGGTTAAAGAACAGGAATGAAAGAGAACAAATGGACAATCTCACAACAGACAGATGTAGGTAGTGGGTTTCCCCCAGGATCGGTATTGGAAAGATCTATATTTGGGGTGGTTTAAAAAAAGTGGGGGGATTGCGAAGAGATTCAGACTGGGGAAATGGGCAATAAAATGGCAAATATGGTTCAATGTAAATAAGTGTAAAGGGATGCACATTTGGGCTAAATAAACAAATAAGTCCAACTTCTCATATATACTGAAGCCACAAGGCTCGCAAACCTATAACTAACTAAGGCCATATTAAACTTTGCTCACCTCTGAGGTAGTAACTTAGTACCCCCTGTGCTTAAGGTTCTTTTTTTTTAATGTAATCTCATAAGTGGTGCAGGAGTGTAGGGCTGGAGAACTGTTGTTACATTGGAAACCACTCAGAATTTCTTTTTGAGTTCACTTCTGAACCTCCCACATGGTACTCTCATTGTCATTATGAGATGTGAGGTTGGGTTCTCTTCCATATTATCCAGAGTTCATGCTGCTTTACTTCTGTATTGGTTGAAATTACAGCGCATGCCAGATACATGGTTGTCCAAAAATGTTATTGGGAGCAAATTTCCAACCAAGTTGGGATAACAAATGTGAAACCCTTATGGTAAAACATGGATTGATTGTTAATGCCCTCAGGATTGCTACCTCTACAGTTTCAAAGCAGTGTATTAAAAAATAAAGTTAAAGAGTGAGACCTCTTATTAGCTAGATGACCTCTCCAAACTGCAATTTTCATCATCTTATTATTCTGTGAAATCTTATTATGAACTTTCAGATTACTTTCTTTGAATTAGTGGTTGATGCACTGAAGACGGCATTTACAATTTTGATATTCCAAACTATGCCCACAACATATTTAGATCTGTAAGTTGTCATTTATGTATCTGTGATCCCCAGCCAGGGAGAGGCAGTAAGTATTGTTCATTACATACTGTATTGCTTCCTGTATAATTCTCCTAGGGATAGATTTCCCAAACGAATTCTTCAGAGTTTCCTTCTTGAATAGTAGGGAGAAATTTGTTATTTGCTGATAGGAAAAAAAACAATAAACACAAAATACAATATATGGTTTGGCTTGGCAGCACACAGGGCTAGTACCAGGCATGACTTGGCCCTTGGGCACCAGACTGCCCCAGGCCCAGGTTGTCATGCTCCCTAATACTCCCTGCCGATGCAAACGGTGTGGGCTTAAATTGGTCTGCCTCCCCCACTTCCTGCATCACTGCTTCAGTGCACTGTGTCCACACACCTGCCTTCGTACAAGTTGGTGGCAGGAGCATCAACCTCTTAGGGATGCCCCACTGCCATCTTGAGTGATGGCAGATGTGTGCGCAGTGCACTGACACGGCAATGCAAGAGATGGGGGAAGTGGGCCTATTTAAGCCTGCACTACCTGCATCATGGAGGGACTGCCTGGGAGAGTGGAGCACCCACTCCACAATCAATGACAGCATCAGGTTGCTGGGTGTGATTTGTCCCAAGACCTGATCTGGTGTGGATTGCAGAGCAGGAACTCCATCCTCCCAGCCTAAGGAGGGGCCCTTCTGGGCTGCAGAGGTCTTGGCCAGTACCTGACCTGGCCACCCGCTGGCACTGGGCCTGGAGCCCAACAGATTAGATAATCTTTAATTGTACAACATGAAATCTAGTGTGCTGGGGGCCACCTATGCTAAAACGTACTTCAGTACTGTTTGTGTTACTGTTTGAAGCTGACAAGAGAAAAAATGACCTTTGTCTGGGGCTGGGTCAAAGCATTTAAGGTCTTACCTGCTTTGTCCCCTGGTGCTCTCTCGCAAGACTATCCAAGATCCCAAGTGGATACAGACGCTTTTCTTCATCTCTCATAATACAAGAACCTAGGGTCATCCAATGAAAGATGGTCACCAACTTAGATGGCTTTTAAAGGGGATTAGACAAATTCATGGAGGATAAGTCATTAGAACTGCTAGTCATTTTGGCTATATGCTTCCTATAGGTTCAAATGCAGTATGTCTCTGTCTAAATATGCCAACTGCTGAGGAACAACAGGAAGAAAGGACTACATAGGCCTTTTGCTAGATCCAGCAGGACTCTTTGGATGTTCTCAACATGTAGAAGGAAATGAGGAGACTGTGGTCACCCCACAGTCATTTTTATCATTTTTAAAAGTCTGATGATTAAAATTTATTTTCATCATCATCATCATTTATAAAATCATCTAATATGAGTTAGGCAATATACAAAACAGGGAAAACACACTTTAAAACCCCCATGATCTATTATGTAAGGGGAAATGTTGCACAACCTGGGAAGGAATGAATAAAAGAAAAAGACTTCAGAAATACAACAGCTAACTTAGGACAAGGAAGAAACCAAAGGCAAATGTTATATTAAAAAGAAAAAGAAGAGAATAATGATGAGTTTTTCATAATAAAGACAAAGAGGATTCATGGAATAATAAATGAATTCTAGCTGATTATATTTAAATAAATGTACGTATTGCAGAACCACAAAGGTAGGTATGCTTTGAGGACCCTAAATGGAAGAGTTAATCTGTGGTGGGAAATACTTTACAACTTAATAAGTAAGGGGTGGGCAGGTGTGTTGCGGGTCTTTTATTAGTCAATCACCCCATGGACTGACAGCTGGGGGCAGGGGAGAGAGGGATTATGTTGAGAAGAGGACTTCTCAGCAGAGAATCCTGGAGATCACAAGAAAAGTATTGATCCATAGTTCCTGTGAGTAGAATTCTGCTCCTACTGGAGGAAGGAGGAAGAAGATTTTTGCTAATCCATCTTTCTTTCTGCAGCCACCTGTGCTCCTTTAAATGCTGCTCATGAGGGTTGGAGGACCCTCTAGACTGGTGTGGAAGGAGGTGGTGGCAGTGGGTCTGTACAGCAGGGGTTCTTAATCTTTGGTCTATGTAGGTCTGTGAACCAGGTACAAAAAAAATCAATTTCCATGCAATAAAATAAATTATATGCAACATTTTGTGTCTATGTATTTATGTGCATTTTTCTGGGGATAGGATCTACAGCTTTCACCAGATACTCAAAGGGCTCCATAACCAGAAAAAAAGGTTAAGAATCACTTCTGTAGAGAGAAGGGACAGTGGGGAAAATTGCCCCTCCCCCTCCTTCCAGCAGGAGGCCCCTTTGCAGCACAGCCCCACAAACAGAAAAAGCTCTCCTGTTCCCAGAAGAGCAACATTTGGTCCAACCTCCTGGGAGCAGTTTTAAATATCCACTGTGAGTAGCTGGGCAATTCAGAAATGAGAAAGCTGGCATATCTCCACAGCATGCCCAACTGAAGGGTCCTCTTCTTTGAAGACCAGAGCATTGGGAAAAGAAGTTGTGCACTTAATCAAATAACGCATTAAAACTGTTCCCAAAGAACACTTAAAATACTTTCCAACTGCATGAAGGAGTTCTGAGAGGAGGAGTAATAATTCAGTGCCAAAAATAGTTCTTTTAAGTGTTGCTAAGACCACCAGAGAGAACCGAGAAAGCTGGTGGGAGGGGGAGAGGAAGCAGGGCTGATGCCTCTGAAGAGAACAGTTGAGGTGTTTTCTTTCAGCTGCGGAAATTAAAATAAAGCATTTGTAGAGGACTGCTGACCCAACCAAGAGACTGAGCTGCCTGAAGTGAAGGATAAGATGATCCCTCCTCCCATTCCATGTACAAAACCCAAATCAAGCTGGTGGCTTTATTAATATATTTCCATTTACAAATTGCTGCCTATGAAACTTCTCATGGTGATTACTTGAATCTTCCTTCAACACTGGCAACACTGCAGGCCTTCTTACAGGGAGCAGGACAAGCTATGGGGCACACACTGCTGTGTCGTCGTCACCCCCTCAGCAGGTACCTCAATCTGCCTAGTGGTATGGGGGCCCCTGCATTTATATGATTTCATTGTGGGGACAGGAAGAGAAACATTGAGCTCAAAAGGAATGCTCCTCTCCTCTTTCATGACAGATCAGTGTAGATTAGAACCTCTATTTTCATATTGTACTATGATTCCTGCAATCATTGTGTGACTGAAATCCAGTGGAAGTAGATTGGGTAGATTGGGTAAAACCTCTGCAGAACTATCACTATGCTTTTAGCAAGCGAGATTTTTGAAGTTTGCACATAGCTGCAGAACCTGTCATACTCTGGACACTTTCAGGCAACCTGTTCTGCTGTATTTTAAACAATTAGAGAGTAGAAAGGGACAGAATGGTTCTCTGAATCCACCTTTAGCTATAACTAAACTTAGTTCCTATCTGCATTTCTGAGATTTTCCATCCTTCAGTTGTCTGGACTGGTAATCAAGATGGTGAGTTGTTATTAAGAGGTTTAGAAATGTATCCAGGGTGCCATTTAGAGAAGTAAACAGCTCCATGAAATAGAACAGAACATGTTACATGTGATTATTCCTCAGAAGTACATCTGTCTTTGCCCATCTCACTGGTTCTACACATTGACCAACTATTGGTATAAACACTTCGGCAGATTTTTTGTTTGTAGCCCATGTCCATGGCAAGGAAAACAATCCAAGAGTAAGTTAAACGTATAATTTTTTGCAAATGCAAGTTGTTGAAACTTAAGAATGAAAATTCATTTAAACAAAACAACCTTGGCAGACTAGACTGTTTTGGGTCGAAGAAGTAGCCTGTCTGCGGCCCATAAATTTCCTGTGGCTAGTGCATTTAAAGTTTGTCTATATCAGCGAGCAAATCTTCTAATTTTGAAATCATCTGATTGATGAATAGAATAATTTAATCCCTTGGTGAATTGTATAAAGGGCAATACAGGATATATGGTACCTTTGATCTGGCCTGATCTACATAAATAAAGATGGCCATTTGCTGGCCTGTTAAGTCAGATATTCTGTAGGCATCATTTGAAAGCTAAGCTGAGCAAACACGTCTAACAGGAAAAAAAGTAATTCCTGCAGAAAAGCAACCCTTTTATTGTCAGATTTAATTTTAATATATCAAATTGAGGACTTAGAATTCTTCATATACTTAAAGTCCATATTGGCATCTTCAGCAAAAATTACATCCTGGAACGCACGGCCAGAAATGTCCTGAGATAACATTACAGGGAAAATTTATGTTAGGTGTTTATTCCAAGGGCACAAACCCATTTGTTTCAAAGTAGCGTGACAGTTTGTCTGATTTTGATAACACTGCTATATATAATGTGAAATATATAAACAAAGAATATAATCACACCAAACCCACTTCCCAATCTAGTCTTGAATGCGTAAACTTTTAAACCTTGCTGAATATTGACTTCCTGCTAAAATCTCTCCCCCTCTCCAGCACTACTGAAATGGTGTCTGTGCGTGTTTGCAATATTATAGTTTGGAGTATAATAGTATATTATGCCCTTCAATGTGTGTGAAGCGGAGTGTATTGTTAGTTTGAATGAAATATTATACTAGGTGTGAATAAGCTCCTTGAGTTCATAATCATTTTGCTCCACTGATGCAGTGAAGAGGTAGACTGTTCAAAATTTGCCAGGTTAAAAGGTAATGATAACACAAGCCAATGGTATTTCAAATGTAGCTTTGGCTGTTGTTTCCATACTAAATACACTTCAATCTAACAGTAGTGCAAACTGTGTGTGTGGAATGCTTAAGGTTGTCACTTAGCTTATTTCACCTAAGAGTGAATATCTGGATGCATCTGCTTCAATTTGACCATACTTGTCCAGTACTAAATCCCTTACAAGAATGCTTATAATTCAGGACGTTTTGAAGAAGAAAAACTACGAGGGTGTTCCATGCAGGTCTGCATAGTTCACCATCTATTATGCTATCTGCCGCTATGCTTCTGCTAGTATATGAATGATTATAGGAATTAGTTGTAACACCTACATGTACAAACAAAATGACCAAGAATACAGAGTGTTTAAATGCTATTCAATTGTATAGAAATTTAAGACCATAATATATAGATGCATCATAATAGAATGGAAAGTATTTTTGAAAACTGAGTAATTTCCAGAAAGGAAAAATAAAGTTTATAAGCCAATTTCTTTGTCTTCTAAAGTGCTTTTCAGTAGGACCCAGATGAGGTCATGAGTTATTCAAAGCTTGAACATCCAAATGTCTTGTGGCTGTTCCAACATTCTTTCATCAGCATCCCACATGACATTAAGAGACAGTTATAGTATTTTGTTTTCCTTCCAAGTTTGTATCCATTTGTTGGGGAAGCCTGGAAAAAACCTGTTTTTCAGATTGCTGGAAAGCCCTGTAAATCGTCTTTTTTGCATAAATCACTTCTGTATTTTTCTTTCCAAAAGTTAGCAACCTTATGTGATGTAGAATGTAGCTGGATTATTTGTGGCTTTCAGATTTTCTTGTGTGTCTCTTAGTCATCCTTCTTATAGGAAAGTTGGCCATGCTACCATAGAAGTGTCACAAGGCTGGCAGCTCAGTGGTGGCCTTTACATAAATCCTCTTAGGAAGGACAGCCACAGCCCACCCACAAGCATCCGTCAGGGGCATTGCACTCTGCTTCTTCTCCCAAGCTTAGAACTGTATAGCTGGAAGAGACCTTGAAGATGATCTAGTCCAGCCTTCACTTACTGCAGGATCTGTAGTGCTGGATACAACTATAATGGTCTGGAGGAATGGATACTCATTAATGGTACAGTTTTACTTTACATTTGAAAGCCTGGAATATTGTACTATCCTATGCATATGTATGAGTTCATTGCAATATACAACCACATAATTATGTATAGGATTGCAGGATAAATGTGGTAACCAGTTTCTGCAAACAAATTCCAAAGTTTGAATAATTTACACAAAATAGACAACAATTGCAATGAAAACCTTAATTTTCTGGATCCATTTAAATCAAGGCTTAGATATGGTTTTGACAACAAAACTGCCTTGGCCACCCTGTATGATGGTCTGTGTCAGGAGGAATAAAGACATGGGGAGTGAGGCCCTGTTGATTCTCCTTGATTTTTTAGTGGCCTTTGATACCTCAACAACCATGGTTGAGACTGTCTAAGTCTGGAGAGACTGTCTAAGTCGGGCTGTATGGTAATGCTTTGCAGTGGTCCCACTCCTACTTGGATAGCCAACTCCAGAAAGTACTGTTTGGCCTCATGGAATCTGCAATATGGGGTTTCCCGGGGTTTGATGTTATCTCTCATGCTGTTTCTACATCAACTGCTGAGCAATGTCATCTGGAGTATGGGAGTCATTGTCAATAGTGCCATTTGATTGTTTCCTCCTTTTCATCTCAGTCAGGCATGGCTGTGGATGTGTTGAACCAGTGTCTGGCTGGGGCTAGGGACTAAACAAAGGCCAATAAACTGAAACTCAATCCAGGCAAGAGAGAGACGCTGCAAATGGAGTTTCTCCTGTTCTCAATAATACCATGTTCTCCTAAAAGATCAGGTTCATAGTCTGGGGAGGTTCTTCAGCATTCACTACTTTGACTGGAGGCATAGGTGGCCTCTGGGGTGAAGAGGACCTTATACCAACTTTGCCTAGCGTTTCAGGTATGCCCATATCTGGATATGGACTGACTTCAGTGGTCTATGTACTGTAGGGTTGCCAGGTCAGAAGCATCCCAAACCCTAAGATTTCATGGGTGGGACCAAGCGATATCATAGGGGTGGCCTGAGTGATGTCACAGGGGCAGGCCTGAGTGATGTCACAAGAGTGGGCCCAGTACATTAAGCATCAACCACAGTTTCTTGGCAAGTACCATTCAAACAAAAACATTTCTTTGATTGGAATTAAGATAGTAATCTTAGCTAAAAGATGGAGCCTGGGTTAATCTAGCCTACTTGCTTCTCGCAAGAAGGGTTTAAGTGCCCTCAGGCCAGGCCAGTCACCGGAAGGCCATTGTAGGAAGAAAGGAGCCTAGTATTGTGGAGATGTTAGATGAGAGCATTCAGGAATAAAGGATACCCCTGAAGGCTGCAATTCTAAACACACTTACTAAGGGACTAAGCCCCATAGAACTCAATAGGACTTACTTCTGAGCAGATATGGTTTGGATTGTGCTGTTGGTAAAACTTCACTAGGAATCCTCTGCAAAGATATTCATATTTAAGCAGGGGTGGCAAGCTGCTGCCTGGAATGCCCTGTCACTATCTTTTAACATGGCTGCTCCAAATTTCTTTACAGATTTGACCCTTCACTTTACAAAGAGGTTTGAAAAATGGGTAAGAGTACCCTTTTCTGCCTACCCTGTGGGCTGCTCCCTTTGACAGCCAACCCAACACAGAGAAAACATGTATGGTTTGGTCTACCTTCACAGGCAGCAGCTTGGGAACAACAACAATTGCAGCTACACTTCCCAATATGTGAATTCTCTGTTACCACTATTGGGCTAGAAACAAACTGTCATGCTACCAATAAGGTGCATCATAAATGGGTTTAAGGGGGTTGAGCTTCAGGGCATGGAACCACTGTTGCTGCTTCTATGGATATAAGGAAGTGAGATTAAAGGTAAATGAAATGCAAATAGAAAAAGAAAAACAAGACAGTGATGACTTCCTAAATGCAATACCACACCAACCACAACAAAATTCCTATGAGTAAGGCCGAAAACTCAGCATCCCACAACCAGTCAGGATTCCTAACCAAAAACAAAAAAATCTTGGCAGTCAGTCAGCCAAGGTCACAGAAATCCCCAAGCAGCACAACCGGGTAAGCCCACCCTCTGGCTCTCAAGTAAGTCCAACCGTGCCATAATAGCCGCCCAAGGTGGCACCTCATCGTCATCTGACGACATTGCAACTGGGGGGTATGCTTGGGGGGAGGCCTGCTGGCCCTCCCCTTCCCTTTTGGGCCCCCTATACCCTTCTTGGTGGGCATTGTATGTATTAATCCCACCCAATATACCCTTATTTGAATGGTTATAAGGTATATATTCTTAGCTTATTAAATATATATGACAAGCGAGCTCCCTGACAAGCTTGGCTTGCAATGTGCGTGTGCTTATGCAACTACTAGGAAGGGCAGTTAAGCAGCCTATCAAAGCTGCCTGCTTCAGCGCTGGAGCTAGCCTATGTAGCTAGCCCCACTAATTGGTGCCGCCGCGAGGACAGGCCTATAAGGCCTCAGCGCCTCCCCGTGTGCTTGGCAGCTGCAGAAGAAACAGGGCATCAGAGCCTCGGCGCAGCCTTGTGGCCGCCGCCGTCAATCAGCCCCGCCTCTCCGCTGCTGCCGCTCCAAAACCAGGCCTGTGAGGCCCAGATGAAGCCCGCACTCGGTGCCTGTAAAATGGCACTGCCACACAGCCAAAGAAAATGGTCGCCGCAATCAAAATGTCCCACGTCAATCAGATCTCCTTCTTCGTCCTTCGTCGTGAGCCAAGAGGAAGGAGGAGGGGGCAGTGATGGCTTAAATAAGCCCATTGACTCTCCACCCCCTCCTTACAGCACATCACATGTCATCTCAGCACGAAGCACGACGTTGCCCTTACCTGTTATGGCTTCTGCGGCTTCGCCCTCAGCCGCAATTACGCCCCGCTCACCCAGGCTTTGCTCAGGTAAGCGGAACTGGACTTGTTGTAGGAAGCCAACAATATACACTGGTACAGGGACCTCAGAGTAAGAAAGTCCATTGCAGATGGCAGCCTTACATTTTGTGGGACTGCTGGCACAATTTTAAAATGCCTTCTTTTCACCCCACTCTTTAGTTTGATGGACTGTTTCTTCTAATCTTCCTGGAATCTTTCCGTAAACTAGTTGGAGGACATTTGGTGAACATTCTCCAGTACTATGGATAGTTACATGTTCCTTAGGTTTATCCCAAGACATTTTAAGCTTTTCTGGGATGAAAAGTAGTGAGAAATGTCATGTTTCCCATAAAAATAGTTAAAAGTTCCATGGACTCCATCTTGGAATGATAGAGTTGCATGTAATCCTTTACAAGAGCAACAAAAATTAAGCTGTTTATTGTTCTCATTAACTGCAGAGGAAATGATGAAATAGAATTTAGGAGTGGAAAATATTGTGACACAGAAAATGAACACCAGACTGGGTTCAGCTAAAGCCAGCCAATCCCCCATCTTCAGACAAGGAAAATACCTCAAACAAACAAAAAGCCCTCCAGAATAAAATGAAAACAAAAGCTTTGCAATGCTGGATGAAGAATCTGTCTATGAATCAGAAACAAAATGGAAACATTGTCTACTTCTGTGCATGATTTGAAACAGGATTATAATATATGCATAATACTGCTGCAGTTAGGGTTTATCCCTCAGAAAATTAAGTTGCTGCTATCTGTTTAGAAAAGTAAATGAAGGCTGTTGTGTGACATTGGAAAGCATGCCCTAGCTGATGTTCTCTTTCAGTATTTTCTGTATACCATGCTGGTTTCTTTAGGGCGGAGACAATGGGATTGTACAAAATGTGAGGACATACATCGCCCTTTTAAAAATGATTTCTGCTGTTTTTAATATCTCCCCCTTTTTTTCTATTTCTATGCCTCTTCATGTTTTAAAACTAGGACATCTACACAAGATTTTTTTTAGTGGACTCACAACTCATGATTAGCATGTTGATCCTCATCAGTTCATTGGCTCTCGAAACAGCCAATCTGCGGTGTTCATGTAAACTTGGTATCAAGTAGGGTGGACTTCATATGAGATTTACAGTGCAATCCTCTGCATTTATATTCAGAAGTACTCCCAGGTAAGTGTGTATAGGATTGCCACCTTCAGGAAACAATGTTTAAATCACAAAGTAGCATTAAATACAGATATGGAAAATGTATAAGTGAACTAAAATGCCTAGGCAATGGTCCACTGGCAATTAATAACAATAGCAGGCAATAAACAATATAATATGTGAAATATAATATATTTGTATGTACATTTAATATATATGTGTGTGAACTGAGATAGCAGTTTTGGGACAGGGAGGGAGGGAGGGAGGCGGAGAGAAGAAACAAAGGTCTGAATTGCTCTTTCCAAGAAATCTAATGGTGCTGTATGTTCTTCTAGAAACCTGATGGGGAGCAGTGTACTCTGTTAAACTGTATTTTCACTTATACTCACCATGTACATATGTGTAAAAAGAACCACGCACCACGGACCATATATCATAAACCCCCCAGAAGCTTCCAGTGACTTTGTGAAGATCTGCAGGGGATCTGCAGAGAGAGTGGTTTCTACCACAACTGCCCCTTAAAGGAGGCTGCAGTCCACTTCTATAGGAGCCCGGCTGCTGAAATTCAGCCATACATTTAAAGCACATGACTCCCGCCCCCCCCCAATAATGGGAACTGTAGTTTGTTAAGGGTGATGGGATTTTGGAGGGGAAAACCACAGTTCCCAGGATTCTTTGGGGGAAGTCATGTCATTTAAATGTGCATTCGATGTGCTTTAAATGGATGGTGCTAAACAAGAGGACAGGGAGCTGATGCTACCTGCCACAAAGGCTTTCGGAGCTGATGAGTGTAAATAGTCCTGTGGCAGCCATTAGGGGAGGGAAGGAGACTGACTTCCTGGAGGGAAGGAGAGGAGCAGACGGCTGAGGGACTGCCATCTCTTGGCTCCACTGCAGCCCCAGCCAGGAGGGAAATACAGGGGGTCTTGACAAGACTTGGTAGAGTATAGTGGGGCACTAACTGGGTGTGACCATAGGGTATCCTAAGAAGGGGCTATCAGCAGAACCACTGGACATGTCACTCTCCAAGCCCTAAAGCTATGGGAAATGCAACTGGGATGCCTCAGGCTTCACAAGCTAGGGAGACCCTATCGCGGATTGACTGAGCTTATCAGAACTGGACTGAACTCCTGATGCCTACAGCAAAGGTCAATGGAGAGGACCCAGGCAGGAACAGAGAGGTATAGGTATATGAGGAGTTGCTATTGCTCCGATAACATCTGGGAATTTAGGACTGTTTCCTGGGGAAGGGAGTGCGAGTGTGAGATTCGAGGCCTGAGCCTGTACTAAGGGCCAAAACTCAAGACGTCTGGAGTTGCCACTTGGCCTGCCTTGTCCTCAGTTAGGGCTCCCTTTGAGCATATTCTCCCACCCAACTCATGGATGTGACACTTCCCCAGGACCGTCCCACAGACCTAAGTCCAAAGAATTAGAACCTGGGAAGTCCTCTTGGCTTTCCAGTGCTTACAGAACTAAGGTGTGTATAACAATATGTTTGCACACTTTAAAATGCAAAATCTTTAAATTTAAATATTCAGTCGTACCTTTCAAACAGGTGTACATCCCAGATGTAATGTGCAAATGAACTTAAAATGACCCTTTTAATTATTAGTTTTTTAAAAAAGGGGGGGCAGTATGATGCTAAAATGTACAACATTAAAAGCATTTTATTTGAAAAGAAGTTAAGTGGTATTCATTTATTTTAGGGTATTTCCAGATGAGAGCTTAATATTGCAAATGGGTGATTGAGATTTCACAAATGGGTCTTTGGTAACAGTGTTTTTTTAACCTATTAGATTTCCCCCTGGAAAAGTTAAATGTAGCTTAAATGGGGTGGGAGGGATGGGCTGGTATTTTGATGCCAACGAGGTTGCATGGACGCTGCCAAAAACATACATATTGTGGGATTGCTGCTCCCCATGCAAACGCTCTTCTGGAAACACCCTTACTGATTTTTATCCTACTCTTTAGGGCCAAATCCTAACAAGACAGTTTACAAAAAAAACAACATAAGTAAATCACATCATATATGTTTGTAAATCTCACATGCAATGGACAAAATTTCCAGGAGCTAGCTTTAGAAAATAAGATTGTGCTTGAAGTTTTGTTTTGTTGAGGTGTACTTATATTTGGGCTTGGCCATTCTGAGAAGCCTTCAGGAAAACTGCTGGTAAAAATGAAACACTGTTATAAAGTGTTGTTAGAATTGCTGCTATGTCTCTTATCAATTTGTTTGTGTGTGTGTGTGCAATAAGAGCTAATTAGAATAAAATGTTTTTGACAATTACACACCATAATTCACAACTCCAAACCAAGATGTGCTGATAATCATGGGGGACTGGAATGCAAAAGCAGGGAACAGAGAAGAACTAGGAATTGTGGGGAAATGGAGACAGAAATGAAGCAGGAGAAAGACTTATTGAATTCTGTGAAGCCAATAGTTTGTTTCTTGCGAACACATATTTTGAGCAACCAAATAGACAACTGTACACGTGGCCATCACCAAATGGTCAATATATGAATCAAATTGATTATGTAATTGGTAGAAGAAGACAGAGAAGTTATGTACTTTCTGTGAAAACAAGTCCAGGAGCAGACTGTGGTGCAGATCATGAACTGATCGTATCGAAAATCAGAGTAAAGCTAAAGAACAACAACAAAGCAATCATAATGCCAAAATACAATTTAAATAACATCCCAGAACAATATAAAGATCAAATAAGGAACAGATTTGAGGCTTTAAACTTAGTTGACAGAGAACCAGAAGAACTATGGATTGAAGTCAGAGACATTATCAGGAAAGAATGCAAAAAGGCAATACCTCTAGTTAAAAAGAGAGAAAGACCTCAATGGATGACTGAAGAAACTCTTAAAATGGTTAAAGACAGAAGGAAAGCAAAAGCAAAAGGAGATAGAAACACAGTCAGAACCCTAAATGCAACAATACAGCAACTAGTATGTTGGGACAAAGAGAACTATTACAATAGTTATTGTATAGAAATAGAAAAGGACAACAAACAGGGTAGAACAAGAGCCCTATTCCAAAAGTTTAGAGAAATGAAAAGGAAATTTAAACCAAGAGTAGGGATGTTGAATAATCAACAGGGGAAAACACTGACTGACCGAGATGAAATAAAAGGAAGATGGAAGCAATACACTGAAGAACTCTATAAAAGAGATGCCAGGATGACAGATTCATTCATGGAGGAACCGTATGATGAAGAAGCAGAAATTTTAGAATGTGAGGTGAAAGCTGCTCTTAAAATACTTAGAAGAAACAAATCACCAGGAACAGATGGCATACCAATAGACTCGCTACAAGCTAATGAAACTGAATCTGTCCAAATTTTGACAAAAAGTTGTCAACAAATATGGAAAACTAAACAATGGCCCACAGACAGGAAGCGTTCAATATACATCCCAATTCCAAAGAAAGTGGATCCCAGGGAATGCAGTAATTATATCGAACTATTGCCTTAATATCCGATGCAAGTAAAGTAATGCTCAAGATTCTACAACAAAGACTCTTACCATATATGCCAGACGTCCAAGATGGATTTAGAAAGTGAAGAAGCACCAGAGATCATATTGCAAACATATGTTGGATAATGGAACAGATCAATGAATTTCAGAAGGAAATCACCCTCTACTTTATAGATTGCAGCAAAGCCCTTGACTGTGTAGATCATGAAAAACTATGGAATGCTTTAAAAGAAATGGGGGTGCCACAGCATCTGATTGCCCTGATGCACAATCTATACTCTGGACAAGAGGCTACTGTAAGGACAGAACATGGAGAAACCAACTGGTTCCCCATTGGAAAGGGTGTGAGACAGGGGTGTATTTTATCACCCTATTTGTTTAATCTATATGCAGAACATATCATACGGAAAGTGGGATTGGACCAAGATAAAGGAGGTGTGAAAATTGGAGGGAGAAATATCAATAATTTAAGATATGCAGATGATACCATACTACTAACAGAAACCAGTAATGATTTGAAAAGAATGCTGATTAAAGTTAAAGAGGAAAGCACAAACGCAGGAGTGCAGCTGAATGTCAAAAAGACTAAAGTAATGACATCAGAAGATTTATGTAACTTTAAAGTTGACAACAAGGACATTGAACTTGTCAAGGATTATTAATACCTTGGCACAATCATTAACTAAAATGGAGACAATAGTCAAGAAATCAGAAGAAGGCTAGGACAGGGGATGGCAGCTATGAGAGAACTAGAAAGGTCCGCAAATGCAAAGATGTATCACTGAACACTAAAGTCAGGATCATTCAGACCATGGTATTTCCGATCTCTATGTATGGATGTGAAAGTTGGACAGTGAAAAAAGCGGATATGAGAAAAATCAATTCATTTGAAATGTGGTGTTGGAGGAGAGCTTTGCACATACCATGGACTGCAAAAAAGACAAATAATTGGGTGTTAGAACAAATTAAACCAGAACCATCACTAGAAGCTAAAATGATGAAACTGAGGTTATCAAACTTTGGACACATCATGAGAAGACAAGATTCACTAGAAAAGACAATAATGCTGGGAAAAACAGAAGAGAGTAGAAAAAGAGGAAGGCCAAACAAGAGATGGATTGATTCCATAAAGGAAGCCACATACCTGAACTTACAAGATCTGAACAGGGTGGTTCATGACAGATGCTCTTCGAGGTCACTGATTCATAAGTCGTAATCGACTTGAAGGCACATAACAACAACAACAATTCACAACATCAGCAGTGGTTCAAACAGTTACGGTTTTCTTTTCCAATAGGTCTGTCAAACAGGCAGATTACATATAAAACTATCACCACCACATTGTTGATAAAAACATTATTATAAAACCACTTCTTACAACTAACCACAAATAAAAATATGAAAATCTGTGCACACATACTAAAAATATAAATACAAACTCTGTGTGTGACAATTGGAGTTGACATTTTGCTAGTTTAAAACTAAGGTTTGGCTGGTTTTGTTTAGTTTTTATTTGTAATTCTATTTTTTTTCCAGATCATCCTCAGTGATCATTGGGACAATTTGGTGATATTTAACCAACTTAACACATTCAAGCCTCAATGTTCCTATTAGAAAATGATACATCTATATACGTGTATAATGTTTAACATCATCCTAGGGTCCAGGTCTCACAGCAATTGTAAGAACAAGGCTGAAAATAATAAAAAGCACATCTCAATAACAGCAACAACAACAAAAGACCCCCAAATCTGGGCTCCTTCTGGGAGAAAGGGCGGGATATAAATTCAACAAACAAACAGATAAATAACAAATCACCTGACCTCCACTCCACAATGATTTCCTTGCAGCTTCCTTCTAAAGGCTATCAGGGATGTGTTTCAGCATATCTCACCTGGAAAGCCATGCCCCTAGGGGCACTACAAAAAAAAACCCTTGCTCTTTCTTCAAGTCAACTTGACTTCTCATAATAAGGAAATACAGAGAAGGGCAATTAGTGGATCTCAATGCGGTGGAAAAGGTTATACTGAAAGAGGCAATCCTGCGGGTATGTAGGCCCCAAGACAAGAATAGTTTTCAAGGTTAATGCCAGCACCTTGAATTGTCCTCAGAAACTAACTGGAAGCAAGGGCAACTACCACAAAATTGGTTGTATGTGTTCTCACCTCCTTACAGCACTCTTCAGACTGTCAGGATGGAGCCGGTATACTGGTCAATGCAGGGACATTGGAGGCTGGGCTGGGATGTGTGCACCTACTCCCCCAGTTTAATCCCTTATATATTTGGAACACTACTGTTTCATGACACATTTATAAGTTCCCACTACTCCATCATCTAATAGCATGTTCCATGTTTACTCATCAAATCAACTTGAAAATATTATTTTGATGGGAAGAAACACTACTTTTTTTAACTTATGACTAGTGAAAACTAGGACAGAATTTATGTGCCATTCCAATCATCAGAGAAGTTGGTAACCATTTAGATGTGTTATCTATGCCGTAGACTTGTTCGCAGATTATATTGCTTTTATAAGCCATGGCTGCTTATACAAAAGACCTTGGTGAAACTGGTTTGGTTATTGCTGATTCAAATTCATTAAGGTGCTGATAAGTCTTGTGACAAAATAATATTTTGTTTTTAAATGTTTTAAAGATGTTTTTAGAGTTTTTGTTTGCTGCCCTGGGCTCCTTCTAGGGAGGAGGGGTGGGATAATGATGATGAAGATGATGATGTGACAAATAAAATGACAATTGTGTTGTCATAAATGGCCTGGTAAGAATGTGACTGTCCTGTATTAGATAATCTAGAACTATGTATTGTTAAACACAAAACAATATGAGGCAATGTGTGATATTGCTCAACCTCAACCATGAATAATGCTTGGAGTGGAAAGTCTAACTATTACAAGCATGCTCATGTGTCATTCTTGTGTCAGTGGGAAGGACGTTTAGACTGTGGACACAGACATTTACTGAACATCTTAATTAACTATTATTTTAGTTTCTTGCCCTAATGGAAAAAGACATATGGGCAGGGTCTTCTTAAGGATCAAAAGCAAAAGGACACTTTCCAATGACCAAAGATATGTGCTGGGTCACTCCCTGTCCCACCCATAACTTCCTGAGCCTCTGTTGCCATTTCCTCCACCTACTCACGCATGGTCAACCTCTCACCCCCACCCTTTGTCCTCCTTTATCTCAGGCCTTGCCAAAATGTCTAGGATAACATTACATTTAGAATCAGTTTCATGACTCAGAGGTACATTTGCAAAATGTGTTCTGGCCACAGAATGTAGGGTTGCTGTGCTGATTTTGGATGTTTGTGATTTGTAAATGTAAAAAAAAATGTAAATTTAATTTTTAGGTCGCCTATCTGGTCGAAGCCACTCTAGGCGACGTACATATTAAATTTCAATAAAATACAATAAAATACAATAAATACAATAGAATACAATTTTTGTGTGTGTATGGAGAGTACAGTCTGTCCGATTTACAATATAAATTGCAACTACACGAAGAAGCCACAGAGGTGCAGTTACTTTTATTTCCCCTGGTTTCCTAGAATTGATCTACTCTAAGAATTAGAACTCAAGACACCATCACCACCTGTCCCTGAACACTTCCCACATGCAGAGTTGGCATCAATACATGGCAAGTGATTCCTTGGGCAGCTGCCAGGGTTCCAGCACCAGGACAGGGCCCATAACAGATGCCAGTACTGTGGCTTTCTTTTAATCCCTCCCCCTGACCCAGCACTCTGAGAAATGCCAATCAGTTCGATCTAATGGATCATATTTTTAATTTCTCATTATGCTCCTGAACTAGAATCACGAATTGTAGGAAATTTAAAAGATGGGTAGACACAGCTGCCCAGCACTGCTTGGAGTGCAATAAGCCTACCAGGCCCTCTGACAGAAGAAAGGACCCATCAGAGGACATTTTTTTCAGGGATCCCTCAGATCTGGATCTGGCTTCACACAGACCATGCCACCTCTTCAACAAATAGCCATTTGGCAGCTGGCCACTTGCAGACAATAGTGCCTTCCAAATAAAGATGGGTGAATCTGTCAATTTCAGTTTCAGTTTCTAATTTTTCCAATTTTAAATTCAGTTCTCCACATTTCCACATCAGTTTGCAATTTTTTAAGTCTTCAAGAAAATCCATCAGCATTTTAATGGAAAATTCTCCTAATATACATATATTTGTATGCCATTTTGCCAAATATACACTTTTTTGCAAAGCAATGTTCCCTAAAATAATGAACTTATGTGTTATTTTCATTAAAATGTGCATTTTAATGAATACTTTACCACAATTTATGCATTGTTGTACACATTACTTGGCTGGAGAACTAAATTCCAAAATTCAGAGAAGTGTGAACTTTGAATGTGTTTCTGTTCTTGCATTGTTTTGGAAAATGTGAATTAGATAAGTTTGCCTTTAAATGTGAACTGAAGTGAATTTCTCCCCCATGCCTATCTTCAAGAATGGGTTGCCTCTGAAAGACCAAATACCAACACTGTTCTGAAGGATGTACAGTCCCTGGTGTCATGATTACTCCAATGATTTTGCTAAGCCCTAGTGTGGACCTCATACTTCCACTGTTCACGAGAACATTTCCAATCTGCAACTGAGCTCATGGTGCAGAATATGTACACTGCCAAAGTTCAACCAATCAGTGCAAGAACACTGCTGAGGATGTGCCTGTGGTCTCTTGCTTGCCCACACACATTTCCCCTCCAGAATTGTAGGGCAGATAAGAGGATGTATCTGTTTCTGTTGTGATCACAGTGAAACACTGGCCTATCCATCTGGCAAAAATTACACATGTAACAGTAACCCCTGAAACATTTGAAACCAAGAACATTTGCCAGTTGTTGAAGAGGGCAACTTGCATTTACTTCCTTCACATGTAGGGCATGTTTTACCGCTTAGTCAGCTGTTACTGAGGCATACAAACTTTTTTTTGGGAAGAGTTGTGGTAGAAAATAACTGATCAGTAAGTCAAAAGTGTCAAAGCTGTCTGGGAAGGTGGAGGCACTAACAGGAAAGCAGGAAACCTTGTCTGCAAGTTTAGAGCTTGTGGAAAGGAAATAGTTTCCATCCAACACAGAGATTGTAGACTAACTTTGACAGGAGGGCTCAGACAAAGCCAAGAGTCATTTCCCCCCCTACCCCACTTTAATGATTTCTGCTTGCTACAGTTTAGCACTCAAGGGAGGAAGTGTGGCTTCAACTACATTTAATGCTTTGGATTGTTCTTACTATCAACACTGCAGACAGGGAGGGAAGAAGGACACGCATGTGTATACATATAACACCCATTAACAGACATGCATAAAAGAAACACTACTTTTCAGGCAAACCAGATCATAAATCTTTTGAATTTAAGCATATTTACTCTGTTTTTAGAATTAGCACATTTACACATCGCACAAGCAGCTCAGCTGTAAAGGAATTAAAAATCTGTAGCAACATCAACATAAATTGCAAAAGAGCAGTTCCCTTCTCTTCTGCCCAACCTGGGAGGGTACGTCCACTTTGAGGGTGTGTTTGCATAACAGCTTCCCACTCTCTCAGTTCAGAGTATTAAACTGAAAGTGAAGAAAGACTCCCTCCAAAAGTAGAACCATTCTGGAATCCTCATGCCATCACAGCAAGTAGGGTAGTGGAGACCTCCTAAATCATGCCCTACCAGCCCTACCAACCATGAGGATGGGCAGGGCACTAACACAAAGCTTCATGAACACAGATGGTCCCTTAAGCCCCCCCTCCCAAAACATGCATGGCTAACACATACTTAAAATACGCTGCAACCTGATGCCATCTCTTAACTAGTAGGTGCTCAGAGTTGTTCAAGTTCTCCTTAGTCATGGCATCATTTATGTCTTCAGCCATTGCATGGCTGATTTTTTAAATAAATAGCTGTTACAGGGGAGCTGGACAATGACTGCAGCTTTAATCCTTTGCCTGGGGGCAATTATGATCAGAATTGTTCCATCCCCAATGTGTCTTATTCCCAATGGGAGGAAAGCAGTGA
Source organism: Rhineura floridana (assembly GCF_030035675.1). Classification (NCBI taxonomy): domain Eukaryota; kingdom Metazoa; phylum Chordata; class Lepidosauria; order Squamata; family Rhineuridae; genus Rhineura; species Rhineura floridana. The sequence continues at coordinate 136,268,551 of NC_084483.1, read as the reverse complement.
GACAATTGCTTTGAAAAAGTCAGAAGAGCGTTAAGGAGGATTCCAACTGTTTGTACATGTTCCTGATCAACCCTTGTTACAGGGCCCCTCCAGACAATGCATTTTTGGGTGTTCAAACTGATTTGCTTGCACAAAGCTTATGTGAGATCCTTACATAAGCAGACAATACAAGGAGCTGGTATAAGTCCTCATAGCTCTGGATCATGCCCCAATGTGATCTGTCATAGCATTACTGGATCCAACCCCAATAACCTTATTGTGGCAATTAGATCCTATTCTCCTTGCTAACCAATTAGAGAAATGTGGGGGAACCTCTTTAGGCTTTTGTTTTAAACTCTGTAAACTTGGTTCCTTAACTGAATTGGTTAAAAAAAATCTGAGATTACAAGGGAAACATGGAGGAGCCTCTCTAGGCTTTTATTTTAAACTCTGTACGCTTAGTTTGCTTCCTCCCTCCCTGCTTGGAGCTAATTTGCTGTCAGGGAAAGCCACTGAAGTTCAGAGCAAAGCAATTCACTCTGCAAAGGTAGGAGTTAGGTGGACTCTTTTAAAATTCAGTGCTCAGTCTCAGAGCTTGGAAAAGTTACTTTTTTGAACTACAACTCCCAATAGCCCAATCCAGTGGCCATGCTGGCTGGGGCTGATGGGAGTTGTAGTTCAAAAAAGTAACTTTTCCAAGCTCTGCTCAGTCTGAATTCAGCGGAATTACAGCCCATCCCTATTAATCAGATGTGCATCCAGAACCTGCAGTACACATCACATGTTTACAAAAAACAGCCTACATAATCAGATCCCAAACCATGAGAGGTAATCCAAGAACAAACTTTGGCTACCCCCTGTAGCTTGTTTGAAGAGGAACAAACCATGACCCTGGGTTCAAGACATGACTTACAAGCCAAGGCCTGTGGTCCATTGCTTCTCGTGCAATACATGTAGGAGCAGGGGAGGAGTTAAGTGGGGATTTTTGAGCAGTGTGCACTAGCATGCTGCTCGCTCAGTTTATTCATTTATTTATACATCACTTAATGCCAATATAGGCTCCTAACCACTTTACAATTATAAAAACCAACACAAACTTAACAATATAAGCATCTGTAATTAAAATGTGCAATAAAATAATCCCCTTTAAAAAACATAGTTGACAACAGTTGAACGAGAGTTAAACATTAGCTACGATTTATCATGGCATATAAACCAGGCCATTTTTTTTACAATACGTTTTTATTAATCTTCCATTTCTTTTTCCAACAGATACATCTACAAAAAGAAAACTATAGCAACAGGACATTTGAATAGATGTTGTCAGAGGCATGCAGCATATCCAGGGATAAATAAAAACAAATATATAGGAATTACACATGAGGAAACAGAGGAACAGAAGTTAATAGCAGCAAATCACAATATGAAGAAAGGGAATTCTGTAATATACAGGAATAAATTTTATTTATTTATTTATTTATTGCATTTCTATACCGCCCCACAGCCGAAGCTCTCTGGGCAGTTTACAATTAAATTAAATCAATATAAAGAGTAGGATGTTCAAATTACAGATGTTGCCAAATGTCCCAGTGATGTGAAGATGGTCTTCATGTAAAAGTTGCATTTGTTATGAAATAATAAGAGTCTGGAGATATAACCAGTTCTTTATAGAGTATGTCAAACCGCTCCCGGTTCAGTCCCCGGAGTCAATGCCCAAACCCAGGGCAATTGATCCTGGCAAGGCACAAATCCATACCTCCCCTTAATAGGGCTGAGTAAATCAACAACCACCCTGTAAGGTAGGTAGACTGCCACCCCCCCTGAATTTGGGCCCCCACTCTAGGCAAAGGGGAAACCCAAAGTGCCAGAAATAGATCTGCCAAGGATTCCAAAGACAAGAGCCAAAGGTACACTCTTTGTCTTGGAGCCTTTAGGCAAAATACCCCAATATCCAGTAGTCTGTTGCTAAACGGCCAAGGTGCTGGACTCGGAGCCAAATCTCCCCTGCAATGAACACACACTGGTAAATAAGAAGTAGCTTTATTAAATAAAATATAAGTGCACAATTACAGCAGCAAAATGGTTCCTTAAAACCCACACCCCTGAGGGCTAGGTAAAATACAGAGAGTTACAGTCACAAAACAAACAACAAAACCATCTAGCCTAGTCTATACTTACAAGGAGATAAGCAGCAAAATAGCTTCATGGTTCCACATCTCCCCAGAGATGTATAGCCTGGATAGCAGATGGAAGATGAAACTCCACCTAGGTTGCATCAACAACCATAGGGAACAGTGGGGAACAAAGACCTAAGGTCTGGGTCCTATTCTTACAGGAAAATGTCCAGCAACAGCCAGGAATTAATTAGCCAATCAGAGGGCTTTCAGATGGTGAAACATTTCTGGAGTTTTCATGCCTAACAGCCCAACCTTCCCAAGTCTGTGGCCTTGAATACAAGTCTCCACTGATAAGCAGGTGTTCTTTCTTGCAGCCTAATTAACTAGCTTCAGCTGTGAGAACTGCAAAGCCATGCCTCTCAGAGGCCCCATCTCAGACAAAATGTCTTCCCCCCAGAGCTTGGAAGTAACTAGTTACAAGTAACGAATTACTTGTAATTTATTACTTTTTTGAGTAACGAGTGGGTAACTTCATTACATTTTGCTGGTAATAGAACGAGTAGTAACTTCATCACTTTTGAGGAGTAATTGTAATGTTTCCAGCATTACTTTTGTGCATTACTTGGGGGGGAGCAGGGGAAGTCTTCTGCTCCTCTGATTTGTGGATGAAAATCATGTGCTTCAAATTGGGCTTTTGTGCAGCGTTGTTCTTCCTTCATGCTCTATGGAGCCGACAAGGGAGGAGGTGGAGAGTGAGATGCGGTGGAGAAAATAATTGTTTAAAAATTGCCAGGAGTGGAAGGAGAAAAGAGCTGGAGGCAATATATATATATATATATATATATATATATATATATATATATATATATATATATATATATATATATATATATATATATATATATATATATATATATATACACACATATATACATATATATATATATATATATATATATATATATACATATATATACACACACACACACACAAATATGTGTGTTGGGGTATCGTCATTGCTGGGGGTGGGGTGAGGGGATGTGAGATTTTGTTATGCCATTCTGTTAATCTTATGGATAAAAAAATTATTCTACTACCCTCTGTGTGTGCGTGCTTATTTTTAATGTTGTTTTAGGCTACTTAGATGTGCAGCAGCCAAGGCCAGCACCTTGTAGGCAATTTTTTTAAAAGTAACTAAAATGTAATTGTAGCAATTACTTTTGAGTAAAAGTAAAGTAATCCGTTACTTTCAGAGCAATTGTAACTGTAACAGTAATTACTACTTTTGGGGGCCGTGTAACTGTAACTGTAATTTATTACTTTTAAAAAGTAATCTTCCAAGCTCTGCTTCCCCCACAATTCTTTGCCTCACAGCCATTTTAGAAATCAGACATTCTTGACAGAGTATCCCAGCATTACTTCCCTCAAAAATGTTTAGTAGCATCAACTTTGGGCATAGCTTGATTTTATCTGGGAGAATCTAATGCATTTCCTTATGTATTAGTCCAACAGCTTTGCACATAAATACATTCCCACCAAGAATGATAGTATGTACCAACAGAACCAAAGCCTCTCCTGCAAAGCAGGGATATAGTAGAAAACATCTTAGATAATTGAACTGGGGTGTGATACCAACAATGAGTTCATTTCAGAGAACGCTCTTGGAGACAGCTAGAAATTGATCCAAAGGGTCTAGATTCCCAAACTACATTCCAGTTTTTTGTACCCCACCCAATTCTTATAGCCTCAGGCTCAAAGGCATTAATCCTGATGCTAGCTGTAGTTGGTTGGTAGAAATAACAAATAGTCTCCAGACACTCACCATTAAACTGATATTTTTTTCCAAAACTGCAAATAAGCCCAATTAAGGGAATCAAAAGCTTTTGTTGCATCAAAGTTTAGAAGCACCAATTGGTTATTGTTATGCTTACAATGCCAAATTAGATTTACCATTCATCTAATGGGATCTGAGATCTGTCTGCCCTTTATGAATCATTTCTGGTCAGCATTGATTATTGTACAGATTATAGAACTAAGATTATTAGGTAAGGTGGCTGTAAAAAATGTTCCTGATTCAATAGATTAATAGGCTTATAGGAGGCTACATTGCTGGGATCTTTGACCGGCTTGGGGATTAGTACTATCCAAAATCTTTTCCACATATCAGGTATGTCTTCACCCTTCCGTATCACATCAAACTATATGGTTAGGTGAGGAACCAACAAGTCAGCAAATTTCTTGAAAAAATTAGCAGAAAATCTGTCTCTGTCTCTAAGAATTGTTTTACAAACAAAAGTGAAAGAGTGAGCCAAATTGATGGTCATGTCCCTTGACTTGGAGCTTCCGGAGGCTACATATTGTGAACCAAAATAGGTATGTGGAAGAAGTTTGTGATTCCCTTTACATTTATGAACTTCTTGCAAAATATATTATCTGAGCGCAGTGTTTCCTAATTAAATCAGACACCCTACGTCTTTTCACTGGATTATTCAGTCCCTTTACCTTTAACATAAAAAGTGTTAAGAATATCAGGCATAGGCAAAATAAAATTCTAAAATTAAAAATCTAAGTAAAATGCCATACCTCTCTATCAGGACAAACCAGTAAACCTGTTTTTCTTTAGCTCCCCAAAACAAATTTGCATGCCATAGTACAATCAACAAGATCCATAACATAGATAAACAGTAGAATATAAGTAGCCTATAGAAGGGCCCTACTGAATGCATAAGGCTCTGTAATCCAACCATGTGCTTGTGTTACCTTCTGTATGTAGGCAATCGTTCATGCAGTAGAGAACAATAGGAGTGAAAACAAACAGAATAGTGCATCATCCTACCCTGCTGTGCCTGTGTTTACCAGTAAAAAAGAAATATGTGAAAACAGAGCTGTGTATAATGAACTTGCGACTAATGGGGTTGTCACAGGGAGTACAATCATTTTCATTGTGCAGAGAAGTTGGAACACAGGGGTCTCATGGGTCTATTCTCTTCCTCTTGATTGATAAAGTGTGTTCTCTTCTTTGGTGTTGCAAATTTCCATTCTCCTGAGTCCTGTAGCTCGACCAGATCTTCTCGGTCCAATTCTTTTAGGTCCCATGGTAACTCAAGGTTTAGGAGCTTTAAGATGTGAGTGGCTTCCTTTTTAATAGTAGCTGAATGTGGCATGCCATCTTTTTGAAAGGTTGTCACACAGAGGAGGGCCAGGATCTCTCCTTGATCACCCCAGTATGCAGGACACAAAACAATGGGCTCAAGTTACAGGAAACCAGGTTTCAGCTGAACATCAGGAAAACTTCCTAATTGTTAGAGCCATATGGCAATAGAACTAATTACCTAGGGAGGTGGTGGGCTCTCCAACACTGGAGGCATTCAAGAAGCAGCTGGACAGCCACCTGCTTTAAGTTGGATTCCTGCACTGAGCAGGGGGTTGGACTCAATGGCCTCATAGGCCCCTTCCAGATCTTCTCTTCTATTTCTACACACAAATGAGATAGGAACCCCCATCTGTATCAAATATTGGCTGCCTGTAATTTTTCTAACTGGTCTGAACTCTCTTCTCAGACTCAGTGTCTCTGCACTGAAGTCCTGCAGTTCCATTATGTCCTTGCCCTCATATGTAAGGCCCTCTTGTGCATGGACAGGTTTCATAAGTCCATCTTTGATAGTATAGTGCTAAACACAGGATTATATCACAGGATAGTGTGGTATTCTTTAGTTTTGGGGCAAGACTTCTGTGAGCTCTCTCTGTATCTGATTGGACCAATTTTAAATCAGGCGATTCTTTTGCCCAACACTTCAGAAAAAAGTACATACCATTCCCCTTTTCCACATCTTCCAGGAAACCCCTAAAGTGTATGTTCCATTTTCTGTGCGGGTTCTCCTGGTCATCAACTGGCAAGGGCAGGTCCCTATTTAGACATGCAAGGGCCTTGTCTGCAGTCTTTAAATTTAAGTCTAGGGCTTCCCCTGCAGTTGTTTCCATTTTTTATATTTTCTGGGCTATATTATCAAGTTTATCTTTTACAGGATCAAAAGCCTTTTGCCACTCTGCCATTAGTGAGGCCTGCAGGGTTTCACTCTGCTTTGTAACCACTTCCCTTAAAACAGCCATAGTAAGCACTGTATCTCCTGGCCCCTCCTTTGGATTTTTAGCTGCCGTTTTGATTGAGAGTAGGAGCAGCTCACGTCGTTTGAGTCTGAAGTAGGTCAAAAAAATCCAAGCCAAAACTTACCAAAAATGGGATCTTAAGCTTTTAGTTAGAAATGCAACATTCTTGGAAAGAACTGATATCAATTAAATTGCTAATGTGAAGTGGAACCCCCATCAAAGAAAGTGAGCTTAAAGCCTGGTTATCACTTCATTCACTTGCCAGAGCAAGAAAAGTGCATCAGTTACCCATGTACTCCAGGAAATGACATCATTATTCCTGCTTTTAAAGAAGCCCCAGAGCTGCCCTCCCCTGCTGTCCCTTCTACACTATACCTCTGTTTAAAACTACCAATTAAGCACCATGCTTGGAGTCTTGTTTACCTCAGCAAATGTAGTAATAGTATGAACAAAGGGTGGGGGGAACGGCTACTGTGTCTCCCACTTGAACTGGTAGTTTTAAAGGTCAGAGTGAATCTCTGGTTTGTAGTCTGGCAACTATAAAGCTTTTTCAGGGCTATTCCATGCAGACGAGATGGGACTGTGGCCACTGTTTTATTGCATTCTTGCCAACAGAAGGTAGGCCTGAGTCAGATGAGTCCCTTGAAGTCCATGCAACAAATATGCTCAGGGCCAGGGACAAGTATGCAAATAGTTCTATGCCCTTTCATGTTTGACTGGAGTAACTGTCAGCCTGACCAGGCTGTAACTGAGATGCACAAATAAGCCTCATGCTCTGGAGTTTATGGTTAATGTCACTGTACTGGAGTAATCTAAATGCTACTGCTGGGTATCTTAGTGTGTGCCAAGTTATTTGAGTGTTTGGTGCACTGACAAGTTCCTGTGAAAGCTACTTGGCCAACATCTTCTGTAAGGCATGGAAAAAATGGATCCATGTGACGTGGATGGCAGCTCAAAGGACATGTCATTGCTATGAACAAATGATGCCATGACAAGTTGGATACTCCACTTTGTCAGTCAGCTTGCTGTCTGCACACTGTTTTTCAGGGTAGAGAACAGGTACATGACAACATCTGTGCAAACAGTTCAGGACTAACAGATCATCTCTTGACTTTTAACTACCCTTGACAGAAACGTTCTTCATAACACAGAATATCCAGGACAGATTTCTGAAATGGCCTTTTCACACTTAATTAACATATGGAAGCACTGCCACAAGGTGTGGTGATGGCTATCAGCATAGATGGCCTTAAAAAGATTAGACAAATTCATGGGGGACAAGCCCATTGATACATAGTATGAATTATGGAATCTTCACATTCAGAGGCAGTATACCTCTGATTACTGGAAACTGGTGCCAGTCAATAGAATCCTTCACCTTTGAGCCCTGATTGTGAACTTTCTGAGACACCTGGCTAGCTCCTGTTGGAGACAGAATGCTGGACTGCATGGATCTTGCTCAAATTTCACAAGGCAGTTATTATGTTGTAATGTTTTTCTTCCTCCTGGAGCAAGCAGGGCTCATTCCACTCTAATCCACATTCCATAGTTATCCATGGAACTGACTAACCATGTAGCAAATATCCAGTCTAATCATTAGTTATGAATATGAATGTGGCAGACACTGCAGAGACAGTCGGATAGCTGACAGGCTAGACAAAACAGAAGTATATGCTATCAGCTTCAGTTCTGTGTTACTTATGGACATGTCAAACAATAAGGATGTTTTCGTACATGAAGCTTAACTACCGTAGTGTGAGTATAAAACATAAAATAGTCTTACACTGTGTCTTACAATGTGTGCACACATTGTGCACACTTGGTTTAGAAATCACTTTTCAGTCTGCACTTTCTTTCTGCTTTAGTAACATTCATATGTTTAGCGCAAGTTGCTAAAGGGACTTAGAGGCATTTTTAGGGCTATATATTAAAATATCATAACTCTTCCACAGGAAGAAAACTTTCTCTTTTGGTGTACACAGCTACTTTGGGACCAAGGGAGGTGTTGTGTGAGTGTGTGTGTGTGCATGTATGCACTAGGGATGGGGTTTGCTGCCTAGTTCCGATCCACTTGTATTCCTATAGTCCGTCGTTTGATCCCAATCCACCCTTTTTTGTTCTCCCTTTCGTTGGCACTTGCCAATTTGATCTGCTATGTGTGGTTTTTTTAGTGATTTGATCTGCAGTTGTTGTTTTTTTGGTGGTGAATTTCCCCCCCATAGTTTTTAACATAAATGCTTATGAAAATAATCACGGTGTTTCAAGTGGTTTTTTTTCCTATTTACATATCAATGAGGCAGATAATCGCCTTTGAATCTGTCTGTTGCCTCAGGCTATCTGGTGTGCTGCTTAATGATTCCCCTCCCTTTTGCTATTTGCTATTCTTGAATTAGTTTGTCAACAGCACTGCAGCAGCATCACCACCACCACCTTGTATTTTTATTCACACACACACACACACACACACACACACACACACACACACACACACACACACACACACACACATTTAGCACAGAGAAAGAGACAGACAGCCCCTGATGAGCTGAGGACAGCAGCAATGGAAGGTGGGCAGGGACAGGTTGGGTGCGTGGGTCAGTTTCCTGTGCAAGAGAATGGAGATTCAGAATGCTCTCAGCTGTCTTGTTTGAAAAACACAAAATTGCAGGATGATTTGACAGTTAACATTGACTGACATATACAGCCTAGGGCAGGGCAGGCAGCCAATATTTTTTGCGTTATATGATAATAATGCATTTTTAGTAATATATAATGGACAAATGGCGAGCGTTATCACACCTACACTGTTATGAATGCAGCAACTTTGAGGAAACTATGGAGATAATTATGTAAAATAGGAGAAAAAATTCAAAAACAAAATCCATGCTGATTGCAGCCATGGCTGCAAAATCCGTACCGATTACAGCCATGGCCCATTGCAAGAAATCAGTGCCGGTCCAAAAAGGTAGCAAACTGTCAAATTCAGTCAGAATCTGGTACTAACTCCGATTTAGTGGATGTTCTCCCCCATCCCTAGTATGCACACATGTGTGTGTAAGAGACAGAGTTGTGTATCCGTGTTCTCATACATCTGAAAACAGTGAAGGATCTGAATTCCTGAATCACTGTGAAAGGGAGGAAACATTTGTAATCACATGAATGTTGGTTTATTTATTTTAAAACATTTAAAATCCACCTCTCTGTTTAGATGAAACATTCAAAGTGTCTAACCAAGGAATATATGTAAAATACATATAAAATTCAAGAAGAAAATATAACAAACAATAAGAGCCAGAGCCAGAGCAGCATTTATCATGCAAATTACATCAACTGAAATTCCCTCTTCTACCTAATTATTAAAGATGCAGGAGCCCTGCCTTTTTTTTCATCTGGCCATCTGAGAGATATTACATTTTAGACAGAAATACTACCACAGGCAAGTTTATCAGACTGAAGAGCCAAGCCTAGAAAGCTCCTAGGGGCCAGCAAGGGCCCCTATTGCCGAATCAAGATACCTGATTCCTTCTTGAACCCCCAATTTGTACCACAAAATTCTCCCTGAAAAAGAAACATCTTTATAAAACAATGAAGGGCAAGGAATAAGGGAACAGAGGAGCTTCCCTGAGAACAGAATTCCAGAGCCTGGAGGCGGAGGTTGAGAAGACCCTGTCCAACATAGAGATCCACCTGCTTCACCTCAGATGCTAGGTATACACAGAAATACATTTTTACTGCAATCCTGTACGTGCATTTCAGAGGTAAATTCCATTGAGTTCAATGAGACTTCCTCTCAGGCAAGTGGGTATAGGATTGTCTCTTTAGGGGTGTTTCCTTGAGATCCCATGGCCTGAAATATACCTGTCATTGTTATCAGCCTTTTGGTTATAATGCAAAGGTCTTTGGTTCTTTTGGAATACTGAAAAAAGCCATGATGGCAAGAAAAAGGATACATCATTTTATGTTTTAGCTGTTGCCTTAATGAGAATGGCTATGAAGGTGTTATGGCAGTTTGACTGCTTATGATGTTTTGTTTATTCTAATGACAGCAAACTTCAGTGTTTTGAGTAGGGATGGTCAAATTGGTCAATTTTGGGTTCTGTCACATTCACACTTGTTCAGTTCTTCAGATTTCTGCATTAATTTGAGATTTTTTTTACAAGAGAGTCCTCATGAAAATTCATCAGTATGTCAGTGTGAACTTCTCCTAATGTAAACATGTTTGTAGGCATTTTTTCTAATATACACATTTTTGCAGATAATTATCTCCAATACAATGCTTTTTTGTATGTTATTTATACTAATATGTACATTTTATGTGCACTATTCCCCAGTATATGTATTTTTGTACACATTACTTGGCTTGAGGACTACACTGCAAAATTCAGAGGATTTCAAATGTCAAAGGATGACCGTCTCATTTCTTGCATTGTTTTGGAAAGTGTAAATTAGGTAGGTTCACCTTTAAATGCAAACTGAATTGAATTCCTTCTTCATCTCTAGTTGAAAGTAGAGATATGAAGGCTTGGGGGGAAAAGAAAAATTAGGATAAAAACTCCTTCCCCGCTATAATTTCTCTGTTTTTTCCTGGGCCTTCACATCTGTAGTTGTGAGCATGTCCTGAGTCTGAGCAGCAATTACTGCTTTTCTAATAGTCTGCTTCCCACTTAGGGAGGAAGAATGATATTAAAGCATCTCAGTATATTGAGGGTTCCTTTTGAACCAGAGCACAAGCACCGGCCGAAAGTAATAATCAAATGTGAAGCTATAGAATATATATTTAGTGGAAATTAAAAATGGTTCAATGAAGTGGATGGGGAAGACTTTTTAAGTGAATGAAAAGGACCATGTTGGAATGTACACCTTAAAACAGGGAAGGAAGTCCTGTGGACCTCCAGATGTTGTTGGACTCCCCACTCCTGTCAGCCCCACTCAGCATGGCCAATGGTCAGGGATGATGGGAATTGTAGTTCAATATCTGGGGGGGCAAAGATTTTCCATCCCTGGCTTAAAATATTGGTCTTTGACTGGTGACTGTGATACACAGGGAGTCCAAGTTGACCTAAGGTAGGTGACACTAGAGTTACCAGGTCTCCGGTTTTTGGCCGGAGTCTCCATTTTTTGGGGGGCCCTCTGGCTCTCCGGCTAGCACACTTTAATCCCCGGACTCTCAGCTTCAATTTTTTAAAAAAAAGTTTCTAGGTGGTCTGGTTCCCGAGATATACACCAAAATGTCAGCCCCCACGCGACTGTTTAATCTATTTAACTGATACGACGCTGAAGTTGGTTCCTAGTTCCCAGTTCCTTATTTGCTTGAAAGTTCAAAACACTAAAAAAGAAGAGCTGACAACTACAGCAACTTCAAACCAAACTTAACATGTCTCTGAACCCCAAAATATATGTTGGGGTACCCTGTATGATATATCACTGTGATTGGGGGACTCTCCCCGTCAAGAATAACAATACATTTATGCAATCGAAATCATCAGGCTTCTGATATTATCATAACGATGTCATAAAATCATAAAAAATAAATAACTGGGGGGTGCCCACCCCAAACTCTGCTCTGGGAAGCGACAAATCATATACCCCAGGAAAGGGGAGGGTGTCCTCTACGAGATGCCACTGTGTCCCGCCTGGCCCAGAGCTTCTGCTGGGCGCAGGGCATGGAGGAGGTCATCTATGCAAAATCAAAATGGACAAAAACACGTAGAAAAAAATAAGTAACTGGGGTGCCCACCCCAAAATCTGCTCTGGGAAGGGACAAATCATACACCCTATGAAAGGGGAGGGTGTCCTCTACGAGATGCCACTGCGTCCTGCCTGGCCCAGAGCTTCTGCTGGGCGCAGGCATGGAGGAGGACATCTATGCAAAATCAAAATGGACAAAAACACGTAGAAAAAAATAAGTAACTGGGGGTGCCCACCCCAAAATCTGCTCTGGGAAAGGACAAATCATATACCCCAGGAAAGGGGAGGGTGTCCTCTATGAGATGCCACTGCATCTTGCCTGGTCCAGAGCTTCTGCTGGGCACAGCGCATGCAGGAGGGCATCTATGCAAAATCAAAGCAGACCAAAACATACAGGAAAAAATAAGTAACTGGGGGTGCCCACCACAAAATCTGCTCTGGGCCAGGACAAATTATATACCTCAGGAAAGGGAAGGGTATTCTCTACGAGATGCCAGTGCATCCCATCTGGCCCAGAGCTTCTGCTGGGCACCGGGCACACACGGGTGCATCAATGCAAAATCAAAATGGACAAAAACACATAGAAAAAAATAAGTAACTGGGGGTGCCCACCACAAAATCTGCTCTGGGCCAGGACAAATTATATACCTCAGGAAAGGGAAGGGTATCCTCTATGAGATGCCAGTGCATCCCATCTGGCCCAGAGCTTCTGCTGGGCACCGGGCACACACGGGTGCATCAATGCAAAATCAAAATGGACAAAAACACATAGAAAAAAATAAGTAACTGGGGGTACCCACTCCGAAATCTGCTCTGGGACAGCACAAATCATATACCCCAGGAAAGGGGAGGGTGTCCTCTACGAGATGCTGCTGTGTCCCACCTGGTCCAGAGCTTCTGCTGGGCGCAGGGTACAGAAAAGGGCATCTATACAAAATCAAAGCAGAAAAAGACATACAGGAAAAATAAGTAATTGGGGGTGCCCACCCCAAAATCTGCTCTGGGCCAGGAGAAATCATACACCCCATGAAAGGGAAGGGTGTCCTCTATGAGATGCCACTGCGTCCTGTCTGGCCCAGAGCTTTTTCTGGGCACAGGGGAAGGATGAGGGCATCTATGCAGACAGAAAGGGTGGAGAATCTTCTTACTCTTACTCATTTCTCAGACCTCTTTCTGAAGTGAAGGGTCAAATCTGTAAAGAAGTTTGGAGCAGTCACATTAAAAGATAAGGGCAGGGCATTCCAGGCAGGGGGTTGCCAACCCTGCTTGGATATGGATGTCTTTGCAGAGGATCCCTAGTCAAGCTTTACCAACAGCACAATCCAAACTATATCTACTCAGAAGTAAGTTCTGTTGAGTTCTATGGGGCTTAGTCCCTTAGTAAGTGTGTTTAGAATTGCAGCCTTCAGGGGCATCCATCTTTACTCCTGAATGCTCCCATCTAACATCTCCACAACACTAAGCTCTTTTCTTCCTACAGTGACCTTCTGGTGACTGGCCTGGCCTGAAGGCACTTAAACCCTTCTTGCCTAAAGCAAGTAGGCTAGATTAAATGTTCCCTACCCAGGCTCCATCTTTTAGCTAAGATGTCTAGCTTAATTTCCAGTCAGATATTTTTTTTAATTGTACGCTCCAAGCAACTGTGATTGATGCTTAATGTATCATGCTTAATGACATCACTTGGGCCCACCCCGTGACATCACGCTGGCCCGCCCCTAAAATCTCAGGTTTTGGGATCCTTCTGACCTGGCAACCCTAGGTGACACCAGCAGCATCAACAGCATTTCCCCCCCATTGTTGTTTTCCTTTTTAAAGAGAAAGATGCAAAGAATAAGACATAGGTTCTTGTAGATGAGGACTTTTTTTTTGCAAATGCATTGTTCAGATCATTTTGTTTCAGTGTTAACAACTGGCACATTAGCTTCTACCCATTCAGTTTTTTTCAGCCATAGTTATTCATTGCTAGTTCACCACTTGCCATGCCATGGAATGTATCTGGGTTGTTTTCTCCCTCTCTTTAACCACTCCTCCCCTACCTTCTGTTCATTCTGGGCATGCAAGTAGTGGAGCTTCAATGGCCAGACTGACAAGCACAGGGTCTGAAATCCTTCAGGGCTCAGCAGCCCCTTGGGAGTTCCAAACAATGTTGCCCTGTGGCAGTCTTCACAAAGTCTTTCTTGTTTATTTTAAAAAAAACTTTGTATAGTTGCTGCAGTGCTGCAGAAAAGCACCCAACATTAACACACCCATATTTAATTCCGGAAAGTGCCTCTGGGCCCCTTGTGGGTCCAGAAGTACCCTGAAAAGTGAGGAAGACAAGTGTGACTGTTTGGAAAAGGAGCCTTTTCTCTCTCTCCACCCTTCTTTCTAGGATCTCTTTCATTCCCAGCCTAGTACGGAGGGAGGGGGGAGTGAGCAAATAGGTCAGTGCCGGTGGTGTGTGTCTGTGTGGCAAAAATGTAATTGTGTGTGGAACCCCTGGAGAACATCTGCTTAGGCCTCCTCAAACCAGGCAGCCTCACTGAATGAAAGCAGCTATTTCTGTATCTTTTACCTGTGCATTTTAAAAGTAAAATAACTGGAAGGGCACAAGAGCAGAGCTTGGAAGTAACTTGTTAAAAATAACGAGTTACTTCTAATTCGTTCCTTTTTTAAGTAACGAGGGCGTAACTAGACTAGAACGACTAGCAATTTCCCTACTTTTTAGCAGTAACTGTAACGTTTCTGACATTATATTTGGACGTTACTAGGGGTGAGAGGAAGAGGAAGTCTTCTGCTCATGTGATTGGTGGACAGAAGACATGTGCCTCACACTGGACTCCAGGGGCCGTCTCCGGCCTCCGGCCATAGTTGGTTTGAAGACATTGATCTCCGGCTTTTGAGCCTCTCCCTCAGCCACGCATGCGTGATTGACACACGCATGCGTGAAGGCTGTGGCTGGCCGCCTTCCCGCCGTTTCTGATTGAGGCAGGGACTGGACTGGAGAGACGTGAGGCGCCGCCATAGTTGCCGCCACCGCTGTAGGCCCCCCCGAGCAGCAGCCCCTGCCCACTCCGTCGCTGCCCCTGCAGGCCCCCCCCGAGCAGTAGTGCAGGGGCGTTCGCTTGACGACGAGAGCACCTCGTCGTTTGCAGAGGAGGCGAATCGGCTCCGGGGTAAGAAGGCCTCTCAGTCGCAGGAGGCAGTTAGCGGCCGGGTTGCTGGTAGGCCGTGGCTGGGGCAGCGTCGCACACACAGAGACAGAGAGAGAGAGACAGAGAGAGACCCCTTACCTGCAGTGGGACAGGAAACCAGAGAGAGAGAGAGAGAGGCCCCTTACCTGCAGTGGGACAGGAAACCAGAGAGAGAGAGAGACCCCTTACCTGCAGTGGGACAGGAAACCAGAGAGAGAGAGAGAGAGACCCCTTACCTGCAGTGGGACAGGAAACCAGAGAGAGAGAGAGAGAGAGAGACCCCTTACCTGCAGTGGGACAGGAAACCAGAGAGAGAGAGAGAGAGAGAGAGACCCCTTACCTGCAGTGGGACAGGAAACCAGGGAGAGAGAGAGAGAGAGAGAGAGACCCCTTACCTGCAGTGGGACAGGAAACCAGAGAGAGAGAGAGAGAGAGAGAGAGACCCCTTACCTGCAGTGGGACAGGAAACCAGAGAGAGAGAGACAGAGACAGAGACAGAGAGAGAGAGAGAGAGATCCCTTACCTGCAGTGGGACAGGAAACCAGAGAGAGAGAGAGAGAGAGAGAGACCCCTTACCTGCAGTGGGACAGGAAACCAGAGAGAGAGAGACAGAGACAGAGACAGAGAGAGAGAGACAGAGAGAGAGAGACCCCTTACCTGCAGTGGGACAGGAAACCAGAGAGAGAGAGAGAGAGAGAGACCCCTTATCTGCAGTGGGACAGGAAACCATTGTCCTTATTTGTACACAGCTCTTAACCAACCCCTGGTGCAGGGGAGGGCTGGGGAACATGAGATCCCTGCATTCTCATAATGAGAAATTCTCCAGTTGCACTTATTGAAGTGTCTTCCACCCCATTAGGGCTAGCTGAGCCTTTAGTGTTTAGTGGCAAATTCAAAAGTGCAGGGTCTCTTCATAATAGTGACTCCATGCCCTCTCACAGCTATGCCCACTTTCCATCTTCTCTCATCTTCCTTGTTCTCCTTGTCATCTCCAAGTCCACACTTCACTACAATAGATGTCACTTGGAGCTAATGGGGGCTGCATGTTAGCCATTGAGAAGAGTCTTCTCAGGGCCTGGCTCACTTTCTTTCACTCTGTTGGCTCCAATCATCATAAAAGGACAATGACTCGATTCAGTGGCTAATGTGCCCCCCTTTCATGCTGATTGACACATATATAGGAATCTAGCTGGGACCCTGGTCCCAAAAAAGTTAGGGGTCTATGACCCCCCCCCTCACAACCCTGGATGACTACATCTCTGGTTAGAAGTAGAAAGAAAATAAAGTGTCTTTTTGTACAACATGCAATCAAGTTAAGGAATTCAGGGCTGGATGGCCACTAATTTGGATGGCTTAAAAAAAAAGATGCATCTATGAAGGATTATGTGTATCAAGCACATGATAGCTAAATGGAATCTACATTCAGAGGCTGTATACTTCTGGTTGGCACATCCTGATTTGCTTATGGGCATTTGAAGTAATTTGTTTGGCTGCTGTTGAAGACAGAGTAGTTATGTTCAGATGTAATGCTAAACCATGGTGGCATATTGTGTGAATGAACAGCTATAGGTCACATACTCTCTTGTCCCATGCAATCAGAAGCAAGGGACACATTTGGGAGCTATTTGGGAGCTATTTGTTGTTGTTATGTGTCTCCAAGTTGACTATGACTTATAGTGACCCTATGAATCAGCGACCTCCAACAGCATCTGTCATGAACTGCCCTGTTCAAATCTTGTAAGTTCAGGTCTGTGGCTTCCTTTATGGAATCAATCCATCTCTTGTTTGGCCTTCCTCTTTTTCTACTCCCTTCTGTTTTTCCCAGCATTATTGTCTTTTCTAGTGAATCATGTCTTCTCATGATGTGTCCAAAGTATGATAACCCCAGTTTCATCATTTTAGCTTCTAGTGATAGTTCTGGATTAATTTGTTCTGACACCCAATTATTTGTCTGTTTTGCCTAGAATGCCCTCCCTTGTCCTAAACATGGCTGCAACCATATCTACTCAGAGGTAACTCCTATTGAGTTCTATGGGGCTTAGTTCCTTAATAAGCATGTTTACAGTTGCTGCCTTCAGGGGCATCCATCTGTGCTCCCATCTAACATCTCTGCAACACTAAGCTCCTTTCTTCCAATAATGGCCTGGCCTGAGGGCACGTAAACGCTTCTTGCCAGAAGCAAGTAAGCTAGATTAAATATTCTCTAAAGGTGTTGAACTGTGACCTGGGAGACCAGGGTTCGAATACCCACACAGCCATGAAGCTGACTGGGTGACCTTGGGCCAGTCACTGCCTCTCAGACTCAGAGGAAGGCAATAGTAAACCACGTCTGTCTGAATACTGCTTACCATGAAGACCTTATCTGGGATCAACTTGAAGGCAGTCCATTTCCATTTTGCACCACCCTAAGCTTGTGAGAAAGAATGACCTTGTCACTTCAGATGGACCTAGGAACACCCTATTTTAGGTAAGATTTCTATTTTAATCTCCAGAGAATTTTTTTTTGAATGGTATGCTCCAAGCAGCTGTGGTTGATACAATGTATCATGTTTAATGATGTCACTAGGGCCCGCCCCATGATGTCACTAGGGCCCGCCCCGTGATGTCACTAGTGACTGGAGGTCTCTGCAGCGTCACTCTTCCCTCGTGCTCTGTGTTGGGAGGCACGAGGGAGGAGGTTGTGGAGTGCCGGAGAGAGAAAAAATGGATGGAGAAGGCAGCAGCAGAATGGAGGGGAAGAGAGCTGTGGTGAGTGAGGATGATGTGTGTGCGTGTGCGTGTGTGCCCCGTGTGTCCTGCCGCCCCCCCACTGCTCATACCCCCGCAGCTCCTGCCGTCCCCACCGCATGTCCTGCTCCCGCCCCTGCCACCGCGCGCCCCTCCGCCGCCGCCGCACTGCACTTCCTCTTGGAGCCACCGCCACCATTCCCCTTCTTTCTCAGGAAGGCTGAGGAGGGCGCCCTGGGGCACCAGCCTTCATGCTGTCTCCCCTCGTGGCGCATGGCAACTACTTTCTGCTGCCGCCGAAACACGCGCCTCGAACAACCCAAGCCGGCTGTGCCTTGTCCTGCTGCGCCTCCCAGGCATGTAGAGCTGCGTAACGCTCCTCCGCAGAGTCTCTTTTGCCGGCCGAGGAAACAGCGGGCAACGGCAATGCTTTCCCTCCACTCCCCAGCTCGCCCAGTCAGAGCTCCCCACGGCGGCTTGCCTCACGGCTGCTGTGCCAGAGTGTGCCTTTCTCTCTTCTCAGGCGACGGAACACACGCAGACAGCCACCCCCCCCCGCAGTCTCCGCCGCAAGGCAGGTGGTCGGTCTGTGGGTGTGCCAAGGAGTCTGCTTCATCCTAGTTCTTGTACACCCCTGTTCACAGATGGATTTTTTTTTTTACTGATGTGGGTGGGTGGCTCTGTATGTGTGGAAGCGGAATCATATTCTTTTAGTGACACAACTTGACCCAAGTTGACCTTTGTTGATAAGGAAGGCAGACTTTTAATCAGGGTATGTGTGTTTGTATGTTGGATGTTACATACACGTGTGTGTCTGTGTGTGTCTGTGTGTGAATAGATGTAAGTTCCTTAAGTCCACTGATTTCAATAGGTCTACCTGAGTGTCATCAGCATTGGGTATCATCCATACACACACCCATGAACTGGGCAAATACCTTCTAAAGACACTCAAGTGGCTTCCATTCTTGTTGGCAAATTCCATGACTTGACAAATTGGGGAACATGTAATATGAGGATTTTCTGCATTTACCTTTTCATGTGTCTGCTTTGAAAGCTAAGATCAATAGTGTTCCCCCACATTTTCTGGTTCCAACACAACACCCGCATTCATCAGTAAGATCAGCTTGATGATGTTGTGAAGAATTTTGTGCACTTGGCCAGTTAGCTGTTTGAATAGTTACGCTCAGGCTGCAATCCTAAACACACTTACTAGGAAGTAAGACCCACTGGAGAAAACAAGACTGATTTCCAAGGTTTGTGTAGTTAGGCTGAATCTTATATACAGGATTGGACTCAGTGGGATTTATATCTGAGTAGCATGCACAGGATTGTGCTGTCAAAACTCTTGTCACTCCCAAAAGCTAAAAAGACTTTTGTAATGCATGACAAAGCAAGTCTGTGTATGAAGCCAGAATCTCTGTCTGAAGACTCAAGCTATCAACAAACTCCCACCCACTCAACAAAGTCATCTTCAATATGCCCAATAGGTTGTTTCAGTCCCAAACTAGAATTTTGTTCATGGGCATAGCTCCTGGCTCCATCTCCAGAGAGTTTTGGCTGGACCAAAATGGGAAAAGCAAGGGTGCCACTTTAGATAACAGTTCCAGAGGTCTTTAAAATATACAGCAAGCTTATCCTGTAATAGCTTTAAAAATATTTTCAGTGATCTCACAAATGATTCCCATTCAGGCAGTGACCAGACCCCAGGCTTACTTTCAGTTCAGGTTGTTGCATCATGTGATCTCAGACCATGCCCTGAGACTGGTCAGAAATACATTTTTAAAGATGTAAGTCATAAGGAAAGAATATAGGGAAAGATCAGTGTGTACATGATGTGTCAATGTTTCCAAAGCAAGTTGTAACTATTTCAAACCTCCCTGAGTTTCTAGTGATTGTCTGTTTTCCCTCTATAAGCTAATGATTAGGTTTCTTAAAACAGTTTTTCAAACTACTTTCCAAATGAGTTATATGCATTGATTTGTAAATCACCAAATCTTGTTCTTGAAAAAATATATTGTTCATTCTTTCACAGTCATCGGAGATTTATACTGTCTTCCACAGATGTTCAAATATAGTTGCTAACAGTTTAGATATTTCCACTGCCTGTGCCTTCAGCACCCTGAGGTGTAAGTCATTAGCACCTGCTGTCTTAAAATCATTAAGATTAGTTCTGCTTTGTTTCTACCCTTACCTGCACCTCTTTCCCTTCAACTACCATGACTAGCATTTTTGCGAAGCTAGAGACAAACCCCCACACTGCTGCCTGGATCTAAGATGCTATTCAGCAAGAGAACTTTCAGCTTAAGTCTATTCTCTGCTAAATAAAATTAGTATTTCATAGGAGAAACTCATTTCACGCCCTCGTTATATGGAGGTTTTATTATGGGAAACTGCAGCTGAAGACCTGGTGACAATGTTAATTTGACAATAAGATGTATTGATTTCTCACTTCTGTTCAGACTTGTAGGAATCTATTGACTAAAAAAATTCACTTCAAGTGAATGAGCATCTGTCAAAAGAAAGCAAGCAAGCTTCAGAAAATTCTTTGTGGAACTGTTACTGAAAGATTGGTACAACACACACATTTTGCATACCACGGACTGCAAAAAAGACAAATAATTGGGTGTTTGAATAAATTAAACCAGAACTGTCACTAGAAGCTAAAATGGTGAAACTGAGGTTATCATACTTTGGACACATAATGAGAAGACATGTTTCACTAAAAAAGACAATAATGCTGGGAAAAACAGAAGGGAGTAGAAAAAGAGGAAGGCCAAACAAGAGATGGATTGATTCCATAAAGGAAGCCACAGACCTGAACTTACAAGATCTGAACAGGGTGGTTCATGACAGATGCTCTTGGAGGTCACTGATTCATAGGGTCGCCATAAGTCATAATTGACTTGAAGGCACATAACAACAACAACAAAGCTTGCTTCCAAGAGATAACTTTTCTTGCTCTCCCAACAACCAGCTCTTGAAGCCATAATTCTTAGAGAAAACTCCTGGCTAGGCTTGTCTGCCTTTACCTGTGATGCTCTGCCTGACTTCCTTCCCTTGCAGACTGATATGCTTAGCGAAGCTTATCTGTCCTTCCTCCTTCCACCCTTTCCCCCTCTTCTCTTCTTCGACTGTCTGAGAGAGAGGAGACACCTTTGTCTCTGCTCTCTCCCTCTTTGGGGTAACAGCCCACTGGATCAACCCAACTACCCTGAAATGTGAGGTCGGGGTGGGGGGATGTAAGATTCTGTTATGCCATTCTGTTAATCTTATGGATAATTTTTTTTATTCTACTATCCCCTGTGTGTGTGTGTGTGTGTGTGTGTTTATTTTTAATATTGTTTTAGGCTACTTAGATGTGCAGCAGCCAAGGCCAGCACTTTGTAGGAGTTTTTTTAAAAAAAAGTAACTGAAATGTAACTGTAGTGATTACTTTTGAGAAAAAGTAAAGTAATCAGTTACTTTCAGAGCAATTGTAATTGTAACGGTAATTACTACTTTTTGGGCCAAGTAATTGTAACTGTAATTTATTACTTTTTAAAAGTAATCTTCCAAGCTCTGCACAAGAGTGAATTACCAGCCCTTAGTTATGTTTCACAATAGGCAAGATGGACGCTTGTGGTTTTGGAGGGTGCAATATATTTCATACTGATGTCTTGTGCAAGAGGTTAGTTACATCTGGTGTTTGATTTAGCTGGGTCATGGGTGGATGGCACTATTCAAAAACATTGGGGATGTCCTATAAGCCCCCATAACTATTTACAGCACAAGCACAAATTCCCGATACAGCATTGCAAAACATAACAGCTATTAAGTACTAAATTATGATAAAAAGGACTTGTCGAAGAGCACAGGACCTTAAAAAAAAAAACCCAAATATGTACCATAATTATAGTTTCCAAGGTAATCTCTCACATTGTGTGTGGAGATTTTGAGAGAATACCACCTCCATACTGGGTTACTAAAATTCAAGTGTGCCTTCTGCATGCTGCAATAGGTAGAAATAGATGTCTTTGTGCAGTATTTGGGACTACTGGAAACAAAATGACTAGGTTTGTTAAGGTTAAGGAGAAAATGGAAGCAGCAGATGTGGTAACCGATAAGCTGCCCATCAAAAAGATGTGCTCACAAACTTCTATACCTGGTGACCACAAGTGTATAATAAGCTATTTTTTATTTATTGGATTTTCCATGGCTAGGCAAAATCCAGATTAAATGTAAAAACAGTACAGACTGGCATTTTGAGGATGACACTTTGTGGATGCTGTGAAAAATCTGTATGCTATTGAGCAGCTACAATTTTGCAATCAGCTCCTCTCTGGAAGCACCCGGGGCAGGGGGAGAGAAACAGTATAGCTGGTATATATTAAAACAAATTAAAAGTGACTCCCATATTGCAGATTGTTACAATCAGGTCTGGTTCTGAAATGCTATTAAAATGAAATGTAATGTTTGACATGGAAAAAACTGAGGCACATGGGGGCACATTACCCATAAATATGTGTCATGGAGCTCTGGCAGGTTTTTTTTTTTTAAGTAAAAGTAGCCTCAGTAGGTTGCAATCTTGGACAAAGAGGTGTAGGTGGAAAGGAGTGCTTAAAGGTTTCTCTGTCCACCATATTTTGCTCAATATCACCCCTAGCTACTTTCTTCCTGAAATGTGAAACAGGAAAAGCAGCTTGGAAGTGAGTGATTTTGTATGGGGAAATGACTGCTGAGGAAAGGGTTAAGTACCGCTCCTTCCCCTTCTTCTTTCTCTGTGCAAAATGACTGGGTCTATGGGATTCAAGAGACAGTGTGGTACAACAGACTGGTGGTCAGGTTCCAGCAGTCAGTCCAGTCACCACTTCCTCTCACACACTAATTGCTCAGACTGAGGAGCCAGGCCTAGGAGGATTCTTATATGGCCAGCAGGGCCCCCTATTGGTTCTTCAAGTCACCTGATTCCTGTTGAACTGACTGGCTGCAATTTCCTTTCCTGCCATTGTTAGGGAGGGGACACTGTAGAACACCAAGCTCAGGCAGGTCATTCCCTCCATTTGTAAGCTGTCCCAGTGGTGCAGAGAGTAAGGGCTAAATTGCTTATGTTTTTTGTTTTTTTTACAACCAGTGCAGGAGTTCCAATCGAGCCTATAGCAAGGGGGATAGGGATCTTTAACCCTTCACCCACTGGGGCCTGATCCAGATCCAGATTGGTGACCCACACATCGACATTTTGCAAAAATATGTCCCTTTCGGTTGGGGATTTATTTTGACAATGTACATTTCAGCCTTCTTGTCTCCCACACTAGGAATCTGGATTGTCCTTTCCTCCTCACCACACTATCTATTTGAAAAAAACCAAACAGGGCTAGCTGATTAATATCACATAGTTTGGTGATAAAGCAGCAGGTTCCTGTTGCCAGATTTCCCCATTTGAGCCCACTGGCACCTTAACAAACTACTTTTTAGTTTTTTTTTTTAAGACAGGCCTTTGTTATACATATTTGCATATAACTCATTCTTTGCCCCTCAGAAAAGGAGGAAGTTTGTGTCTAATTTAACAGTGAGAGACCCAGATGGAAGGAAGACCTTGAACATGTATATAGCATTAAAATCTAAATGGAGGAAAACACAGGGCTTAAGGGAAAGCAAAAGGGACCATTTGTTTTCTTTCTGTAAAGCAAAACAATAATAACTCTTAGGATGAATTATAGTAGCATTATATTAGCTTGATGGGAAGCTCTTGAGGTGAATTTTCCTAAGGAAAAGACTGAAGAAAAGGAGGAATTCATAGATGTTTCAAAAAATAATGGATTCATACAATGGCTAGGGAGGCAATGTAATTACTTACCTCACTCTCCCCCCCCCTTTTTTTCTTTTTCTTTGGCTCCTTTCATACTATGCAGAAGTAATAAGTGATGTAACTGCTCGAGTAATAGCATGCAAAATATGATGCAGAGTAAGTAAGAAAGCTTGCCAAAATATTCTCTAAATTAGTTTGTACATGATTTTTGTTGTTTCAGTTAGAAAATAAAAGCCAACACAATATATATTTTCCTTGCTGCAGAACAGAGGTGCCACACCTTCTGGTCACTTTTCTTCCTCCTCCCCCAAATCAGTCCTCCCCCAAGAGAGAGAAAGAGAGAATGCACATGCACTTCTTGTCCCGTGCACTTTGCTTTTCCAAAGGATCTGGGTAAAAGTTGAATTTGTGCCTTGATTGAAAAGCACAGAGAACTGAAAGAGAAAGTGGGAAAGAGTATCACTCGTCCAACTTCCACGTCCAGCTCTACATATTACTTAAAGAAAAAGGTAACCACGCTCACTACCTCATGACCAAGGGGGTGAGGGGTTCAGAGGCTGTATGAGTGCCGCATTAGCAACCCTTTTCTTCTTTGAGAAGATAAAAAAGGTGTAATTACACTCACAGGTGCTACTTTAGCAACCCCTGCTGTAAGACAAGGATGGGAAACCTGTGGCCCTCCAGATATTGTTGGAATACAATTCCCATCTGCCCCGGTAAGCATAGCCAATAGTCAGGGACAGTGGGAGTTGTAGACCTGCAATCTGCCACCCTGGACTCATTTTGGAGGAGGGTGGGATATACATTTAATAAATAAATAAAGGGGGGATAGGTTAATTAGCCCTACTGTAGGGGTTGCAACATTTTCAAATATTGTGTGGTAATAATTGCTTTTAGTGGGAGAGTTAAAGAACATACTTAAAACTTTCCTACTGAAATCTGTACAACATGAAAGTGCTTAATTTAGGCTGGATTGTTCTTTGGCTGAATTGTCAAGTGACAATTCTTATGTCTAGAGAAGGATTCCCAGAAAACAGTGTTGCTAATTGTTCAGTCCTGGGACATGTGTGCATTCTTGGCAGAGATGTGCTAGAATTCCACCCAATTTGGATTTGGTACAGAATTTTCCATTAATTTGCTTATTCTCTATTGTTGCAGATCGGATTTTTAGCAATTTTCAGTGGCTATTTTCGAAAATTGATTTTTAAATGCCACCTCTAAAATTATTATATTAAGAACAATAATTTTATCGATATTTCATCTCATTTGTAGATGTTTCCTTTCAAAATACCAATATTAATATAAATATTTTTTGCAAGGGAAAAAACACGGATTGATAAAAGCAGCAGCTAACAGACAAAGAACAAACTCGAATCAATACTGGCCAGTTAGGCTGACGGAATGCTTTTGAACTGGCACTAGACAAGATCCCATACCTAATCCTTGGAGACTTATGATAAACTTTTGTATCTGTGTGAGTGGATCCATACATTGCTCATTGTAATACTAATCCAGAAGTAACAGATGTAGAAAATCATTTCATGCTAATCAGCCCTTTTTGAGAATTGATCCAAACTTTCCC
The DNA here is from genome assembly GCF_030035675.1 of Rhineura floridana. Classification (NCBI taxonomy): domain Eukaryota; kingdom Metazoa; phylum Chordata; class Lepidosauria; order Squamata; family Rhineuridae; genus Rhineura; species Rhineura floridana. The sequence continues at coordinate 136,243,393 of NC_084483.1, read as the reverse complement.
TGTGGCCTGTGTTTACACGGATGATGCCCATATGAGTTGCATGCAACAATAGCTCTATTTAGCTCAGAGTTTGATACATACATAAAATAATATCCAGTAAAAATAATCAAAAGCAGCCAATATAATCAACTTTGATATAGGAAAAAAAGTGGGGGTGGGGGAAGAACTTCTCTCCAAGATAATCAAAGTGTCCTGTAAAATAACACTCATTATAGAGGAAGTTCAGCGTGGGATAGGGTTGCATACAAAATCCAAGAAAAACAGTCACCATTGTTTTTTTGCTAACAATGAACTAGACCAAAGTAAACAGGAATGTGATCATTGTCATATATGCTAAAAAATAAAGCTTAAAATATATTGTTACTAATAAATAGCATGCAAGATCGGTGTAAAAGAGGATTATGTTAGTTAGAAAATTATGTGGGAATCTGATTAACACCATCAACCCTTTTCAACTTTATATGTTGCCTTTCTGATTAAAAAATAGTTTGTTTTTAGTTAGCTTCCAATATTTGGAAGGTTTAAATAAATACTCTTTTAAAACCTCAAGAAAAGAGCATACTTTCCCACCCCAAAAATAGTTTTCAGAACTCTAAGGTGTGTCCATCAAAAGCAGTAGTGGTTTTTTGCAGCTGCAACCCATAGAGGATGAATGGTGTGCCACAGATTGCCACCCCATTATAGTTGAAGAGGAGGTGGGGGGATAAACGAGTATATTTCATTTAAGTACTAAAAATCTGCACATGTGCAAAGATTCTAGCACATGTGAAGATTTTCAGCCTTATTGTTCAGACATTTTGGTACATACACTTTATGTGACAGATTTTTGTGCAATGATCCATCTACAGAGCAAACTGCTGAGCCCCTCCCCAGGTCAGCATGCAGCAGTGACAGCCTGCAACATGCCTTGGAACTCCTATGATCTGTGTTGTTGACTGATCTTCCAAATGAACCAGTGAATACGGGTGTGGGGGTAGGATGGAAATGGGCAGAGCAATTCAACTCAGGGGTAGCCAGCAGGGGGAGGTGGCAGAGGAGGAGCTGGCGGAAAGCTTCATGGCATCCACTTGCTGCTCAGGAGCCACCGGCCCAGCTGAATGCAGGCTTCATCGGCAGCTGAGTATGGGAGCTGGCAGGCAAGAGCTTCCACAAACAGATCTACTGGGAGTAAGCTGTCCTGTAGACCACCATTAGAATAACGTTACTGCGCCAGCCTTTTTGCTGGCAGAACTTCGGGCCAGATTGGGACCCATGGGAGTGCTCCGAGGGGAACTTGGATGCTGCGTAAGTTCCCCCCATGGGTCCTCCCCTGCCATGCCACACCATTTTTAGGGCTACCGCCGGCTTCCATCATCTCTCTATCCACCGGGCTGGCCATCCCCAGTGGACGCCCAGCTGAGCTGGCAGGCTGTTAGTGTGACCATGGCTTAACCAGGACAGGGGGCTTCTGCTGGCAAAACCCGGCGATGCTGGGAGCTTGCCAGCTCAGCTTCAACTGATCCTCCAGATTCAACTCCCCCCAGCCCGGCATAAACTCAGGTTGGATTGCTCCAATGTAATGGCAGACCTGAACATTTGGTTCTGGTTCAGTAAGAAAGAATGAGGTTGTTCAGGGTATGTGGCATGAGTCCAAAATGAGACAATGTATTTCTTCAGCGATATGGTTTACTTTAGCCACAGCAGTCCTCTCTTCTGCTCTCTACTGATATCCCCAGAACACTCCAGATCTAGTTCATGATTAATGAACTCATCATCAAGGCTCTGAATGGCATGAAGCATTTAATATTTTATAATAGTTTGATGGTTTATATTGTTATTTAATATTTTATTGTAAGCCTTCTTGGACGATCTTTTTTAAATTGAAAGGTAGGATAGAATAAATATTGCATTTATTTGGTACAACAGAAGCAGGATTTTTTTTCTGAGTAGAAGTCAGGACTTTTTTTAGGGCTCAAGATAGTGGAAGAAGCACCTAAATGGACTCCAAAACCATTATATGAGGATCTCTGCAGAAGCTAATTAAGGCTGATCACGTGAATAGATTATTTAGGAATCATACGCCATGTAAGCCACTTCTCGGGAAAGACAGGAATACACGTATCATAAATAAAATGTTTTGGAGGTTAAACAGTGCAACAGTTTGTGATCACACGGTTCTGTCTAGGCTCTGAAAAAAATGGCAGATGTCCAGGGGTATAATAGTCATGTGTTACTACCCATGTCGTTACTGGCATTAAATAAATATGTTGTATCCTTAAAATAACCTGAGTCCCTGCTGCCCTGAGCTCCTACTGGGAGGAAGGGTGGAATATAAATCTAATAAATAAATAAGTACAGAATCAGGCAGCTGTTAATAACGCATTGAATATACCAGCACGTATGGCTGCCAAGCATGCATTGAATGAAGCCCAAGTGTAGTAGGCAGTAGGGGGACAGAGGTGGCTAGGCCTGTAATATAATACCCACAGGATTATTTTGCAAAGTAAGTTGTAAAAAGAATCTATGCGTATAATTGGTGCCAAGTCCTACCCTGGTATACTGATGCAACTCCAGAGCTTGGAAGTAACTAGTTACAAGTAACAAATTACTTGTAATTTATTACTTTTTTGAGTAACGAGTGGGTAACTTCATTACATTTTGCTGGTAACAGAACGAGTAGTAACTTCATTACTTTTGAGGAGTAATTGTAATGTTTCCAGCATTACTTTTGTGCATTACTTGGGGGGGAGCAGGGGAAGTCTTCTGCTCCTCTGATTTGTGGATGAAAATCATGTGCTTCAAATTGGGCTTTTGTGCAGCGTTGTTCTTCCTTCATGCTCTATGGAGCCGACAAGGGAGGAGGTGGAGAGTGAGATGCGGTGGAGAAAATAATTGTTTAAAAATTGCCAGGAGTGGAAGGAGAAAAGAGCTGGAGGCAATATATATATATATATATATATATATATACACACACACACACACACACACACACACAAATATGTGTGTCAGGGTATCGTCATTGCTGGGGGTGGGGTGAGGGGATGTGAGATTTTGTTATGCCATTCTGTTAATCTTATGGATAAAAAAATTATTCTACTACCCTCTGTGTGTGCGTGCTTATTTTTAATGTTGTTTTAGGCTACTTAGATGTGCAGCAGCCAAGGCCAGCACCTTGTAGGCAATTTTTTAAAAAGTAACTTAAATGTAATTGTAGCAATTACTTTTGAGTAAAAGTAAAGTAATCCGTTACTTTCAGAGCAATTGTGATTGTAACAGTAATTACTACTTTTGGGGGGCCGTGTAACTGTAACTGTAATTTATTACTTTTAAAAAGTAATCTTCCAAGCTCTGTGCAACTCCTATGAAAACTTATGACTATCTGCTAGATATAGCCTCCAGTCAGTGGTTTTCCAAAGGTTGGAGAAGTGGAATTTTAGAAGTGTTGACACACTGACTAACGGGAGCCTATGTGGATCTTCCAGCTTTCTGCAAATGGTTGCAACCACTCTCTTGGAGCAGTGTTTACTGAGTCCATGAATTTTAAGAATTGATGGTTTCATGAATACACACAGAGAGATATAAAAGGAAAGAGAAGAAACAATTATACTAAGTGACATTTATATATATTCAAAATATGACATGTGTATATGTTCCACATGCCCTCTGTTTCTTACTTTTATCATAGAATGCCCTGGCACAAAGAACTTTTTTTGCCACAAGAGCCAAACTGTAGAATCTTGACCAGGGCCGGCCCCAGGCATGCTAGGGCCCTTGGGCACCACACTGCTTTGGGCCCCGGCGCTCCCTTCCAGCAATTTGCAGCAGGATTGCTGCCGCGGATCGCAGAGTGGGAGCTTTGAAGCCCCCACCATTCCCTCGTTCAACCTACCATTCTCGGCTGTGTTTTGCAGTTGCGCGTGCAGGGCTGCCCTTAACCAAGATGGCGGCTGAGGTTTCCCTATGGGGCTGAAGCCTCTGCCACCATTTTGGCTGATGGCAGGTATGCACACACGTAGCATGCACACAGCTGCAAAACACAGCTGAGAAAGGTAGGTTGAATGAGGGAATGGCGTGGACTCCAAAGCTCCCACTCTGCGATCCACAGCAGCAATCCTGCTGTGAATCGTGGAAGGGGAGTGGAGGGGCCCCTGTAGCCCCAGGGGCCTTCAGCCAGGGCCTCACCTGGCCACCCTTTGGAGCCGGCCCTGATCTTGATGCAGTAATGATATAAAGCATGGACCCATCTAACTGTGCATGTATGCAGCTGCCTGGACTGTGCATATGGAACCTTCTTTAAAAAGTAGCAGTTGTGTTGGTCAGCTACTTGATGGGGAGGAAGTGTGTGGGGAAGGGAAAATAAAGTGCTTGACCACATTTGAGCATTATTTAGCTGTTGATCCACATTTCTCCCCATTTCAATTAGAAAGGAGTAGTCCAAACCTTCACACATTTGAATTTATATATGAGGAGCAACTTTGGTTTTTTCCATTCATACAAGCAGGTGTTCTCTTTTGTGTTTGACCTCATCTTCTAATTGGTTGATTATATTATGCCAATGAAGAACAGACAGACATGCTGTACCTGCCCAGGATTTATTTATTTTATTATACTTGTATACCGCCCCATAGCCGAAGCTCTCTGGGCGGTTTACAGTAACTAAAAACATTAAAACAAGATTTAAGATTTAAGATCATCTGCCTCTGGTCTCCTCTGTGTGTGTGGAGTGAAAGATGTTAGACTGACAGGCACACGGGACAGAGCTTTTTCAGCTGTGGCCCCCAAGCTTTGGAACACCCGCTCTGCTCTGCTCTCTCCCTGATGGTTTTCCGGAGACTTCTGAAGATGAGAGCCTTTGGGAGGGACTGAAGGTAGAGCCTGACACTGATGTTATGATTTTATGCCTTCTATGTTAAATTTTACCCTTGTAGTCCCCTTTAGTACCACTCCATATATATATATATATTGTATTTTATGTATTTTAATTTATTTTAATGTTTTGTGATTTTATTGTTTACAATTTTATTATGTACGTGTTTGATTTTATTTTTGTAAGCCGCCCTGAGTGCTCTTTTACAGGGTAGAAGGGCTGGACAGAAATATTTTAAATAAATAAATGCCCACAGATATCTGCATGCACACTTTTTTAAAAAATCGCCATCCAAGAAGTGTGCAAAAGCACACTGGCAATTGTAAATTTGCTTGTGCAGTTTTCTGGTTTTGTGCAAATCTAAGGAATCAAAAGAATAGTGCCATTTGCTTGTGCAATTTTCTAGTGTTGTGTAAATCTGAGGGATCAAAAGAATATATATATATCAAAGGCTAGCATGCTAGAAATGAAAGCAATTGTAAATTCTCAGCACAAACTTTTCAGATTGTTGCCCAGTATATCTGGTGTAGACATTTTTAATATCATTTGCTTCTGCAGTTCTCTGGTTTTGTGCAAATCTGAGGAATCAAAAAAAAAATCCTCCCTTTGGGACCCCACTGGAAATAGGAGCACAGCTGGAAAAAAATGAAATGATAGAGGAAGTAGGAGAGTAGCAGAAAGTGAAAATTGATCCACCCACCCCAAAACACTGAAACAAATCATCTGCAGCCCTGAGTGGAGAGGTTTGGTGCCCAATTTCTGCCAAACTGTCAGATTATCCCTGTATCAAGTAAACCTGAATTTACAGGGGGAAAGCATCAAGACTGGTATTGTTTGAGTGCAACGTCATGTGGACTACACAAATTAAATGGGAACACAAACAGCTGCAAACACAGTAACCTCCTGTATGGGCAAGCCCAAAATCAGAACCTCTGTTCATTCCTGAACATATGGCAGTCGCTATTGATAGACCAGTGTCAGACTAGGACTGGGGAGACCCAGATTCCAATTCACATTCATCTCTAAAGTTCAGTGGGGGTCCTTGGGCCAGCAATTCTCTCTCAACTTGACCTATCTCACAGGGTGGTTGTGAAGATAAAATGGGGAGATGAGAGCCTAAGCCCCTTGGAGGAAAAGTGGGACATAAATGTAGCAGAGTTCTTCATGTGCAACCCCAACGGCTTGATCAAGCTGAAAAACCCAGTGAAAACTGTGCATGCAACATTCATCTGTGGTTCTTTATGCAGCTAGACCAGAATACGCCCAGAATCCTTCTACATGCTGATGGTCCCTAGGTGGATTTGGGTGCATATTCAGAAAAAAACCACCTCCCATCCAGTAATTCCATATTTTTTTTAAAAGGGGGAGGCACCAGTATTTGCATGTAAGAATTATTTTGTGTTATACTTCTCAACTGCAGTATGAACCCCTTCTTGGTGACTTCATAGTCACTTCCAGAAAAAAATGATAGCGATGCACACTCAAGGGATTATGACTCAAGGTGGGAAAAGAACAGCAGCAACAGTTGAATACTTAATAAACAAAGTCTGTTTTCATGCAAATATCCTCACACAGAATGAGAACAGTGAGAAATACAGACATTTACAATACAAAAGCAGGAGTGTTTATGAAACAGACTTTTTATTTGTTATTCTAAGAGACGTCAGCTGGATTTTTATGTATGAAGGTCCTAGCCTGTGTAAGTAGAAAATCTGCTAAAGTTATGGTGATTGATGTTAATTGAGGGTGAATGTGGCTGAATAAAAGGCTAAAAGTGGGGAAACGTAGAGGTTTCAGGTGAGGTTCAATCACATACTGACAAGTTCAGGTTGCACAATTAAAGATGACTAGTGCTCTTGTGCAACACACCTGCTTCTCCCATAATTAGACTTTTTGTAATAAGGGAAGTGATGGGGAAAGGGCATTGGAAAGTGTGGGTTAACAATTGCCTGATGCAATGTTGCATAACCTCCCCACAAACAAATCAGAATGAATGCTTAATAAATAGCAGACATTGTCTAACCTCTCCGCAAACTTTGTGCAAAGAAATTGGGGGTGATTGCTCAATAAACAGTTCATCTGGAAGTGGCCTTATTCTGAGCATAACACTTTTTTAAAATAACTTCCTCCAGGGGCACCTATATTATAAAGTTAAATCAATTTAATTGAAAACTGGTTTAACAATATGGGTTCCCACAAAGCACTCTGGGTGTCATAGACGTGCTATGCCACTCTGGGTTCCTTTTGGGAGAAAGAGTGGGATATAAATTCTTATTCTAATAATAATATCTACTACTTTGGTTGATATGGACTGCCTTCAAGTCAATTCTGACTTATGACGACCCTATGAATAGGGTTTTCATGGTAAGTGGTATTCAGAGGTGGTTTACCATTGCCTTCCTCTGAGGCTGAGAGGCAGTGACTGGCCCAGGGTCATCCAGTGAGCTTCATGGCTGTGTGGGGATTCGAACCCTGGTCTCCCAGGTCGTAGTCCAACACTCTAACCACTACACCACATATATATCCATAAAGTGCTGAGATATTGTTATTATGGGTGCCTTGCTCCTTCATAGAACAACAGTTTCCAGAGGTCCTTGGTTTGAAGCAATGGTGCTTAAACAAATTTGATATTGATTTAAATGTGAAGTGTAGACATGTCCCTTGGACTCTACTGCATTTTACCTTCCTATTCTTAAAACCTGCAATTTCCACAAGGGCATGTCCACATGGGAACTTGCAGTTTCAGCACTGTTCTTCACAGCAGCTCTACACTTTATGAAACAACCATGTTTGCTGCCAATTATTTGATATGTATCCTTTCAAAATTATTTTCAATATGCCCTAATTTGGGGTAGGATGCCTTAGTAGCAAAGGCCTTCCAACCGGAGGCCAGTCACAGGCTCTATTCACGCTAAACATTCATATCACCTTTATATGACTTTAACAGTCATTGATCCCTCAAATGAATTCTGGGAACTAAAGTTTGTTAAAGGTGTTGAGAATTGTTTGAATGTCCTCACAAAATTATACATCCCAAGTTCCCTGGGAAGAGGGATTGACTGTCAAGTCTGTGGTGTGGATGTGCCCATAGTCTCCTTCAGAGTGCATGTCAGATAGGAGGAGGAAAACTTGCCCTCAGAGTACAAATTCCCCATTTTATAAAGGAAAATTGTATACTTTGATTCTCAATATCCCATTGCACTAGAAATTACTGTACAATAAAATTAGCTGCAACAGAATTTAGTGTTGTCAGGACTGGATTGTTTTCTATTGTGAATCAAATGTCCTCAGATCCTCTTCACTTTTTCTTTGAGATGATTGCTTGACAGCAGTGTCTGTAAAGTGCTTCCAAATTGCCTTCCTGAAAGGTGGTAGAAAAGTGCAAATGATTGATAGGTAGGCTTGTAGTGAGATATTTTGATACATAAGGAGGAGTGAGCCTTCTCTGTCTGCATTATTTATTGACTAAATGCGTTTTCCTTGACAGTATAGATGGAAGTAGTTCCAGAAGGCTTCTATGGCAAGATTTGCTGATCACTTCAAAAGGCAAAGTTTTTTTTTTACTTAGGCATCAGTCAGCAGAGCATTAGGAGTGTTCAACCGTCTCACACATTTAGTAAAGATGTGAGGTGGTAGTGGGAATGTGCCCACTGTCCCTGTCCCTCCCATACAGATATTGTCCTGGCTTCCACACAAAACACAATCCCAGAGGCTCTTACTTGGAAGTCATCTTTATTGAAGCAAAGTAATGGTACAGGGTCAACAGTAGTCACAGAGATATAACAGCCCCAAATCTCTTCCAATGAGACAGGGAGGCAGGACCAACCAGGCTGGGAGCAGGGGCTAAAGTCCAAGAAAAGAGCAAGAAGTTGAAAACCACACTGGAGCTGCAGAGTTGTTCCAACAAATGCCCATGCCTACCCGCCAAGCTTTTGAAGTTGAGGTGTGGCTTGCTTACTTGTGAGATTCCCATGGCAAGCGGGAATGTTAGGTTTTCAAGAACACACTATGTCTAGGTGGGTGGGTCTGTTCCTGTCTTCAGAAGTGCCGCCTGGTCTTGGAGGACAAGGCTGAACCAACCTCCCCTTTTGACTCCTGTTCATTCACCCCAAGCGGCAAGTCAGTCCCCTCCCCAGACCATGTAGCGCTGTCCTCTCTATGGAAAGGAAGAGCCAGGTCTCCTGCCTTTCCATTAAGAGCTGCCAGAATCAAGGAGAGGGGAGAACCTGCCTCTGTTCCAGCGTCTCCACATCTCCCTCCCAATCTTCCTCTTTTCCCTTCTCATCTTCTCCCACAACCTGCCAATCCAAGCCTGAGTCCGACAGTGCCTTAGGGACAGAGCTTGGAAAAGTTACTTTTTTGAAGTACAACTCCCATCAGCCCAATCCAGTGTCCACGGTGGCTGGGGCTGATGGGAGTTGTAGTTCAAAAAAGTAACTTTTCCAAGCTCTGCTTAGGGATCATATCAGATATGTCCACTTGCCATGTTTTCAGTGTTAGAAAGGGGGGTGCCCTACACATGTACATGATCTACACCCCTGGAGATTACATGAATCTACCATTCTTTCCCAGAGAGGTGGATTTTCTACAGTAAGAAAAGAGGTACTAAAGGGAAACAGGACAGAATGATTTGATGATGATGTTATGTAGTAGATACTAGGGCCTGATCAAATTGACAAGGATAATTTCTTAGACATTTCTTCCACCTTTGTTTCAGCAATGATTTGGGGCAGAAGTGAGGAGAAAGTCTTTTTGGGGAGAGCAGAATAGGAGTGGCTGCCACATTTTACTTAGAAAGCCCTAATCTGAGGTGTTTTTTAAAATGTTGGGAAATTCAAAATGGCTTCTGCCACTCACTGGAGACAACCATTATAGTGGACAGCAATTGAATAACTACAGAGGAAAAAAACACTTTTACAGAGTCGGTGGGTTGTTCCTTCAGCAACTCAAAGGTAATGATTTAAGCAGACTTGTTAAAAATATGTCACATTCTGCCATCCATGGAACCCTATTTTTAATCCTAAACTACCATGAAAAACATTTTAAAATATTTGGCTGTTTTTGAAATATATAGGTGTCTTGCAACGAACCCAACCGGAGCCCAGAGGTGCTTTGTTCAAAGGTTTAAAAGGAGGAATCAGAGGTGAACAGTGCAGTCCTATGCATGTCTAATATGAAGTAAGCCCTGTGAGTTCAGTGGGACTTACTCCTGAGTAAATGTGCTGAAGTCTCAGTGAAATGATTTGGAGAAACAAAGTCAGGGTGGGGCAATTTCACAAAACCATTTCTCCTCAAATAATTGGACTAATTTCACAATGTTTGGGTCAGATCCCTGTTTCTCACCAGCCCTAGGAGATAACCTGCAAATAGCAAGTGAAGAAAGTGTGGCATTTTTACAGTCAGTTCTCACTGTGGAAGCAACTAATAACTACTTTTGTACAATATGACACATTTCTACTTCAGGAACTTCTTGGTGTCAGTGAGACTTTCCTACCCCCTCTTTCCCATTGCAGCTCATTCCACTCATGCAGGGTTCCTGCATTCAGGTTTTGACAGCTTCCCCATCCTACTACGGCATCCTATGCCAAAGCCCAGACTGGCCAGGAAGGTTTCCCACCCTACAGAGAGAGGGGCACAGGGCATTAGAATGGAGGAGTCAGGAAAACTCCATTGCATGAGTAGTATTCCTTTCTCATGCAATGATCCAATACCCTAATCTTAAATATCTTTCTTGGAAAGAAGTGATTTCAACATGGCATATTTTCAGGTATGTTGGTATAACTCATGTTACAAATATTGTAACTTTTATAGGTTACAGAATTTTGGAATGGGAAAATAAATAGCATTATACACTAATTATACAGCTATGGGTTTTAATAGCAAATGTTTGTTTTGACAGTTACTCTTTGAATAAAGAGAAAATTACTACCAACACTAATACATAACCAAAGGGGAGAAGGAAGAGAAATATGCCATGTTGAGCTAGGATTATATGCATGGTTTAGGATAAACAGTTTACATTTATTACTACCTTTTAAAAAAATACTCTTAATTATATATCATTTTAATATATGCAACATACCTGGTACTGAGAACCTGACTGCTCTTGACAGCTAAGGTATAAAAGTTTATTCTTCATGAAAATAACTCCAACTCTATTTAGTGAGTCTTTAAATTGACTGGTCCTTTCTGAGAATTCCTGTCATCTTGTCACAAATTCAGCACAGGCGGGGAGGGCAGTTGTTGATGTCTGGTGTGGCAGAACAGGGTCAGAACTAGAATGGCCTTATAAAAAATTAAATGAATGGTCTGTATGAGCCTGACGGGTCTTTAAATGACAGAGTTACAGTTTTGCTGGATATTGGTTGACGAAGTAAGTATCACTTTATGACAAAACCAGATGCCAGAAGTAATCATGTTGGATTTTGGGAGCTACTGGAAAACATTTTGGACAGCTTACCCAGTGATAACACCGGAAACATGCAATTTTTAAAAAAATAGCACAAATGGATGAGATGATCAGGAACAACATTTTACAAATAAACATGTATTTTTTTAAAAAAACTGCTCTTGACTTCATTCAAAGTTCTTCAGTGCTCAGCAAGCTCATACTGACAGTAGTCTACTGAAAAATGTGCTTTTCTCAATTTGTATATATGTTTTTACAGTTGCAAGAAACAGACTGATTGCACTAGTTGTGAATTTTAGTGGTATATTTAATCCTGAAGATGTTCCCAGCTCAGTAGAGTTTGTCTCTGTGTGTCCCATTCTGTTGCAGAGACTATGGGGCAACATAACAAGGGAAGTAACACAATGCTCAGCTAGGGCAGAACACGGGAAGCCGAGAACAGGAGCTATGGACAAAGCTAGTCAGGCAGAATAAGTCCAGACTAATGGACAAACCAAGATACACGATCAAGGAAAAACCAGAAGTCAAGACCAAAGAACAAGCCAGAATTGGAGGACAAGTGAGGAGGCGGAATCAAGAAGCAAGCCAGAAGTCAGGACTGATGGACAACCAGGGCTGGCCCCAGGCATGCCGGGGCCCTTGGGCACCAGCCTGCCATGGGCCCTGGCGCACACATGCATGCACACCCCACCTACCTACCTACCTACCAGGCGGGCAGAGGAGCAGGAGGTCAGGCAGACGAGCGAACAAGCGGGGGGCAGGATGGCAGGTGCGTGAGCAAGCGAGCGGGGGCGGGAGGTGAGCAAGCGAGTGGGGGGCTGGGCGAGCAAGCAAGTGGGGGGCAGGGGCAAGCAAGCAAGTGGGGGTGGGAGGGCAAGCAAGTGAATGGGTAGGGGGGAGGGTGAGCAGGTGGGGGAGGGTGAGCAGGTGGGGGGAGGGTGAGTGAGGGAGCGGGCTGGCAGCTCCCTCTCTGCAATCCGTGGCAGGCTCTTCACCCACTATAACGAGGGGCCCTTCAGTGGCCCCTGTGGGCCACAGGGCCCTCAGCCAGGGCCTCACCTGGCCGCCCTTTGGAGCCGGCCCTGTGGACAACCAAAGGATACAGGAATACACCAGAGTTCAAGAAGACTTCATTGCTCAAACAAGGTTAAACTGGAACAGGACTCTTCTTTCATTCTTTCCTATCTATCTGGAGGATCCAGTGAACAGCCTAGGTGGGCACACTCATGCAGAGCCTGAGATAACTTAAGTGAGAAGCTGCCACCTGCAATTCAGTTTATTCGGGGACAACTGCTCATAGAACTCAGCAGCTCCTGACAGTACAGTGAACTGTGATTGTAGAAAATACTTGCTAAATCCCATCAATGAACTATATAGCCTGACCTGAAAGGAACAACATACTTAGGTTAAAGTAGAGAATGGTGAAGAAATTTAACTCAGTCCAAGGCCACTTTACCTTTTCACCACTTGCCTGAGATTGTCAATAAGTTTGCTGATTATGATATGTTTTTCTTTCTTCATAAAATATTCATCTGTCAGCTAGGATAGCTGTAGGCGTTCTTTTCACACATGTTAATAATGTCTGTCAGGGGAGGAGCCTGCTGTTGTGACACATTCATATACACATTCATAACAGCCCTACAATGTCTGAAATTGACAAAGTAGATTGCATGGTCACATCAAATGTGACAGGTATCGTTAACGTGTAATCACCCAATCTGTTCTATCCAAATGGGTATCACTTGGCATGACATGCAAGCGACCCACATAGGCAGCCATACCATTCCAGGTGTATATAAGCCACAGTGCTTCCTATAAATATCTTCATTTGGTTACATCTTTTATGCTATGAGATAATGATGACAAAAACCCAACCTTTCTGTACATAAAATTCTTCTTCTTCTTTTTGGAGAGGAACAAACAAATTTTTTTTTTGGTCATTTCTTCAGATTCTGTTTTTTATTTGTGATTTTGTGTGCTTTTTCTCTTCCTCTCCATATGGAGCAAAGTGAAATTAAGGAGAGAAAAACACATCTGAAAGAAGAAAGACTTGGAAAGAGCTCGTGTTTTCCGAGAGCCTGCTACAGCTGTTAATTTGTGGAAAACCTCAGTGGAAAGTAAGCAAGATGGCAGCATCATTTTACATGAGAATTCGGAAATGGCCTCATTCCAGACCTTGGCTGACTCCGGGACTTGGTATTTCATTGCCAAAGCTTCAAGTAGTGTAATGTCATTTTTACAGATAATGTTGATGCAGCTGTGTGGGACTGATGTCCTTTAATGTGGATTTTTTGCTATTCACTCAAATTGAAGCCTCATTGAATTATGATGTTTGTCTTTGCTCAATAGATTATGGTGAACATGTTTGAGAAAAACTGAAAATAGGGTTTGTTTTTGTTGTTTATGGAGACTGGTGCTATCCAAACCTCAAAAAGTCATGAACTTTGGCAACGTTTTGAGGCAACTTTGAACTTTGTGGCTTGGGGAAATTCTCAGCATCTCTAAAACATGCACATTTTAAAATACATTTTCTGCACCCAGGACATGTTTAAAAAAATATTTTTTCACCCAGTATTTGACTTGCATGCACTGCCATGCTAATGGTTGCTCTTCAGATAAGTCTTTTCTTAAGGATTCAGGGCCGGCCCAAGACATCTAGACCGGCCCTAGGTGGAATAGCAAGTCAAGTAACATACTACCAAAGGCTAGCCAAGTTATTTTGGCACCTGAGACAGAAAAAGCCATAAATGCCTTTTCCTGTGAGAGGGGTGGGTGGAATGGGGAGATACAATAACTTAACAATTTGCTGCCTTTTCATGACACTCAAAACCAGCTGCTTCTCTCTGCCTAATGATAGGACCAGCACTATGGAACTGTTTTGCAGAGTCACTTCCCAACAAAATATGTCAGGAACAGGATTATAAGGGCAATAATTTATTATTTATGTAGAATACTTATATCCTACTTTATAGCTCTGAGAGGCTCTCAAAGTGGCTTACAAAAGATTTTCAATTCTACTACAGGAACAGAAATGATATAGTGTCCATATAAAACCAGCATTGTTCAAGCAACATTTCCTGCCCTCGTCCTTGTTTTTCCCTGGTGTCCTACCAGGCAGCGTCTCCCACTAAAATATTCCTAGATAAAGGAGTGGGAGTGAGCAGCGGGACTTCACTCAACCTTTGATGGAAATCTTCCCCTCCTTTAGTAACGACTTATAAGTGATGTAACATAAGTTGTAGCCTGCAGTGTGCAAACAGACTCATTCTCTTCCTATTAATGAACACAGCCGCTACCAGTGGTGAGAAAGAAGCAGGATATCTATCCTGCCACTGTCCACAATATAGCTTTGAAGACTGAGAAGAATGTCTTCAGTGCCTAAAGCTTGTTTTCACTCTGCTTCACCAACATTTGCATCTGTTCATCACCACCCCAATCTCAAGGAACAGCTCCGTTAGGAAAAGGCAGCCCGTGCCACCCTGGGCACCAAGGTAGGCTTTCCACAGCTGGGAACCAGCCTTGTTCATAGCAATAGTCTGGATGTGGACAACTTACAGGACAGCCTTTATAGTGTCTGGCTGCAAAGTTTCCTGCCAGGAAACAGCTTGTTGGCAGCCTACACCCAAGTTTGGCTATGTGCTCTCAAACTGCTCTGCAGTCATGTATGAATTCAGAAAAGTGAAACCAAAATGATCAAGGGGATGGAGCAACTCCCCTATGAGGAAAGGTTGCAGCATTTGGGGCTTTTTAGAGAAAAGGTGAGTCAGAGGTGACATGATAGAAGTGTATAAAATTATGCAAGCATGGAGAAAGTGGATAGAGAAAAAATTTTCTCCCTCCCTCTTAACATTAGAACACATGGACATCAATGAAGCTGAATGCTGGAAGATTCAGGATCAACAAGAGAAAATTGTTCTTCACATAGTGCATAGTTAAATTATGGGATTTGCTCCCAGAGGAGGCAGTGATGGCCACCTACTTGGATTAGACATATTCATGAAGGATAAGGCTATCAGTGGCTACTAGCCACAATGACTGTGATCTGCCTCCATATTGTTATGTGCCTTCAAGTCAATTTTGACTTATGGTGACCCTATGAATCAGCAGCTTCCAATAGCATTTGTTATAAACCACCCTGTTCAGATCTTGTAAGTTCAGGTCTGTGGCTTCCTTTATGGAATCAATCCGTCTCTTGTTTGGCCTTCCTCTTTTTCTACTCCCTTCTGGATTTCCCAGCATTATTGTCTTTTCTAGTGAATCATGTCTTCTCATGATGTGTCCAAAGTATGATAACGTCAGTTTCATCATTTTAGCTTCTAATGATAGTTCTGGTTTAATTTGTTCTAACACCCAATTACTTGTCTTTTTTGCCGTCTATAGCATCTGCAAGGCTCTCCTCCAACATCACATCTCAAAGGAGTTGATTTTTCTCTTACCCACTTTTTTCACTGTCCAACTTTCACATCCATACATAGAGATTGGGAATACCATGGTCTGAATGATCCTGACTTTAGTTTTCAGTGATACATCTTTGCATATGAGGACCTTTTCTAATTCTCTCATAGCTGCTGTCCCCAGTCCTAGCCTTCTTCTAATTTCTTGACTATTGTCTCCATTTTGGTTAATGACTGTGCCAAGGTATTGATAATCCTTGACAAGTTCAATGTCCTCATTGTCAACTTAGTCGGAGGCAATATGCTTCCAAATACCAGTTGCTGGAAACTGCAGGAGGGGAGAGTGCTCTTGCACTCCAGTTCTGTTTGTGGGCTTCCCATGAGCAACTGGTTGGCCACTGTGAGAACAGGATGCTGGACTAGATAGCCAATGGCCTGATCCAGCAGGATCTTCTTATGTTCATATGAGCTAGGGGTGAGAATAAGGCTGCTTGAACTGATGTCAATGCAAGGTACCTCCTCTTTCTTTTCTATTAGTAGCTTTCACCCACCATTGTGGGATCTTCACAGGGGGAATCTGCATAGGGAAGACCAATAACCTAGCTGGCTATCATGGCTGCCCATTGCTCTTTTGCATATATAGGCCCCAATGAGTTAAAGTCAGAGGCCCATGCATGCACACAGCCTTCAGCATATTCTTCCAAAAGCTTCCAATGTCTGTGAAGCATTTTGAACACTAAAATGCTAAGCATTATTATAAGGAGTGTGATAATTAATCAATTAATTGATTACATTAATCAATTAAAACCTCTGATTGCTTAAAAAGGTGCCATCAAATAACTGGAAGGTAATTTTGTTTTAAAAAATGTTTTTATTATAAATACTTGCCAATCCATGGACAGCCAGCACCTTCATAGAACTGGCATTCCTCTACCTTCTGTGACGTGTGCATCATCTAAAAACAAAGAAGCTTTTTGTTTTATTTATATTCAGATTTACACAAATTAAATTGATTGATTAATAGATTATAACTCACATGATTAATCAGCTTCTTTGAGTGACAGTTCTGGTTATTACGATGCCCTTGCAATTCTTTGCTAGTTCCCCTGCATTAAGACGGGTGCTTTTATTTTCAGCGATTGTGGAAAAGTGCCAGATTGTACAGCAGCAATCATATACCTGCATTTTTAGTTAATATTTTTAACAGCATGGCAAAAAAACACCATAAAGAAGAATGCTTTCGTAGTATAAGAGCTTAGAGGACTTGCAAACAGATTGCTTTGTTGATAAATAACTGGAAGTAGAGTAAATGGAAATGTGTTATTTAGAGAGAGAAGTCACTTCTGGTGAAAAGGAACGGAATGGATGGCCTATGTCTTGAAGATCTTGGAGGTATAGTTCTTAGATTGCCAGTGTGGCATAGCAGCTGCTTCCCTGTGGCTGGTAGTAATATTTGAATACTCTAGTAACATTTGAATAACAGAATGTCATGGGATGGGTGGGAGTTCTATATTAATGCAGCCTAGCATAGGCAGGTGAGAGGAAGAGGTGGGAATGTCAAGTGTGATCCACGCATTATTCAACTATTGCTGGAGCAGCATGACACTGAGCCACAGAGGAGCATTAGAATGAAACCACAAGAAGACAAGAACGAATTAAAAAAACTTACAATTTTTCCGAATAGTTTACTTGGCGTATGATGTTAAGCTGGGCACCAGTTAAACTTACATAACTGCCACATTTCCAGGAATAAATACTCTCCCAGCCTCAGGAGAGCAAATTTAAACACAAGGTAAAACTCTCTATTTTATTTTTACTTAAATTCTAGAGCTGGGCTCTGGCATTCAGAATAAGCTCCAGTACCTCAGCCTGGGACCCTTTCAAGGTAGAGACACACAGGGCTCATCCAGATGACCGCAAAATATTTTTTTTTATCATTAATTTTTATTCAAATTTTCAAAAACAAAAAACAAAACAAAACAAAAATAATTAAACAATAAAATAAAATGTTGACTTCCGATTTGTCGCAGATCAATTATAGGTCTACAATATATAACAATCCTGTCTCTTAAATTATATTATAAAATCACTTTCCTCCAGTAGTTATCTTAATTAATCATCAAATCTCATAAACATTACTTTATTCTTTCCACAAAAAGTCAAAGAGAGGTTTCAATTCCTTGAGAGATATATCTTTCAATTTTTCTCCAAATAAACATGTCGATTAATCCATCTCGTTCAAATCTGTTAGGTCCAATAATTTCAATAGCCATTCTTCCATTATCAATGTTAATTCCATCTTCCATCTTCAATAATCCTGTTAAGTCCAATAATTTCAGTAGCCATTCTTCCATTATCAATAATCCTGTTAAGTCCAGTAATTTCAGTAGCCATTCTTCCATTATCAGTATCCCATAATAATCTTGTTGTCATAGCCATAGTCCAAATACACATGTAGATTAATCCATCTCATCAAACCTGTTAGATCCAATAATTTCAATAGCCATTCTTCCATTATCAATATTAATTCCATCTTCCATCTTCAATAGTCCTATTCAGTCCAGTAATTTCAGTATCCATTCTTCCATTATCAGTATCCCATATTAATCTTGCTGTCATAGCCATAGTCATATAATAAGAGTCTGATGGGAATTTCCTTTATCACAAATATTTCCTTGCCATCAATTCTGAATATGTTGCTGAAATATTGTTGTAAAGTCATATCTCTGTTCTTCTTTTTTACAAAATGCACTGGCTCATCTCTTGAAAATTTTTCCATTGTCACATATCTGTAGTTAATTCCATAGATTTTTTCTATGTCAAGCTCCATCACATCATTCCAGTCCAGAAAATTATCCAAGACATTGATAACTTTATCTCTAATATCTTCATTAATTTCTTCAGAGACAACGTTGAATTCCAAACAGTAAACTTTGTTTCTAATATCCATAAACTCCAGATCTTTTTCCAATTCCACATTTGTTCCAATCTCCAGGGCTTGTATCTTCCCTTTAATTTTTCTTTTCTCATCTCTAATCTCATCAATCTCCTCTCTCACAAGATCCCCTATTTCTTTAAGCTCCTGCATCATTTTGCCTAATTCAATTTTCATCTCCTGTCTACCCTGTCTCAGGGTTTGTTTCGTTATCTCAATCTCATCCATTATTTTCTGAAACATAATTTCTTCCATGGTCTCAGCCACTTTCCTGATTGCCATTCTTAAAACCACGAAAACAAAAATTATTTCAGCCACAATTGGGTTAATATTCCAGGCTTGATGACATCACAGTGTAGACAGTACAGCCTGCCTTATCTCTTATTTGTTCAGGAATACAAAACAAATTTAGTTCCCAGCTTCAAAACAGTTAGTGGCGTCGTGAACAAGTAGATTCGTCAAAATGAAATAGACCAAAAAGAAAATAGTCCCGGACATATAATACTCCAAAGTTCATAAATCAAATTTATTTGTTTTTTTCCCCTCCTCGAAATAGAAATCCCTCTTCCGTTTGTATCTTTAGAATGCACTTCCAGGCCAGCTTTTTGCAATAAAAACAAAGATAAGCTTTTTCAATTTCTTTCCTCCTTAATTTCGTGAATAAAAGAGAAGAGTTATAACTCACCCAGAAATTCTTTATAGCTGATTCATTGACAAATCTCTTTTTGCTGCAACGATTTAAACCAAGTGAAAAAAAAATAGAAAGAAGGATGCTTGCCTGTTAAAGTCCGTTTTTCTTTGAAGAAAAGATAAACGTGTCGCTTAATCAGTTAGAGCTTGTTGGAAGTCCGTCCGGCATTTGCTGGCTGAACCTTCTCTCATAAATTAATGAAATCCAGTCCTCCCAACAAAAACAGGCTTTTGTGGTTAATCTCTACGTTTCTCCCTGCCCGGGAGAAAATCTTTACCAGTCAAAAAGAACGTTCTGACTGATTTTAAAACTGAAAAAGCTTCTTCTGAGATGAGAGCTCGTCTCAAAAAGCAGGCACAAGCGAAGTCACCCTTCCCGGAAGTCCCAGATGACCGCAAAATATGTGACACGCGCGCTATGTGTGTTTATTATTTTTCGGTCGTCCAAATGACATTGTGCGGTGTTATGCATTTTCGCGGGTTAAATCTGCTCCTTCCAATACCGGCAAAAATGTGATTTCCTGTTTGAAATCAGGAATCTCGCTGTGCCACAAAAAAAGCGTTTTTTCCAATGGGAAACAGCGGGGGGAAAAGGCAAAGTGAGGACTATCAGTTGACAACCTGAATAGGAAACAGTGGATTATCCCGCTCCGTTTGGATAAGCCCACACACACACACAAGATTCTGTTGATGGTAAAGATCAGGCTAAAATGCAGTTGCCAATATGTTCTTATTATGATTTAAAATATTTTTCTCCTGCCTTTCCATAAAAGATATTGAAGGCTGCTTAGAACAGTATTAAAGCAATAAACATGATCCTGGATTAGGTCAGCCAACTTTTGAAATAAAAGAAAATCCTGGGTAGATCCTAGGGCTAGGAGCATCAGGGTCCAGGCTAGGGGCAGAGTCCTGAGCAGATCTGGAGACAGAGCCAGTGGGTGGAGAGCACAGGTTTTGGTTGGGCCGAGGAACGAAACTCAGCACAAAAGCATCTACAACACACAGCTTAAAAAAAAGTTGGCCAAAGAGGAGGAAGTGGCTTGGAACTTTCTTTTCTGCATTCTGCAGGAGAGGGCATCCTTCAGATACCATGCTGCCAGAAGGCCTGTTCCACAAGATGTTGGAATCTGGCCTTTAGTGTGGCAGCACCTATCATTTGGAACTCTCTCCCACTGCATAACAGATAGGCACCTTCGCTATTGTCTTTTCAGCACTTGTTAAAGGCATTCCTTTTTCATCAAGCCTTTTCAGATCTTTAGCCCAGTTGGTATCTCTCTTGGAATTGAGTTGATTTTATGTATGAAATGTTGTTTTAAACTCTTTTTATATTTATAATTGTTTTTAAAATTGTATTATGCAAAATTGTTTTAACTGTTTTATATAGGTAACTTTTATATTTGTTAGTATATTGTAAATCACTTGGGATGCCTTATGAAATGATTCACAAATGAAATAAATAATAATGAGTAATAATGAATAATAACCATTCTTTTCTGGAAACTAGTACAAAAGGGAAAAAAACAACCTGGCCAGGCCCTATTTTTCCTGATTCAATGGCAACCTAACCCTGAACTATCTCAATCACTTTTCTTTCAACTATGGAAAAGCCTGTGTTGCTTGACCCAACACTCTTATATCAAGTCTCTTCTAATATTCTGATTGTCTTATTCCATGTGATGTACTGCTAGATAAAACCTATAGCACTGCTACATCTGTGTCTGCCTGATTTACCTTTTCTCCTTCCTCCATGCTGGAACAGGGAGCAGGCTTTCCTTAAAATGTTTGCTAATACCTGTAAAAGAGGTGATGTAAACTAAACACTTCCACTGATGTCTCTGGAAAGCTGACTTTCTTTAACACCTGCCACCTCTCCACCATCACAGCTATGGCAGAGGATAGGGTCTGAACTAACTCTCTAGCCAACCATGACCACACCTACGGTAGTATGAAGGCTCCAGTCACAGAATTCACATCCCATATATCAAAATGTGCAGCATGGGGCCATCTTGTCCTGGACTCATATCTTTCTTTTCTTTTTTAGTATATTTTTATTACGTTTTTTAAATTGTGAAATAACAGAATAAGCCATCATTCATGGCTACCAAAAGAACAATTTCACCATAGAATGACAGAAAGTGATACAGTTCATACCCCCAACAGTTCCTAAGAATCATTTCAGAAGATAGCCAAGCCAGAGCCCTGCGTGTGTTTGTGAGGGGATGGTATATCTCTCTATTGCTGTTGATGAAACAGCATTGGGAACCAAACTGTGTTGAATTTAACATGTTGTGCCCTACTGAGGACAACCCTGTGATGATAGGTTAAATGTTCTGCAAGAGCAAAGTACCACACTCTAGCCCACCATCCTTCTTTAGGGGGCCTGCCACAGCTTTCCAGCATTGAGCAACTTCCGTCTGCACAGCTGCCAGAACCATGAATTCAGTTCCATGTGGTGGAGCACCTGGCTTGTATCACTTTTCATTGACAAAAGACAGGATCAGGCTGTAGATGTTGCAATGTAATCTCTGAAACCAAGTAGCCAAACATAGTCTCAAGCATTCTGGATGATTGGACTGGGGACCAAAGCCAACGCAAGAGCACTTTCAGTGATGCTTCCTGTATCTTAGCAGAGATCAATCTCAGAGGGGGCTGTGCACAAGTTTTATTCCAGCCCTCTTTGTGTAGCGTAACTCCTAGGTCCTCTTCCCATTCTACCCGTAAGCCTTCACCTCCCCCCATAGACTCATTCATTAATAACTCATGCAAAGAGGATGCCACCCCTTTCATCTGCATATCTTTCAGAGCACACAAGTGCTTAAAGGTGGTCAGAGAGCGCAGGAGTCTTTTATGGAGCTACTATGTGCCTGAATCTGCAGCCTTTGAAACCATGAGTGCTTAACCCCTTTTAATTTGACCTGTAGCATGGCCTCAGTGATAGGGCGACCACTTTCAAAGAGGCGCCTGGCTGTTTGGTCTCGACTGGGGGACGGAGACAGAGCTATTGGTCGTGGTGGAGAGACGGTGGGGACTGGAGACAGCGGCTATACAGATGAGGCATCTACATTCCTGAGGATGATACTGCCCAAAGGAGATCTATGACATTGAGCTGGAGTTTCAGCTTGGTGCTTGTCTTTGATGTCGACCGGTTGGGGTTACTTTGGACGGAGAGAGAGATAGCTGAGATGACGCTGCTTGATTCATCTTTCCATCACCAAGGGCTTCTTAGCTGCGGACTGGCTCTTGGTTGTTTTGTTGGCTGATTGTGAGTGTGTATGTGGTGAGTGTTCGTGTGATGTTTGGTGTATGTTGTAAGTGTGTGTGGACATTTTATTATGTGCCTGGGTGAGAGGAATTATATTCAGGAGGAATGTGCGGGGGGCCCAATAGGCGTAGTGATGGGTAAAGGGAGATATCACGCTGTGTGGAAGACAGGCCAGGTGAGGGGAACGCGGCCCAGACAATTGACGGCTGTCCCGTGTTCCGGTCCTCCACACACCTACAGGTATGTGGGATGTCCTATCAGCCAGCTCTCTGATCTCCGGATGCTGCTTTTTAATGCCAGATCGGTACATAATAAGACCGCTCTCATCCATGATTTAATTGTGGATGAGACAGCCGATCTGGCATGCATAACTGAGACCTGGGTGGGAGAGCAGGGAGGTGTTGGTCTCTCTCAGCTGTGCCCACCTGGATACTCAGTGCAGCATCACGGTAGATCTGAGGGCCGGGAAGGGGGGTTGCTGTGGTCTATAGGAGCTCTATCCCCCTCTTCAAGCACCATGTCCACGTAACTACGGGCCTTGAGTGTTTGCACCTCGAGTTGGGCCAGAGGGACAGATTGGGGATTCTGTTAGTGTACCGCCCACCCCGCTGCCTAACAGACTCCCTGACTGAGCTGACGGAGGTGGTCTCGGAGGTTTTGTTGAGGTCCCCTAGACTATTGGTTCTGGGTGATGTCAACATCCATGCCGAGGCCATCTTATCTGGAGCGGCTCAGGACTTCATGGCCTCCATGACGACCATGGGGCTGTCCCAATATACCACCGGCCCAACTCATGTGGCAGGTCACACTCTGGACCTGATTTTTGTTACGGGACATGATGATAGTGATCTGTGTATAGGGAGTCTTACATCAACTCCTTTGTCATGGACAGATCACTGCTTGTTGAGGTTTAGACTCACAACGACTTTCCCCCTCTGCAAGGATGGGGGACCTATTAAAATGGTCTGCCCCCGGAGGCTGCTGGATCCTGATGGTTTTCAAAAAGCCTTGGGGAGCTTTCTGGCTGATAAGGCTGGCACTCACGTCGACACCCTGGTCGATCTGTGGAATGCAGAGATGACCCGGGCAGCTGACGTGATCGCACCTGTGCGCCCTCTCCTCTGTAGAGCTCATACAGCTCCATGGTATACTCTAGAGCTGAGGGCGATGAAACAATGTAGGAGACGGCTTGAGTGCAGATGGAGACGGACTCCTGACGAATGCAACTTTGCACTGGTGAGTGCTTATAATAAGACGTACTTTGGGGCGGTGCGGGCAGCAAAGAAACAACATATCACTGCCTCTATTCAAACCTTTATCTCGTGTCCGGTGGAGCTGTTTCATACTGTCAGAGGGCTTTCACATTCTGGCCCTAAGGACGTGATGGAATCTTCTAAAGCTCGATGTGACGAATTTGCAAAGCACTTCCAAAATAAAATCTCTTGCATTCGTCAGGACTTAGACTCCAAAGTTATAGCAGTGGAAACAACTGAGGTCTCCGGAGCACAGTCTGGTCATATTTTGTTGGATGAGTTTCAATTGGTACAGCTTGAGGACGTTGACAAGGTGCATGGACAGGTACGTGCAACCACTTCTGTGTTAGATCCTTGCCCCTCTTGGCTAATAAAAGCTAGCAGGGATGGCACTGCCGGCTGGGCCAGGGAAGTGATCAATGCCTCACTAGGTGAGGGAGTGGTCCCACACTGCCTTAAGGCGGCGGTGGTGAGACCGCTTTTGAAGAAATCTTCCCTGGACCCAGATAATTTGAATAACTATAGGCCGGTAGCAAATGTGCCATTCCTGGGCAAGGTTCTGGAGAGGGTGGTTGCATCCCAGCTCCAGGCACTCTTGGATGAGACTGATTATCTGGATCCATTTCAATCGGGTTTCAGGCCCGGTTTTGGTACGGAGACAGCCTTGGTTGCCCTGTATGATGACCTGTGTCGAGAGAAAGACAGAGGGAGTGTAACTCTGTTGATTTTCCTTGATCTCTCAGCGGCTTTTGATACCATCGACCATGGTATCCTTCTGGAGAAGCCTGCGGATCTGGGAGTTGGAGGTACTGCTCGGCAGTGGTTCCGCTCCTATCTGGCAGGTCATCTCTAGAAAGTAGGGCTTGGGGAGCACTACTCGATACCCTGGGCGCTCCAATATGGAGTCCCGCAGGGATCAGTTCTGTCCCCCATGCTCTTTAACATCTATATGAAGCCACTGGGTACGGACATCAGGAGTTTTGGAGTGCGTTCTCAACAGTATGCTGATGATACGCAGCTCTACTTCTCCTTTTCGTCTTCTTCAGGTGAGGCTGTCAGGGTCCTAAACCGATGCTTGGCCGCGATAATGGACTGGATGAGAGCGAACAAATTGAAGCTCAATCCAGACAAGACTGAGATGCTGTCAGTAAATGGATCCCCTGACCAGTTGGATGTTCGACCTGTTCTGGATGAGGTTACACTCCCCCGGAAGGAGCAGGTACGTAGCTTGGGAGTCCTTTCGGACCCATCCTTGTCACTTGAGGTGCAGGTGGCCTTGGTGGCACGGAGTGCTTTTTACCAACTTAGACTGGTGGCCCAGCTGCGCCCGTATCTGGACAGGGAACATCTTGCCACAGTTGTCCATGCTCTGGTAACCTCGAGATTGGACTACTGCAACACACTATACGTGGGGCTGCCCTTGAAGACAGTTCGGAAACTGCAGCTTGTGCAGAATGCAGCGGCCAGATTAATAACCGGGACCAAGCGGTCGGAACATGTGACACCAATTCTGGCCAGCTTGCACTGGCTGCCTATACGTTTCCGGGCCCAATTCAAGGTGCTGGCTTTGATCTATAAAGCCTTACATGGCACGGGCCCACAATACCTGGTGGAACGTCTCTCCCAATATGAACCTACCCATGCACTACACTCAACATCGAAGGCCCTCCTCCGGGTGCCTACTCAAAAAGACGCCCGGAAGGCAACTACAAGAAAGAGGGCCTTCTTGGTAGCAGCCCCCGAACTATGGAACACCCTTCCTGACGAGGTACGCCTGGCGCCTACTTTACTATCCTTTTGGCGCCAGGTGAAAACCTTCCTCTTTGCCCAGGCATTTTAATATTTTTAATATTTTTTAACATTTTAATATTTCAGTATTTGTATTTAATGTTGTATTTGTTAGTTATATGTTTTATTTGTTGTTTAATTGTTGATTTGAGAATTAGATGGTTTTTTAATATTGAAATGTAAAGATATTTTTTTATTTGTTGTACACTGCCCTGAGAGCTTTGCTATGGGCGGTATAAAAATTGAATTAATTAATTAAATAAATAAATAGTCCTCTAGCCTTCCAACCATGAAACTGGACAATCTTGTCCAGTTGAAAGAAGCCTTCATACTCCAGGAAAGAGATAAGGGGGGATTCTCCTGGGGCTAAAACATTCTGGTAATTTTTCCAAACTCTCATGGTGGCTACAGTGAACGGGTTGTAAATGTGGCGCAAGGAAGGCCACATAAAGCAAAGGAAGGGGAGTGCTTGCATCGAGGATGTAAATAAAATAGATCATTACCCTAATGAGTAAAACAAGTTGTTTCAATGGAAATGCATCATAATACCCTTTTAAATAAGCCCCCCTCCCAGACCTCCTCTTCCCCTAGGTTTGTAAAGAATCAATTTATCTACTCTGTTCCATTTACCCCCACCAATAAATCCATTAAGAAGACCTTGCCATTTCATAAACCAGCGATCTGGGATAACAGTGGGGATAGTTTGTAACAAGTACAGGAATTTGGGGAAGATGGTCATTTTTACAGCTACAGTTCTGCCCAGCCAACTCAGATTTAGTCTCCTCCAGCCCAGCAGCTGCCTCCAAATTAAGATGTAAAGATGCCCAAAGTTTCTCTTCCGCAACTGGCCCACATCCCTGGTGAGTATAACTCCTAGATAACAACCCCCCATAACAAGGTGTGAAACCGGAAGCAGAAACTAGCCATTCCCAATCCGATGCTGACATGTTAAGGGGCAACAATTCACTTCCAATTCACTTCCAAGGGGAAGCAATTCACTTCCAAGCATGCCATCTCGTGAAATTTCTTCAGGGTGGCCTTCAGCGGGGCAAGAGCTTCCCTTGATATACTCAACATCAGCAGCATATTGTATGCAAACATGCTGATTTTATTCTCATGCTCATTAACAGTCACTCTCCCCCATCACCAAGTAACTTCTACTCTTTTTAGCAAAAACTTCAATCAACAGAGCAAACAGGAGGGATGATAGAGGGCATCCTTGTTTAGTCCCCTATGTAAGGAAAACACTGAATTTAGGACCGCCATTAATGCTTAGGTATGCTGCTGATGTTGAGTAAACCTTATGTATAAGGTGCCGGAACTTTGGGCTGAATCCCATCTTGTTGAGCAGGCACTGAAGGAACACCCATTCAATCCTATCAAATGCCTTGAAGGGATCCAGAGATACCTGGGCTGCTGAAGAGGCAGCACTGGTTGTTGCATGCATCGCATTCAAAACTGCGAATTGAATCTGCAACACTCCTATTGGGAATAAAGCCCATTTGATCAGGAGCCACATACTTTCCTATAAAGGTATTCATTCTTCACACCAACATCCCTGATAGCAACATTGCATTGATATTAAGCAGAGCAATTGGGCAATAAGACCCCACCAACGTTTTGTCTTTGCCTGGTTTGGGAATAACCACAAACGTGGAAGCCTTCCATGAGTCAGGGATCTGTTTCCTCCCAAGATTTCACTGAACAATTTGGTCAGCCTTGGGGCAAGATCAGACCTAAATGCTTTATAGAATTCTGCAGTGAACCCATCCAGGCCTGGGACTTTACCTGCTTTCAATTTACCTCAGATTCCTGGACCGGACTTTCCAAAAAATCCCTTGACTCCTCAGATAGTGCTTCAGTGACCACCATTTCACAATATGTATCTATTAACCTTGGTTCTGGATTATCTGAAGAGTACAGGAATGAATAAAATTCTTCAAATATTTCAGTCATTTTACTTGAGTCATGACAGTGTAGATCTGATTATTCCGAATGCCCATTAGCAGGTTCCTGTGCCTTCTTTGCTTTAGGAGCCTTGAGGACTTATTACCAAATTCATAATAATTGTGTTTCAAATGTGCCAGAGCTATATAGATTTTACCAGTTTCACATTTTGCAAGTTCTAGTCAAGCTTTTTGCAATAGGCAGTATGTTCTGGTAGAGCCAGTTTCTTTAAAACGTTTATCTAAGCGTGCAATGTCTGACAGTATGATTTTGGTCTCATGCGCCCTCTCCTTTTGTAGCCTATCAGTCTCACTAACGCAGTGGACTCTTACCACCAATTTCATTGCATCCCACAGGGTGTGGGGGGCCATCCCCGAGGTGTCATTCTCCTAGAAATAAAGCACTGTGGCCTGTTTTAGGTTCACAGCCACCACTGAATCAGCAAGCAGGCCAGGACAGAAGGACCAGTGGTGAGAGTGAGCAACCTTCTCACCCAAAGTGAGCTCCATCATCACTGGAGCATGATCAGAAACAGTCTGTGGCCCAATTTCAGCCTTGAAAACAAGGGGTAACAGATTGGTGGAGGATAGTAAATAGTCAATCTGTGAATGAGATCCAAACTACGACGCAAAGTGCATGTACTCTCTAGCTGTAGGATTCCTCGTTCTCCAGACATCAGTCAAATCATGCTCAACCAAGAGAGTACCTATCCTATGCTCACTAGGGTTAGTGTGTAATTTACAATCACTCCTCTCCAGCAAGGTATCTAGGCACGTGTTGATGTCTCCACAAAGTAGTACAGCCCCTTGTTTGAAATTTTGCAGGATGGAGCTGGTCTGTTTTAAAAAGTTTTCCTGACCTTTGTTGGGAGCATAGATGAACCCGACAGTAATGCATCAGTCTCCAAGTCTACCTACTGCAAATAGGAATCTGCCTTCTGGGTCTATCAGCGTATTGTCATTAATAAGTGGGCCTTTCCTTGCTATGAGAATGTCTACCCCCCTGGACTTAGATGTGCCAGGAGCATAGAGTTGTTCACCAATCCAGGTATCCATCAGCAACTTGTAATTAGAGTTTTGCTTTTGGCGGGTTTCCTGGAGAAGAATAATGTCAGGGCAAAGTCTGCATATCACTGTTTCCACCCATGCTCGCTAAATAATATCGCCTAGGACATTTACATTTAGCAAGACCACAGAAAGATGGGTTTCATATGTCATTGTGAAAGAGTTCAAAATAGCAGCTCATTTGTAAGTACTGGAATGTAAGAAGTACATAGAGCACTCTGCAAGTAAATCGTTCTTCAAATAAACAAACATCAGGGGTAAGAAACAAACCCCATAACATAACTAAACCATAACTTGAAAACCAAATATGAAGATGCCTAACCATAGACAAGGAGTTTCGAGGCTGTGATAGAGAGTGCCTCAACTCATATTGGTGATGGGGGAGCTGAGGACAACCAGTCATATTCCTTTCATCCGCCTCCTACTGCAGGACCCAGCCTCCTAAAAAAAGTGCAATAAATTAAAACAGTGATCTGCCTTAGCAGTGTGCCGAGATGGCTTTGCTGCATGGGATTATGTCAAGCGGGAAGCCCCTCTCTTCCTGTCTTTACGAGGTTTCTTGACCATCCATTGATTATTTCTCCCATTCTGCACAGCCTCGCCTTGCATCCCTTGGTCACCATCAGGGGGCTGTATCCCTAAATTATGCAGTAGCAATTCAGCCTGCCTGTCATCTTCAGCAGTTAGGATCTTGTGTGTTGGAACTATCGGTTTAAAGGGGAAGCCCCATCGATAGTTAAATCCTGCCTCCTTCAATGCAGCAGTAAAGAGCCTGAAAGATCTACATATCTTCAAAGTTTCAGAGCTAATGTCCTCAAAAACTTCAAGATTGATAGCACCGTTCTTTAGTTCCCTCATATTGTGGAGAGCCTTAAATACTGTCTCTTTGGTCTTGTATTTCTCAAACAGCACAATATCTCTGGACAACTTGTCAGAGTGAGCTCTCGAGACTCATATTCTGTATGTGCACTTGATGTCATCCAGTGTTATGGTCACTCCTAACTGCAGCCCCTTTAGCGAGTCCAGAATGTAGGAGGTCATATTTCCCCTTTCCACTTTTTCAGCGATCCCTTGGACCCGAAATTTTTTCAAGTGGTCTCTGTCAAGCTTCTCATCCTGCCTGAGGTCAATGTCATGTATTGAGGAGCTGTAGTTCTGCCTAATTGCCCTGACACAGGTTCAGAGCCTTGTTGGCTGTATTCATTGTCATCAATTTTGGAGGACAGGTTTTGCATCTTTACTTGTAAGGATTGTAAGGCATTAGCCCAGTCAGCCAATAGGGCTTGCCCTACTTTTAGTACATATTCATCAATGTCAGGACTCTCCTCCAAGGGACGTGTCAATTTTGCGCTCTTTCCAGTTTTCTGCCCACCCTATGCCATTTTGACAAGTTTCTTGTTCTCCTCCCTCTCCAGAGTGCCTACAATTACCTCGCTATTCTCCAAACAGGTAGTTTTGTTGGCAATCCCCTTGTTGCATCCCCTCTCTAATGCTGTTTTTAATGCCTTCAAGAGCTATAATTAGATCACCATTTCATCAGTATAGGAGAAAAGCAACTAAGCCATCATTAACAGTGACAGCTAGCCACACACCCCATTCTGGACTCATATCTAAGGAACCTAGAGTACATGAATGGAAACATTGGTGATGGGGACTCTTGACAAAATGTATTCTACACAAAGCAGAAAAGAAAGAAAGGAAAGACACAACGAATAACTAATAAGTAGGAAGGCCATATTGCTGACGTTGTCCCCACACACCAAGGCGATTATACAGCTGGAGGCACTGTGATGTCTCCCTGGCTGCCTGTTTGTGTATTGCGTATATGTGAAGTATACATGTACTAGGTAAGCTGACATCGTGGGTGCATTATGCCATCACTGTACATTGACTGTTCATGGGTATTGTTGGTGCAATGCTGTGGTTCATGGGTGGTTGTCATGGGAGTGTTGCTATGGTTGCTTGGGAGTGTCATGTTACTTACTAATATTATTCTGCTATATATTTTGCTGTTGGGAGAACATAAGGTTTTGAACTACTGCACAGATGTAATGCCAGCCTGTGCTCTAGCAGGTGCCAGCATAACAGGAACATGGGACAGGGCTGCTTGGACAGTAGGGAATGTAAGGAATGTAGTCCCAGCAAACATGAACTCTGTGTAGCCTTTTCCACAACAACAGCAGGGATCAGCAGGGCACCAGCATGCCACAAGCAACTCCTCCTCACCACAATTGGTTGAGGAGAGAAAATTAGGCACCATGTTGGTGTTCTTATTTCTTCTTTGCAAAGATAAAGATATTCACAATCGTTGTCATAAGCTTTCTTACAATACTACAGGAAGAATCCCATTGTGCACAGGAAGACTGTTGGGATCATGCAGTAACCATAAATCATGTTTAGTTTTTTCCATGAATGTGAAGATACAAAAAAAAAGCTTGTTCTGTGTTCTGGCATGTGTGGGTGCAGTCCCATATCACATCACACACAGATGCAGCTATAATGTAATCATTTGTTATTGTGTACTTACAGGGTGGGGGACATACACCATCCTATGCCTTTTCTCTCATCCCCTTATTAATGCTATCACACTGACATCAACAGCAGATGTATCAAGATGCATACACAGTTTAGTTTATAAGATTAATATTCTCTTTTCAGATGTTAGTATTCCTATTTGGCAGCATTGATTGGCACTATGCTTCTTAACAGAGCACTGGATCAAAGTGTCATTCCTATCGGTATTTCAATGTATTACGTCATCCCCTGCGGATTAGATTGTACAATGTACTCATATCCTTTCCAATAGTTCTCCTAGGGAATAACCTAATCTACAATGTTACACATCTGGTAGAGGGACTACATGATGCTCACAGATCTAAACTTGGATCCTGCCTTTGGTTCCCACATCTGAGTATTACTTGTTGGTGTATTTTAAGAAATTATGGGTAATAAAATATCGAAAGACAATGATTCCTACCCTGCAAACTAGCAAGTGACAAACTCAAGACATATGCCTAGCAAAGTCATTGAAATATGCATGCTATTTTGCCATCTCCTATTCAAGCTGAAATTCTAATCCCTGAATGTAAAACCAGAGGCTTCCTGTTCTGACACTGCATGTTTGGGGGGGAGGTGCTGCTGTTTTGAGGCATGTGATACCTTCTTTGTTATCATCGTCAGTGTGTATGGGAGAAAAATGGATCAACAAAACATTCCAGGCAAAGTATTAAGTTCTGTCATTTATCTGAATGGAAAGCCTTTCCTGACATCCGTAGGAAGCTTGTGCACTGAATACTAGGAGGACATTTTCCAGGCTTTCAATAAATGTAAACCAGCACCCAGGGGATCTTCAAAATAAAATTAGTACAATAAAGAAGGAACATGCAAGTGGTAATGTACATTTCATCTATCTATCTATCTATCTATCTATCTATCTATCTATCTATCTATCTATCTATCTATCTATCTATCTATCTATCTATCTATCTATCTATCTATCTATCTATCTATCTATCTATCTATCTATCTATCTATCTATCTATCTATCTATCTATCTATCTATCTATCTATCTATCTATCTGCCTGCCTGCCTGCCTGCCTGCCTGCCTGTCTCAATAAAACATGAGAATCTCACAAATGCTAACCTAATGTTTGAGTAGACCAAGAAAAAATCATGGGAGTAATATCATTTATTTCATTGGTCAGAGCCTTAGGTCCTCAGGGAAGGGCCATAGTTCACTGGTAAAACATCTGCTTTGCATGTAGAAGGTCCCAGATTAAATTCTCGATATCTCCTGATAGGGCTGAGAGAGGCCTCTGCCTGAAACCCTGAATAGCTGTAGCCACTCAGTGTCAACAATACCGAGCAAGACAGAACAATGATCCAGCTCAGTATATGCCAGATTCCTGTGTTCCTAACCTCATTCCCACATAGTTGCAAGTGCCATGTGAAAATAAACTGCCAAGGGCCCAAACCCATCTCTTGATCCAGGCTGACTGATGGCCAGCCCTTATCTTTAAGCCTGTTGTTCATCTGTAGCAGGGGTAGGGGACATTTTTCAGCCTGAGGGCCACATTCCGTCACGGACAGTCTTCTGGGGCTGCATGTCAACAGCAGAGGCAAAAAATGGACAGAAAAGTAGGTGGAGCCACAGATGTGACTTTGGTACAATTGGGCTCCTACTGGGAGGAAGGGCGGGATATAAATCTAATAAATAAATAATAAAATACAATAGGCTACATTTCAGCCATGCAAAAGCCAGACGTTTCTACACACACACATACACACACATACACCCCCCCTCTATCCTCCTTTCAGGCCAGCAAAAGGAATTATATCACAGTGCAAGAACACATTCCAGCCAAGCACAAGCATTCAAGAAGAGCGCAGAGCAGGTGCTGAGAGGGGTGTAGCCTAAATAGAGTCCTGAGGGGCCAATAGACAACCCTGGGGAATAACTGGGAACTATCTCAAAGAGGCACAGAGAGGTAAGCGGCGGTAACGCAGCCGAAGCTCTGCTCACGGCCGGAGTTCGATTCCAACGGAAGGAGGAAGTTGAATCTCCGGTAAAAGGGGTCAAGGTCCACGCAGCCTTCCATCCATCCGTGGTCGGTAAAATGAGTACCCGGCACATGCTGGGGGGTAAAGAAAGGCCGAGGAAGGAACTGGCAATCCCACCCCATATATACGGTCTGCCTAGTAAACGTCGCAAAACATCACCCTAAGAGTTGGAAACGACTCGCACTACAAGTGCGGGGACACCTTTACCTTTTTATCTCACAGATTTATTGTGAAGACAACTAACAGAAATAGTCCAACACACTTTTCATGTTTAAAGATGCTATGTCAATGGGAGATAGGCAGTCTATTCTTCAAAAACTCACTACATAAAATAAAATAGTGCTATTTTCCCCTTCTCTTTAACCCCCCCCTTCCATTATAGAAACAGTTCAGGATTAAGAAATATGTCCCTCTTATATGGTTTCTCGCAATCAAAATTCTTATTATTATTATTTTAGAAAAGGAAACATAAAGGATTACCCAGAGTTCATTTGTCTCTGGCCTCTTGTCTGCAGAATCTCCTTTATGAAGTAAATATTTATGTGTTCAGATTCCCTGCAGGCCTGAATAATTATTTAGCACATGGCAAGTCAGGTCTGCAGGATAAATCTACTCCAGCCGCCAGCAATGGAGCAAATGCATCCTCCACTGAACCACCAGAATTGGAGAGACACCAAGCCAAAAACATTCTTTTCATTGAGAGCCTGTTAAAGCTGTTGGGAAACTAGATCTTTTGGAAAGAAATGGGCCTTTCTTCCTTTACTGGTTTTATTTCCCCTTGAAGGCTGCAGTAGCAGAATGAGTGAATTATTTCCTGGGGCAGCTGCTGTGAAACTTCACATATTTTATTCTCTGGACTTGTAAAATAAGCAAATCAAAGAGAAACAGTGGCAGATTTTTTTGGAATTTCTGGAAATTGGGGCACACGGGATTTTTTGTTCCTGTTGTTGACGTGTGCCAGACATGCCCAACTCATCTGTCAGTTTCTGTGGGTCTCCCCTCCCTGCCAACCCTCACCCTTCCTAAAAATAATAACAACAGACAATATAAACCTGTGATGCAGGGCCTCCAGGAGGTCTGGAGAAAGGAGATAAATTAGGGAAATAAGAAACAATGCATAGCACACTCCTAGGAGGGATGGAGCTGGTAGATAAAAACTCTGCACATCTGTGGTAAGGATACAGAGCAAAATATGAACTAGGACAAACCTGCAAAGTCCTCACCCCACCTCACTTGTCCAATAGAGACTTCCAGGTCACTGTAATATGTTTGATTATGAATAATGTTTGAATGGAAATTAGCTGTCTGTACTACATATCAGCTGATGACTAACAGATGTCCAACTCCTTCATGACAAAAATTAACTTCAGAGTTCAGTTGAAAAGATTAAGACAGTAAGTCTTATTCCATAAGGCAAATTCCATGCTAGCGATAATTAGGAAAGGTATTGAAAATAAAACAGCCGATATCATAATGCCATTGTATAAATCTATGGTGCGGCCGCATTTGGAATACTGTGTACAGTTCTGGTCGCCTCATCTCAAAAAGGATATTATAGAGTTGGAAAAGGTTCAGAAGAGGGCAACCAGAATGATCAAGGGGATGGAGCGACTCCCTTACGAGGAAAGGTTGCAGCATTTGGGGCTTTTTAGTTTAGAGAAAAGGCGGGTCAGAGGAGACATGATAGAAGTGTATAAAATTATGCATGGCATTGAGAAAGTGGATAGAGAAAAGTTCTTCTCCCTCTCTCATAATACTAGAACTCGTGGACATTCAAAGAAGCTGAATGTTGGAAGATTCAGGACAGACAAAAGGAAGTACTTCTTTACTCAGCGCATAGTTAAACTATGGAATTTGCTCCCACAAGATGCAGTAATGGCCACCAGCTTGGATGGCTTTAAAAGAAGATTAGACAAATTCATGGAGGACAGGGCTATCAATGGCTACTAGCCGTGATGGCTGTGCTCTGCCACCCTAGTCAGAGGCAGCATGCTTCTGAAAACCAGTTGCCGGAAGCCTCAGGAGGGGAGAGTGTTCTTGCACTCGGGTCCTGCTTGCGGGCTTCCCCCAGGCACCTGGTTGGCCACTGTGAGAACAGGATGCTGGACTAGATGGGCCACTGGCCTGATCCAGCAGGCTCTTCTTATGTTCTTATGTTAAGTCATAAATCATGTCACTCCACCAACAGGAAGGGAACAATGCCAATTTACCTTGGTGGGGAGCTCCATTGTAAACATGTCACTGTGACTGCAGAGACCACACTGAATCTTGCCTTCAATATTTTTCTGGGGGCAAAGCACTGAACCACAGCAAACTCAATGGGCCCTCAGTCAATGATGTCAACTGGGCACAGAGTTGAAGACAAACCATTGCTTTAATAAATAAATTGTAAAACAGAAGAATGAAGAGATTGATTAATAATTATGGGCTGGGGATTTTAATTCAACACGGAAAACATTACCCAACTCATTTTACAAGTCATTTAGCCTCTATAATGGTGGCCCCTGAGAATTCCAGCTCCCTTAAGGACCATGATATAAAGAAGAACACACTCTTCTTGAAACAGTATGAGGCTTTTAATTTCCTGTATGCAGCTTCTCATACTGTTTCTTACATTTTTTTTCTTCATTGTTCTGGTGCATTTTTTAAATTTATGCACCCTGCTGGATCTCTCTATATAATTGTCCCCACTAGGATCTTGTTAACTAGAGAACTTTAGGTAACAATCATGTTGGGAAGACTGTAAGGCCATTGCAGTAAAATATTCTACAGCTCTGGCAGGAACCATTGCCATGACCAAATAAACTCATTCCAAAATCCCCTATTTGTTTTTGTCATCAAGAAGTTACACTCGGTATGAAAATGAGCTGAAGATGAGAGAATAAAATTGTGAGTATAATTCAGAGCCTTGACCCATGGCACAAACAAGGGGAACAAACATGTACAAGTTACCAAAGCCTCAGGATCTGAGAGGGAGTCACACAGTGGAAATGTAAACTAAATTGTAGATATGTGGTTCCTAAACTTTTTTACCCACAGATCACTTGAAAACTGCTAATGGTCTTGGCAGACCACTTAATGATTTTTTTCTGCCTGTTGTAGCTATTGTAATGTGCTCTGCTAGGTGCTGTATGATTTTAATTGTATTTTTAAGGCTTCATGAATACTTAATAAGGACATGGCACAGACTACCTGAATGAAGCTCACAGACCACTGGTGGTCTATGGACCACAGTTTGGGACCCTGTTGTAGACCATGCTTCAGGCTATCTATGAAAACTTATTTTCCTGTATCTATATGGATGTACAGAGAGAAGAGAGTGAGTGCTGAATCCCTGCTCAGCACTAAAGATCCAAGTTTGAGGATCTCCTGCAGATTCAGATCTTGGAAGTTTGAACAGCCATTCTCAGTGTAGCAGAAGAATACTGTGGGTTATTTATTTATTTATTTATTATTTGATTTATATCCCGCTTTTCCTCCCAGCAGGAGCCCAGGGTGAGAAAGCATGAGCATCCCTGGTGAGTCACTTTGGAGTGGACTTTGACTATATGTATCTGAAGTTCTTTTAAAATAAAAGCAGAAGCGTAAATATTAGATAAGAATACCTCAAATTACATATTTTTAAAAATAAAAGAGGTTCTTCCTGTTGTGGAGAAATGTGAGCTATAACAAAAAAGAGCTGATTCTTATGTTTCCCAGGCATGGATAGCCATGGTGTGAGGAATAACTATGTCATAAACCTTTCCTCCAGATTTTCTCAGTTACGTAAGCTGTTGGAAATGTATGAGAAGCAGCCACTTGGAAACTGCTAAACCACTGAGCTAATGT
The DNA here is from genome assembly GCF_030035675.1 of Rhineura floridana. Taxonomy (NCBI): domain Eukaryota; kingdom Metazoa; phylum Chordata; class Lepidosauria; order Squamata; family Rhineuridae; genus Rhineura; species Rhineura floridana. Next base: position 136,206,416 of record NC_084483.1, on the reverse strand, counting down.
AAGAACCAGCCTTTATACTTCTGAGAAGGGGGAATGGATTGGGGGGAGGGGAATGTTGAAAGAAAGTAAGGCTGGCTAGGAAAGGAAGTCGTGTTTTTGTGTTGTGGATTGGTAGAATCTGCAATGTCATCAAGACTGCAGCAAAACTTTTCTTTTTCCTTGCATTTGGCATTAATTGTTTTATTTGTTTATTTATTTATCATTTTATTTATATCCTGCCCTTCCTCCCAGGAGGAGCCCCCAACAGCTTCAGCTCCCAACAAAACCTGAGGTTCAAAACCCAGTAAATAAATGAGCTAAACTGGTATCTTTTTGGAGTGGTTACAATTTTAAGCCACTCCTACTGTGTCACTTTGGCTTGTGCAACTGCAGCTACTGCCGCATTCCATAACTGACAAAGGAGTGATGTCACAGGGGCACGGCTTAGTGATGTTGTTAAGCATGATACATTAAGCATCAACCACAGTTGCTTGAGCATACAATTTAAACAAAAACATTTCTCTGATTGGAAATTAAGATAGAAATCTTAGCTAAAAAATGGATCCTGGGTAGGGAACATATAATCTAGCCTACTTGATGCTGGCAAGAAGGGTCTAAGTGCCCTCAGGCCAGGCCAGTCGCCAGAAGGCCACTGTAGGAAGAAAGGAGCTTAGTGTTGTGGAGATGTTAGATGGGAGCACTCGGGAGTAAAGACGGATGCCCCTGAAGGCTGCAATTCTAAACACACTTACTAAGGGACTAAGCCCCACAGAACTCAGTAGGACTTACTACTGAGTACATATGGTTGGATTGTGCTGTTGGTAAAGCTTGACTAGACGTCCTCTGCAAAGATATCCATATCCAAGCAGGGTTGGATCCCCCTGCCTGGAATGCCCTGCCTCTATCTTTTAACATGGCTGCCCCAAACTTATTTACAGATTTGGCCCTTCAGTTCAGAAAGAGGTTTGAAAAATGAGTAAGAGTAAGAAGATTCTCTACCCTTTTCTGTGGGCTGCTATCACTTTGACAGCCAATCGAATTCCAGTGAATAATAATTGACAGAGAGAAAACACACATGGTTTCGTCTACCTTCACAGGCAGCAGCTTGGGAACAACAATTGCAGCCACACTTCCCAGTATATGAAATCTCTTTTACACCTATTGGGCAAGAAACAGCACATCATGCAACCAACAAGGAGCATCATCAGTGAGTTTAAGGGGATTGAGCTGAGCACATGGAACCACTGTTGCTGCTTCTATGGATATAAGTGAGTAAGGTTAAAGGTAAATGAAATGCAAATAGAATATGAAAAACCAAAAGACAGTGATGATTTCCTAAATGCAATACCACGCCAACCACAACAAGATTCTTATGAATAAGGCAGAAAACTCAGCAACCCACAATCAGTCAGGATTCCTAACCAAAATCCAAAACTAAAAAACTGCTGGCAGCCAGTCAGCCAAGGTCACAGAAATCCCCAAGCAGCACAACCTGACCCGGAGGCTGCAATTAGTGCAGAATGCTGTGGCACGATTGCTGACATGGGTGAGACCCTAGCAGCACATAATGTCTCTGCTCTAAAATCTGCACTGGTTGCTGATAGGCCAAGTTCAAAGTGTGTTTCCATGTTATGAGTGCCACATACTATTTCTTCTGCTCTTGTAAGAAAGTTCTTTAGTGTGGCAGCACCCCTATGCTTTGAACTCCCTCCCTACTGACATTAGGAAGATGCCTCCATTGTACTCTTTTCAGCACCTGCTAAAAACATTTTTCTTTAGGCAAGCCTACAGAAGCATGTAGAAGCTTTTGTGTTTTTATCTGTTTTTAACTCATTGTTGGTTTTATTATTTTGAATGTTTTTAAATATCTGTCTTTAACTGTATTTGCCAGTAATTGTATTGTTTAAATTTCTTCTGTAAACCACTTTGAAATTTTTTACAATAAAGTGGTATATAAATCTTGTCAATAAAATACATAAATTAATTTTGGAGTCACTGTAGCCGTGGGTTTCTTTCCACTTTTAGGAACAAAGGAATCTGCCTTATACCGACTCAGGCCATTTGGTACCATCTAGTTCAGTACTGATGAAATAGACTAGCAGTGGCTCTCCAGGATTCCAGGCAATAGTCTTTTCGAAAAATTGAATTTTGGACATTCGCATGCAAAGCATATGCCCTACCAATGAGCTACAGCCCTTCCCGTTTAAAAAAAGGATCTTTTTAAATTGTTCTTTTTAATTCACTAATGAATGCACACCATACCTAGGGCTGATTGACACCATTCATTTAAATTGTTGAAGCTACAATCCTTCCCCTGTTTAAAAAAGTATCTTTTAAAATTGTTCTTTTTAATTCACTGTTGAATACACATCATACGTAGGGCAGATCCACACCGTTCATTTAAAGCACATTCAACACACATTTAAAGCACATGAATCCCACCAGAGTCATGGGAACTGTAGTTTGTTAAGGGGGGTGGGAACTATAACTGTGATGGGAAAACTACACTTCCCAGGAATCTTTAGGGGAAGTCATACACTTTAAAAGCTAGTTGGATGTGATTTAAATGTATTGTGTGGATCTACTTAATAAACTTTGCCTGCGTGTAAATCGTTGTAATTAATTTTTAAAAATGGAAATGAACTATAAAGTGTAGTAGGTGACCATGGGCTACTCACCATCTCTCAGCCTAATCTGCCCCTCAGGGTGAAAACAACAGAAGGGAACAAACTTAACAAACTACAGTTCCCATGATTCTGTGGTGGGATTCATGTGCTTCAAATGTGTATTGAATGTGCTTTAAATGAATGGCGTGCATCTGCCCTACGTATGATGTGCATTCAACAGTGAATTAAAAAGAACAATTTTAAAAGATACATTTTTAAACAGGGGAAGGATTGTAGCTCATTGGTAGGGCATGTGTTTTGCATGCAAAGGTCCAGAATTCAGTTTCTGGAAAAGACTATTGCCTGGAATCCTGGAGAGCCAATGCTAGTCCATTTCATCGGTACTGAGCTACATGGTACCAAATGGCCTGAGTCAGTATAAGGCAGATTCTTTTGTTCCTAAAAGTGGGAAGAGACTCAGCGGCCACAGTGACTCCAAAATGTATTTATGTATTTTATTTACAACATTTATATACTGCTTTATCGCAAAAAATCTCAAAACCGTTTACAGAAAAACTTAAAACAATAAAATTATTGGCAAAAACAGTTTGAACTGTTAAACTTGACCTGGTAGCAAATCAGCAACCAATGCAGATTTCAGAGCAGAGGTTTTATGTGCTAATAGTAGGGTTACCATATTCCAGTCCCACAAATCTGGGCTAATTATGCATATTAATAGTTGCATTATCCAGTTGTTTTGTTTTTGTACCTAGTAATTACCAACAAAAACTGAAGAAATATGTGAGAATTCTTTTTTTAAAATGTACATTTTCAGCCTTAAATGCCTAGGCTGTAGTTTTCAACACTATGGAAAATGTAAAATGGACTGCCTTCAAGTTGATCCCTACTTATGGTGACCCTATGAATAGGGTTTTCATGGTAAGCAGTATTCAGAGGTGCTTTACCATTGCCTTCCTCTGAGGCTGAGAGGCAGTGACTGGCCCAAGGTCACTCAGTGAGCTTCATGGCTGTGTAGGGATTCAAACCCTGGTCTCCCAGGTTGTAGTCCAGCAACTTAACCACTACACCACACTGGCTCTCACACTATGGAATATTTACTTATGTATTAAGAAGATTTATATCTTGCCCTTCCACTGTTAAAACTGGAGCTCAGGGCATCTTACAAATGTAATAAAAACAATAAAAGTGTAACTTTTCAAGAAAAGTTTGGGAACCCTTGGTGTAAGGCATCTGCCTATGTTCCTATGCTGCTCTCACTCCTCATCTAGGTGCCTGGGATGCACGCATGTGGACATATCTCTTTACATTTATGGAAAGTAATTCTTAATACTGTGTTATCTGCTCTAGGACTCCAGGCACAAGGTGTTTATGGGTGTGACCGTAAAATATTTTGTGAAGTTCAAGTTCTATATGACATCATTTAATAAATGTGCTTAGGATTGCAGCAATGACATTTCCAAATATGTACTTTCACACAGACTTTGGTTTTCTTTAACACAGTGTTTGTCCAAACCTTCATATTTGGGGGGGCACTACTTGCACATCCATTCCATAAGCACATCAAGGTTGAATACACACCTTAACCAAGACACAGACCACAGGGCACTCAAAACAAAACAAAATAAATGTGTTTTTGTTTTCTGAGGATGAAGCTCTTCCTTGGGAAGTATTATTGTTGTTGTTGTTGTTGTTAGCATTAGCATTTAAATCCCACCTTTTCTCCAAGGAGCTCAAGGTGGAGTACACAGTTCTAGCCCTTCTCATTTAATTGCCACAACAACCTTGTGACAGGTTAGGCAGAAGGGCAGTGACTGAATCACCCAGCAAGCTTCATGGCTGAGTAGAGATTCAAACCCTAGTGACCCAGGTCTTTGTCCAACACTCTAACCACTGTGCCACACTGGCTCTCAAGTTTGAAAACTCTCTCTCTCACACACACACACGATTTCAAAGCAAGCAAGACCAGCTGACAACAGGTGATCCATTTACAGGTCTGAACTGGCCAAGCCCCCCCCCGCTTCCAAAGGCACCCAAGACACAAAGAGATACTTTATTAGTATTAGGTCCAAACCCAACACGCAAGCCGTCACTGTCTACCCCAGCTCACATCCACCCGGGAAGGGTGCGGAGTTGAGTGCAATTACCCACTACCAGAGACCAAGCAATACAAACACAGATCCTTTGCAAAGGGGAACCCGATACTTACAAGCCAAAAGCCTTTCAGAATGGGAACCCCGTTTATTGATAGAACAGAGAATATATAGCTTTTCCCCGGAGGTTACAATATTGGGGAGCAGCATCATAAACCATAAAAACCTTAATTGTCACAATAACCTTAAAGATATGTAGAAAAGGAGGTGAAGGGGTGTAAGGGAGGAACACAAGCAGGGACATCAAAATCTCTTTCAGACTTGGGTCTGCATATTTTACATGTCCTTGAGATAAGGACTCTGCAGCTAGAAACAAAAGAATAGATATGGGATGGGGCACCAGTTGCAACCGGGTGCCCCTTGAGTGGCGACAATCTTAATATTGCCAGGCTTGCATTTCAAAGACTTACATGTCAAGGTTTATAGGGCAATAGGAAAACTTTAACATTTCTTTCATGATACACTTTGCAACTATATGCGAGGCAGTATGCTAGAGAATGTTACAGGAAAGAGGGAGAAGGGAACGTTTCCAGCTTAAACCGGCTTTTATTCATTGAGCCTCTGGAATGTGAAAAGGTCAGGTCACCAGGAAATAAACCGATGTGTTTAATATCAAGATCAATTTAATATTTCATCCCAACAGTCCCCCCTTTCAGCCCTTAGGGAATATCTATTCCCTCAGGTAGCTGTATTTTCATGTTTTGCCTCCCATAAAGGTCTTAATGCCATTTCCACAAAATTTGTCTGTGGTTTTCTGGGGACTAAGGAAGCTGTTTTCTGCAGGCAGGATGAAGCAAGCTGGACCAAATTCGGGATACATTGCAAACAGCAGCAACCAGTTATTAATAACACTATAACCAATACGACATAGAACACAATCTTATGCCAATCAGGCCATGCAGAAAACCAGTCTGAGAGGCTAGAAAAGAGGGAGAAGTTCCCAATACGTTCTACCTCATGATATATCTTGCCAATGTCATTGATGTGTTTAATGACATCAGCCTTGCTATCCGTGATGTGGGTACAACATTCGCTCCCAATTAACGAGCAGACCCCCCCGTGGGAGCTTAACAAAAAGTCCAATGCTAACCAGTTCTGCAAAACTACAGTTCTAATTTGTCCTTGCTCATTTGTAAGATCCGAAAAAGAAATGGCCGAATCATTCATAAAACGCTCAAAAGCTTGAGAGAGCTCTATGAGCTCTTGGTAAGTTTTAGCAGCACCGTACTGGGGAAAAAAACCTCTCAACACCGCCTCCCCAGTGCTTCTCCTGTTCCGACGCCTTAAGGTCGGCAGTGAAGGGGATACCCGGAGCCCAGGGACAACCCTCCCCAGTGCACAAGTCCAGGATCCCACTGTTGGCAATTTCCTTACCGCTGAGTGTCCGCAGAGCCACCAAAGTCCCGTTGGTGTTAGGTGGTCCACTAAATCCGTTAAAAAAGGCACTAAATGGTGTTCCGAAAAGGTGAGTTTTAGCAGATATTGCCAAATGGCCAGCCACGTTGTGCCCTCTGCTGAACGCGTTCCATTTACAAAAGTCCAATTCCCATATCCATTTGAAAAAATCAAACTTTCACACAGCATTCCTCCAGTTACTTGCTTTTCACTACTCACACAAACTTGACTAGAGATGGGCCCGCTGATGACCAGCCCTCCCTCTAGTTCTTGGGAGCTGGAATGTGACGCAAAGGAAAGATATTCCTTCAACGGCAAAGGGCTTCCTGTCAGGGGGACTCCCGCCTGCCCGTGTGGTGGTGTGTGTGCACAAACATAACAGGTACCTTTCTTGGGGGCTGTTTCCTCCAGCAAAGCCACAAAGGTATTGCCATCCCATCCGTTTCCTTTTTCTATTTCTCTCTGTGTCTGAGTAGTTACAAGGCCGGTTTTTGGCAATACCTTGGCTGGCGTCTGTTGGGAGCCCCCTTGTACCTCCATCCTTTGTCTCAGCCATGCATAGCAGGAGGGTTCACCAATGCCTACACAGAATTTTATTCTCCCAGGTTTGTTGGATTGGAAGGAAATCAGATTATATTCTTTTCTGATAGTTTTTACATCTACGTCGGGAGGACACCCATAATTCGGCAGCGGGCGGTATTTTCTACATCTTAGCGCTAATCTGATAGACCATTCGGTCTCTACTCAGATGCAGTATGTAGCCCATTTACCCGTGTAGTTGTGTTGCAGAACTACGGCCGCCTTATAACACAGCCACCCTGCTATGTCTGCTTTCACCATCCCTTTTGTTATTTGTTCCACATCATACAAAAATGGGTCAGGACAGTCCTGGGTTCATGGTACTGTCCTTCCAAAGTCAACTAGCTTGTAATAATCAGCATCATCACATATCTTAGCATCCGGGGGGCAACATATAGTCAACACATGAGAAAACATTATGATAGAAATACACACAGGGAGCAATGCATGCAGGAACGGATGGGCCATATTTTGCGGTATCGAGGATCCATTTTTGTTGTTGTTGATTTTCAGTCAATGTCCGCGTTTTGGAAAGGGAGTTGGGCCGCCTGCCACTGTCCTGTTTCTTCACTTCTTTTTAAATGCAATTTGGGAACCAATGGAGGCGGAGATGCAGTCACAACAGCTGGCTTTACATGCGAATGATGTATCCAAGATTTCCGCCCTTCCAGAAAGACTGCTGGCTGGGTCGATAAAAGAACTTGATGCGGACCCGTATATCGTGGCTGCAAGGAATCGCCTCTCACAAACTTTTTTGCCCAGACGAAGTCTCCTGGCCGGTACGGGTGTATCTGGTCCTCAAAGGGCACCGTTTTGGTATATCTGGCGGTTTTCCACAGCTCCTGTACTTTTTGCTGCAAGGAAAGATACTGGGATACAGTTATATGATCCCCCCAATAGTGAAACATCCACACTTGGCAAAGACCCCCCTTTTGACGGAGATTTTCCATACATTAGTTCGTACGGGGAAAGCCCCAAAGCCCGAGTCGGGCGCGTACGTAAATGGAACAAGACGATGGGGAGTACCTGAGGCCACCTTAACCCGGTTTCCTGGGTATACTTAGCCAATGCCGTCTTAATTTCCCGGTTCTGTCTCTCAGTCGCCCCTGAGGATTGTGGATGGTACGCAGTGTGAAACAGATGTTTAATGCCTAGGCCTTCTTCGATTTTGGCCAAGATTTGTCCGGTAAAGTGTGTGCCACAGTCTGAGTCTATAACTTCTGGGACCCCAAACCACGGAATAATTTCCCGCAGCAATATTCGCGCCACAGTGGCGGCTGTAGCATTTGCAGTCAGGAATGCTTCGATCCAAGTCATAAGAGGGCAAACTAAGACCAACAGATGTTTCTTTCCTTCCGCTTTTGGGAGATCTACAAAGTCAATCTGAATGCGTAAAAATGGTGCAGCCGGTATCGGCCTACCCCCTTGAGGGGCCCTGTTTGGTACTGTGGGGCCGTTTGCCTGGCAAGTGTGGCATGCTTTCACTATTGCCGTACATACCGAGTGAATACCCGGGGCGTACCAGGAGCGAGTAACTGTGTCCACCAGCGCGCGTGTTCCATAGTGGCCTCCATGGTCATGGAACATTTGGCCGCTGTTTGGTACAGGGATCTGGGCAAGCATGTCCTGCCGTCTGGCATGATCCATAACTGGTGTTTCAGCATTGCGCCCAGGTCAGTCCATTGCTTTAACTCCTGCGGGGGAACTGAAACAGTTACAGGCGGGACAAAGGCAGTAGTTACAAGGGCTAACGTAGGCCAAGTTAGTGGAAGAAGCGCTGCTTGTCTTGCGGTTTGATCCGCCAAGGCATTTCCCAATGTTACTGGGTCCAGTTCCTTGGTATGCGCTTTGCAATGTACTACAGCTAGTTGAAGGGGTTCAAGAATAGTTTGTAACAGTTTTTGCACCAGTTCTAAATGTTGGATAGGTTCCCTCCTGCTGTAGTAAACCCCCTGTATTTCCACAAATGAATATGACAGTGAATTACCCCAAAAGCGTACCTGCTATCAGTGTAGATGGTGACTTTCTTCCCAGCCGACAGTTGACAAGCCCGCGCAAGGGCATATATTTCTGCCGCTTGTGCTTCCCAGCGTCCCGGGAGTGCAGTAGCCTCCAACACTTCCCATTGAGTCGTTATTGCAAAACCTGTGTATCTTACCCCATCTCGGTAGTAGGAACTGCCATCAGTAAACAGAACGAGGTCTGATTCCGGCAATGGTTCATCTGAAAGATCTGGTCTTATTTGCAAGGTGGATTGCAAAACTTGTACACAATCATGTTCCAGAAATGGTGGGGGTAGATCGGGTAGAAGCGTTGCAGGGTTCAGTGTTCTGCAATGCTCGAATCACACATTAGGGTCTTCCAGCAGCTCTGCCTCCAACTGTTGCTGCCTCTGGGCTGAAAAAACTTGTGTGGTACCTTTTCTTAACAGGGCTGAAAGTGCGTGTGAAGTCCATACAGTGGTAAAGTGGCCGAGGGTCAGTCCCTTTACCTTAGTCAATAATAGAGCGGCTGCAGTCAGGGTGCACGTACATGTGGGGGTGCCACGAGCCACATTGTCAATTTGTTGTGAATAAAAGGCTACCGGGAAGTGGTTAGGGCCGTACAGCTGGGTTAGGACCCCACTTGCAACTCCCGCTCTTTCATGAACAAAAAGGTGAAAGGGTTTATTGTAATTCGGGGTTTTTAAAGACATCGAGGTGGCTACACTTTGTTTCAACAGTTCGAATGCTCTCTCATTGTCCCGGCTCCATTGTATCTTATCGGGAGCCTTACTTGCCATGAGCATGTGTAACGGCTTACTTAATTCTCCACAAGATGGCAGCCACGGTCTGCAAAATCCGATCAGTCCCAGAAAGCCTCTCAATTGCCGCTTTGTCTGAGGGAGCGGGCAATTCTGTATAGTAGAAACCCTTCCTGGGTCCATCTGTCGCCCGTCCGGGGTCAAAGTAAAGCCCAAGTATTTAACTTTGTCAGACAGCCATTGTATTTTCTTCGGGTCGATCTTATGACCCCTAGAATATAAATACAACAGGAAAGCCTTACCGTCATGTCGCAGCGCCCCCTGGTGCTCGTTGGCGATCAAAATGTCATCCACGTACAGAACAAGAGTTGAACCCCGTTCCAGGGTGAACCCCTCAAGATCGTCCCGTAAACACTGGCTGAAAAACCCGGGACTATCGCAATAGCCCTGTGGGATTCTGGTCCAGATGAAAGAGCGTTGATCCCATTCGAACCCGAACAAAAATTGCGAATCTGGGTGCAGAGGAATGCTAAAAAAGGCATTTTTTAAATCAATGACGGTAAACCACTTCGCGTCCCATGGGATCTGGCTAATGATGGTTACTGGATCAGGCACAACTGTGTGTAAAGGGATCACATACCTGTTTACCGCCCTTAAGTCCTGGCAAAATCTCCATCGCACCGGATCTCCTGGTTTCTTTGGGGGTTTCTTTATTGGCAAGATAGGCGTGTTGCATGGTGTTCTCTGGGGTCGAATAATGCCTTTTGCAATAAAGCCCTTGATGATAGGGCGTATGCCTTCCCGGGCTTCCAATGACAAGGGGTATTGAGCAACTCTCGGTGGAGGAAGAAAAGGCTTTACCTGTATCCTGACAGGGGTCACAGACCGGAGCAATCCCATGTCGGTATCTTCTATGCCCCAGAGGTCCGGCGGAAGGTCGGCCAGGTCCTCGGGTAACCTGTGTTCAATGTGTTTGTGTCTAGCTATTGGTCCCGCCGAGACTCCCAGTACACTCATTAATAAACCCACCCCCCTTGGAGTGCAAGTTAAAGTAGCCTCAAGTTTACACAGCATGTCTCGGCCCATTAGAGAAATGGGGCATGAGGCAGAATAAAGGAAAACATGGTTAAACATTTTATCCTTATACTTTACTTGCAAAGGGGATGTGAGACACATTGGTGTGGGGTTCCCGTCGACCCCCATTGTCATTTTAACTTCATCACTTAACCAGTCCGAAAGTGCGACATTTACTAGGGAATATGTAGCTCCGGTATCGACCGGAAATGATACCTCTAACCCTTGCACATTCAAGGAAAGTTTAGGCTCCGAGGTTGGAGAAGACAATGAAAGAAAAAGTCCTGCCAGAGACATAAGATTCATTAGTCCCGCACCCAACCCCTCCTTCTCCGGGCTTAGTCATTGGTGACTTGCTTGGCGGCCACCGTACTGGTCCCAGGTAGCCAGCGTTTGTTGGGCTGCCAGCGGCGGTGGCGGAGGTGGGAAGTCTGCGGACGAACCTGTGAAGTCTGGATAAAAAGGATTATTTTGTTGTGCTTGTGTGTGTTCTGTGTTTCCCATCCTCCACGGGCAATCTCGTTTGAAATGTGTGTAATCTCCACATTGGAAGCAAGCCCTATCTCCTTGCCATGATTGGCGCGCTTGTCCCCTGCCTCGCTGCTCTCCGGCTCTTGGCCCCCTCGGAAAACCTCTTCCTCTTCCTCTGAAACCTCTACCAGGAGCCTGACCTCTTATTGCAAGAGCCAGCATCTCAAAATCCTCCTTCTTTTCCTTCTTCCTACTTTTCTCCTTGTCCTTGTCCCAAACAAAGTCCGCCACCTCCAGAATCACAGTCACAGCTTCCCCCCCCCATCCTGGTCTGAAATTCAAAAAGTAGTCCCTTACCGCTGGTTGCGCCTGGTGAACAAAATTAGCTATTAGGGTCAGGTGATCCTGAACGTTTTCAGGGTTCAAATTGGTATAACTACGTGCTCCATCTAACAGGTGCGACCAGAATTTTCTGGGGGGCTCATTGGCTTCTTGTTTTATAGCCATAAATTTAGCCTGGTTAGGGGGTTTCTGTGACATACGCTCCAGGTGTGCCAAAACTCTATCCCTATCAGCCTGCAATTGAGCGCGGCGAGGCTGCGTCCAGTCTCCCGCAGCCCACATTGCAGCTACCTGAGCCCTATCCGACCAAGCCGTGTGTGTTGCCGCCTCTGCGGCCCACGTAGTCTCAATCGCCCACAACCTGCTACGTTCCTCCCCCGTCAATACCCTTCGCAGCAAATGTTCCACATCCAAGTATGTTGGATTGTGGCTTTCAAACAACCTGCTCAACAATTCTCTGATTTTCCTTGGCTGTTCTCCAAAGGTCCCAGCCATCTTACTCCATTCCTTAAGATCCCATTCCAGTCAAGTTTTCAACTCGACCACTTCCGTATGTTGATTATCACCATTACCATCCACATACGGTTGGTCGCGTACTACCAAGGGAAACTCTGTAGCCTCCACTGCTTCTCTTTCCTTTTCCTTTTTCTCTCGCATGCGTGTGACCATCCTCCTTGAGGTCCCCTCCTCTCCATCCTTTTCATCTGTATCATCGTCTGAGTCAGATGAAAGGATCCCTGGCTTCCGACTGGGATCTCTGCTCCTAGGAGTACGGGGCGGGTCTGGAGCCGAGGGAATAATGGAACGGCTTAGAACCATTCTCTTATCTGATTCTTCATCAGTAAAATAACTAGGAGGGGGTTCCTCACTGGCCAGAGTTCTTACTGCCATCAAAGTAAAACTTTCCCATTTTTGCGACCCTATTTTCCATATGAGCCAAAATTCCAGTTGATCCGGGTGGTTGTCCCCAATCCTTCTCCGCACTCCCAGTAGCAGAGCGGTTTCTTTTTTTTTCCAATTAATTTTTATTCAAATTTTCAAAACCAAAACAATACAAAAAGAAAAAACACAAATCAATAACTAATACAATAAAAAAAGAAAAAAATATTAAAATATTGACTTCCGATTTGTCATAGTTCAGCTATAAGTCTATAATATATAACAAGCCTGTCTCTTAATAGATTATAAAATCACCTTCCTCCAGCGGTTATCTTAATTGGTATCAAATCTCATTAACATCATATCATTTTATTCTTCCACAAAAAGTCAAAGAGAAGTTTCCAATCCTTGAGATATATGACCATCAATTTTTTTTCTAGATAAACATGTCAATTAATCCAACTCATCAAGTCTACTAATTTCAAATCGCTCTTCTTCCATTATCCGTGTTGGTTCCATCTTCCATCTTCCATCTTTACGCACCCAATAATCTTGCTGTCATAGTCATATAATAAAAGTCTGATTGGAATTTTCTTTATCACAGATATTTCCTTGCCATCAATTCCGAACGTATCACTGAAGTATTGTTGCAAAGCTGCATCTCTGTTCCTCTTTTTTACAGAATACACTAGCACATCTCTTGAAGGTTTTTCCATTGACACAAAACAGGGATTAATTCTGTTAACTTTCTCCATTTCAAGTTCCATCAAATCCTTCCAGTCCAGGAATTTTTTCGAACCGATAATATCTTTATCTCCAATCTCTTCATCAATTCCTTCAGGGACAGCGCTGAGTTCCAAACCGTAATATTTGTCTCCAGGATCCATCACAACCAGGAAATCCAAATCTTTTTCCATGTCCATATTTAATCCAATCTCCATAGTTTGAACCTTGCCTTTAATTTTTCTTTCATCCTTTTTTGGTTTTCCAGATCTATCTTTATTCTCCTTTCTCATAGAATCCTGAATTTCTTTCAGCTCCTGTCTCATTTCGTCAAATTCAATTCTCAACGCTTGACTATTATTTCTCAGTTCTTGTTTTATTGACTTAATCCCATTCATTATTTTCTGAAACATATCTAAAGATAAAGTCCCTTCTTGTACATCCATGATCTTCCTAATTGTCATTCTTAAAACCAAAGGAACAAAACTCCTTCAATTTTCAATGTCCCAAGCAAAGAGCAGTTTATTTCTGTATCCAGTTACAAAGGAGTTAATCTTTCAAACCAACTGATGTCACACTCTAGACAGCCCTTATCTCTTATATGCCCAGAAGTGCAAAAACAGCTTTAGTTCACAGCGTCCAAATAACTAGTAGCAGAAAGAATGAGCAGATTCGTCAAAAAAAAAAGTAGACCAGAAAAAATAGTCCCAGACATATATTACACAAAAGTCTTATAAATCAAAAAGATTTTTCTTTTCTCTTCCAATCAGAAACCCCTCATCCATTGTAATCTTTATATTGCTAATTTCCATGTCAGCTTTTTGCAGTACAAAAAAAAAGATAGGCTATTTTTATTTTCTTCCCCCTTAGTTCCGTGAGTAAAAGAGAAAGTTTTGACTCACCCAGGTTTTCTTAATTGCTGGTTCTTTGACAAATCTCTTTAGCTGTATAGATAACAAAATAATGAGCGTAGACAGGAGAATGCTTGCCTGTTAGTCCGTTTTTCTTTGAAGAAAAAAAAACGGGTCACTTATTCAGCTGAGCTAGCTAGAAATCCTAGCTCCGTCTGAGCTGCTGGAAGACCTTCTTTCACAGACAATTCTGATGAATTCCAGTCTCCAACAAACACAACAAAGCTGTGTGGGAAATCTCACGTTTCTTCCTTATCTGGAAGAAATTATCCCCAGTCAAAAAAGACCCTTCTGACTGGATTTAAAACTGAAAAAGTTTCATCCAAGACGGGAGCCCGTCTCAGAGGCTGCACAGGCGGAGGGATCCTCCTGGGAAGTCTAGTAGCGGAGCGGTTTCAAAGAATCCACCCCTCGGCCACTGTTCACCCGGCACCGAAACTGCAGTCATCCGCGGCCATTCCTCCGCACAGAGCTCAATCATTGTTTTCTTTTTCAGGCCTCTCTTGCGCACAGGCAACTCCTTACCTTCCCACAATTTACACATCACACCCAAAGGGCTGTCCTTTACCGTTACACTCCCTTTGTTTCCCATGGCATCTGGTAGAGGTTTTCCTCAACTTGTACGTTACCCACGAAATATCAGTCGATCCACTTTCCACGACAACCGAGAAAAATTTCTCGTGGCGCCTGTTGTCAGGATAGGGGTACGCCCCGATAGCACATGGCCCCGCACAAAGGGATCCCGGACGAGCCCCCAATTGTTAGGTCCAAACCCAACACGCAAGCCGTCACTGTCTACCCCAGCTCACATCCACCCGGGAAGGGTGCGGAGTTGAGTGCAATTACCCACTACCAGAGACCAAGCAATACAAACACAGATCCTTTGAAAAGGGAAACCCGATACTTACAAGCCAAAAGCCTTTCAGAATGGGAACCCCGTTTATTGATAGAACAGAGAATATATAGCTTTTCCCCGGAGGTTACAATATTGGGGAGCAGCGTCATAAACCATAAAAACCTTAATTGTCACAATAACCTTAAAGATATGTAGAAAAGGAGGTGAAGGGGTGTAAGGGAGGAACACAAGCAGGGACATCAAAATCTCTTTCAGACTTGGGTCTGCATATTTTACATGTCCTTGAGATAAGGACTCTGCAGCTAGAAACAAAAGAATAGATATGGGATGGGGCACCAGTTGCAACCGGGTGCCCCTTGAGTGGCGACAATCTTAATATTGCCAGGCTTGCATTTCAAAGACTTACATGTCAAGGTTTATAGGGCAATAGGAAAACTTTAACATTTCTTTCATGATACACTTTGCAACTATATGCGAGGCAATATGCTAGAGAATGTTACAGGAAAGAGGGAGAAGGGAACGTTTCCAGCTTAAACCGGCTTTTATTCATTGAGCCTCTGGAATGTGAAAAGGTCAGGTCACCAGCAAATAAACCGATGCGTTTAATATCAAGATCAATTTAATATTTCATCCCAACATTAGCATCAGCAGCCTCCTGGGAAGAGCAAGGAACTCGAATCAGGTGGAGGGGGGAAGAGGAGAAGAAGGGAAACCATGCCTCCAACTTGCTGGGCAGGCCAGAGGAAGAGGAAAGTGGGTGGACACTTTAAAGCAAAGGTTACTGCTACTTCCGCTGCTTTGCTCTGGAGGTGACTCCCCCATCCCTGGTTGCTTGGCTGTGGCCTGCTAAGGCATGTAGCTCAGTGCACACATGCACACACACACGCACACACACACACTGGGAAGGATTATTATTTATTATTAAGGATTATCAATACCTTGGCACAGTCATTAACCAAAATGGAGACAATAGTCAAGGAATCAGAAGAAGGCTAGGACTGGGGAGGGCAGCTGTGAGAGAACTAGAAAAGGTCCTCAAATGCAAAGATGAAGCCGGGCCTGGCAGCCAAGACGTCTTCTGTATCTTTAAAAGTTTTGCAGGGGGAAGGCAGAATTTCACCTTGTGGTTTTTCCCATTACAGTGTTGCAAGAACACCTGCAGTTGGTTGACTTTCTCTTCTCCTAAAGATACAGGATCAGTCTCAAGCCCTGAGCCTGGCAACCCTAACACGCAATGATGTGTTGTAACTAAATAAAATAAACACAGAGTGCGAGAGGGAGGCAGCTGTGACTTGTGTTAAATAAAGTTTCACAGCCACAGAGAAGCACACCCTTGGCTTCCTGTGCTCTGGCTTTTCTGTTTGGGGGATTGCCAGAGTTGCCAAAGCAGCAAATCCAGAGACATCAGCCAAGGGAGCCATTTAGCTCGCGCTGAAACAATCACTGCTTGATAATAAGATGTCCGCTGGTGGTGGTGGTGCCTCCTCCTCCTACGAACGCGTCAACGGATATGCCTCAGTAACTGCAGTGCTTTTTCTGGGCTGACGCCTCGCTTCCATGCACAAAGAAGCATGTGCGCCTTGGTACCCCTTCCCCCTGTGCCACCACCAGCCCTGAGGTTGCTGCCGCACCACTTTCCCCAAACGCATCCATCCAGAGAGGGAGGCACACAAAGTTGCTCGGCTTCTTAGGTGAGCTGGGGCAGCAGCAGAAGAGGGAGGTGGAGGCCCCCCCTCCAACTGGATTGTTCCAAGGCATGAGGGTGGAAAAGCGAAGTTCTGCAGGGGGCTCCTAGAGCAAGAGGCTTTGAGGAAGGCAGCAGATTGTTGGCAACTTTGTGCAGCTGGTGTGGCAGGGTTGGGTTCAGGCTGGTGAGGAGCTCCTGTGAAGTCCTGGGCCTTCAGTGCCCAACCTGGATGACCGCTAGCACCGGGCGAGGCTGAGACGGCTGCCTCACTCTGCCTAATGGCTCTCTCTCCTTCTGCCAATCAAGACTGCTCTCTGAGTCTTGGTCTTGTGCTCCTGGTATAGAATGCAATCCTCTCCATGCACAGGATCATATTTAGTGAAGGCATAGACCCTCATCATTCACAGGATCGTAGTCAGTGATGTCATATGATACAGGGGAATATGCAAGAGTTTCCCTCTGTTGCCACTATTCCCATAATGCCATGCAGCCCCTCGCGCTGCACAGTCAACACCGGTTAGGGGTGTTCCCACATTGGATTCAACCGGTGTAAAATCTGTACACAAGAGGTGAGCTGTACGCTCATAGATATTCACATGTAATGTTCAACGATGTGTACAGGCTGTATCTGTGTACACAATAGTTGGGCTACACAAATCAAGTACACTTTTTCACATAAATACTTGTACATTTTGAAAAAATATATTAAAAAATAAATACTTGTACATGTGTAGTGATAACTTGTACCTGTGAATAATTGTACTATGTACTATGTGAAGAGAAAATGGTTGTCCATTCTAGTAAGAGTTGGGAATGGTTGGAATCTGGAAACGTTTTTGTAAACAGCTCATTCATGAGGTGTATTTAAAAAAGAACATAAACTCCTCACTAGTTGCCTTACTTCTCAGTAAAAACAAGAGTTGTGTTTCATAAATTGAAATGTTTATGAGACAATGGTCTTAATTGTTGATAATTCAGTACATTTAGTACATGGTGTCATGAATCCCTACCGTCAAGGCACAGGGACCATGCGTCAGACCCAATTCCCACCCTTAGGGCAATTGATCTGGAACCAAAATATACCAATTCACCCTTGCCAAGGCTGTGTACGCTCACAGCAACCTTGCAAGGTAGAGTAGTAGGCTGCCACCACCCCTTTTACTGGTACCACTCAGAGTCAGGGGATCTCTGAGCCCAGACACTAGGTAAACCAAGGTCCAAGAAGACAAGAGCCAAACTTACACTCCTTGTCAGGAAACCTCTGGTAAAACCCACAGAATAGAATTAAGCTTTTAACTTCTTTTCCCCTCTTTGGCAGTTACGTGACTGAGAATGGCCAAGGTACTGAATTCAGAACCACCCTTTCTCTCAATGAACACACCAGGTTAAATAGAAGTAGCTTTATTAAAATAGATAAGTGCACATCAAAATATAGCAGCAAGTAATCCTTTAAGACCATACACCCAAACAGGGGTTTAGGTACATACAAGAGAATTCATACACACAACAGGAAAATAACAACCTTTTCTAACCTAATACTTACACATGAGGTAGATGGTTGAAGTGGCATCTCTCCTAAGAGAGAATGATGTTAACCACAAAGCAATGGAACCAGGCATAGGTTACCTCCCATAGGCAACACCATGGAACCACAAAAGGCAGAAAGCTATGGAACTCTGGAACCAAGGCAGCAGAGAACAAAGGCTATAGGTCCCCAGCCCTATACTTAAGGGAAAGAATCCTAACGGTCCAGGATTCAGGAACCAATCAGAAAATGGCTGATGTAACCCCCTTCTGGATGTTTCTCACTCTTTTGAGCCTTTCAGGCCCCCCTCCCAACCGGTGTTTCACTGTACAGGCCAAGAATGACCTTGAGTGCCAGGCACTTGTTAATCAGTACAGATAGCCAGGTGTTTCTTGTTTAGGCTTCTTCTTAACCGTCCTCAGCTGGAAACCGAAACCTAAGTGGGTTTCTATCAGAGGCCTGTCTTTCTTAACATTTAGACTCCCAGAATTCTTTGCTTGAACCAAGATGTTCCCTTTATGGATTTTAATAACTCATGAACATATGCAAGTTCATGACACATGGTACAAGCAGTGATGGTTGGTTCCCCACTGTGAAAATAGGGGCTGCGGTCTGCCAAGGCACAGAGCTTAGTGCACACATGCATGTGAGCACGTACACAGAGAGAAAGGAAAGGATGTTTACTCCCTCTGGAGTATTGCTAAAGCTAAAGGAGAAGGGGATAGGGTTTTTTTGTCAGTTTCATTTTTTCTTGTCAATTGGATGTCTCTCCCCTGAAGGGAGAGCCAGATGCGCTTTTCCTATTACAAATTTAAAGGCACAGTAGCTCCCTCTCTGCGGCTCGGTGCCCACCCGAAAAATCTGGGCCACCTAATGGGCTAAGCGGGCACCGGGTAGCAGGGCTATAATCTGGGTTAAACCTGGGCAATATGGCAACCCTAGCTGATAGGATCTCACTCATGTCAGCAATTGTGCCGCAGAATTCTGCATTAACTGCAGCCCCTTGGTCAGGTTGTGCTGTATGGGGATTTCTGTGACCTTGGCTGACTGGATGCCAGGATTTTTTTAGTTTTGGTTTTCGGTTATGAATCCTGACTGGTTGTGGGATGATGAGTTGTCTGCCTTACTCACAGGAATCTAGTGGTTGGTATGGTATTACATTCAGGAAATCATCACTGTCTTTTTTCTTTTTCTGTTTGCATTTCATTTACCTTAACCCTCACTCCCTTACATCCATAGAAGGAACAGCAGTGGTTCCATGCACTCAGCTCAACCCCCTAAAACCCATTGATGGTTGTATGATGGTTTGTTTCTTGCCCAATAGTGGTAAAAGAGAATTCACATATTGCGAAGTGTGGCTGCAATTGCTGTTGTTCCCAAGCTGCTGCCTGTGAAGGTAGACCAAACCATGTGTTTTTTCTCTCTGTCAATTGTTACTCACTGGAATTGGGTTGGCTGTCAAAGTGAGTTTATAGCAGCCCACAGGGTAGACAGAAAGGGTAGAGAATCTTACTCATTTCTCAGACCTCTTTCTGCAGTGAAGGGTCAATGCTTGGATATGGACGTATTTGCAGAGGATCTCTAGTCAAGCTTTACCAACAGCACAATCCAAACTATATCTACTCAGAAGTAAGTCCTATTGAGTTCTATGGGGCTTAGTAAGTGTGTTTAGAACTGCAGCCTTCAGGGGCATCCATCTTTATTCCTGGGTGCTCCCATTGAACATCTCCACAACACTAGGCTCCTTTTTTCCTACAGTGGCCTTTTGGTGAGTGGTCTGGCCTGAGGGCACTTAAACCCTCTTGCTGAAACCAAGAAGGCTAGATTAAATGTTCCCTACCCAGGCTCCATCTTTTAGCTAAGATTTCTATCTTAACTTCCAATCAGATAATTTTTTTAAATTGTATGCTCCAAGCAACGGTGATTGATGCTTAATGTATTATGCTTAATGACATCACTAGGGCCTGCCCCTATGACATCACTCAGGGCCACCCCTCTAACATTACTAGGGCCTACCCCTGAAATCTCAGGTTTTGGGATGCTTCTGACCTGGCAACCCTAGTCCCTTCATGTTAGTCACAGCCATGTTCCCTCCCCGCTTTTTTTGCTGTGGGGTTAAAAATGAGATCCTTGTTAATGCCTAGGAACCAATAAGCATGAAAGAGGAGAGTGTTAGCCCTGAGAAGAGTTTTCTCAGCATCTAACTCACCTCCTTTCACTCTGGTTGGCTCCAATCAGCAGGAAAGGACAAGGAAGCATATTAGAAGACTCTTCTTGGTGGCTAACGTGCTCCCCTTTCATGCTGATTCGCTCACAGGATGCTGGAGACATAGGGACCCTGCTGGGACCCTGTTCCCCAAAAAGCAAAAGGTCTAAGAGCCCCCAAGAACCCATGTGACTACACCCCTAACCCCCACACAATATCCCAGATTTTTCAGGGCTATGAGGTGTGTCTGCTGTGAGGCGTCCTTCCCTGGCTCTCCCTGTCAGGTTCCTACCTGCTCGTGGTTACTGCCTGTCTCTAGGCACCACCAGGGACTCCACCAGTCCGGACCGCTCTCTCTTATGATTTCTCTCCCCGCTCTAGCACAGATCTCAACAGATCCCCCTGCTAGGCAACCACCAGTAACGTCCCAATACTAGTATTCCCAGAGACTCTGAATACTGGTATTGTTATTCTCTTCACCGCTGCCACCATTTGTTACAGTTCCCCTTCAGCCTTGGTCATTACCTTACCCTCCCTTCTGGTCTGTGAAACCCCAGCCAAGGATCAGGCCTTTGGTAAACCAAATTAAGTATTTATTACAGATAACAAAGCTAACAAGATTAACAAGATTTCTTCTTAAGGCACATAAGCATATGGTTTTACTCAATACTAATCCAAACTCCACCTCCCTCCTTCTTCACTCTCTCCTGGCAAACAACTCTCTCAAACCCCACCAAGCAATCCACTCTTTCTCTTCTCCCCCCAGATTCCACAATTCACCACCTCACATTCACCCAGATTTACCTGTCATCCTTTCATTTATACTGTCAGCCATTTTAAACATTCAGCCAATCATCAAGCATTCTATTGCCCATTCACTCCCCCTCCTCTTTCACTACTTACCATGTATACTCTAAACAACCAGCACTTACCATATATACACTAATATATAGGAACATCACATCTGCGTGTGTCAATGTGTATCTGTATGTGTGCGGACAGAGGGAAGAGGAAGGCAGGAACGCTGCCCCATGTATTCAATGGAAGCTAGGGTTCAAACCATTGTCTTATATTGCATGAAATCCTCTTTTTTAAGTTCCTATCCAGCACCCAGCCCCACCCATGTCTTGGTGGTTTGGCAGTGTTGAAGTTCTTTGAATTTAAAATCCAGTTCCACTTTATGTTCTCAGTACTCTTCACCTCAACTTGGCTTCCATTTAAAGTGCTGGAAAAACAGATTGTTGCTTTAAGGTACCAGCTTCAGTTACGCTTTGTTAATCAGTACCCACTAAATTATGAGTTGGAGGAGGGAGCACTTGCCTTTGCAGGGACTGCTTTTTGAGAGATTATTACCTAGAGGTAAAGGGAGTAGAATAATATTGTACTTTTTTGACGTGGCTGTGCTGGATAGATTAAGAAAATAACATTGCACTGTTAAACAGACATCCTTATTTGAATGGCTGAGAACTTTGTGATTGCTCTCTTATTACCAAAGAAAGAGTACCTTGCACTTCTGACAGCCAGGTGGTTGTATTGCTTCATCTACTTCCATTATTTACTTGGCAGCATTTCAGGGGGATGTTTTCTTTGAAAATTGTGCAATGCCTTAACTCTCTTTCATCTGAAAGCTGGTTCGAAAGCTCTTGGTACCTCTTGAAAGTTAACTCGTGAGACTTAGAAGCTTGAGTTTTGAATGCATGGGTTCTCATTCAGAAGCCATGATGAGCAGCCCTGACCAATCCCTCTCTCAGCTTGATCCAGTACAGCTGGCAATCGCGTCAACAAGAACAAAAAAATACACCAAAGCAGCCTCTTAAGCTGGAAAGGAGAGTATTTCGTTCTGTTCAACTTACCAACATTTAGCATGATAGAACATATTTTCAGGACTCAAACACTTCACATAAAGTATCTGACAACCAAACTATGGGGGTGGGGGCTTGTGAGCAGGTTGCATTGGATTCTTTCTTTCTCTGCGCTTGGCATTATTTGAACAAACATCTGACTAGGATTTATACAGCCACCATTAATTCCATCATTAATATCATTGCATGTTCCCATGAGGTGTCTTCATGATTCCTCATAAAAATTGTTTCATTAATGAAGAGAAAGCATAAAAAGTACGGAGTCAACCCTTAGCCCTCTCATTTTCTTGCTTCTGCATACCAAACGAATGCCTAATAATGAACCACATCCTCCCCAAATACCTATCTGGCCGCTAAAATACTAGCTTGCCTGCCCTGTTACTGTGTTGAGCATCTTTGCCTGTATACATGCAGGACTGAAAATAATAGCGTTTGGGGCTAGGCACTCTGAAAAAATATTTGTTATTTTATTATAAGTTGTAGAGAAAAATACATATGTATCCCAATCCAGCAAGGGAAAATCATGTATGGAAGCAGGCTTCTTCTCAGAGACTGCTTTGCTTTTATATGTGCATGCACAGCACACTAACACACACACAGAACAAAAAGAAAAGAACAGCCATATTCAGAACTGGGTTTGTGTGCACAATGAGTCATCTGAATTAACTCTACACACACATTCTGCAAGGTTGGGTCAGCTGTGGGAGGAGAGTGAACCCGGGCCAGCCCTCCCCTCTAGGTACACTAAGAGATCTGAATGTGCTGCCCAAGTATTTGGTAGGAGCACATAGAGATCCTCTCACAGAGGGGCATTCACATAGCTGTAGCTTGGGATGGGGGGAGAAGTTAGCTTCAGTTCCCATTCCGTACCTAATTTGTAGTTCCTGAAACAATATAATTTTGCAATGCAGCTCTCCAGCCAAATAATCTGTGGAAAAATTCATAGATTAGAGGAAATGGTTCATAAAAATGCATATGTTAGAGAATATAACATAATGTTATATGCATAATGGTAGGGGAAATTACTTGCAAAATGTATATGTTAGGCAAGATTGCTTTCAAATGTGTATATTATGATAAATGCACACTAAAATGCTGGTGTATTTTCATGAGGACTTTTTATTTAGAAAAAAGTTTGCAAACTGATATAGAACTGAGGAGAACTGAATTTCAGACTGGAAACCAATGTTAGATTTGTCCATCCCTGCCATAGCTCAGTGGAAGACCACATGCTTTGCATGCAAAAAGTCCCAGGTTCAAACCCCAGCATCTCCAGGTAGGGCTGGGAGAGATTTCTGTCTGAAACCCTTGAGAGCGGCTGTCAGTCAGTGTTGACAATACTGGATTAGATAGTCCAGTGGTCTCACTCAGTATAAGACAGGTTCCTCTGTCGCTATAGCCTGCTTCTGCATGTGAGGAACTGTGGATCAGGACTACTGAAGTTAAGATCTCCCATATTTCAAGATTTCCAATTGAGTGCAATGTAGTGGCTAAAGTTTTCAGCGACTCAAAAGACCAGGTTCAAATCCCCACTCACCCAGGAAGCTCACTAGGTGATTTGGGCCAATCACTATTTCTCCCATAACCTATCTCACAGGGTTGTTGTGAGGACGAAAGGGAGAGGGTAAGAACCATGTATGGTGCCCTGAGATCCTTAGAGGAAAGGCAGGATAAAAATGTTATACTTAAATACTATTCCTGGATGAAGCCATGCTGTCACAGGGGGTGCAGCATCTTGCTCACAAAACTGGTTCACTACCCCACCATAAGAAGCTGTTATTTATACATTCACCTTTTGTTTTTGTTTTTTGTCCAATTTATGACAAAGAGTATGCTATTCACATGCCTTTCACTGAGGATGACTGGCCTCTGACAAGTTGTATGGTGTGCCCTTTTATAATCAGGGTAGTTTACACATATATGCTAAAATGTTCAGTTTGCAGAACATTGATCTCTCCATGTCATAGAGAAACAGCATGATGAAGGTAGTTTCCCAAATCTTCAGCACAATACCCAGACTTTCTTCTTTATGGGAAAAAGAAATCTAATTGTGCTGAACAGCATTTCTCTTAGATATCAATTTATAATGATTTTGAACATGGGGAAAATTCACCATATCCCTAGGCAGGTTATTACCCTGACTGTTAATTGTTAGACACCTTACGCCTAGTACGTATTTGTTTATTTTGGCTTCTGTCCACTGCATCTAGTTACACATTCATTTTCTTTGGAGAAAACCTAAATAGATACATGTTTTCTAACTGTCATTAAAGGGAAGATTTTCCAGAACCCAAATAATTCTTGTGGGTGTTTTTTTAAAGACCTTAATTTTTCTAGTAATTTCATTTTAACGTTGTGTACATAAGATCTGGCAAAGATAACAACAACAACTACTACTTCAGTTTGTATTTAAAGTTCCTTTAATATCTCATTTTAGGTCCTGCTGATATTATTATTATTATTATTATTATTAGTCATCTTACCAGGGTAATTATATAAGCAAAAGTGACTGCCCCCAAGGAGCTTACAATCTAAGTGGCATTGGAGGGGATGGGGAGAAGAGAGGGAAGATAGAGGCAAAAGTAAAAAAAGAGTGGGTAAATGTACAGTTTTCTAACCTAGCTCATGGATGTTTTGATCAGTGTTTCAAACATTCTACCTTCTGAGGCCAAACTAGATGTGATGGTGACAGGGGTGGCTGTCCTGTGGCCCTCCAGATGTTGTTGGACTACAACTCCCATCAGTGCAAGAAATGTGACCAACAGTCAGGGACAATGGGAATTGCAGTTCAACAGCATCTGGATGGTTGAAGGTTAGCCACTCCTGGTTTAAATCAGTGCAGATCTGCCCCAATCAGTGAGGTTGGTGGGCCTGCTTTTAACAGCAATAAGCCCATGTGGATAAGGGTTGCTAAACCCTCTCCTATCGGAGGCTTACTTCTATGCCACATTTGCCTCCTCCACCCCCGGTGTCATTTTTTTCTCAGCTGGGCTCTTATAGCAGAAGTGACCCTGTCTAAAAGAAAAGCCCCCAGGATGAAAGACTGTAAGAAGAAGCTGTAGGTTTTACCTCCTCCCCCATGTGTGTGGGTTTGCCAGCATTTTTCCATTGCAGGGATCTCGTGCCTTTAACAAGAGTGTGTGTATATCCCTATAAGGAGCTTTTCCATCGCTATCATTATGGTGCAAAAAGCTGAATTTCTGTTAAAAGCATAAGAGCCCTGACAGACTTTTTGGGGGGGTGCCTTCCTCTACTAAACACATAGGGTTCAGAATTAAGAATGTATCTAAATTAAGTCCCATTGAGTTCAGTGAGGTTTACTCCCAGGTAAATGGGCACAGAATTGCAGCCTCAAGGTATCAAAGAAAATGAGTGCTGGAGTGTAAAAATAG
Organism: Rhineura floridana; assembly: GCF_030035675.1. Lineage (NCBI taxonomy): Eukaryota > Metazoa > Chordata > Lepidosauria > Squamata > Rhineuridae > Rhineura > Rhineura floridana. Next base: position 136,181,015 of record NC_084483.1, on the reverse strand, counting down.
GAGGAGCAGCTAACAGAGAGATGTCAGACGTAAACAGGGTATGTGAAGAAAGAACAGAGAGGAGAAAAACATATTGCTTAATTGTGATTTTGCATTTCCCTCTCTAATGGATCCACAAACGAAGAGCTCATGCAGTGTTCTGCACCTGAATTAGCAGATGTTGCACAAAGGTGTTTGATTTCTTATTTGTCAATTCGCCAGTTCACTGACAAGCCTAGGTTTTGTGTTTGCATGAACAATAACATTGGCTGTACCTATCAAAGAAAACAGCTGACTGACACTTTTTTCTTAGTTTTGTATTGTTTTGAGGGAGACTGAGGGCTCATCCATCCCTCTTTTTAATCTGTGGTCTAAGCCCCTTGTGTTTCCATTAATTTGCTGGCATCCATATGAGGACATATAAGCAAGCCAGCTTTCAGAGAGTGAGCGAACAGAGTGAGCAAACAGGAGTTTGACAAAGGAATTTGATGGGGGAGGTCAAGGGGGAGGTCCCTAAAAAAAAATAAAGCCCCAAAATTACTAATTCTCCTTGTACAGCGCACCACATACGAGTGGGACTTTCAAGTTTACCCTGAAGTAGGACAGGACAAAGCACAGGCCACTCCAAAACAAGTAGTTAGAAAGAAACAAAAGGTAGAAGAGAGTATGAACGGGAAGGATACTCCAGTGGTTGTGACCTGCAAGGTGTGTGGCATGTTTGTTTTCTTGCCTGAGAACATCATGGCGTACATGTGCAACAAGTGCAAGCTCGTGGCACTGTTGGAAGGAAAAGTGAAAGGCCTGGAATGGCGGATGGCCACACTGAGGACTATAAGAGAAGATGAAGAGTTCTTAGATTGAACACTGGAACGACAGCAGCAAAGAGAAGTGGAGGTGGAACAGCAACAGCATGTGGTAGCAGAAGAGGAGACTGCTTTGGAGAGGAACAACTAAGTGGAAGAAACTCTGTGGGAAAGGGTGACAGGAGCAGAAGAGCTAGAAGACACCCTTCACCAGTGGAACTATGCAACTGCTTTCAACCACTCAAGGATGAGACTGGAGGACACCCTGTGGTGGAAGAATTACAGGAGACCCCGTGCGACAACGAGCAAGAGGCTGAAGCTCAATGAAGCAGGGCCAATGAAACCTTGCCCCACAACAAGAAGAGTACTAGTAATGGGAGACTCCCTATTGCGTGAGATCAAAACCCAAGTATGCAGAGAAGATCCGTGGACTCGCCAGGTATGCTGTCTACTAGGAGGATGGATCAGAGATGTGACGGAAGGGTTGCCATCACTCATCAAGCCCACCGACAGGTATCCCTTTCTCCTCATCCATGTAGGAACAAATGATACTGCCAAACGGAGCTATGAAGAAATCACATCAGACTTTGAAGCTCTGGGAAGGAAACTCAAGGACTTTGGGGCCTAGATAGTTTTTTCATCCATCCTTCCAGTACTTAGAAGAGGAGTAGAAAGGGAAAGAAAAATACTCCATGTGAATGAATGGCTACGAAGGTGGTGCCGACGTGAGAGATTTGGATTCTGAGAACACGGGCTATGCCTCCTGGAAGATGGATTGCTGGCAAGTGATGGGTTGCATCTCACAAGGACTGGGAAGAATATGTTCGGCCACAGCATGGTGAAGTTCATCAGCAGGGCTTTAAACTGAATCCTAAGGGGAAAGGAGACATAAACTTGGTGGTAATGACTGATGAAGGCTTGTGCACAGTAACGGGACCAGGGAGATTGGCTCTGATAGGGCCCAGTAACAGTCCTCAGAAAAATGTAGTAAGGAAGCCAAGCCATAAATCACATGGTCTTCGATGTCTGTATACTAATGCGCAGAGCATGGGAAACAAGCGGGAAGAACTTGAATTCTTAATACAGGAGGGCAATTACGACTTGATAGGTGTAACTGAAACTTGGTGGGATGACTCCCATGACTGGAATACAGCAATTGAAGGATATAACTTGTTCAGAAAGAACAGAAGGAATAAAAAGGGAGGTGGAGTCATGCTATATGTTAAAAATATATATCCCTGCACCGAAATTCAGGAAGATGATCTTGGTAGCTCCACCGAGAGTATCTGGATTAAAATTAATGGGGCAAGTAATAAAAGGAATGTGGTGCTTGGAGTCTATTACCGACCACCCAATCAAGGAGAAGACGGGAATGTAACTTTTGAAAAGCAAATTGCCAATGTTTCAATGGGGGATTTCAATTATCCTAATATCTGTTGGGAAACAAATTCTGCCAAACAGAAATTTCTGACTTGTGTTGGAGATAACTTTCTCCTACAGAAAGTGGAGGAAGCAACCAGAGGATCAGCTATCCTTGACTTGATTCTAACCAATAGAGATGATTTGGTGGATGAAGTGGCAGTTACGGGAACTCTGGGGGAAAGTGACCACGCCATACTTGAATTCTTGATTTTAACAGAAGCAAAACCTGAGAGTAGCCATACGTGCACCCTGGACTTCAGGAAAGCTGATTTTAATAAACTCAGAACAATTGTAAGTACGGTTCCATGTCAAACAACCCTAATGAGAAAAGGAGTCCAAGATGGGTGGGAGTTTCTAAAAAAGGAAATTCTAAAAGCGCAATGGCAAGCAATTCCAACAAGGAAAAAAGGTGGGAAAGAGCAGAAGAAGCCAATGTGGCTTCACAAAAAGCTTAGAGATGACCTGAAAACAAAAAAGACACATATGGGAAGTGGAGAGAAGGCCAGGCCACAAAAGAAGAGTACAGGCAGGTATTGCGGAAGTGCAGGGATGGTGTCAGGAAGGCTAAAGCTGAGAATGAGCTGAGGTTAGCGAGGGATGTTAAAAGCAACAAAAAAGCTTTCTTCAGGTATGTCCATAGTAAAACAGAGGGAAAAAACGGTGGCACAGCTACTCAATGAGGATGGCAAAATGATAACAGATGACAAAGAAAAGGCAGAAGTGCTCAATTCCTACTTTGACTCAATCTTCTCCCAAAAAAGGTCTGTGACCCTCCCGGGAAACATGAAGTAGAAGGGGCAGGATTGTTATTATTATTATTAATAAAAATATTTATTAGTCGCTTTCCCCCAAAAAAGGAAATCAAAGCGACTTACAAAACAACAACACTGTACTCAAAGTGGCTTACAACAAAAGCAAACAACAATTACAAAAACAATTTCATAATGAGAAAATACAACGGCAGTAATAAAACAACAAATGTCATGGCAACACAAAAACCATTTCAATGCTATAAATATAACATTACAATCTTAAATAGGTCACGTTACACCTCTTGGCAATATGGCAAAAATAAAAGAAAATTAAGACAGTTTCAGCTTGGCTCCTGGAAACACCCCACCCATGATGTTACTCGCAGTCTCACTCCTTTTGGCAGCAAAAAGTCCTCTCTTCAAAGCAGGGGCCTCCTGAGAGGGAGCCCTTCTTCTTGGGCTGGCCCAGCTGGAAGCTTGGGAGACACTTTTTAGTCTCCACCAGCCGCCCGCCATAGCTTTTCCCGGCGGACCCGATCTCAAGCAACGGTGTTGAGATGACCAAAGATGCCAACGCGTCTCCGGGAAAGTCCTGCTCGTGAGTCCGCTGAGTGAAGAAGCTCTTTGGTGGCACAGGGGCACTAGGCAACAAGGGCGAGCGTAAGGAGCAGAATGAGGATTGTTGTTGTTGTCTCCTTTCATGTTTTGGGATGGTGTTTTTGCAAATGATACAAAATTGGGGGGCATAGCTAATACCATGGAAGACAGAAACAAAATTCAAAGGGACCTTCGTAGGTTGGAGCATTGGGCTGAAAACAACAGAATGAAATCAACAGGGATAAATGCGAAGTTCTACACTTAGGAAAAAGAAACCAAATGCACAGTTATAAGATGGGGGATACTTGGCTCAGCAATACGACATGTGAGAAGGATCTTGGAATTGTCGTTGATCACAAGCTGAATATGAGCCAATAGTGTGATGTGGCTGCAAAAAAGGCAAACACTATATTAGGCTGCATTAACAGAAGTATAGTTTCCAAATCGCGTGAAGTATTAGTTCCGCTCTATTCAGCACTGGTTAGGCCTCATCTTGAATACTGCATCCAGTTCTGGTCTCCGCACTTCAAGAAGGATGCAGACAAACTGGAACGGGTTCAGAGGAGGGCAACAAGGATGATCAGGGGACTGGAAACAAAGCCCTATGAGGAGAGACTGAAAGAACTGGACATGTTTAGCCTAGAGAAAAGACGACTGAGGGGAGATATGATAGCACTTTTCAAGTACATGGAAGGTTGTCACATAGAGGAGGGCTGGGATCTCTTCTCGATCATCCCAGAGTTCAGGACACGGAATAATGGGCTCAAGTTGCAGGAAGCTAGATTTCGACTGGACATCAGGAAAAACTTCCTAACTGTTAGAGCCATACGACAATGGAACCAATTACCTAGAGAGGTAGTGGGCTCTCCGACACTGGAGGCATCCAAGAGGCAGCTGGACAGCCATCTGTTGGGAATGCTTTGGTTTGGATTCCTGCATTGATCGGGGGTTGGATTTGATGGCCTTATAGGCCCCTTCCAACTCTACTATTCTATGATTCCTGCCATTTCAGACTTTCTCGTACTTAAATCCACGTTTTCCCAATCCTGTTATAAACCAATTATTATTGCTATCCCAATTGTTAACCACTGTAACTTCTGTAGGGAGGACATCTTGCAGGGCTGTGCCAGAGGGTGGCCAGGTTGGGCCCTGGTTGATGGCCCCTGCAGCCCTGAGGGGGCCCTGAAGGGCCCCTCCTTAGGGTGGGAGAGTAGCGCTCTCTTTCTGTGATCTGCAGCAGCATCGACCCCTGACCCTGCCGCAGATCACAGAGAGGGAGCTCCCAGCTCTCCCTACAGACTGCAAGGGCCCGTGAAGCCCATCTGCACCCCCCACCTATCTCTCCCATTGCCATGAATGCTGCGTGTGCATACCTGTCTGGGCCGGTGCCATGACTAGGCCCTTGGGCACCAGCCTGCTCACCCTCCCCACCTACCTCTCCATTGCTTCATGAGAATGCCCTGCACACTGTGCACGCATACCTGCCATCAACCAAGATGGCACTGGAGGCTGCTGCCCATGCTGCCAACTTGGTTGATGGCAGGCATGTGTGCATGTGTAGTGCGTATGTGTGCCATCAACCAAGATGGCGGTGGGGGCATCAGCCCCTTAGGGAAGCCCCTGCTGCCATCTTAGTTGATGGCAGCCATGCATGCACAGTGTGCAGGCCATTCTCATAAAGCGACGGAAAGATAGGTGGGGAGGGCAAGCAGGCACTGTGGGGCTGGGGCAGCCTGGTGCCCAAGGGCCTAGCCATGGCACCGGCCCTGACATCTTGCCCTTTTTTTTGCATTACGAACAGATCACAGGGGTAGGTCCCACTCTCTGTCCACACCTCCTCCTCCTTCATTACAGCTCATTCATGCTTCCGGCTACTGAACCGGGGCACTTCCTTCTCACTTCTGCAGCTGTATCACATTGGTCATTGTTTCCCCCTTTTTAAAATCTTTATTTCGCAATCAAACATAAAAGCAATTATTTAGTCAAATACAGCATCAGTTTTCTTTTTAAAAGCTATTTTTCTGTATTATGCCAACAATAGAAAGATTGATTATTCATTGAAAACAAGGGATGTACCTCTTTCCTTCACTACAAAGGTTTATATTGTATTAATAACTTTTAAGTACTATGTACTGTGTTCCATGTAACAGCCCACAGAAGGGTTTTTGAGAAAAAAACCTTTTTGTTCTTGTTTTTGCTTGAGCATTTGTGCTCAATCAAAAAGTCAATTATTTACAAACACACATTTTCATACAAATGTACATTTTGATTTAAGATGACTTGTGGATTTTCAAGGCTTAGGAATGGCAGTTATTTTGCTTGCACTTTGGGGGGGTACTGTTAACTTTGCACATCCATTTCCTGTTTATGTTTTGGTGCCTTTTAACAAAAGGGTCAATTAACCTGGTCTGCAAACATCTTTCCTTCTAAGCCCTCCTTTCTTTGCAGGTAACCATTTTCTGCAGCCCATTGTCAGAGTAGGATGGAGAAAATCCACTCCTTTGATTTCTGAGCAGGCTCTCAGTTGTCTTCCTAAAATTGTTTTGCACAACTTCCCTCATCTGTCTGACTCTATATCTTTAATTCTCTACTCGAGTTCTGGATCTTTTTTTCTATATAAATGTAAACTCACACATGTGCATCAATTAAAAAACCCTGGATATACTTTTTTGCGCTCTTCTAGAGGTGTGCCAAAACAGAAAAACAAGTGAAAAGCAAAGGACTTTTAAGGACCAATCACCTCAAAGGGGTGGACTTAGAGGTATGACAAAATGCAAAAGCAAAATAGAAAAAAAAGCACCCACATGCTGTTTAAAAATTCGGGTTTTAAAAAATAAATCCAAGCACAAACACGACATGTATGGACCCCAAGGCCACCAACCAAATGTAGAAAATGTGGATTTTGAGGTTAGGTATGGATCGGCCCTTAATGAGCACAAACAATTTAATAGTTGTGTTGAGAAGTCAGTTATACTTACACTCATGTTTTTTCAGCACATTGGATCATGTCAAATTTACGTGGAAAACAGCTGCTGCCAGACCTTTATTAATGTTGACTTTTGGGAGGAGGATTCAAAATCTCCCCAGCTATGGATGGGTGAGAAATTTGATTCAATTCGCATTTCAAGATGTACCTGTCAAATTTACACTTTCTGAAACAATAGAAGCGAAATTTGTACTTATTCAAATTTTGCGATGCAGTTTGCCAACCAAACAGTGTTAACAGAAATGCATATATTAGGGGAAAGTTTGCATAAAATCAGTGAGTGAAAATAACATATACTAATGCTTTAGATAAAGCAAAATTGCTTGAAAAATGTGTACTTTAATCAAAACTGCCTGCAAAAATGTATTTATCATGAGAAATTCACACTAAAATGCTGGAGAAATTTCTCCAGCATGAGGATTTTTAAAAATTGCAAACTGCTGCAGAAATATGGAGAACTGAATTTAAGACAGGAAAAATGAGAAACCAAGAGAACCAAAATTGACAGATCTTTCTATCCCTACCCCCCCTGCCCCCCAATGAACCAGCTTCCATTCCTTTTTCAGAAAAGTTTTTTTCTTGGTTGTGTTTTGCTTTGCTATTTTCTGATTTTGTCATTATGGTTTTTAGAATGCTGTATTTTAAGGTAGCTTTATCTGTGATATACCCAGACCCAGTGCCTGCAGGAGGAAGAAACCATCGCCCAAGGGAAGAAGAGGCTGCTGCTGCTGCTGCTGCTGCTGCCGCCGCCGCCGCCGCCGCCGCCGTGGGACCACCATCTCCACCACCCTTCCCAGAGGGACTTCTGCCTGGCAGGACCAGGCCCCAGGTACCCAGCCAGCCAGGACTTGATTCTTACCACCTGTCCCTCTTTGGAGGGATACATAAGCCAACTGGCTGAGGTGGCCTGGGAGACCCAGTGCCTGCAGGAAGAAGAAACCATTGCCCAAGGGAAGGAGAGGCCGCTGCTCTTGCCGCTGCTCTTGCCGCTGCTCTTGCCGCTGCTCTTGCCGCTGCTCTTGCCGCTGCTCTTGCCGCTGCTCTTGCCGCTGCTCTTGCCGCTGCTCTTGCCGCTGCTCTTGCCGCTGCTCTTGCCGCTGCTCTTGCCGCTGCTCTTGCCGCTGCTCTTGCCGCTGCTCTTGCCGCTGCCGTGGGACCACCACCTCCACCACCCTTCCCAGAGGGACTTCTGCCTGGCAGGACCAGGCCCCAGGTACCCAGCCAGCCAGGACTGATTCTACCACCTGTCCCTCTTTGGAGGGATACATAAGCGGGCTGGCTGAGGTGGCCTGGGAGACCCAGTGCCTGCAGGAAGAAGAAACCATCGCCCAAGGGAAGGAGAGGCTGCTGCTCTTGCTGCTGCTCTTGCTGCTGCTCTTGCTGCTGCTCTTGCTGCTGCTCTTGCTGCTGCTCTTGCTGCTGCTCTTGCTGCTGCTCTTGCTGCTGCTCTTGCTGCTGCTCTTGCTGCTGCTCTTGCTGCTGCTCTTGCTGCTGCTCTTGCTGCTGCCGTGGGACCACCACCTCCACCACCCTTCCCAGAGGGACTTCTGCCTGGCAGGACCAGGCCCCAGGTACCCAGCCAGCCAGGACTGATTCTACCACCTGTCCCTCTTTGGAGGGATACATAAGCGGGCTGGCTGAGGTGGCCTGGGAGACCCAGTGCCTGCAGGAAGAAGAAACCATTGCCCAAGGGAAGGAGAGGCTGCTGCTCTTGCTGCTGCTCTTGCTGCTGCTCTTGCTGCTGCTCTTGCTGCTGCTCTTGCTGCTGCTCTTGCTGCTGCCGTGGGACCACCACCTCCACCACCCTTCCCAGAGGGACTTCTGCCTGGCAGGACCAGGCCCCAGGTACCCAGGGAAGGAGAGGCTGCTGCTCTTGCTGCTGCTCTTGCTGCTGCTTTCTTTTCTTTTTCTTTTTTTTACTTTTTTGTTGGTGTGTTGATGCAATTTGAGATGAATGGGTGCCTGATTATATGAATGTATGTCTGAGTGAGTGTGTATGTTTATATGCTGTATATATGGCTGTTTTTATAAGTTTAATTGTTGTATATTTTAGTTGTATTATGTGCTTCAGAGAGAGTTTTATCCATCAGGTGGGGAGACTTGAGGGGGCCCCAATTACCGTAGTGACGGGCAAAGGAAGGTATGGCGCTGTGAGAAGGACGTGCCAGGTAAGGGGAACGCGGTCCAGACATGTTGTGGCTGTGTCTTGTTCCGGTCCTTCCCACACCCGCAAGGTCGTTGGTAGTCCTATCAGCCAACTCTCAGATCTCCAGTTGCTGTTATTAAATGCCAGATCGTTATATAATAAAACCTCCCTTGTCCACGATTTGATTGTGGATGAGGCAGCCGATCTGGCATGTATAACCGAGACCTGGGTGGGTGAGCAGGGAGGAGTTGGTCTCTCTCAGCTCTGCCCACTGGGGTACTTGGTTCAGCATCATGGTAGATCTGAGGGTCGGGGAGGTGGGGTTGCTGTCGTCTATAAGAGTTCCATCTCACTCACCAAGCACCATGTTCATTCAGTTACTGGCCTGGAGTGTTTGCACCTTGTGTTGGGCCAGAGGGACAGGCTGGGAATCCTTTTGGTGTACTGCCCACCTTGCTGCCCAATGGCTTCCCTAACTGAGCTGGCGGAAGTGGTCTCGGATATATTGTTGAGGTCCCCCAGACTAATAGTACTGGGGGATTTCAACATTCATGCCGAGACCACTTTGTCTGGCGCGGCTCAGGACTTCATGGCTTCCATGACAGCCATGGGGCTATCTCAATATGTTAGTGGTCCAACACATGTATCGGGGCACACTCTAGACCTTGTTTTTGCTACTGAGCATGGGGAAAGTGATCTGGATGTGGGGAGTTTTACAACACTCCCTTTGTCATGGACAGACCACTGCTTGCTGAAGTTTAGACTTTCAGTAACCTCTTCCCTCTGCAAGGGTGGGGGGCCTATTAAAATGGTCCGCCCCCGGAGACTAATGGATCCTGAAGGTTTTCAAAGGGCTCTGGGGGATTTTCCGGCTGATAGGACTGGCGCTCCTGCTGAAGCCCTGGTCGCTCTGTGGAATACGGAGATGACCCGGGCTGTAAACACGATCGCTCCTGCATGCCCTCTCCTGTGTAGAGCTCATACAGCTCCATGGTTTACTCCAGAGCTGAGAGCGATGAAGCAAGATAGGAGGCGGCTTGAGCGGAAATGGAGACGAACTCCCGACGGATACAATTTTGCACTGGTTAGTGCTTCGACTAAGCTCTATGTAGGAGCAGTGAAGGCAGCTAAAAAACATCATTTTGCTGCCACTATTAAATCATCTCTTCGCCGCCCAGCGGAGCTCTTTCGAGTTGTCCGGGGGCTTCTCCATTCAAACCCTCCGGACACGGTGGAATCATCGGAGGCCCGCTGTAATCAGTTTGCCGATCACTTCCAGAATAAGATCTCATGTATCCGCCAGGACCTAGACTCTCAAGTTATAGCAGTAGATCCTAGTGAGATGTCCGGAGCACAGTCTTGTCCTGTTTTGTTGGATGAGCTTCAGTTGGTTCAACTCGAGGACGTGGACAAGGTGCTTGGACAGGTACGTGCAACCACTTCGGTACTGGATCCTTGCCCCTCCTGGCTGATAAAAACTAGCAGGAATGGAACAGGTAGCTGGGCCAAGGAAGTGATAAATGCCTCTTTACGAGAGGGAGTGGTCCCGGGCTGTCTGAAAGAGGCAGTGGTGAGACCACTCCTGGAAAAGCCTTCCTTGGACCCAGACAATTTTAACAGCTACAGGCCAGTGGCGAATGTTCCATTCCTGGGCAAGGTCTTGGAACGGGTGGTTGCTGGCCAGCTCCAGGCGCTATTGGATGAAACTGATTATCTAGATCCATTTCAATCGGGTTTTAGGCCCGGTTTTGGCACTGAGACAGCCTTGGTCGCCCTGTACGATGACCTATGTCGGGAAAGAGACAGAGGGAGTGTAACTCTGTTGATTCTCCTTGATCTCTCAGCGGCTTTTGATACCATCGACCATGGTATCCTTCTGGAGAGGCTCGTGGAGTTGGGAGTTGGAGGTACTGCTTGGCAGTGGTTCCGCTCCTACTTGGCGGGTCGTCTCCAGAAGGTAGTGCTTGGGGAACATTGCTCGACACCGTGGGCTCTCCAATATGGGGTCCCGCAGGGGTCAGTTTTGTCCCCCCTGCTTTTTAATATCTACATGAAGCCGTTGGGAGAGGTCATCAGGAGTTTTGGAGTGTGTTGTCATCAGTATGCTGATGACACGCAGCTCTACTTCTCCTTTTCATCTTCTTCAGGTGAGGCTGTCGATTTGCTGAACCGTTGCCTGGCCGCGACAATGGACTGGATGAGAGTTAACAAACTGAAGCTCAATCCAGACAAGACTGAGATGCTGTTGGTGGATGGGTTCTCTGATCGGATGGTGGATATATACCCTGTCCTGGATGGGGTTACACTCCCCCTAAAGGACCGGGTTCGTAGTCTGGGAGTCTTTTTAGACTCTTCCCTCTCACTTGAGGCTCAAGTAGCCTTGGTGGTTAGGAATGCATTTTACCAACTTCGGGTGGTAGCCCAGCTACGTCCCTATTTGAATAAAGAGGACCTTACATCAGTGGTACATGCTCTGGTAACCTCACGTTTGGATTACTGTAATGCGCTTTACGTAGGGCTACCTTTGAAAACAGTTCGGAAGCTACAACTAGTGCAAAATGCGGCGGCCAGATTGCTGACAAGGACCAAGCGGTCCGAGCATATAACACCTGTTCTGGCCAGCTTGCACTGGTTGCCAATATGTTTCCGGGCTAGATTCAAAGTGTTGGTATTAACCTATAAAGCCTTATACGGTGCGGGACCACGATACCTTGCGGAACGCCTCTTCCGATATGAACCGGCCCGTGCACTACGTTCTGCTACGAAGGCCCTCCTCCGGGTTCCAACTCACAGGGAGGCCCGGAGGGTGATGACAAGCTCTAGGGCCTTCTCAGTGGTGGCCCCCGAACTATGGAACAGTCTCCCCGAGGAAGTACGCCTGGCACCGACTCTGCTCTCCTTCCGGCGCCAGGTCAAAACCTTCCTATTCTCTGAAGCATTTTAAGTTACACTGATTTACTTTTTAAAATGTTTATTGTATTGGATTGATGATTGTATTTTAGTATTATTTTGTTATTCATTGTATTTTTATGCTATTTTATGTTCACCGCCCAGAGAGCTATTGCTAGTCGGGCGGTATATAAATTTAATAAATAAAATAAATAAATAAATAAAATAATAATATACTGAGTTTTTAACTAGACATTTTAGCTGCTTTTGGAACTTTTTTTGTTGAGGCAAACTAGAAGGGTATGAGAGAATGAATAAAGAAAGAAAGAATTCCTCTGAGGCATTACAAATATGCTTAACCAAACAGAATTCATATACATGAGATATTAAACTGCAATCCTATCCCCTGATGTTGATAGCAGGTGTCCTTGTTTAGGATGCAGCACATTTGCATCTCTGATGGGGGAATTCTGCTGCAGCAGAGGCCCAAGTGGGTGGAAAGCTACTACCACTGACTGCTGGGGAATGTAGCCTGGGGAGAGTCCCAAGCATCAGGGAGGAGGGTTACCAGGTCAGAAGCATCCCAAAACCTGAGATTTGAGGGGCAGGTCCCAGTGATGTCATGGAAGTGGGCCCGAGTGATGTCACGGGGCGGGCCCTGGAGATGTCATTAAGCATGATACATTAAGCATCAATCACAGTTGCTTGGAGCATATAATTAAAAAAATATCTGATTGGAAATTAAGATAGAAATCTTAGCTAAAACATGGAGCCTGGGTAGGGAACATTTAATCTAGCCTACTTGCTTTCAACAAGAAGGGTTTACATGCCTTCAGGCCAGGCCAGTCACCAGAAGGCCACTGTAGCAACAAAGGAGCCTAGTGTTGTGGAGATGTTAGATGGGAGCATTGGGGAGTAAAGATGGATGCTCCTGAAGGCTACAATTCTAAACACACTTACTAAGGGATTAAACTCCACAGAACTCAGCAGGACTGACTTCTGAATAGAAATAGTTTGGATTGCGCTGTTGGTAAAGCTTGACTAGGGATCCTCTGCAAAGACATCCATCTCCAAGCAGGGTTGGCAACCCCCTGCCTGGAATGCCCTGCCCTTATCTTTTAACGTGGCTGCTCCAAACATCTTTACAGAGCTGACCCTTCACTTCAGAAAGAGGTCTGAGAAATGAGTAAGAGTAAGAAGTATCTTTTAAAATTGTTCTTTTCAATTCACTCTTGAATGCACATCATACCAAGGGCAGATCCATTTAAAGATTCATTTAAAGCACATTCAACACCCATTTGAAGCACATGAATCCCACCACAGAATCATGGGAACTGCAGTTTGTTAAGAGTGATGAGAACTATAACTGTGAGGGGGAAACAACATTTCCCAGGATGCTTTAGGGGAAGTTGTGCACTTTAAATGCAAGTTGGATGTATTTAAACGTATTGTGTGAATCCACTTAATAAATTTTTCCTGCATGTAAATTGTTTTAATTAATTTTTCAAAATGGAAATGAGCTATAAACTGTAGTGGGTGACCATGGGCTACTCACAATCTGCCCCTCAGGATGAAAACAATGGAGAACCATGACCACCCCAAGGCATACTTAAAATGTAGAGGAAGTATTGTACAACCATCGTGTAAAATCGGATACTTATTGGGACACAGTATGACAAAATATTTATATAAGCATGACTATCAAATATGTTCATTATTTACACAACCTGTAAATATATTTATAGTGCAATCCTATGTTTGTTTACTCGGAAGCAAGTCCCAATGTATTCAATGGGGCTTACTCAACCAGGGAAAACTGTACCCTAAAGTGATAAGAAATTTGTTCTTTTAACAAGCCTTTTAAGTTGAGACCTTATCCCAGTCTGTGTCTGTGTTGGAATTGCTTTTTAATATGTTTTTAAGCCTTTTCTTTAAAAAAATGTTTTTAAAGCTTTTAAAAATGTTTTTAAAGATGTTTTGTTTTAATATATTTTAAAATCTGTTTTTATGATTTTTAAAGTGTTTTTAGTGCCTTTGTTTGCTGCCCTGGGCTCCTACTGGGAGGAAGGGTGGGATATAAATCAAATAATAAAAATAAATAAATAAATAAACTTCATTCACCCAACCCAAAATTTGGAATCATGCCACTTTAAGCTGTTTTGCAACTGTTTATACTTGTTTTATGGTTATTGGTTTTTAAAGGGATTTATTTCTTATTGTGAGCTGCCTTGGTTTCCAATCACCAACCCTACCTCACAGGGTTGTTGGAAAGGCTCCATACACACACACACACACTTGCAGGTGTAAAAATACACCCCATATAATAGTTTATTGTCAAACCAGTTGGTCATTGAGGAACATTTTTTTAAAAAATCAGTATTAGTTTCCTACATAATAAAAACTGTGATACCTAGGTAAACCCTGCATAATTGCTTTAAAAATAGGATTGGAGGAAGAGAGAAAGATTTACAACACAAACACAAGTCTGTGCTATGTTTACTCAAAAGTCCCATTAATTTACAGCACAATCCTAACCATGTCTACTCAAAAGTAAGTCCTAATGGAGTTCAATGGGGTTTACTCCAGGTACATGGAAAGCAAGTATTGGATTAAATACTTTCATATTTCATAGCCCAGGGTCTGACTCTTGCACACAAGAGAAAAAAAAACTTTAAGCTATATTACTTACACAAACTGCAAAATCTCAAAGCCACCATTTTCTGACATTGAAATTAAGCCTAGGCATGCCTGCATCAACAAGTCACAACCCTGACTTCATTTATTGGCTACAATCCTGAAAGGGCGGGGTTAGAGTCAGAGCTTGGAAAAGTTACTTTTTTAAAACTACAGCTCCCATCAGCACCAGCCAGCATGGCCACTGGATTGGGCTGATGGGAGTTGTAGTTAGAGCTAGGAGCTGTTATAAAGATCTGTAAAACAGATTTAACAGTCGCGCGGGGGGGGGTTGACGTTTTGGTGTATATCTCGGGAACCAGACCACCTAGAAACTTTTTTTAAAAAATTGAAGAGGAGAGTCTGGAGATTATGGGGTGGTAGCCAGAGAACTGGAGGGGACCCCCAAAAACTGGAGACTCTGGCCAAAAACTGGAGACCTGGTAGCCCTATCAGGGAGAGACGCCTGGATGGCCACAATTGCCCTCCACCACACCCCAGCCTGAGGTTCTCCATCCTTGCTATGAAAGTTATCACTGACCTCATTAGAAAGGTTTCACCATGCATATTTTTACATCGGCTGCCTGGCTTTCATCACTGCTATAGTATCTTGTTTGTCATAGTGAAGATTTAGGACATTTTCACATATGACACTAAAATTGCTTTTTTGTATTTTGTGGGCCTGTTCTGAAAATATAAAACTGATATTAACTAGAATGTGCATCTGATTTTCAAACAGGCTTTCTTCTACTTTCTATCCCACATTAGCATGCATGCACACAAACGTTATGAAAGAATATCACAAGTGAACATATTTGGAAGGTTTTATCAAACACCATAGCTCTCCAGGGCTCGTATTTGTAAGTGTTTGTTTGTACAATAGAGCTTGTACCATGTTTGTATCTAATCATCTGCCTTCAAAATGCTGCCACCTTAAGGCTAATTCATATGACTGTTGATTTGTTCTGTGAGCTGCAGTGGGCAAACGCTAAAATACCCCACTGATTGGTTCATCCAGAGTAGCTTCTTGCATCTGGGCACTGAGTGAAGAAACAAACAGCGGCTTCTGTGTTTGCTCTGCCACTGCTTGGATTGAATCAGTCCACACCTTAGCCCATGAAATGGGTCATGTGAATTAGTTATAGGTAAATGCAATGTTTATGCAACAGTTATTGCACAGGATAGTCTTTAAAAAACAAACAAACACCTGTCTCTGAGCCTTTCCTCATTGTTGATTTATTTCCCTCCTCTTGCCAAATGAGAGATTCTTTATAAAAAAAAAAAAATCTAACACCCTGACAGATACTTTATTGTCTTTACATTTTTCAAATAATGTCACCCAGAAATGTATAATGGCACAAAAGCAGTCCCCTATACAACAATAAAATGTCTCCACCATCAGTTGGGCTTCCTGCCTTTTGGCAGAGGTTGTCTTTGTGCCTGGCATGGGTGTGGTGGGAACGCAGTGGCACAGGTGGAGGTGCAGCTTCAGCTCCTGACTTCTATGTTGCCTGGCCCTTGCTGCATCTCTGCCAGTTGGCCTCTCTCTTAGGAGGAGTTGGCCTGGTCTGCGGCAGCTAGCAGGGTGAGACTAGTCTGGGCAACCAGAGGAAAGACTTCTTACCTCTGGTCTATTCCCAAGCTATAAAAGGTCTGGGCAGTCACCAGCTCAGTGTGTGTTCTGTCTTTCCACTCACACACTATTTTGCCTCTGTTTGGTGCTTCCTTATTTTGTTATAGATCAGGAGTCGAGAACCTTTTTCAGCTGGAGGGCCACATACCCTCATGAACAAAATTCTGGGGTCCACATACCAGTGGTGGTATGACCGGAGACAAAAAGTGAGTTGAACAACAGATGTGTATCTTGTCTTTGTACAGTGAGCTACTTTGAAGCAAAATTCAGGGGGCTCCATGACATCTCTCCAGCCAGGCAATTAAGAGGCATAATCACAGTCCAAGGCTACATTCTACCCAAAATCACTCAGGAAGGGGTGGAGCAGGAGCAGTGTGGGGTGTGGCGTGGAAAGGGGTGGGGCCAGGAGAAGAATCCAAGGGGCCAGATAGAAAGACCTGAAGGGGTGCATTTGGCCCTTGGGCCTGAGGTCATCCCCACCCTGCTATAGACCAACTAGTTGAGAGGGCCAGGAAGGAATTCTACCCTGATGCCTCCTTGCCAGCCTGGGGTTGTTCTTTTGCCTTCTCCATAGTAAACAGTTTGAACATTTTCTCCTCCTTGTGGTTTGCCATTGTTTCATGGTGTTACAACAAGCTTATTGCCTATTATTTTCTGCATTGTCACAACTGGCTTTGTATTTGTTGTTGAGCAGGTACTATATTCAGAGGGCATGCAGAGGCAGTTCACCTGCCACCACCTGGAACACCTCCTTGTCAACTCACTTATGCTCACTGGTACACCCTAAATGATGGTTGTGGGAGAAGATAGGTGGCTCATGTCATTTGCCACCTTGAGCCAGTCACTTTCCTGGTTTTGTCCCAGTAAATAACTGGGATTTTCTGAGCACACAGGCTAGCAGATTTCTTAGACCCTGCCCTTGCATTAGGTTTATCCTGTATATGATATTGTTTTGTTCATGTAGAAAGACACTAGTAAGTAGGGGAAAGACAAGAGAGTCACAGTTAATTGCCCAGCAGCAGGGCCAGACCAAGAGATTTTATGCTTGAGAGAGAATAGCAAATGGTGCTTCCTTCCCTAAGACAAAGACCATAGGTAAGAAGGTTGACCACATTATTTTGGCACCTAAGACAAAATAATCCTACAAGCATCTCTCTCTGAGTATAAAATAATAAATTCAACAGCTGTCAGTTTGCTGCCTTTTTCATTTTCATTCTTTATTCTTTTTCTTATTATACAGTCACAAGCATGGCTGTATAATATATCCAGCATGGATTTTTCACATTCCACTATGTTAAATTGTAAATACCCCCAATGCCATTCTGCTGCTTCACATAAGCTCATTTCAAAACAAAATTTTACAAAACATATAGACCTGAACTCAGAAATGCTTGCTTAATTATGCTCTACAATTTCATGGCGATACACAAAACAGATAGTAAAGAGTGATGAGAGTTGTTAGGAGACTCCTGTTCCCCTGAAAGGGCTACAGTGGCCAGAGGGGTTTAACAGTCAGCCCCTCTTTCCAAAGAATTCTGGGGATTGTAGCTCTGTGAGGGGAATAGGGAGTCTCCTAGCAACTCTCAGCACCCTTCACAAGCAACACTTCCCAGGATTCTTTGGTGGAAACCATGACTGTTTAAAGTGGAATAAATGTCTTTTATGGATATGGCGAGGGACAGCTTTGGTTTAAATCTGGGTGGGAGAATACATGTGTCTGTTTTGAAATAAGCCTTTTACCAGCTTTGGCTGGTAACACAGCTACAGCCATTTCTGGACCAGGATAGCCTGACCACTGTTGTTCATGCTTGGTAACCTCCAGGCTGGATTACTGTAATGTAGTCTATGTGGGGCTGCCCTTGAGGTTAGTCCAGAAGCTGCAGCTGGTGCAAAATGCAGCGGTGAGACTGCTCACTGGGGCAGGGTATCGCCAACATGCCACCCCACTGCTGAAAGAACTGCACTGGCTACCCATTTGCTACCAAGCCAAGTTCAAGGTTCTAGTTTTGGTGTACAAAGCCCTATGCAGCTTGGGACCAGGATACCTGAAAGACCATCTTATCCCTTATATACCCAGTCGATCACTGCACTCTGCAGGTGAGAGTCTCCTGCAGATACCAGCAGAGAACAGGAGGTCCGTTCTGCACAACATAGGAAATGGACCTTTAGTGTGGTGGCACCTACCCTGTGGGATTCCCTCCCCTTAAATATTATACAGGCGCCATCTCTGTTATCTTTTCAGCGCCTATTGAAGACCTTTCTCTTTCACCAAGCCTCTTAAGTTGAGACCTTATCCCAGTCTGCATCTGTGTTGGAATTGCTATATATGTATGTATGTTTTTAACTTAAAAAAAAAAAGGTATTTTGAAAGCGTTTTTTAAAAAATGTTTTAAAGATGTTTTGTTTAATATATTTTAAAGTCTGTTTTTATGATGTTTTAAAGTGTTTTTAGTGCTTTTGTTTGCCGCCCTGGCCTCCTGCTGGGAAGAAGGATGGAATATAAATAAAAAAATAAAAAATAAGTAATAAAAAGGTGGGGAAAACCCTGAAAAATAATGATATTGTTAACTATGTTTTCTTTTTGGAAAGGAAGGAGGCTTTCCCTCCGCCTAGTGCCCACCCATCCACCCAATCTCCTCCCCTCCTTGTTCCTCCCTCTCTCCCCTACCCCTTCCTCTCTACCCTACCCTTCCTTCCCTTCCCCTTCCTCCCTTCCCCTTCTTCCCCATCCCTTCCACTCCCGCAAATCAGTTTCATCTATCCTAAGCATGATTGCACAGGAGTAAATCCCAAATTCAATAAGAATGCAAATGATCAAACCTGCCTTTCCCCTCCCTTCCCGCTCCCCCACCTTGTCTCCCCTCCCCACTCTAGCCCTCTCTCCCACTTCTCCTCCTCCCACCATGGTCAGTTTCACCTATCCTAAGCATGATTGCAAGGGAGTAAATCCCATTGAACTCAGTAAGCAAGCAAATGATTAAATCTGCCCTCCTCCCCTCCTCCCTGCTCCCCTCCCCCTGCTCCCCTCCGCCCTCCCTCCTCCTCCCCCATGGCCAGTTTCACCTATCCTAAGCATGATTGCAGGGGAGTAAATCCCACTGAGCTCAATAAGCATGCAAATGATAAATCCATTCTCAGCAAACGTGCACAGGACCCCATTTCTTACTTCCCGGATTAAAAGCAGAAAAATTCACTAATCGGCAAAAAAAAATCCTTGCGGTTTAAGAATGTACCTGTAGCCAAGAGATATTTCTATCCAACTTTAAAAAGCAGGGAAATTGGGCTGCTACAGTGAGTGTACCAGGGGAGCAGGAGACCTGATCTCCTCTCTGAGATATTGTACTGCCCTATAAATTTGTAAAAATGCAAACACAATTTGGGTTGATGTTTCACAGTCCAATTCATTTCCTATGTAGCTTGGAAGAGTTTGGTAACATGAGCCTCTGACCATACGGTGAGTGGTAGCAAGACCTATAATCAAGACTGCATTTCCAAAGATGGAGAATTACATTTTTGTATGTTTGTTCCTACTTCTTTTCTTTCCTGTGTTACTACTGTTTCTACAGAGAATCTAACCTAGAAAATTATATTTTACTCATTATTCATCCTAGAAATCTGTGTCAAATTTATTTTTATTAATTTCAAAGCATTTTTATTGGTCAATGTCACATGATGGCGAAGACAGCCTTGTGTTTCAAGCTGGAGGCTATATTCTATTTCTATTTTGGGTGCATTAACAGTTGAAATTGAAACTACAGCTTTCATGTAAAATTAGACTGATTACAATATGTTGCTACTTAAGCAATGAATCTAGGTGTTTGGGGGGGGAACTTAGCTTGCCCAAGATGCATGTGTTCAGCCTGCTATGCTTAAACTACTCCACTTAAGGAAGAGTGGGTATGGTCAATTAAAAATATACAGCACACCTAGAAATTTGCTAGAATATATTTCACCTCCCACTGTTTTATCTTGTGCAATTATCTTGAGACACTCCTCATGCCCACTGGAGACTATTTTACAGAAGTAGCGTACCCAACAGGTGGGTGTCCAGCTGCCTTTTGAATGCCTTCAGCGCTGGAAACCCCACCCACCTTCTTAGGTAATTGGGTCTATTATCGTACTGCTCTAACAGTGAGAAGGGTTTTCCTGATGTTCAGTTGAAATCTGGCTTCCTTTAATTTGAACCCATTATTCCGTGTCCTGTATTCTTGGAGGATTGAGAAGAGATCCTGGTCCTCCTCTGTGTGACAATCTTTCAAGTACTTGAAGAGTATTATCATATCTCCTGCAAGTCTTCTTTTCCCAAGGTTCAACATGCTCCCTTCTTTTATTTTTTCCTCATAGGGCTTTGTTTTCAATCCCCTGACCATCTTTGCTGGCCTCCTCTGAACCTGTTCCAGATTGTCTGCATCCTTCTTAAAGTGTGGTGTCCAGAACTGGATGCAATACTTATGATAAGGCCTAACTGGTGCCAAACAGAGGGGAACTAATACTTCACATGATTTGGAAGCTATACCTCTATTAATGCAGCCTAAAATAGCATTTGCATTTTTTGCAGCTTCATTACACTGTTGGCTCATTTTCAGCTTGTGATCAACAACAATTCCAACATCCTTCTTGCATGGAGTATTATTGAGCGAAGTATCCCCCATCGTATAAGTATGCATTTGTAGAACTTTGCACCTACCTTTGCACCATTCTGTTGCTTTCAGCCCAGTGGTCCAGCTTATCAAGACCACTTTGAATTTTGTTTCTGTCTTCCAGGGTAGTAGCTATCCCTTCCAGTTTTGTATCATCTGCAAATTTAATGAACACTCCTTGCACCTCCTCATCCGTTATTAATAAAAATTTTGAAGAGCACTGGGCCCAGTTGTTACCTATTAATTGTAATTAATTGTATGACATCAAATTCAGAACAATAGACAATAAACAAATCATACCCACCCATCTCCCATGGGTCATCAACTACTTGCATCAATCTTTTTATACATGAAGAAAAAGAGTCACATGAAATAAATTAATATATTAAAAATACATGAATATGACTAACCTTATCTATATAACATTATGTAAAGAGAATAATAATGTTACCGCTTATCCCATCTACTATCCCTTTAAGAAATTTATATTGAAAGCCAGTTTCTCAATTTTTAAAAAACTGTTTATCGCTAACTTCTAGTTCCTTGTGATTTCCACGTGCACAGCCAACAGCATAAAAGAAACAATAGATCTGTTTGCTAAATCGTCATTAGCCCCTTCCCAAATATTAAGAAGGGCCAATTCATGACACTCAAAATAAGCTGCCTGAGGTGGCTGCCTCACTCTGCCTAATGGTATGGCTGGGCCAGCCCAGCAACCATGATAGCCAAGAATGAGGATTTGCAGCTATTGTTGGATTAAAATTCCCATCATCCCTGACCATTGACCATGCTGACTGGGGCTGATGGGAGTTGAAGTTCAATAACATCTGGAGGCTCACAGATTCCCTAACCCTGTTTCCAGTGCCAGTTTGCCCTTCTTCAAAAACAGTCACCTAACATGTGCAAACATGGCATCTCCAATAGCACCAAGATTTTC
This sequence comes from Rhineura floridana, assembly GCF_030035675.1. Lineage (NCBI taxonomy): Eukaryota > Metazoa > Chordata > Lepidosauria > Squamata > Rhineuridae > Rhineura > Rhineura floridana. Next base: position 136,159,558 of record NC_084483.1, on the reverse strand, counting down.
ATTGCAGGAGCTATAGATCTCCTGAGCATTTCTGCTCAGTGTCGCATTGTCATGAGGAAATCACATAATCAAGGAAGGCCCTTTGTTGACCAGTTTGTCTATTTTTTAAATCTGCTGCAATGATATGTAGTAGATTTATTTTAGAGAAACATTCAAGTGACAAGGGCAAATTCTGACTTCAGCTTCTCCTTACATTTCAACTGTGGGTTTGTTTGTTTTTAAAGTAAGCATATAGCTAACTCTTTTATACGAAAATAACCTCACACATTGTTAAATTTGTTATTTTCTTTTGAAATATAATTAATTGTATTTGCATATCATATGCATTTCAATTTTTGCATAGAGCATTTACAATGAATGTTTAATAAAAATGTCTTCCCCACCTCCATTCCTTTTATAATGAGGCACTTTGAATAACTATTAACTGTGTAGTTTAAAATGGTTAATCATCAACAAACTGTGCTGCATAAAAAACCTGTTCTCTGTAGCCTTCTCCTAATTGTGGGAGAGACCATTTTTCCATAACAGTAACCTTCAGAAACACCTGGTACCTGAAGCTTGCAAAACAGCAGGCTATAGTGTTGCCTTATCAGCTATCCAAGGTCATAAACTATGTGAACAAGTGGAGTGTATCTTACGTTTCAAAGGGCTGATGTTGTTCCAACATCTAGCTCCCTTTCCAACAGAGATATGGTTCTTTGGATCTTTAAAAACATGACTAATACTCGTGCTCCCCTCCCCCCCAAAAGCTTTGCAAGTTAGAGCTAATCTACGATGTGTTCTGTGTTGCTGGGAAACATGATGTGGCAGCACAGCCAGTTCTGCTTTAAGCGGCCAGTTGAAATGTGTTCAGAACAAAGCTTATATGCACTGCAGGTTGGCTGCAAGATTGTATTTCTTTTGTGCAGAGGAATGGAACTCTAAATGTGGACAAACTGGGGTCTCAAAAATCTGACATTACGACAGACTGACTATGGTCAAAACACAATTATTAAATGGACTTCCACGTACCTAAATAATCCATTATAAACGGCTTGGAAGACCAATTCCCTTGGCAATGCATTACTCTGTTTCTTAGGCTATAATCATAAGCACAAATACATTACTGGAGAAAGATTCATTGAAATAAGCAAGACTTACTTCCAAGTAAACATGGATAGTATTGAACTGTTTGGCATGTTCTTGTACCATGACAATCTTATTGAGGGATTATCAGGAGAGCCAGTATGGTGTAGTGGTTAAGGTGTTGGACTACGACCTGGGAGACCAGGGTTCGAATCCCCACATAGCCATGAAGCTCACTGGGTGACCTTGGGCCAGTCACTGCCTCTCAGCCTCATGAAAACCCTATGCATAGGGTCGCCATAGATTGGAATTGACTTGAAGACAGTACATTTAGAGGGATTATACCCACATGTAGTTGGGATTCCTCATGAGTAATTATAAAATGAAAAACTTGTTTTAATTAACTGATCCATAAAACTAAATCTTACACTTTGTGCATTTATGGGAAAGTAATGAGGGCAGTGCAAAAGATTTTTAAATTTAAAAAACTTAGATAAAATGTACATGCAAGATTTCTGTTTCAAACATAGATTAGCTCTAAATTTTTATGGAGGGCAGCAGCATCCTGTGCATGTTATGTGGATGTTTAGTCCCATTGAGTTCCATACTAGTTACTCCTAAGTAGGGATGGGGGAGAAATTTGATTCAGTTTGCATATAAAGGTGAATCTATCTAATTTGTACTTTCCAAAAGAATATATGAACTGAAACATAGCCATCTTTCGAAATTTGCACTTCTCCAGATTTTGCAGTGCAGTTCTCCAGCCAACTAATGTGTACAAAAATTCATATGCTGGGGTAAAGTGTACATAAAAATGCATACATTAGTGAAACTAACATACAAAAGTGCATTATATTAGAAAAGGCATGTATTAGGCAAAATGGTGCGCAAAACTGTGTATATTAGAAATTCACACTAAAATGCTGATGATTTTTCACGAGAACTTTACAAAATAAATGAATTTGCAAACTATTGTGCAAAAGTAGAAAAGTGAACCTAAGACTGGAAAAATGAGAAACTGACCAAAAAATATTGACATATTTACCCATCCCTACTCCGAAGTAAGTGTGAATTAGAATTGCAGCCCAAGCTGTACTTATTAGGGAAGGTATTGTTGAGCCGTGGCATATACTCAGCAGATGTTTCTTGAAGAATCTGGTCTCTGTCAAGAGCGGAGTTAAGAACTTCAGGATTCTGTGTTACAATAAACAAACCCTGCAACTGCTAGAATTCAAATGTAACTTCATGTAGCCCTAAACAGAAACATGCTTTTGTTAGACATTCTCTAACAAACCCCTGCCAAGAACTTCTGTCGTTGACCCCAGGAGCTTTCAAGGGTACCTGCTTGTAGAATTCTTGCTTGACTCTGTGATATAAATAGAGATTAGGCCACTCACCTAAGAAACTGGTTGCTTTTTGCTGTTATGGATGAATTTTAGCAGTGAGGGTGAAATAGTCCACATATGTCCCAAGTGATTAGCAAGCTCCAGTTGTGGATTTCTCACAAAGCTGGATCAATACAGGGCCAGCCAGCTATCCGGCCCAGACTAGCATTAGATCTCACCTATTACAGAAAAGGAGGCAGAGAAACAATGCTTGATCCAATGGGCCTGGAACTGAAATTAGTTCCAAATCAATTACGATAATACTATCCATTTCCAAGCCATCTATACAAAGAAATTATAATAATAATCCCAGTCAACATCTATTTAAAAATACTGGCAACTCAACAATATCTATTTGCATATGTAAACATGTTTAGCCATATGTTTGTGTGTCTCAGCTCTTGATGCATGAATCTGATATTGTGGAAGCCATCTTTCGAAGACCACCTTGAAAGGATCTCTGTTTTTTAACAGATGGCTACTGTACCCTCTAGGAAAACCTGACCCCCCCTGCTCAAACTGGCATGGGCCCACTGTTCAATCAGTACATGTCTCCTAGGAATATATGGCATGTGGTCTTGGCAGGAGGGTGCTTTCTTAATGCAAGAGCCAACTGCTAATTTTTAAAAAAAGATCAGATAAATCCCTCTGTTTTCTCCATCAAAAGGGAAACTATGGCAAGAATCCATCCCCGATTCTGAAATTCAGGTCACAGCAGCTCAAATACAGGGACCAATTAAATGTATCCCAATGAATTATGTGTGAGTCTGTTTGCATAAGCTCTCCAGCCTGCTGGTCTCCCAAACTGCTTTTTGCTGCTGTTGCTGCAGAAAAGCAAAGCAAAATCCAACAACCTGATTTTGCAGGTTGGCAGATTTCAGGCTGGATCAGCTGGCTAGTTGTACAGCCAATTTCCAAAGCTACTCTGAAGCTGAAAAGAATTTTAGAAATAATAGTCCTTAGCTCTCTAAGTAAAAGATATTTATCTTTCATGAAAAAGTGCTAGCAGTGGGAGGGGCGGAATCCTGGGCTAAGAAACCTCATTTCCTGAGTGCTTTGGATACTTGCTGCTACTAGGGATGGGGGAGAATATCCTCTAAATCAGACCCGGCACCAGATTCCAGCTGAATCTGATAGTTCACCACCCTTTTGGACTGGCACCTATTTCTTGCTGCAGGCCAAAGTTGTAATTGGCACGGATTTTGCAGCCATGGCTGCAAATTGGCAAGAATTTATTCTTTTAAACTTTCCCTCCTATTTTACATTGAGTTAACACCAAAAAACCACGTGGAACACTGTGATGATTCACATAACCTACCTATGTTTTCCTCGCCACCAAAAAACCATGTTGAACACTGTGATCATTCACGTAAGCTACCTATAAATTACGCAATGTTTTCCCGCTGCCACAAAACCACATCAAATACTGTCATCAATTACATAAGTATCTATGTTGATAACTACGAAATTTTGGCCACCAAAACAACAACAACCACGGATCGAATCACCCCAAAATGTGCACATCAGATAGAATCAGCAAGTGCAAGAGCAAGTGGGAACAAAAAAAGGGCGGATTGGGATCAAATGACAGACTATTGAAATGCAAGCAGATCAGAACCATGCAGCGAACCCCATCCCTAGCTGCTACCCAGCTCACAACCCTCAGTAGAATCACACAGCCATTTGTTGTGGGGTGTCTTTAACTGCATGATGAGAGGGTAATCTAGAGCATCTGACCCGTAGTGAACTGAACATCACACCCGTTTCTCAAGATACCCAAGTTGCTGCAGGAGCGTGGCAGGACAGTATCTCAAGAAATCAGCTCAGAAGCTGTCCTGCAAAAGTTCTGCTGCCCAATCCATAGCTGTTGATGAGAAACCAAGATTCTGGTTGTCCCTCTCACACACCCCACCCTGCACTAGCAGTATTCCATGGCTAAATATGCTATACTGAGCTAGACTGCTGACACAAAGTTAGTGGGAAGCGGCAATGCAGAAGTTTGACTTCACTAGCTTCACTAAGCTTCTAAGATAACATTCTGCCACCAGACATACCTGAAGTTGGGCTTCCTGTAGCCTAAGCCTGGGGGTGGTGGTTCTTGGCTACGATGGCTGAACTAGTAGGTTCTGAGTTTTGGGGACAGGAGGGGGGTAGCAGAAAACTTATATCTGAGTTGTATTGTGTGTTGCGATTTTTATCGTATTCTATTTATTGTATTGAGTTTTGCTTGGCATGTTTTTGTACTGTTATCTTTATTCTGTATATGTTTTTGAGATTTTTTTTGTAAGTTGCTTTGAGGTTCATTTTGGAAAAAAGCGACAAATAAATAAATAAATAAATAAATAAATAAACATCTGACTTTTCATCTGCCACTTTGAAAACATGTCCACGGATTCATTGAAAATGTTACATAATGTCTAACATTACTTTAATTACTGACAATGTATGGCTTTTGATGCTCATTATGCAGTTCACTCAAGTTGTGCTTGACCACATCCGAGAGTCCTGTTGTCCCATCCTAGTGAAACCACTAGAGCAGGAATGGATGGGGAAACCCAGTGGCAGCTTGTGCCAGTTGAGGCTGGTGGGGTGGAAGGCAGGGAACCCAGACAGTAAGTGGAGCCAGAGCCAATGACAGGCAGAGCCAAATCACTTCTGGTTTTGTCCCCATTCTCTTCTCTGCTGAGCTGTATAAGGGCGACACTGAGACTTGAGGGGGGGGAGGATGCTGACAGGCAGTGCCACCTCCTGGACTGATTCTAAGACAGAAGGTAAGCAGGTGTGGGCTGGCTGGGGGCAGACTGAGGTTGGTGGGGAAGAACCCCACTTGCCCAAATGGACCAGTCTCCACTGGAGAAACCTCTAGCCTTCCTGATGTTGTTGGGCTCCGAACTTCCATCAGTTCCACCCAGCATAGTCAATGCCTGTTCAGGATCTGTAATCCAGCAACAGGTGGATGGCCACAGGCTCCTCATCCTTCCGCTAGAGCAGCCTTTCCCAACCAGTGTGTCTCCAGATGTTGTTGGACCACAACTCCCATCATCCTCAGCCAGCATTGCCAATGGTCAGGAAAGATGGGAATTGTAGTCCAACAACATCTGGAGGCACACTGGTTGGGAAAGGCTGTGCTAGCGTATGGGAACGATGAGCTCACAATGCTCTGGAGAGACTACAGGTAACTGCATCCCCATATGGTTAGAACCACCATGCAGTTACCTGTTGTTTGATTCCACCCAGGAACATTCTCCTTTATGAGGGTTGAATAAGATGGTCACAAAAGAGACCAATAGGAAAACTTTAGCTAGCTGTAGGAGACTGCTAAAAATGAGCAGCAGTATTATTGCAGTTTAAGTCAATATATAAGGCAATAAAGAGCTTCTTTGAATGGTGCATTTGCATCAAGGGTCCATGCAGTCCTGGTATCAGCAACTGGTACCTGGCAGCTGCTGCTTCCCTGCCCCCTTCCCTGTCCCCCCCCCAAGCTGGCTATGAGCTGTTTTTATTATGTCCTGGAGCACCTGATGTAGCATCACTTTGAGGCATTGTAGGGAATTAAAAAGGCACCCTCTAGTCAGTGATCTGGGACATCCTGGGAAATTTCAAATGTGGCACATAGCTATCCACCACTATGGGTAAGCCCATAGTCAAGGGACATACATCCAACATAGAAGAGGGCCCATGGAGGGCACTTTGCTGAGGGCTCCCTCAAACCTGGAGCCAGGTCAGAGTTCTCCTATCCCAGTGCTGTCTCCTCAGAGTGGCAGCAGTTTTTCAGAGCGTCAGGTGGAGCCTATTGAAGCCCTGTTACCCAGGATCCTTTGAGTGGAGATGCCAAGGCTGAAACATGGATTGCATGTTGTACTTCGGAGATCCCAGGTTCAGTGTGGTATCTCTCATGCAAAACATGTGTGATGTAGCTAGCTGTCCTATAGCTTTTAAGAAAGCAGTATTTTTGTTCATTTTAAACAGATGTCCAGTATCATCTGTGTCTATTCTATGCGCAGTAGGTCATCCCTGCTTTCCATATTGAGTTTACCTTACTATTTTTAAATATAAAACCAAACTGTTGCTCCGAACTGATTCAATACGGCCCCAAGGTTGTTCATTTATTCCAAGGTCATTACTGCCTATCTTTATTTTACTTGGGAGAGGGAAGCAATCTTAAAATGAATGAAAAGAGGGCTATATTAGGTGACATGTTTAATGAAGCAACTGTGTGGACCCCCTTTTTTATGCACAGTAGCCTCAGTCTTGTAACAGGCATAAATATTGGCCTTGAATTTGTTATTGGAACTGCCACTGGTGATTTGCCATAAATAGAACCCAAGCAAACCCTCTCTGTTTGTTGTTCTTGACATGGTATCGAGTGGTGCTTTCCAAGAAACAAGGAAAAAATGGGATTTACAGTGCAGACTTTGACTCCATTTGGCAAGAGCAAAAGACTGCCCACTAAACAAGAAAAGGATAGGCATGAAGTAAATGGGTCATTCCGAGAAGCAGTGTTTTCCTTTGTGGCCCGCTAGTCTGCAAATAATGAAACCTCACAGAAACAGCTGGAGAGTCCATCCATTTAGTTTTTTCCCCCCTGTACCACACCCTTCAATGCACTCTCTAAATACTTCCCATATAAATAATAATTGCATACCAGTTTCCTCTAATAAGTACTAATACTTAAACTGCAATCCTACACATACTTAACAGGGATTAAATTCCATTGACTCCAACTGGTTTTACTTGTGAGCACACATGCATAGGATTGCAGTGTTAATATTTATATGACACTTCCTCCAAGAGCTCAAAACACTTCACATCCATTGCCTCCTAAGATTGATCACTGTTATTATCCCCATTTTGCAAATGGGAGGCAAAGATTGAGATGTAGCAGTTTATATAAGACTGTCATATCTCAGCCCTGGAACTCCCAATCTACTGCATCTGCAATATTGTGGGTGAAATTCACTTTCAGCTGGAGATGTTCTGTACACTGTTCACTCTTTTAACCAAGATGTCAAAGAAGTCACCAGTAAACTATCCAGTAAATTTTACAAGCAAGAGCTGTTTCACACATTACAAAAAAAGCAAATTCAAAAATCCCAGCTGTGACATACTGCAAGGCAGGCAGGCAGGCAAGGGAATGCGGGTGGAGAACAACCACCACTCTATTACATCATTTTGCTGCACTGTTCTAATGCAGAATTTAGAACCATAAAATGTTTTATAGAGCCACGAGAGTAGCTGTATACTATAGCCAGCATGGATTTTTTGCATTCTGCAATGTTAAATTGAAAATACCCCCCACGCCATTCTAATGCTTCTCATAAACTCACTTCAAAACACAACCTGACAAAACTTATAGTACTGAACTCAGAAATGTTTGCTTAACAACCCTCTAAATTTTAATGGCGATACACAAAACAGTCAGAGAGGATTGAGAGTTCAAGGTTTAAAAAGAGAAAGAGAAAAACCAGACCTCTTTTGGACTTTTTTCTGTCAGAGTTCTCACAATTTGTTGAAATTAATTAAAAATCAGCCATGGTCACAGAGTACCTGGAATCCTATTACTGACCTTGCCCCATACTCTGACCTTCATCTTCTGCAGTTTAAAAGTTAAAAAAATGTCTGGCTGATTTTTAATTAATTTAAGAAATTTAGCATTGAAGTCAATGATAAGCCTGGGCATGCTCAGTAAGAACCAATTGTCTTCTGTGTTCTAAAAGCCAGACTCACAGCTGCTTGGTTTGGCTAATCAGGGGGCCACACCCACACCAGACCTTTATTTCACTTTAGACAGTCATGGCTTCCTCCAAAGAAACCTGGGAAGTGTAGTTTGTGAAGGGTGCTGAGAGGTGACTCCTATTCCTGACAGAGCTCTAGTGGCCAGAGTGGTTTAACAGTCAGCTGCTCTGACTGAAGCTCTGTGAGGGGAACAGGGTATCTCCTAGCAAATCGCAGCACCCTTCACTAATTGCACTTCCCAGGATTCTTTGGGAGAGGCCATGACTGTCTAAAGTGAAATATAGGTCTGGTATGGATGTGGCCAGGAACAGCTTTGGGTAGGAGGCTACATGTTCTTGCTGTAGAATAAAAAAGTGGAGGAAACATTGAAAAAAATGATACCGTTCACACCGTTTTCCTTTTGGAAAGGAAAGGGACTTCCCCTCTGCCCAGTGCCCACGCACCCAACCTCTTCCCCTCCCCCTTCCTCCCTCCCCTTCCTGCCCTCCTCCTCCCCTCCCTGCCCCTCCCCAAGGTCCGTTTCACCTATCCTAAGCATGATTGCACAGCAGTAAATCCCACTGAACTCAAAAAGCATGCAAATGATCAAACCTGCCCTTCCCTCCTCCTCCCTCCTATCCCTCTTGCCCCTTCCATACCTCTTCCTTTCCCCCTCCCCCTCCCATTACCAAATTCTTCCAAGCTTCACAGGAAGTGGACTGTGAAAGACCAACCCAAATTGTGTTTGCATTTTTACAAATTTGCAGAGCAGTACAATATCTCAGAGAGGAGGTCAGGTCTCCTGCTCCCCTGGTGCCCAATTTCCCTGTTTTTTAAAGTTTGATGGAAATATCTGTTGGCTATAGGTACGTTCTTAAACTGCAAGGGTTTTCTTGCCTATTAGTAAATAAATATTTAGTTCCATAAGTGATGATTCATTGAGGGTACCCTTATCTAAGAGTATGCAAGCAAAGTAAACAGGGTGGGTAGGGATAGAACCTGATATTTACTCACATGTGCATCACATCTGGCCATGTGTTTGTTTTAGTATTTATTCATTTGTTTGGACTTCTAGCTGGGGTTGGTAACTACCCCCCACACCTCGGGAACTATCAGTCTGATGTTTTCTATGGCAGAGGTTTCCAAACTGTGGTCCATGAGATTCATTCCAGGGGCGGTGGAGTGACTGTGGGTTTGTGGTTGGACAGGAGATGACACATCTGTTAAATTAACTATTTATGTTGGGTTTTAATTGTATTTTTACTGCTTCTTTTATTTATTTTCTTGTATTTTATTGTAATACAATTTGAATTATATAGAAGCCATAAAAATACAATTAAAAATCGTACAGCATCTAGCACAGCGCATTGCAATTGCTACAACAGGCAGAAAAATCATTAAGTGGTCCATCAACACCCTCAGCAATTTTCAAGTGGTGCATGGAGAAAAAACTTTGGGAACCACTGGTCCACAACATTGGCATGCAGGGTAAACTGAACCTGTTCAATGTCTTCCTGTCATGCAGCTTTTAAAGACACAGCAACCTTGTCAGGAATAAAGTTGGCAGCCCCCATTGTACCTTACTCTCCTTAAAATTCCTAGCAAGTTAGAATAAAATTAAAAAGTTATAATAAAGGATAAAGCCTAGACTGAAACTGACTCAGAGTTAAAAGCTTCAAATGAAATGCCGAAAGCCAACTCCAGAGAGAACAACAATAAAAACATTTTATAGCACTTGGAATATGTTTAAAACTTGGACTTTTGTTTCCAAATCTAGACTTCAGACTTCAATCTAGGACATAAACTTCTGAGTTATTTGCCAAACAGTACTATGTTACATAATTGCCAATGTATTTTGTGGAGGCAGAATAGTCTTTGGGCCCAGTTTTACACGGGGTGCTCTTTTAGCTTATCTGGCCTTAATTTTGTGTTCTTTTCGTTGACATCAAAGATAGTAAAATAAGTGCTTTTCAGCAATAAAGATGCCTCAGGCATCCTTTTTATTATATCTTGTTTGAAACAAGACATGGGATATAATAAAAGGGATGCGTGTGCATTTGTTCTATGCATCTATGCTACAATACACTTCAGAATTATCTGAGTCTCCTAGTACTGTCTGGGTCACTTGGCTGGGCTGAAAGACAATCATTATTTGCAGGCACAGAGAAGTCTTATAACATTTATGCCAATGGCAGTAACCCCTGGAAAAATCCATAAAGGGTCTGCTTCAGTACTCAGCAAGCTGTCAGTCTTTTTCATTACTGCTATATTGAAAATGGTTCCAATATTTCAGAGGTGAGGTAAAATGACTATCAGAACTGAATCTTTATTATATGACCAAGGTAGAAAAGGAGAACATTTAAAGTAACTGCCTAGTTCATTCTCCCAAGCACACATTCAAAATGGATAATATTCAGAGATTTTGCTTGCAGAAGTCTTTCCAGGCAATGGGCTCAAGCAACAAAATTTTGAAGCAAGTCTGGGACATCCCATCAGAGTATCTTTCTTCTTAGGTGCTGTTTACAGCCTTTTTAGTTCATCACATTTAGCAAAGCAAAACACCAATCCTATGTTTTTGTGTGTATTTGAATTTTTTTTAGTTTTAAATCTATTTTTCATTTTTTATTATAGCAGTAGGAAAGCATAACATGAATAAGCAAGTAATAAACCAAACTGGACCAAAGCATCACTGTTGGTTGGGGGTGGTTGTGCCAGTGAATATTGACAACTGCCAGTGGAGACACTGTCAGTGTCTGTTGGCAATTACTGGCACTCTCCAATTTCAGATATTCACAGTTGTATTTCCATTGTGCCATAGTCTGGTTGCATTTCAAATGCATCTTTTAATTTTTTATTGTCAGTTGAATGAAATAAGACTCAGGGAAGTTGCCATACCCAAGAATCATGCCTCTGTTTGATATTAACATTTGCTACTGTTCATTCTCATGCTTAGGTACTATACTACAATGCAATAGTGGATCAGCCTCCCATTGTGGTACTATAATGAAACATTACATACATTTGGATAGCTCAAATATAGTTCATTATTTAGCTGTTACTTTGAATTAAAGGTGAATCAGGAATTGTGGAAGGGCTGTAGCTCAGCAGGAGAGCACCTGTTTTGCATGCAGAAGACAATCCCCAGAGACCCCAGTCTGAAACCCTGTAGAGCTATTGTCAGTCAATGCAGAATACTGAGCTAGTGGCCTCACTCAGTGTAAGGCAGTTTACCATATTCCTAATCATGTTCCTCCGATTAGATATTTTGGTTCACTCAGCTTCTTTCTTTTTCTTTCTTTCTTTTTCTAAATTACAACATGGTGTCTGCTTTATGTTAAGAGCAGGCTGGTCCTGGGTTGTCCTGCACAACTTTGCTCTTTAAACGATTCAACTCTGTCATGGTATGCTAAACCTTGACAGTAGTGATACAGCCACAGATGCCAAAATAATGCATGTCTATACTCGCCTGTTTTTCCCTAAGGAGGACCAAATCAAACAGTGTTTGAAAATGGAACAAGAAGATGAGAAAGGAATGGAACATGAAAGGAACAAAGGAAGAAAATGGATTTTAAGGGAGAAGACCTAATGCTCTGAATGTATTGTGGCAGGATCATGTTAAGGGAGATAAGATCTTCCGCTGACATGTCCCTGTACTGCTCTTGGTTTAAAGGAGAAATGATCCAGACCATTTCTTCCATTTCACTCTCATCAGCGTAGTAGTATTGTTTTTAGTTTACTAGGACAAATTCCCTCCCTATTATGTTCCTTGGCATAAACTTCAGACATGGTGACTACAATAGAGCATTCGTTCTTCAGATTATAACCAAACAAGGACAGCGGGATTTATGAGCTCCTTTGCTGATAATATCTGGTTCATTTCACAAAAATTTCCTTTACTTTTTTCTTTTTGTTGAAAACTCTTGAGATCCATGGGTCTCCACCACCCACCCACCCAACATTAGCAAAGGTTCCAAAAGTATCTTTCTCCCTCTAAATATACCAAATAAGCACCTCTGAAAACAGAAAGGCTCCAGCAAGCCCACTACTGCTGGAGAGCCATGAGCTTCTGCTCTGTGCGAGGCTCCAAGCAACATCTTGCCTCCTGTTCTGCTGATTGCATTAGGCTTGCTCACTCTGTGCTTTTACAGGCATGCTTCTTTGTATTCAAGGAAAACCCAAGTAACTAGGAAAAACAAAAGATATTTTTGCTGCGAGGCCAGCCAAATATTTCTTAGGCACGTAATTCAGGACTTGCAGATGCACTATAAACCATAATTAGAATGGGATGTGGTATGTTGGTGGTGGGGGAGTGCCATTTGAACATACTTGAAAACTTGTTGCCTGAGGGTTTTATATATACAACACATGCCCACACTTCCTGCTGTTGTGAGGGGGTTATGCACAGAATTTAAGTGACTCACTCAGGGTGTTTTTTTTCTTTTCAAATCCTGTCTATCACACATAGGTAGCATCAAAGCTTATCCTGTTTCAGATATTATTTCCCTCCCCCTCCCTCCGTACTGTTAGCTATGCACTGCTTATAATAGTACAATTCTTAATCCGTCTGTTTGCTTTCACAACGGAAAGTGAAGGACAAATTAATTCTCTTTCTACAAGTAAAAACAGAATGACTTCTTTCCCAAGTGCAAACAGTGTGATTGAGTTTCCAAACCTTTGTTCTTGAGAAGTTTAATTATACTTCCATTGAAGCCAAACTGTCAAAACATAGTAGCCAACCATTTCTTTTGAAAATGCATTACCTTTCTTATACAAAGCCTGTAATTGAGATTGGAAGTGAAACTATAGCTTTGAACAGAGAGAACAAGGCAGCATTTTCTTGCCAAAAGGGAAACAAACCAAATCCTTATGTTCAAACTTCTGAACTGGAGTAACAGAAGCTAGTAAAAAGAGAGTAAACTGGGGACACAAAACGAACAGCTTTATTACTAAGCTAATCAGTAAATGGGGCTTTTGAAGAGTACAATTCTGACATGGCAATCTCTAAAGTAGCCCACATGAAGATAATTAATACATCTCTATAAGGTCTGGCTTTCGGTCCCTTGCATGAAAAAGTATCTTAGGTAATGGTAATGGAGGGAAACTCCATGGTCATGGCTTCCTTTTAATATTGATTCATTATTCACTGGAATTGAACAGTAAATTTGTGGCACCCCACATTAACCTGTGATATATATTCCTTCCAGTATGAAAGGATTGTTTTATTGAAAAGCTGGATTTTATGCACTTGGCCCCTGAGGAAGACAGGTTGTTGAAACGTGTTTGGCCAAAACGCCAAAGGAGCACTTGTAAAAATATGTATTTATCTCATTAATTGGCAGTATAAGTGCCTTTGGAAGAAGTATTTAAAGTTTGCTTTTATTATTTGATATATTAATATTTTTATATTCAAGTATTATCTATCCTTAACTCTTTTTTCTGACCTTTTGCATTTTGTTAAGGATAAGCAACTTTTTTCTGTTTCCTCATATGTGTACCTGTATAGTATACATGTTTACAAACATGCATTTATTGCATTCGCACTCTATATTTTTAGGTGCACATATAAAAATGTAGTATGTGAAATGGCCCTCAGAGTAGAATTACCAGGCTCGATTCACCAAATAGTCTGAATCAGTATGGTTCTGAGTTTTGTTTGATCATGGCTTATGAATTTTTCCTACTCCGGATGTTATCCTACTGTGATAAATTCAGAAAGTGGCTACACACTTATCACACTTTGGAGATAAACAGGTGATCCTCCTACTGTGGCCTTATTCTCCCATATTATCTTGGCCCATTTGAGGTCTTTCTCACCCTCTCAGTCAAAAGGGTAGAGAAAATGTTAGGGTACTTCCTAAAAAGGTAGAGCCCTGAAATTTGGTACATGCAGGGCATCTGAATTAAAAGGAGCCACTGGCTATCTTTACATTTCTTCCCCAAAATATAGGACACAATGTGTACCACAAAATGGCTAAGCTACCCCACAAGTATCTTGGAAACTGAAATTCCCTACCACTGTAGTCAGAGGTACTCGGATTATTTGGAGAGTCTGAAGGGAGGATATTTGTAAGTCTCTCATAGAAATGGGAGAAACAGAAGCCCGCTTCAGGAATTATAACTAGGAGTTAAGTAACAAAACATGGTGTGTGCGTGTCTCTGGGGTGTGTGGTTCAGGGACAAACACATTAGCTCTTCCCCTCAGCACCATTTCTGTCAGCCTCCAACTCACAGTGGGCAAACGTCTGTACACATGGAAGCCCCACAAGTGTTTTCAAACCTGTACAATCAGGGTTTTAAAAACCTGTGGAGAATCCCCACAAGCACAGAAGGCTTTCCGCTTCAGAAGATCACCCTCCATGAATGGGAAAGCGATGGAAAGAGTGAGGGGTGGTTGTAGTGTGCCTGTTCCTGCTGCTTCCCCTTACATGTTTACTTAACTTCTAATTATAACTCCTGGAGCGTATACCCCCCCCAATGGTTAATGTATTTCTAAGCCACCCAGAAAGCTGAATTTTGGCACACACAGAAACACTGATTAGAAAAAGTATGGAAATGGCACATTTTTGCACCTAACATTCAATGCTTGGGGCATGATGTTTACCTCATGACAAATGAAAAGCCTACATTCCAGCACTGAACAAGCCAAGTTGTGCCTGAGTCAGAAAGTTGGGCTGTGTAAGTTCTCTCAATCCTTCCTACACTTCCATCAAATATATGATTTCAGAGAAGAGGGCTTCCAGTAGCAGCTAGGAGCTAGTACCTGTGCTGTATAGCCTGTGGGGATTCAGAGGAGTTCAACAGCTCTGTGCAGACCAGCATTAAGGACATGGCTATACTGCACGTTAACTCTACTATTTTGTGCAGTGGTGATTCACTTTATTATCTACGCTCTGGTGCTTCCATATGAAAACTACATTGTGTAGCCTCGGCTGGGCTACATGGGAGTAACTATTCCTGAGCCAAAATTCCCTAATTCTGTCATATTTTAGGACTGTTGTTTTGACACCCTCACAAAATGTGGTGTTCTTTCTCCTAGAGGAGCCAACTTTCACAAATGTATGTAGTGCCCTAATGAAAAATTTAAAACATACCCAGAAATCTACACTTTCATCTCTATGAAATCATCAGTAGAAGATGAACAAAAGCTCTTGGCAGTATGGTAAGATGAAGGAAGGATATGTGCCTTGCTTCCAACCAATGTGGCTTTTCTCCATGGAAAGATATTTCTCTGGCATCTTGATATTTATGGGATTTTAGTGCCAATGTAGGTTAGATCTGCATTATGGATGCCTGGGACCAGCACTGGGTTGGCCTGGTCAGGCTCATGCTCCAACAGAGATTGCCCATGGCCAACCTTTGCCACTGCTGATGCTCCCCGCTGCCCTCTCTCTCTTTTTCTTGCCTCTTCCCTCTGGACTTCTGCCTCTGGCTAAAGAGGAAAGGAAGCAGCTGACTAGCTCTGACACAGAAGGAGAAGGTAAGCGAATGGTTGGAGAGTTGGCAGCGAAGAGGTGGGCTCACTGAATGTGGCTTCCTTGAGGGCCTCCAAAAGTTCTGTGGTTGCTGTGGATGCCTAAAATTAGCATTTGATTCATGGTCAGCTAATAGTGCACTGTCAAATCAATTTTGACTACATAGGATATGATGTCCCTGAGGCCCTGTAGAGAGTTTTTACCCTTTTCCTTATCTTGATACCTGAGGGCCCAAGATCACTAGTAATTTTCATTGGATGGGGGTCTAGTTCCTCTAGCATGACTCTAAATTCACCTTAAAACACATTGTAAACTATTAGCTGCCACAATCTATTGCGTGAGCAATCATCAATGAGCAGGCATACAAGGGTAGCCTTCTCCAACCTGATGCCCTCCATATGATTTGCAGTACAACTCCCATTGGCCCCAGCTAGTGTAGCCATTGGTGAGGAATGACGGGAGTTGTAGTCCAATTCCTGCACTGAGCAGTGGGGTTGGACTCAATGGTTTTATAAGCCTCTTCCAACTCTATGATTTTATGAATTATACCTGGAGGCGCTGGACTGCACCACATAGTAAGCTCCATTAAACACAGCGAGACTTACTTCTAAGTAAACATGCATCAGATTTACACTGTAAGAGATTTTATTAATACACAAAGAAATTATAGTCAAATAAAAAGCAAAATTTCTGTTTTAATGCTTTTCCTTAGGTGACACAATGGGCAGGCATTTATAGCTTACTTGGCCACTAGAGATCTATAGTGGGTAACAGTGGTTCTTGCTTTGTAGAGTGGTATAGCGTAAAATCCAGTGGGCCTAGGTTTGCCACCCCCCACTGAAGACACCCTAGCAGCAGCCTTGGTTCTTTTCTTATAGGAAAATGTAGATGGGAAGATAGCCTCAGGGAAAAATGCGATCAGGGAAGATGGAACAATAGATGCAGTAAGTTCAGGCTTGTCCTAGCAAGCTGTACACATCTGGCTGCTTTGCCAGTGTCTGGGGTTGTCAGAAACAAAGGGCAGGAAGAGACAACTCACCCTACAACTGCAAGGTGAGGAGCAATGTGGCACCTGGCCCACATCAATGCAGGCAGACAGGCCAACAGATACAAACTGAACTGGGGATTACCTTTAATTCAGACAACACAGTATATTCTTAACTCTATATGACATTGGGTTTCTCCTTTGACTCACGGCCGGCCCTACTATCAGGCAGAGTGAAGCAACTGCCTAAGGCAGCAGATGTCAGTGGGTGGCAGCAGTCATCAAGGATGGCAGGAGTCCACCCTCCATTCCGCCTTCTGCCCTTAGATCTGGGGGAGGTTCTTGTCTCATTGCCAATGTTGAAATAAGATTCAGCTGGAAATCTGGTCAGATTCTATATGTGGAATGGTGGAAGGGCATCATCTTGTCCTTCACCTCTTAGGCACTAAAATGTTTTAGGCTGTCCCTGCTTTGACTAGTGAATGAAGCCAAATGGTATAGCAACAATTAAGTGTATTTTACTATAGGCTATTTGCATAGGAAAATTATCTGGACATTTTAGTCTTGTGTTTGCATGTGTGCTTGCAGAACATACTTGCTCATGGTAGAACAAGTTGGACAGCAGTATCTTAACAGTAAAGATTGTCTTCATTTTAAGGAAGCCACTGCCAGAGGATATTACATAGCCACTCATCTTTTAAATCACGTGTTTCCAATGCCTCTTTTAAAAAAATTGAATTTCAGGTACAGAGTCAAAACTTTGTGAGGATAGTCGTATCTCAGCTTTCACTGTGTTGTCTGAAATCACATCAGAATTAAGAAAGGAATATTCTGGGGTTTCGTATGCAAATACATTTGGTGGAAGGAGTTCACTTCTAGAATAACCAGTGATTCCACTGTGACAAAACTTTTTTCATTAGCCAAGAGCACCTGAGAGAAGACAAACATACATATTTGTCTGGGAAGAGGTTGAGGTCAGTTAATAGCTAGACAGCAGTGAAAATGACAAGTGCTCTCTCCCAACACAATCTGATTTATGCAAACAATCGATTTTCCTGTGATGGTGAAATATTTTAGTTCATGAAGAAAAGTTTAAAATCATATCATTTCCTTGATTCTTCTGCTTAAGACTAAAAGACAACTCTACATTTGGCACTGAATATGACAACATTTTACATTAGTTTAAACAGGGCACTTCTAGGTACTTTCAAGACTTGGGGCACAAGCCCCCCAAAACAAAATTTGCATATATATTCGGGATGGGTGAGAATTTAAATTTAGTTCACATTTCAAGCTGAATCTATCAAATTTGCACTTTCTGAAACAATATGAGAACCAAAACATAGCCATCCTTCTAAATTTGCTCTTATTAGAATTTTGCAATGCAGTTCGCCAACCAAACCTTATCTACAAAAATGCTTATATTAGGGGGAACTGTGCATGAAAATGAATATATGAGTGAAAACAACATGCACATTATATGTCAAGAAATGGCTTGCAAAAATGTGTACATTATTATTATTATTATTATTATTAATAATAATAATAATAATAATAATAATAATAATAATAATAATAATAATAATAATAATAATAATAATAATAATAATAATAATAATAATAATAATAATAATAATAAAATTTCTATACCGCCCCATAGCCGAAGCTCTCTGGGCGGTTTACAACATAAGAACAAATACAATATATAATACACAATTCATATTCAGTACAATTAAAAGGAAAAATACATCACATTTTAAATAAACATAACTAAACAATAAATCTCAACAATGTACATAACATAACAAAACAAATAAACCGAACATAGTTCCCTGTGATAAAAGCTTGATTGTTAAGCCACTCTGAGACCTGTAGCTAAAAAGCAATAAAAACCATGTACCATCATTATTCCATAAAGTGACTGGGTCTTCAATAGCCATCGGAACATCAAAATGCTAGGTCCTTGTTTAATTTCAGTTGTCAACTGATTCCAGAGGGCTAGAGCTGCAACACCAAAAGCCTAGTTTCTAGTGCACATTATGTGCAGCTCTGAGGAGTGCTGTTGCCATGTGGGGATATATGGGCGAGGGGGTCCCTTAGGTAACCTGTTCCACCTGCCTTCTGCTCTGGCCCAGAGGAGATGGTTAAGCAAAGCATGGTGCTGAGGAAGAGGAAAATCAGAAATTCCCACTGCCTGCTTGCTCATTGGCTCTGTCTGGTAAGCAAGCAGGTGGTAGCAATCAGGAGGCAGAGTAGCAGCCACAGCTCTAAACACAGAGGCAGTGAGGGAGACAATTGACTGAGGGAGGGGGAGCCCCACTGAGGGCATCCTGCCCAAGTCCCTCTCCCCATAAAATCTGGAGTTGACACTGGGTACCCTTATACTTCAGGGCTCTGGGATGAAGGATGCAGCATCAAACTCTCAATTTGTACCAAGAGGGTAAACTTTAAACATTTCAGACACCGAAGTACAAGTGTATTCTCAAGGATCAAAACATGTTGTCACAGGACAATATATTAGCTCCATTCCTTGGACTCCATAAACAGAACTACAGTAAAAGACGACATCCCCTTCACACATATATCATGGACACAGGCACTTCCTCTGCCATATCTTTATCCAGTACTAGTTTCCCATGCTGGAAGAAATTCAGAATGGGTCCAAAATAAGTGGGGTCCCGATCTATGAGATATACACCAGTCTCATCCCGATCTGACATTAGTCAAAATGATCTACAAAAATGTGTTCACCGAGAGAAATTTGCACTAAAATGCTAGAGAACTTTCATGAAGTTTTTTTTTTAAAAAAATTGCAAATTGCTGCAGAAATGTGGAGAAATGAAATTAAGATTGGAAAAATGAGAAACGGAGAGAAATGAAGCTGACAGATCTTTCCATGCCTAATAAACACTTACTCACACACACTCTTTAGGCTAACTTTCAGAGGTGAAAAAACAAGCTTTGATTGTCAAGGCTTACTCTTCGGGTCTGCTATGGGGTGCCACCAGGATTTTCTAGTAGACTATGTGTTGATTGCATGCCTCACCTACAATCTGTTGGTAAGAACTGTTGCTTGTGTACATATTAAAACTACAAGTGCCTCTGGGCAAATTAAGACAGTGGGTAGCTGTAGTTTCATCAGCACTGCACTTTGTAGTGTACCCTGTAAACAAAGATTTTTTTAAAAAGTTTAAAGATTAGGGGGAGAAGTGGCAGGAGATCTGGGCCCTGGCACAAAATACCCAGAGCTCAGTCCCCCTGGGCCACCTCGTAACAATTCCCCTAGTTTAACTAAAGATTGTCTCACCCATTATATATCCAAAAGATCACTGAGCTATGCAGAGGAGGGCTTGCAGCAGCTACCAATGTATCAAGAGGTCTGATCCGTACAATATAGGAATCAGGCCTTTAGTGTTGTGGCACCTACCCTTTGGAATTCCCTCCCATATTAGATTAAATATTAGACAGGCACCCTCGTTGTTGTCTTTTTGGTGCTTCTTGAAGACCTTTCTCTTTCAGTAAGCCTTCTAAATAGAGATCTTTCCCAGTCTACATCTGAATTGGAATAGTTGATTAGATGTTTTTAGATGTTTTATTGTGTATGTATTTCCCACCCTGGGCTCTTTGGGGAGGAAAGGTAGGATATAAATTTAATAAATAATAAAAATGATCATTGGTTTTCCCCAAATTATTTCCAAGAGACTTCTACACACCTCATCAAACTTCAGTTCCCAGGGTCCAGGGAAGTGGAAATTATTATTAGGGACCATCTTTTCCCCCCCATCTGCTAAGTTAATCCTCAGAAGATGGCTGAGAAGGGTGGTGACTGAAAGGAGGCCCTTTTTGGTAATATTTATTTATTTATTTATTCAATTTGTATCCCACCCTTCCTCCCAGCAGGAGCCCAGGGCAGCAAACAAAGCACTAAAACACTCTAAAACATCATAAAAACAGGTCTTAAAATACATCAAAACAAAACAGCATTAAAAACATTTTAAAAAACAACTTTAAAAAAGGGTTAAAAACATTATTAAAAAACATATTAAACAATTCTGACACAGATGCAGACTGGGATAGGTCTCAACTTAAAAGGATTGTTGAAAGAGGAAAATGCCACGGTTTTGGAATTCTCTCTCCATGGAGATTTGCCTAGCACAAATTTTGACATTGAACCAGAATTTTTAGAGTTATTCCTGTTCTATGTTGGCCTTTCCCCCCCCCGATGTTATTTTAAGAGTGATTCTGCAGTTTATAGTTTATAGTTTTATTGTTTATTAAAATGTTGATATTATGATTTTGATATGTATTGTCATTTTATTGGTTGTTGTGTACTTTTTATGTATTATGGGCTGCTTTGGGCACATTTTTTGTGAAAAAGTGTAATCTAAATGTTGCAATAACAATATTAATTCAATAATTAATTAAACCTTTGCAGTATGGACTGCCTTCAAGTCAATCCTGACTTATGGCAACCCTATGAATAGGTTTTTCATGGAAAGCAGTATTCAGTGGTGGTTTACCATTGCCTTCCTCTGAGGCTGAGAGGCAGCGACTGGCCCAACTGCCAGTGAGCTTCATGGCTGTGTGGGGATTCGAACCCTGGTCTCCCAGGTCATAGTCCAACACTCTAACCACTACACCACACTGGCTCTAGTCTTTGCAGTACAGATGTGTTGAAAAGGTGTTCTTCTGGACACAGGTTCCCTGGTGGAAATTCCAAACAGAACATGGAACAGGAAGTACCTCAGTGACAAACCATCTACCAGAAGGGGGTTTGGCACTTCTCTTACTGGGTTTGGCCACACTTGCTTTGTTGTTTGTGTTAATTCTGCCAGTTTGGCTACCAGCAATCAGTGTAGGAATCTACACTGCATATGTAAGATGAGCTAATTCAGCACACGTGATACAAGCTTCTCTGTCTGGAAGCATCGTAAAAGAAAAAAAAACTGTAATGAGCTGTACCCCAAGGAAGGTTAAGCAGTTCACAGAATTCAGGCATTCTCCTCATTTGAATTAGATGCATATGTGGTATTTTACTAACATAATAATTCCAAAGTACCCAAGAAAGATAAAATCCCAGCAAAGTCTATGAAGCTTATTTTTGCCCAAGCAATGCCTCAGCTAAAGAACGTGGCTTGGCTATGCTATTGACAGCCCACCCACACAGTTGTTTCTGTAACCCAGGGGTGGCTTCTGACCCACATTGTAGGAATCACACTGCTAGAAAAAAAAATCCTCCAAGATTATTGTTTTGCAGTATTTTGTGGTTCACTTTGCAATGAGCTGTTTCACCAAATCTAGGCCTTAGTCACACCTGGGGCCAGCTCAAACATGTAGAATCAGGTGCTGCTAGCTTTGAAGTTATTCTATCTATCAGGCTACATTTTCTTACAGTGAATGTTATTCCTTCTATATTGATCTCCTTTATGCCTGTAAAGGATGAGTTCTATACTGTACTGTTGTTTTTCTTCATTTGTTTAGGCTGCAGTCTCACACCTACTTACATGGAAGAAAGTCTCATTGAACTGCAAAGGTCTTACTTCTGGGTAGGCACATGTAGGATTCAAATGTTAGCTACTATAGACTCTTTAAAATATGTAGTTATGTTAAGTTTAAGAATGATTACTCAGACTGGAATTTATTCCTGTTGGATCAATGGGGTATTTTTTTAGGACTATGCAATCACTTTGGTTCCAAAATGAGTCAGGGGTAGTTCATAGTCATTTTAAAATGAGGCAGGAGGGTAAATGAAGCAGATATGGAGGGCTGGAACTGAAACACTTGGAAAATGAAGCTTTCCTTGCATTTGAGAAAGTGTTTTTGCCTAATTTTGTCACACTTTGCCTTCCAAGAAAGACACCAGCTTTTAAAAGGGGGGAAAGAATGACTGAGAACAAGCTAGCATTGTAATTGACAAATCTGTCAATGGAATAATGCCTGCAGGCTTGTGGTTCTAATGGCTCCTGTTAATAGGGTATACTTACTTTCATATCCTGTTGCTCTTCCAATGAAGTGATTTGGGAGGGACCTTGAGGGAGCCTCTGTGCCCTTCACCCTTCTGAGAGAGCAGTGATGTCAATGTGACTTAATTTATTTATTTTATTTATTTATTGTTTGATTTATATCCCACCCTTCCTCCCAGCAGGAACCCAGTTGAACATAAACATTATAATTAAAAGAAGCCTCAAATACTGTTTTTAAATGGATGTTGAATAACTACTGAACTCTTGCACATATTCACATAAAAATTTGCAGCAATCTTATCAAAGAGCACATCTACATTGCCTGTGTTTTTCATGAAAATACTTAAAGAAAGAGAGAGAAAGGCAGCAGAAACTTTTGAAAATTAAGCAAAAAAACACCATGGACCTGTTTGTCTGAAATTGGGAAGGGTTCCTCTGCTCAGAAGGGGCTACCATCCCTGCCAACTTCACCCAAATCTTTTTAAAAACTGTAAAAGTTATAGGCATATTTAAATGAATGGAAAATACAATCAAAGCTTTGTTAAAGAAACAAAGCAACCCTACCAACTCAGAAAGAAACAAAGTAACATATGCCCATCAAGGAACAAGATGAGGTGGCTTCGAAACAAAGCATCAAATCCAAATATGCACAGTCCTAATATTTTTTACCCTTTGCAACAACAAAAAATCAGACCTATTTTGGTAGCTGTGGCAACTCCAGTGTTTCTATTTTATTTCAACTACTTTTGTTTGTTAGTATTTGCTCTTAATTGTTATTGGCATTCTGTATCTCACAAATTCATTTTATGAGTCTGTAAGTAACATTGGATCAGATCTCTGGGTTATACTACAGTTCCTAGATAGTAAGTAAATACTGTGAGAATATTTAGATTGCTCTTCATTCATTCCCAGGAATGGCTTTTTTTTTTTTTTTTTGCAGGGGCAGGGTGGTGGAGGAAGTGCGGAATCCAAATAAAGGGCAATAAATGAAAAATTGGAAGACTTTAAAAATATTTGAGAATGCATCCAGGTGGCGCAAAGCCAAAACCACCACAGAACAAATTCATTTTACTTTTACCTTGCGTCTTCATTCCTCTAATTTCTTCATCTGTCACCTGCTGATACTGGCAGAACAGGCAACGCAGGCATAATGATGCTCAAGAAACCTTATTAACTTGAGGGTGACAGGAAACCAGGGCAGCTCATAATGTATGCAGGCTGGCTTCTCCTGGCCACTCGGATAAACAACCTTTAGATGATCCTCCATCTACTGGCTGTGTGCATCTTTTAGACAATTAGGAATGCTTCTGGCTCTCTTCCGGTTATCAACATCATCATCATTAATTAAACTTCTATCCTGCCCTCCTCCCAGAAGGAGCCAAGGCGGCAAAAAAAGAACAAAATTCTAAAAACATCTTAAAACATCTAAAAACAAAACATCAGAACATTTAAAAAATAAAACATCTTAAAAACATCTTTCTAATTTTTAAAAAAAAATCTTAAAAGCAATTCCAAAACAAACACAAACTGTAAGACTATAAGTTAGACTGTAAGACCACTGAGAAGACCAAGCTTTTTGATGTGTTTAGTATAGTACAGTACTTACTTTCTGAAGAAGAAACACAGGCAGAGCCATTTTGAACTTGATGGAAAGGCCTGAATCAAAGAGCTTTTGGGAACCAGGTCTGTTAACTTCAGTGAGTCTACTCTGAGTAGGACTAGCACTGGAAACAACCCAATGTGTATTTAGCCAAGTAGTAAAGCAAGGTATCTACTTCCAGGGCCCAGCTTAAACAGATGCCATTCCCACACTTCGCAATTTTAATTGCTTTTTAAAAGAAATTTGGAGGGGCTGGGATCCACGCTGTGGTCCTGATCTGGACTGGGGCCCTGCATGTGTGACGGGAGCTTTCCCCCCCCCATGCAAATAGCTGATATGAGGGGCCCAAACCAGACTAAAACCACAGCAAGGGTTAAACTCCCCCCCCATGGATTCTCATCAGCCTCACCATCTACAATTTATTTTAAAAAGGCTATTTATGCAATTGCAAAACAAAAGAATAAAAAACTCATTACATAAAACAGTTTTAAAAGATTCTGATATGAATCCTTGGGCAAGCACAGATGTGCTATAGTAGGGTTGCCAGGTTCAGGGCCTGGCAAACAAGAGGTCTTCTGTATCTTTAAAAGTTGTGCAGGGGGAAGGGAGAATTTCACCTTGTGGTTTTTCCCATTACAGTGTTGCAAGAACACCTGCACTTGGCTGACTTTCTCTTCTCCTAAAGATACAAGATCAGTCTCAGGCCCTGAAACTGGCAACCCTAGCTGTAAGGTGTTTTGATCTGAATATTTTAAAAGGGGCTACCAAACACCCTATTCAGACAACACATGGGTGAAGAAACAGGGCAAGTGCAAAGGTGCTATAGGGCCACACCTTTAGCTCTGCCCCATCATTGCACAGCTTCCCACATACTTAGTGTAACATCTGAAGAGGGGAGCTTTTTCTATTTAGGAAGGCTCCCTTCATGAGTTAGAATCCTGAAACATCAGAAGCTTGTACAAACTAAAGGACTAATATCACCCTATATGTACCTACCTGGAAGTAAGTCACATTTAACTCCATAGGATTTATTTCTGAGTAGACATGCACAGGACTGCCCTGAGAGGGAGGGTCATCATGGGGTAGAAATACTCCCCACCCCCAAGAGTAATAAGGAATAAAATAGAAAAACAGTATGCTAAATGCTGGCCTGGCCTCTAAAGGTAAAATGCCAGAATAGATTTTAGACATTAAATTTTAAGCAAAGTGAGTTAGGCTGGCAAAAAAAAATCATGATTTTCAGAAGCTCATTTTCATAATTTACAAGTTGCAAGATATTCTGTCATTTGTCACAGAGCTGCACAAAATGTTAATAACTCCTCTCTCTGTCTGTGGCAGGCAGGCAGGCAGGCAGGCATGGAGGCCTCCTGAGTATTCCTGCTCTGCAGTGTCACGGCATATGTGCAGCATACAAGATGGGGATAACTCTGAGAACATTTCACATCAAGAGAGAAAGGGCTCAGCCTCCACACATCTCATTTACACTTTAGAAAGCCAACTTTTTGCCTTTGAAATGCTAACACTCCCAGCCCTGAACAGGCTTAAACCACAGGAAAGCAAACATGCTTCAGCAGAGCAAGGGACAAAGGTCACCTCCATAGTTTTATTTTGGAGCAGTAATGATTACACAATGCTCTATCACCTGCTTCTGGGATTTAAGAGATCTGTTACATCCTTGTATACTCTTTGCTTCAAAATAATCAAAAGGAGACAAAGAACAGGAGTGTTTATAGCTGCTTTGATTAAATGGCTATGAAAGCACACAGAGCCAAAAGCTGCCTTTGTTCTGCCTACTGCTGATTTTTCTCTAGGCTAAGGAATGTCAGTAGTACTTTATGTGCTCTGGTCTCTGACCACCACCCTCCTGGGAATGAATGGCACCTCTGATTTTGTAGGACTGTCATTTGTGTAATCATACGGGGAGCAAATGAAATCTTCACACAATACTCTTCTGTGAGCATCCAGTCATGGGAAATGGTTGCAAGGAGGAGAATTTCATTTCTCGAAATTGTGCCATGTGTCCCTTCATTCCACCGAGTGCAGATGTTAATCTACAGAGTTCAAATGTTTTTAAGAGAATAAAGGCTGTTGTCCCACAAGAAGTTATTTTTTTAAAATGACAAGGGTGTGGATGTGTATGCTGTTGTAAGTTACTCCTATGACTAAAGGCAGATTCAGATTTTCTGCCAACCAAAGGAAGACCCCTAAAAACCACTTCTACGTGGGAATTATCCAGTAGAGCAGCCTCAATGTTTGCATGCCTCTTACTAGGTGGTTTCAACAATGTATGGAGTGTCTCTTAGGAGTGGTTTCCGCTCATCTGGAAACTTCCATGTGAGTAGCCTGGCTGAGCCATGTGAACAGCTTCATGAATGTATTACACCTGCAGAGCTTGGAAAAGTTACTTTTTTGAACTACAGCTCCCATCAGCCCAATCCAGTGGCCATGCTGGCTGGGGCTGATGGGAGTTGTAGTTCAAAAAAGTAACTTTTCCAAGCTCTGCACCTGCCTGCATAAAGAGCCATCAAGTACTATGGCCTTTAACTGTTTTTAAATCAGCCCTTAAGAGTCACATGGGAAGGATTAATATAGTCATTAAGGCATCTTTAAACAACACTCAGTAGTCAATGAATATAGAAGACTGAAACGGACCTAATATAGGACTCTGTCAGCAAGTGTAGTGTTTCTCCCCCGCCCCCCGATCAGTTAAGTTGACAGCTTTAATTTTTCTGTATTATATTTTGCACAGTTTCAAAATGTCATTACATAAATTGTATTAAGAAAAAAGACCAATTGAGCATGCAGGCCAATGTCTGTAGCTCTGTGAAGGGTCGCCTAACAACTGTCAGTTACCAGGATTCTTTGGCGGAAGCCCTGACAGTTAAAGTGATATAAGAGTAATTGAAATGTAATGGTGTGGATGTGACCCAAGCCTAGGATGTTTACTTAAAACTAAGTGTGTTCAGTGACACTTTCTCCCAAGAAAATTTACATAAGATTGCAGCCAAGCAGAGCAATCCTGAGAAGGGCTAGGGTGGTGCAGAGTGGTAGATTCTCTGCCACATCCACAAT